>NC_134578.1:72289280-72889280 GCF_050947875.1 Dermacentor variabilis
CGAGATCTCGCACCGCTTGCTTTTGAGCCGTTATGTTCCTCAGCTTTCCTTCAAGGACCGCATCAGCTCGCCGTTGATTCCTTGGCTTACAGGTTACCCTGTTATCGCTTTCTTCTTTTTTTTCTCGTCTACTTTTCAATTTCTTTCTCCATCTTTCGATTTAATTCTCGCAAAGCATAATTTCTATAGCGTTTTACGTTGTGTGATCCCTTTCTATCTTTCCCCCAAGCAGTTTTCTTGCGGAAACGGGACGAGGTAGGGGCGTTTAAAGTTCTTGGCAAAAATACGGAAAGAAAACAAAAATCGGAAACGTCGTCGTCTGCAACAGGAGTGTTTGCGTTCGCGAGCTCTCGTAACACCAACAGCCTGAACGCCATGGCGAAACGGCTTTTTCCAACGCCCGCGCTCCGTTGCGCCTCAACAACGCGTGAAACTGTAATGGGTGACGGTGAGCCTCCCCCCCTCCCTCCTCTTTTTCTTTTCTTTTCCTGTTGTTTCTCTTCTGGGCTTTCCCTTTATGACTGCAAGGTGGCGCTGGAAGCGCTTGCATTCAAAGAGCAGCCAGCGCAAAACTCGTCTTCGTCGTTCTCCCCTTCCTCTCCTCCGCCGTGTACTTGTAACCGAGCTATAGTTCCCTGCCGTCTGCGGTACCCCGTAATGGCGGCGAGCGCGCGGCCATTAAAGCCCGCTTTTGTGGTGGGCCTGCGTGACTGCTTCGGGAGGCTTGTCGCATGTATGAAAACTAACGGTCATTAGAACAAGGCTGCCTCTTGCGCCGCTCAGCCTCCGGTCTGCTCAGCTAACTCCTCCCTCCCCTCTCTTCCTTTCTATTCCCATTTTAACGCCCTGCTCGTTGCCTTGTTTCAGCACCAAGTGTACCTCATCTTTTTTTTTCCTTTTCGTGCCTCAAGTGGCTAATACAATCTGTTGCCGTTCCCCTTCCATGGCTGACTGAAAGTTTGTTGGAGCGGTTCTTCGTTTTCTTTTTCTCTTTCTTTTTTTTTTCAGCTGCAGGTTTCACATATCTGCGCGCTGGATATATACGCCGTTTCCGAGACGATTCTTGTGGGCCTTTCGCGTCGTCTCCTTCTCTGCATTGGCTAATATTTCGTTTACGTCTGCTTCGTCTATTACGCCCAGCCTTCTTACTTTTCGTATCGTCTGCTTCTTTGCATTGGCTGGCACTTGCCTTTTAGCTTTCTTTTACGTCTGCTTCGTGCGCTACGCGCAGCCTTACTTTTCGTATCGTCTGCTGCTTCGGATTGACTAGCGCTTGCGTTACCTTCAATTTCCATCTGCTCTGTTCGTTATGCCGTGAGATCCGAATGATAGTCTGCATACGCCCTGTGTAGAAACTCGCGACGCCATGGGAGCCTCACCGATACGACACTTAAAAAAAAGAGACTGCGCCACTCAGCTTGCGCGTGTGAAGCCGTCTGCGACCTTTAACATTTATCGCAGGCTTTGTGTTGTAATAATTCGACCTCGCTTCGCTGCGATGCGCGGCGGTGCAGTAGCACGTGCAGTTTGCGCTTCGGTGGCGTGTGCAGCCGCGGATGAATAGCTCGCAGGCGTGAGTCGAAAAAACATAGCAGTTCGGTAAAACGATCTTTATCTCTCTTTGTATACACTGCGTCCTTTTCTCTCTCCTTTCCCCCGCTGTTTGCTCACGTGTCCTAGCTGCTACATCGCTTAGCGACTCTTGAAATCGTCGCTATTTCAAGTACGCTAGCTCCTGTTCTGCTGCGGGAGTGGAGTGGTCGGTGCTCCGGGTTATCGTTAAATTTTTTCTCTTTTTTTATTTCTTATCGTTAAATCGTCAAGACCGTTAGTCATGCGGCCTAGGTATGTTTTTCAACAGTATAGTGTACCTCTTCGTGTTCTTTTCTCCAGCTCTCTTTTTCTGCGAACTTTCATGTCGTTACAGTTTCGAATTTCCCTGGGGAAGGAGGGAGGGAAAGGGCGTTCACAGTTCATTGTTTTACCCTTTTCTCCGTTCGTGCTGGTTAACCATTCAGCGCTGTCATAGAGCCCTCCCGCTAGGTACCGCAGTGCAGTCGTAGGGTTGCTATTCAGGAAGAACCCTACGCACACAAAAGAAATGAACGACACTTGCATGACGGCTGCCTATGCGCCTACAGCGTTTTCTTTTTTGCTTGTTTCACGGTAGGGAATGGTTTTTTTTATTGTCTTTTGTGCAGGTCTCCTATCATTTTGTTAGAAAAACTGTAGTGGCTCTTACGTCATGGATGTGTGCTTTTGAGTGGAAGATTTCCAAGGAATTTAATTATACTTGAGCCTATTTCTCAGCTGCCTACCCTTACTGTTGCCGTAGTGGTACTCAGTGTAAGTTTGTCTCGAAATCGGCTCTCTCGTCTTGCTTCCCTCCTTCCTTCCTTCATTTATTTATTTATTCATTCATTCATTCATTCATTCATTCATTCATTCATTCATTCATTCATTCATTCATTCATTTCTTTCTGTCATTCTTTAGTTCGTTCCCTTTCTTTCTTTCTTTCTTTCTTTCCTGGCGCTATTGCTCGTTATCCTTGCGTTGATCGTTTCGTTTCGTGGGAATCGTAATCGTGGAGTGTGGCGGGATCGTCAGTTTCGCACGCGGATGGTTTCCATGTGAGAGGGCGGTTGGCGCGTCCTCGGTCCTTTTTCAGTTTATACTTCAGTTAATTGCCGGTCACGATCGTTGTCGTGGCAACATGCACACCGTCCGCCTACGGTTACGCGACGATGAGAGTAAAAGTTTGAAAGTACTTGTAGCATTGTATTCGTAAAAGATAATTAATAACGAGAATATATTGTTGTTGTTCTCTTCTCTATGCGTAATCTCCAAAATTCGGAAGCAGCCTGCAAAAGCTTGCGCGCTCGTAACGGCGGGTGAACCTTCGTTGCACCGAATGTACGTACGTATCGACGCTCGGCTCGCTCCCCACCTCGTACTTCTTCTTTTCTCCTTCTTTCATTCTATTTTTCTTACCTTTCGCTTATCGCTGTGTTCGTTTCTAATATTGGCTTTCCATGATGGATGCGCTGTTTTATTGGTAGGCCGCAGCGCAACCCGCTCGCGGTAGCAAAGAAGTAAGAAATGTATTGACAAAATGATCTGGCAGCGGCCGTATGAATGCGTGAAAAAGATTTTAAAAAAGAAAGAAAGAAAAGAGACGAGAAGCCTGTATACGTGCGACGACCTTTCCGTGCAGTTTGCCGTGTTTTGTTAATCTTTTCTTTCTCTCTCTCTCTCTCTCTTTCTTTTTTGTTATACCTATGGCCTGCAACAGAGGCCAGATCTCCGCCCAGAAGCCAGGCAGTGAAGTCTGCACCGCGACCGCGGACCGGCAGGCGGGAGCACGCAGTGTTGCATATGGTTTCGCGAGCCGCTTGATTTATATGCTGGCCAGGCGAGGGTGCGCGAATGATTTACGGGCGGCGCCCGATGTTGGCGTGCATCTGGAAGTCGGGAGTCTCCGCGGCGTATGCGGGGAGTAACAAGATTGTCCGTGTGTGTCGGAAGAACGGAGAGAGCAATGGCGCTCTGTCGTCCCGTATTTTTTTCTTATTTCCCCTCGCGCATGCTGTTCGTCGTGTACACCTCGTACGTGTTTTATGGCGAGCACGTTGGCCGTCACGTGACAACGCGCGGCCGTAACTGATCTAGCGGGGTTTACCCGGACCGTATGCGAATCGCGGATTGCGGTATGCCAGCAGTTTGGGATGGATTGGGACATCTACGGGGGTTCTAGAGTCTCAAGATTCTCGGCATTGATAACAGCCTTAACTGTATGAAAACTTTTTACCGTTTGACTTTCGATAAGTCGAGCCCTTGGTATCACATCTAGAGAACAGTACATTAAGTCCCTAAGGGGTGAGTGCTGATTAAGAGATTTCAAAAACTAAGCTGTCTGAAGTTTTCGAACATTTTAATTTGCTCAGTAGCAAACACGGTGAAATGAAATTATGCCTACATGTCCCTAGGTACTAGTCATCTGACTACTAAGGATTTAAACCTGTTAGCTAGAATATACAACGTTAGAAATGCAAGTACTTGGTGTCATAAGAAGCCAACAAACACTGACATCAAGGACAACATAGGAGAAATTACTTGTGCTGTAAAAAGAGCTAGTCGTCGGGCCTACTCGAGGCAGATGCAAAAAAAAAGCGTCTCTATTGGCAGCACGGTTACGTGCTATTAATAGTCTCCTACATCCTCTAATATTCAATCTATTAGGGAAATTCTGCGGGTAAAAAAGTACCTTACATAGTGATTTAAAAAGGTGTAAACCTTTTTCAACCGCTCTCTTTCATTCTCTTAACGTTATGCCTAGCGTTCTTCGTTCCATCGCTCTTTACGCGGTCCTTAACTTGTTCTCAAGCTTGTTTGTCAGCCTCCAAGTTTCTTCCCCATATGCTAGCACCGTTAGAATGCATTGATTGTACACCTTTCTTTTCAATTATAATGGTAGGCTTCCATTCAGGAGCTGACAGTGTGAGCCGTATGCGCTCCAACACATTTTCATTTTTCCGCAAATTTCTTTCTCATGATCAGGGTCCCATATTAGTATAAGTGTCATGACACAGGGGTTGAAACACTCGTCGACGGCTTTTTTGGCGCGGTTACTCTCCTTCCAAGAAAGCAAAATGTGAATTATTAATTGAAAATAATTTTAGCAGAGAAATGTTTACTGAATCATATAATTTAACAAGTCGCAGTTTCCTCCGAAAGGCTAAGTGTCGATTGCGATGGCAAATTAGTGGAGAGCTAGCTATACAAAGTAAAGATAGTAGCTTTATCGACCGTATAAAGGTATAAATGGGGGTAACTAGCTAAATTAACAAGCATAGTGTCACGCGCGGACGAGCAAACATGGACGCATCTCACTTGTTGGCCGCGAGCACTCGCTGTCCAAACGCTGGAGCGAGGAAACGCGGCAGCAGCAGCGAGCGAATGGACCTTCGTGCTGTATCTCGCATAACCGCGAACTAAGCCGCGAAAACGGCGCGCGGCCGGACTCTGTCCCTGTCGCAGATGGCTTTCAAGATACAGCCGCCCGGGCCGTGCCAAGTAGAACGCCCCCGCTTCCCTGCCCACCCCCGGATCCTTGCGCGCGACGAACGACGGCGCGCTTCCTCCCCGCTTCCATCGCTTGCATGGATGTGATTGATAATTGTGGAGGCTGTTCGATGCGGCGTCACTTTAATTCCGGCTGCAGAGTCGAAACTCGGCGGAACAACGTGCTAGTGTACTGTGTTCTACTTTAGTCTTTAGATTTGTCCTGTTGCTCTTCCTTTCCTCTTTCCTCCCTTCCTTCCTATCTTCCATTTCTCTGTTGCTGTCACCTCCCTTCAGAAGAGTAGGCAGGCGTTGTGCCCCTTCCGGTGGCAGTTGCCAGCCTGCTCCTCGCTTTCCCTTTCCTGATAACTGTATATATGTGTATATGTGTTCAAAACAAATAATAATAATAATAATAATGCGCGATACTGAGCCGCCATCGCCAGCTCACCCTCGCACTCTTTCAGTCGCACATACAGCGCGCGGCGCCGATTTTATCGCCTTTGGACTTTACGCGAAACTTCACTGTGACGCCGTCGGCAAAAATGCGCCTATAGTGACCATAAAGTTGCTATCGCAATAGAATTTACTGTCTTGTCATTCGGCCAAACCCATGTCAATTGGATTTATCGTGATTGTACTAATCCAGCTCCCACGCAGCTTACTTCGGCAGCTTATTTTTTTCCAACTTTTTTTTTTCTTCCATCGAAAGTTACAGTAGCGCCGCCGTTTCATGCTTTTGGAGGTTTCTCTAACGAGCGCAAGGGCGAAGAGTGTGATGTCACGCAGATGAGGACATCGCCTCATGTTGCGCGTCAGTATTTTTAGTTGCAGCGTTCTTCAGTCTTGGCTCAATACGTGCTTCCCGCATGGCGTCCGTGTGGTCCGAAAAGCATCCCACTACCTTCCCTTGGGCCATTTTATCAACACGCGAAAGACACACGCGTGCGTGCGCCAAGCTAGCGCTGGTCAAGAGACGCGGATAAGTTTGTGTAAAAGATCAATGCGAAGTACCTCGTCTATCGCGCATTTCTTTTTCGTCTTTCGCGTTTTCGTCGTTGCGCCTTTTGTCTCTCCAACATTTCTGGCGCTCGTCGCCAGAAATGTTCTCGACCACGCGCGAGCGTCCGAGTGTGCCCGAAGAAATCTCCATGCAGTTCCGAGTTCTCGCCTGTCGGATTAGGTACCCGACATTCCCCCCTTTCTCAACCTCCACCGCCTCCTCGTTTTCTCCTTCTTCTTTCATATAAGCCGCGAGGCCTCAAACGTACGTCCGGTTTTATTCGCGGAGTGCAAACACAATCATGCGCCTCCCGCTCGAGAAAAAGATAAGACGCAGGGCAACCCAAGATGCAGCCTCGCTTTCCCGGCGGCAACAGCGCTCTGAGGGTAAGCTCGTCTCGTAGGGAACGAACCTCCTCGAGCAGCGTTGGAAAGTCCTCGCGCGATGTGATCTCGGGATCATATATGCCTTCGCGCGCTCGCTTTATCCCGTTCATCTGGTCTTTCTCTCGCTTTGTTTTTTTCTCGTCTCCTGTTTACACCAGAACCAGAAAACCTCTGCTACATACATTTTTTTTTTCTATCTATTGCGTTCCTTTCACTGACCGGGCCCTTTCTTCGAGTGCAATCTCTCGCGCGGCGACTGTGTAGCATACTATGTGCTAACGCCGGCGGCCAATCCGAACCGGGACCTTCAGTCCAGCGTTTGCACGGGGCTCACAATGCGAGCAGGCGCCTTCGTGATTCGGCCTATACTCGCCTTGTATCCGTCGGTGTGTCCGTGTTTGTGGACGAGCGCCTAAACCGAGTGCGCGTATATTTAGGTATAGTGCCTGCCGGCGCCGGCTCTGCTTGCTCGACGCCGGGCGCGTGCTCTCTTGGCGTCTGCATGCAGCCGGAAACGCGTGTGCGCGATATCGCTCGACACACACGCCCACAGGCACGCGTGTACGGTAAGATGAAGAAAGCGAGAGGCCGTCTATCCGGGCGTCTCCTGTTCACTTCCAACTTCCTAGTCTGTTGTTTTTTCTCACATACATACATACATACATACATACACACCCACACACACATACATACATACATACATACATACATACATACATACATACATACATACATACGTAGATACATACATACGTACATACGTACATACATACGTACGTACGTACGTATATGCATACATGCATACATGCATGCATACATACATACATACATACATACATACATACATGCATGCATGCATGCATACATACATACACACATACATACACATACATACATACATACATACATACATACATACATACATACATACATACATACATACATACATACATACATACATACATACATACATACAGCTTCAGCTTCGCGTTCTATGAACATCGAATCCAACCGAAAAGGCCATACTGTGCACTGGTCGATATGGACGCTGCTTATTTAGAGGAAAACCGGCTGAAGGCAACACGACAGGCAGTAAAAGACGCCAGGGAGTCGGAGCGCACTGCCCAGCCGGAACATAAGCGCATGAAGCTGGCGCCACGCGGCGTGGCGCCATCGCTCGAGTTGACGCAAAACCCGCACCGCGGAACTGACGGACCGCTGGCGTTCAACAGCACTGGTAACCCTGTCTCGGCGCCAAAAGATGACCATGAAGTGCATGGTGCCCTGTATCTGCCTTTTGAACGTAGCTATTGGAAATGACAAGTAAAACTTCAGCGAACTAGAAGTTGCAGCTTGAGTGAAATTGTGAGCAAACATTAGGTAGAACTTGGAAGCGATACTTTTTGTAACTTCTTTGAGCAGTAACTAGCATATGTAATACAGTCCTGTACAATGGCTTCCGGGCCTGGGACCGCATTTTCTTAAGTTTACTGGTTGCCCGGATGATCTCGTTCTGTCAACTTGTCCGGATGTTCTCGTTTGAGTACCGGGGTAACGGCTCAGGCTTTTAGCCCCAGGTCACTTCATTCTCGCCGACAGCGGGAACTAAAATCATTTCATGCTTAATACCGTCTTATCGTCCACCGCTTGCGGCCGGCTGATCCCGTCGACAACGCAGGCGTATGCGCCCCTCTTACCACTGACGAAGCGCGACAAGGATCGGTATTCGAATAGAACCGTTACACAATCCCGGCCCAGAATCGGGAGTGAGCAGCAGTTCTCGGTCGCTCCCGTTCCCGTCGACGCATATCCCACCTCGTCTTCGGGCGGTTGCATCACACGGGCAACACACGCGCCGCGACTCCGCCAGCGGCGTCGACAGACGACGCTAACTGCACCGCGGGGGTCGTCTGCTCCATCGGCGGCTGCCGTATTTTGCTCGCCTTATTGGGAATCAATCCTCATCAGGGCTCCTCGGCGTCGACGCTGTCTCGCGAGCGACTCCCCCTTCCCCTTATCTCCCTCGCACTCCACAACCAACTGCCCCGCTCGGGTCGTCCTTTCCTTTTATTGCCAGTCTCAATCTGTCGCTTCTTTCCCTAGCTTTCCTTTCTCCTCGTTTCTCGCGAATTGTGTCCGCTCTCACCTCCAGAGCTCCTTATACCGAAATTACTATAGAGGGCGCTGCGCGCGATCGTTCAGCTGCTATATGGGAATGACGGTTCCTGAATCTATTGGTCCAATCTTCGGGCGTTCTTGTAGGTTTATTTATCGGCTCGTAGAAGGCAAGCAAATGCGTAGAAATATAATCAGTATAGAGACTTTATCTTCCTTTATTTGCCTAGGGATCTCTTTTTTCGAAACACTTTTTTTTTCTTCAATAATTACGGTGCACATGAACAATAGTTACGAAATGTTGCATTTAGAACGCAACGTCTAGTTTGGGAGGCTTCTCAAGTGCTTTTGTTCAGGGATTTGAGGACATATGTGTCGGAATGCTTGTCGCCTTATTTAGGTATTCTTCTTGCTTTCGTACAAAGATAGCCAATTACACATATAAAGGTAGGGTATTCAGCTTTTGTTAAGAGTTTCCGCTTTTTAGGGTGTAGTAATTGCGATTCTTTTTTTGTTGTTGTTGTTTAGCGTAAAAAAGCGCAACATATATATAGGGTGTCCTTTTTTTTTTGCTGCGCCATGTTATTTCGAACTTGTCTATGGCAGATAGCGCAATTGTAACCCGGCCGTTCTCCAGTAAGCTTAGCGGAACGGATTGCGCCGGTTACTGTGATTGCGCAATAACATGGCGGTGCGTGCTCAGGTTTTTTTCGCTTCGATCCTGATTGGCTCGTCTTTGTCGCTCTGTGTCGTGGCCGCGAGGAATGCCTGAATGGTGAAATCAGCCCCTTAGTCACATCTCACTGTGAGGACAAAGTGGATAAGCGATGTTTTGTAGTTGTTATCGTTTATTTCGACGCTGCCATTGTTAGAGAGACGGCACCTCGGCGAGAAAGAAAGTGTCGATTTCCAGGAAGCAGACGGCGCCACAGCATTTGCACAGCGTTCATCAACGCTAAATGAATGCGGTGGCGCCGTCGCCTCGATCTCGCCGATTCTCGCCAAACACCCCGTGCGTGTCCAGAGTTATTTAATTCACTTCCGGCCCAATGCGAGGCGAAGTTTCGACCGCTTTTCTCTCGTATATACGGTCGCAGCTGTTGCCTTTCGAGTTGCGAGCCCCCGAGGGCCGTCCGGAAAGCGCTACATCATCATAGACCAAGCACGACACTTTGAATGTTCTCGCGCTTGCGCAACATTCACTACTTCTTTTCCTGCATACAGAGGTGTAATGCCTTCCATATACGCTTCAGAAAAGGAAAATAATACTTCTCGCGAGACTGGTTTCGCGTTTCCTATCGCGAAAGGGACGTGGCCATCTTTGTGGTTTGTTATTTAATGACCGACCCGAAAGATTAATAATCGATTCTTGGAAGGGGCGCCCGATATTTTTGTGCTTTTAACTGTTTCCGTCTGTTCAGTACAGCTTCATTTTACCGACCTCGGCCTCGTGTTCTGTGGCCCGCACGCGTGTGAAGCGGCGCGAGGCCTGGGAATATTTCCGCCATGTTGGAATTGATTTGTCTTTCGAATGGTCTGTTGTGTCGCTTGCTTTTCCTTTTCTCTTTCTTCCTTCCCTTTTTTTAAACTTTTTCTCGCCTTGCGCCGCTGTTTCGGCAGGCCCCGATTTTTATCCCTAGCTTGGCTCCTCACATACATGCGCAGGGGGCATAATTACAAAACGCTCCTTCCTCGCTGCTATCTTGATTAAAGTCTCGACACCTTGTAAATATATGAAAGCGACTCCGAGCGCGTTCATCTGAGGGCACTTATTTCATTCTCCGTTGTCATTGTGCAACATCGAGCAGTCTGTTGCTACGTAGTATTAAGGCGTCGTCGCAAAGGGTGTCGGTTTCCTTTTTGCATTCACTTGCGCGCTTTGCAGAAGCTGTCGTTTGCACGAATGCGACGATCCACACGTCGCATCGAACTTCTAGCGTGTCGCATGTGTAAGCGACGGCAGTTCGTTAGGAAGGCGAATCGCATTGATGCGCAAGGAGAGGTTAGATCCAGACGATCAAGTCGTTTTCTTAATACAACGCCGTCGCATTGTATTACCGCGTGTACAGGATGGACAGCTGGACTATTTTGAAATAGTCAATATACAGTTCAATATACAGCGGGAAAATAGGCTATGGAAGCAGAGGCTAAGGTGCTGTATTTTCAAGCGTGAACTATTTCCGACTAGCCGAGCTGTGCGTCCCGTTCTCCATTTCGCCCAAGTCCTGTTCTCGTGCTGTGTTTCCAAGCATGAAGTATTATTAGGACGCGCTACGCTGACCCCCCGTCGTGCCTTGCGGAAATTTGCTTCGCATTATCGCTCGATGTGGAGAAGTTATCGGCGTTGACGCAAGATAGTGCTGACCGTGAACCTGAGTCATAAAGTTTGTCGGATATTCGGCTAGCGCTTCCTGACCATATTTTTTCTCTCTCGTTTGTGCCATAGACGTACAAGAAAACGGTTTTTGAATACATCGGATTTGAGCTACGTTGTTCTGCTTATTTATTCGGACGGCAGCTACTTGCTTTCAACGCCGAAGAAACAGCGCCGCAACGAGGTTTGTCATCATTGTTGTGACCTTCTGCAGCAGCCTATATTTTAGTTCAACTACAGAGTCAAGGTATTTCCCACTTATTTCCAATTTACACGTGTCTTGCGTCACAGAAAATCTAACGCCTCCATATTGTGCGATCCCATCACATCGCACGTCATGCAGTGTTTGTCTGCACGCGTCTTCCGGTTTTCTTCGCGTCAATCCCTTCGTCCTAAAGGACGACGGGTTAAATGCTCTACGCGTCACATGGCCTGCCAGAATCCACTTATTCCTGTTAGTCTCAACTATAGAGAGCGGCATGATTAGTGACCTGCAAGCTTTGGTCTAAGCGCTAGACCACGCCCCAGGCGCGGAGCTTTGTTGAAGCCTGTTACTGTTCGTGGTTGCAAAACTTCTCTTTCTAGTGCAGAGAGTTTTCGCTTTTCCGTGGGCCAGACCAAGGAATTTTTACCTGCTGACCCGACTTGATCCGTTGCTGTCGTTACCTGTGGTGTGTACAAGGACACGAAGCCGTTGTTACCTTAGTCAGTGTCCGCAAGGCTGCTGAGGGATATATTGTTTATTTATTTATTTTACGTGATAAAACTGCGATTTGATTATGAGGCACTTCGTAGGGGGCAACTCCGGTTGTATTTTTAACACCAGGGAATCTTTTACATGCCCTCAAAGCACGGGACACGGGCGTCGTTGCATTTCGCCCCCATCGAAATCTGGCTGCCGCGGCAGGGATTCGATCCCGCGCCCTCGTGCTTACCAGCGCAACGCCATAGCCGCTAAGCCACCGCGGTGGGTTAAGATGAGGTGATTGAGATAGCGTGCAGCTTTTCTCCCTGTTAGCTATACATCACTACATCGGCGTGGATGACAGTGCACGCCATCTATAGCCACTAAAGGAAATAAAGTTCGTTTCAAACGCTGCGAACTCATTTGGAAGAATGGAAACTGAGGGGCCGAACTCCTTTGGGTGCTCAATCGTTCACCTCTCGCTTTCTTGTTTGCTTCTTTTGCGTGAATCTCTGGGTCAATTCCAGCGTTCGTCGCACCTTAGTCTCTCTCCATTACCGTCTTTGCCGTTTTCCTCGTCTGCAGTACCCTTGCACATTTCCTCTCTGGCGATATATCTGTCAAGACTTCTCCTCTTGAAGGCCCGTGAGATGTTCGCTCTGCATCCCGGCTCGTCACTCCTCCTTTGCCTCCCCTATTCCTTCTTTTTCCCTCCGGGACAGGGGAGAGACCTGTCGCGTCAACGCTCTCTCCCTCTCTGCCCCCTCGATCCCGTTTCTGTTTTTCTTCCAGTCCTCCTCTCCGGGTTCTTCCGTGCCCGATCCCTGGCAAATCGTGGTGATGAGTCTCCGAGGCGCACTTAACGAAACGCGCTCTCCGAGGAGCCGGCGGCGGTGACGCCCTGCCACCTCTACGGCCTGCTCTTCCTCTTATCCTCCCTATACTCCCGCTTCCCCTCTCCCATCCCTAACCTCCCGCGTAGCTGCCGGAGGGCAGCCTTTGATTGGCCTTTGTTTCGGCCGCGCCGCTTAATCGGAACTGCGCCCATATACGCCTGCGCCCCCTCTTTCTCCCTTTTCGCTCCTTACTGTTTTGTTTCCCTGACTTCCCTTTTTTTTTCTCCGTAGCTCTGTTTCACTGCTCTGCCTGTCTGCTTCGTTCCCTCTTCACTTAGCACCGTCTTTCTTCGCTGCGGCTCATTGTTCGGCCCTTCATCGTGTGCCGGTGTTTCTCTAACGGACTGGCGGCAGGTGTTTCTTTTCCTTCCGATCTTTTCTCGCAACTTTTTTTTTCTTTGACCTAGTGTTTTGCTTGCCCGTTCGAATATCTTTGGCGATCGTTTTTGTTTCGCGTGCTTGCCTTTTTTAGCTCCTGCCCACCTTTAAAATAAAGAAACATCGAATGCTGCGTTCTTTTTATTTGACCCCTTAACTGCCACGTCGTTTACGGAAAGACAAAAAAATTGAACGATTTTCCTGTTTGCCAGTCTTTATGTTATTCCACGAAATATTGTTTTCACAGTACGTGCATCCTGAAATGTGTTGCGCTTACGTTCTTCATAACTCGCGTGATAAAAAAAATTGAATCTAGGATGATCGGTGTTCATCGCTAGCGTTAATTACGGGATCCTGATCAATTCATGTGTTTGGTACCGTGCAGTTTCCTCGTACGTTAAAGTAGCTTACCCATAAAAGCAGAATTCACCTCACCGCGCGTGTAAGGCTTAAGTGCTTTCGTAGGAAACGGCAACGAGGGAACGCTATCATATATATATATATATATATATATATATATATATATGCTAACCACTAAGCCACTGAGCGGCCCCGTATAACGCTGGACTATGTTAGCGTTTTGTAAACAACTGCTGCAATCGCTAACTGCCGACGCGGTGTTTGAAGCATGTTTCCCGAAATGTCTTGCAAAGTTTTCCTTAAAATTTGAGGGCCTTTCTTAGTTTTTTGCATCAAGCAAAGGCAGGTGATTGTTTTTGCCGCGTCGACGGCGTGTCGCGGCCCCATTCCTACGTAATTCTCCCCATTTGTCTCGCTCGGTTTTGCTTGTCATTCCGGGGCCGATTCCCGCGAATCGCTCGCTTCCCCATCTTCCCGTTTTCGAGGTGCATTCCGAGGCTGCCGCCTGAGGTTCCTGGGGATTAGGGGGCTTGCGAGGCAGCTCCGATTGGAGAGAATTTCCCGCGGGAGGCACGGGGGCTGCGGGTGAGGGGGAAGAGGCGCTGGAAAAGGTGCCCAGGCACTGACTTCCCTTTTCTCCCTCGCCAAGTTCGACGGGAAGGGTTGAGGGAGTTTCCTCGGCGCCAGCTTTTGTCGCGTAGCGTCCCGAAATAAGGAAGTGTCCCGGAACCGCTTCTCGTTTAATTTCTCCCCTTGCGCGTGCGGCGAAGTATAGTCGAGAGAGTCGAGGGGGAGGGGCGGCATCCACCCCACGCTGGCCCAGCCCGCTTGCTGTGGCCTTTTGCTGACGAGCGCCGGGCCGCGCGTTTGTTTCTCAGCCGCGACAGCCGTTTTGAGTGGCGTTCGAATTCGTGCAACCTCGCGTTAATATTTGCATAGACACCCGCAGTGTGGCGTCCACGGGGCGCTATACAACACCGCATTTCAGTGCGGACGAGATGCTAAACACGCTCGTGGGCTCATAGATTTAGGTGCACGTTGAAGAAACCCACGTGGTCAAAATTCGAAGTCGCCCCCACTACGGCGTGCCTCATAATCGGATCGTGCTCTTTTTGGCGCGTGAAAACACTGTCTTGTGTGTGTGTGTGTGTGTGTGTGTGTGTGTGTGTGTGTGTGTGTGTGTGTGTGTGTGTGTGTGTGTGTGTGTGTGTGTGTGTGTGCGCGCGCGCGCGCGCGAACGCGCACTTTGCTAGGCACAATCCAAACTAGTTGCTCCCTCATCAGTCAAATCAATCAGTTACTCGCAGCTCTTCTAATGGGTAGCCCTGGGAAGCGAAGCTTGTAAGTCAGCATGCGAACGTGCAGGCCTTATCTGTTGGGGACTCTTAAACTCACGTTCTGGAACTCGTTTGTCTGCTGCGTATGTGAGATTCCTTTGGACGGAATTTGGGAGAACGAAAGTAAATAAAAGTGTATTCCTTTGTAAATCTCCATCACGTATTAGAGTGATAAAAGGTCCGCCCACTGCTACGTGGACTGCGTCCTCCCTCTATCGAAGCTTATCTACATCATGTTTTCGAAAATTGATCCTATAACAGATGTCAGATTGAGATTTCGGAATGAACGATCCCGAGGGACTCGCCCGCGCTGTGTACTGAAACATATCTGCACAAATCGTAAGAGAAGGCTTAAGCAACTTAGACTTCGAAAGGCGGTTGACGCTGTCGTAATTATTAGGATAAATTACGCAGTTTTACTCAGTCTGAGGGAAATCTGCAGTGTACGCTGTTTGATGGTTAATGAGTCTGCCGTGTGGGGGCGCCAAAATGGTCCAGACATGATAAAAACACTTTGAGGCACGCGACTTCAGGCTGACGTACACATACCGGCGCAGATGTCTCGGAAAAGGGAATTTAAGACCGGTCATCTTTTTGCCCTCCAATTCAATGAATACAGAGTTTTGAAATAATTGCTTTCCAGCCTATAAACTTGTTTAGCATCGCTCATCCTAATACAGGCAAGGGATGATGCTCTGCGTGAGAACTGACCCGCCGCACAGAATCGGGGACCGCCTCTTCGAGTTCGGAACTGCTGGCTCAAAGCACGCGAGAACGCCTGGTCAGGTACAATGACATCACCAAGCACTACCAGCTAGGCAGGCGGTTGCTGCCCCCACTTCACCCCATGCTGAAACGTCGCCAGGCAGTCATCTGGCGACAATTGCAAACACAAACATTCCCCAGTCCAGTGCGATTGCAGCACATTTTCCCCGCGCAATACCCGAATGCTCTTTGCAAATTATGTCAGGACACTAGAGCGACGCTGTCACACATGTTGTGGGAGTGTCGGGTTACATCAGCTACAATGGCAGTAGCTCCGGAGGCTCTTGCGTCGAAGTGGGCCGCCGCTCTGCGCAGCTCCAACCTCAAGACACAAGAGTGGGCTGTCCAGCAAGCCCGAGAGGCGGCGACGAGGCAAGGCCTCGAAGTCCCCTCATGGGAGACCTGAGCCCGGGTCATCAAATTTGCCGGATTCAGAATAAAGTTGTTTCCATCCATTCATACTTAGCGCGAGTTCCAAGCGGCATTTCGTTATAGTTGATAATGGGGTCCATCTCACTTGAGTTTGCGATTGATGGGAAAGAAGGGCGAAGGGGGTTCGTTCCTTCTTCCGTAGCTTATATTTGAGCATGTTTCTTAACGCTATCGAGGTACTAAAGGAATGGAGCTCTTAGGGCTGTTGGGACTCAGGGTAGCGTTTAGGCCAAGAATCCTTCGGGCACAGCGATCAGTGCGTCCGGGAGTAGGAGTGAAAGGCCTATTCGGCATTATTTGCATATTGAAACACGTAGTCAGGTTGTAGTCAGTGCACATGTGTCTGCAGACGTCAGGACACCTCACACTGCAACAAGCTGTTGTTCTTCCCTAGTTTCCTACAGAAGGGAATTTGATGATCTTGCTGCGGCCATTCGGAGGGGTGGTACTGTCCACAGAACGCCACCTCTGATATCCGAACTTCGAAGCGTGAACGAGGCAACCTGCAAACAGGTGTTCATGCTTCTTCCACGGAAGTCGTCGACCTGGTTCCTCGCTCTCTGTGGCGGCCACCCGCCGTGGTTGCTCAGTGGCTATGGTGTTGGGCTGCTGAGCACGAGGTCGCAGGATCGAATCCCGGCCACGGCGGCCGCATTTCCATGGGGGCGAAATGCGAAAACACCCGTGTACTTAGATTTAGGTGCACGTTAAAGAACCCCAGGTGTCGAAATTTCCGGAGTCCCCCCACTACGGCGTGCCTCATAATCAGAAAGTGGTTTTGGCACGTAAAACCCCATAATTCAAATTCTGTGACGGCCATCTTGTCACGGTCAGGAGGCTGGTCTTCAAGCTCGTCACCGCTTCCACGGAGAGCGGCGGATGCGTTCTCGCTTCTAAGTGAACTTCGTTGTTTGCCCGTCACAGTCGGTGTCGGTCACTGTCGGCGGTCAGTGGACGGCGCTGATGAAAGGAGCTGCCTCGAAGGAAACGTCCAATAAATGCTCGTCGCCGTATGGAGACGTAACACAGGGGCCAACGGTATTGTCACTTCGTCCCAACAAAACACTTCGTGGGACGTACGCATTAATCGGCAGAACGTAAACAGCTTGGCGTATAACACAAACGCGTAGTAAACCGGAAAGAGAAAAAAAAATAAATTCAGAATGAACACGAAAGCTTGAGCGCAAAACAAGAAACTGCGGCGTTTGTGAACTATGGCACGTCTTCTGTAAGCGAATGTTTACGAGTCTTTCGGCACATGCTTTAAGAAAGTGCCGATGAGGCACTGTTACTATTTCTTTTTTTCGCCATTCCTTTTCCGTTCTTTCTACCACCGCTTTGCTCTTCGCTCGCTTAAGTATGGCGCCGCCGCTCTCGCCGACTGCGGTTTTGCCAAGCATGCGCGCATGCGCCACCTATCGGCGCTGAGTGCACGCGTTGCGAGTTGTGCGTGTGCCTTGCAGTGGAGCCCGCTTTAAGGCTCTGATGCCGCGCCCGCGCTGTTTTGAGTGCAAAGTTGAGTAGCGCGCGCGTCTCCGCCGCTCGCCAATGGAGAAACGAGATGAGTTCCGCTCGGACTGCTTCTCCGGCGCTTCTCGCGAGCAGAGAAGCGCGACATTTATTCCGAGTGCTCTCTGTCGTCGCGCTCGCACTGAGTTCTCTTTGGTTGTTGTTATGGTGGTTGTTGTTGTGGTTTCCGTTGAGTCTTTGTTCTTACTGCTCGTATGTGTTTCATCCAAAGGCGGGCTTTACAGTCAGCTTTTTTTTTTCGTGTTCTGCGCATTCTGTCTTCCGTGTAGGAATCCCCACGCTCTTGTCTTCCATCATCATTGTTATATAAGTGTACGCTTTTCCCATTCTTCTCTGAGGTGTTATCCTCTTTTCTGTGTAAGTAGGAGAACGTTTGATCAGTTTTTAGGCCCTTTTTTTATTCTAACGTATTCTTTGTTCTCATTCTCCGCTAATCATATCATTCCATTTCCCTCAGTCACCTTCCCCCCAATAAACAGGCGAAGGAACCATTCTTGTGACAGTGCATATTAACTATCTTCGTTGACCTGTTTAATGCACTGCATTCAACCTTTACGCACTTAATGTGCGGTTTGTGAGACGTCGCGATACCAGACTGTGTTCCTCCTATCGCAGGCCGGCGTGTCTGGTCAAGTTTGAATATACCGCGCGTTCCAGTTAACGTTAGCCATACTGTTCAAAAAATATTTAAAAAGCACGGGGCCAGATGCAATTTTAACGCCTATGCTGTTCACTCGCCACATCTTTTAATTGTATTTTTATTGTATCTTGCACCGTGTTTTTTTTAACCTGTTCCTTCTTTTTTTTCTCATTTTTTTCTTTTTGTAGCCGCTTGGCTAAGGTTAGCTGGAATACCTTATATATATGCCCTCTGAGCACGGCTTCACATGGCTTTAAAACTATAATCCTTATCAACACTTCTAGCGAACAAAACGCGCATGGGTGCTGAGAGCCGTGAAGTCATAAAAAAATAGACCGTTGTTTCCAATTTTTATTGCGGGCGCTACGAGTCAACTAGCTCTTGACCACAGCGTTCCCTTGACGTCGCTGTGCGGAGCTTGGACACCTTGTATTATTCGTTGGCGATTCAGTGCGGACCGCAGTCTTCTCCCCTTCCTCCTCTCCATCCTCTCCCCCTTTTCTCGTTATGGATGCGCGTTTTTTATGCCATTCTTGGCGCTCAGCCATATTCTCGGCAGTAAAGCAACAATAGCGTCTCTCTCTCTCTCTCTCTCTCTCTCTCTCTCTCTCTCTCTCTCTCTCTCTCTCTCTATCCCCTCTATGCCATAGAGATTCCTGCAGTTATTACTAGAGGGAACTCTGGCTCTACTATCGTTCGGCCACCATGGGAATGATGGGTAGAGTAGATGGATTTGTCTGATCTTCGTGCTTGGAACTTCAGACGTTCTTGTCGCTTCGTCTATTACGCTTTATCCAGCCCTAAATTGGCCTAAGTTTCAAAGCATTCTGTACTTTCCTTATTGCAGAAAGTAAGACTCTGCAAGCACGCATAATCGCTACTAATTGCAGTGGCTTCGCTTGCTCACGTGTCCGAGGCGTAATGGTTTTAATATCGGCATATTTTGCTAGAGGTCCTGTGTTCGAATCCTACCGTCGGATAATAATAACAGTGTATATCTTCAATTATTTATAACGCAGAGCTTAAAAATAAACCCTTTGCAATCTCGCGAGGCCATTTAAAGCCATGAGGACGAAGTTTAGGCAAATACATCTACTACCAATCATTTCCACGCTGGCTGAACATCCCTGCTTGTAGCTACTATATAGACACTAGCGCCTCCGTTCCCTCTAGTGTAATTGTGTGGAACTCTGTGCTCGGTGCAACCTCCTTTCTCTCTCGAGCTCTTACTCTGGTGGTTCACTCGCACCGAATTCATCGGCACAGGTCGAGGTAAGACTGAGAGAGTGGCAAGATAGCCCGAATAATTGCGACAGCGGAAAAGACGACGCTCGTGTGCTGTTTGTCCCTTCTCGATAACGAATTGCTTTTCTTGCACAAATAAACTTGCACAAATTGCACGAATAAACACGGACGAGCAGAGAGGGACAACAACAACGCCGGACCTGGGCTAACAACACCAACTAGCCGAGCTGACCACGCTTGGATAACTGCCGTTCTTTCGGCTAATGCGATCTGTAACGCTTTTCGTATCGAATGTGTACACTTCGTTCCTTATTGCTTAGCGAGTAAGTTCACCGTTATTACGTAACTGCCGTCTGTATATAAAGCAGTTTTTTTTTTTTTTTTTTGCTCTGAACGAAGTCGAGCTCTCAGTTGGCGCACTTCATCTTGCACGTGCCCCATGACCGCGTCCATTTCGCTCCGTATAATTACCTAATCGTTCATCCGGGTCCTCCTCCAGGCCAGGCTTGGTCACGCTGGCAACGTAGCGACGTACTCTGTGACGACGCGCATTGCTCCAGTACGTTGAGAGCGTAATACGGTGTCATGCGGAGGAGGAGTCCGCTGAGCTCGTGGCGTATGTGCGTGACGACAGTATTTGGCCGAGGGGGGTTAACGACCTCGCGCACCTCTCGCTAGCCTTGTTTGCTCACCGCGCTCGAGCGGGATCTGTGCTCTCCCGCCTCAACCAGTTCCGCGCACCGCAGCGAGAGCTGCCGGTCGCGCGTCAGCCAACCGGAAAAAGAGAACCGGAAGCGGGAATTCCCGGTTGTCCGTCGCCCATCCCACTCTGCGCGACGCCGACTGAATGAAATATTCGCGGAAATTTATTTATTTATTTATACTCTCAGCCCTCTTAGGGCTGTTGATTGATCGAAATGATTCGCAGCGCGCGATCCCTCGCCCTGCCTTTCATGGAACACTCATCCGGCGCTCGTTGCTGGGATGGAAGCTTGGGCTACTTGTTTGGACGTCACGAATTGTAAACCAGACAGAGGGACACGGACGAAAGAAAAGACGTAGGTACGACGTAAGCGCGTCCGTTTGTCTTGCGTCTTCCTGACGCCTATGAGTTTCGTGCGATGTTGTAATTTTTTTTTTCACTGCTCCGAATTCCGTTACTGACTGGCTGGCAAGGGCAAGGCTGGTGCTCAGGTGAGCCAATCACGTAACGAGAGCCCGCTGCGTGTTAAAAGGCGGGATGACTCGCTCTTTGTGCGTCACTGATCCCTCCGCGAATCCTTCATTCAGTGTGGAGCGATCAGAGGCGGAACAACGGAAGAG
The DNA here is from genome assembly GCF_050947875.1 of Dermacentor variabilis. Taxonomy (NCBI): domain Eukaryota; kingdom Metazoa; phylum Arthropoda; class Arachnida; order Ixodida; family Ixodidae; genus Dermacentor; species Dermacentor variabilis. The sequence goes on from NC_134578.1 coordinate 72,309,812, forward strand.
CCTCTCTTCTGGTTCTGTGTTCCGGTTGGCTAGCACGACCGGTGTACCTTTCGCAGTACTGCAATGGAGTTGGTGAAGTGAAGTGTAAGATCAATTAGGTTCGTCGTGCACTTCGCGAACTTTGTTTGAGCCAGTTGAGTGTCAGTTCTTGCACGTGCAGCATCCGCACGGCACCGCCGGCACGAGCCCTGCGCGGCTGCCTCACTGCAGAGTGCAGGGGGCGCTGTTAATTGTTCCTGCTCGAAGCCAGCGCCACCGTGAAAGGAATAGCGAAGTGCAGTTTCTCCTGGGCCTAGTTGAGAAAGAGCAGGCTGATGGAGTGTAACTATAGGCTTGGCCGCACTGCACAGATTTAGTGAGGTGGAGTGGGGTGATATAAGGACCTTCTTTAACGGGCACGTGCGACGTCGAACGCAAGCCTAATCTCGCCGTTCGCAAATTGGCCGTGAACGGAGCGCGCGCGTTCGACGGGTGTCGTAAACGCGCGTTATGCTTGCTTCGCCGAGCGCTGCATCGAGGAGGTTTCCTGAGACTGGGCGTAACGGCAGTGGCCGGCGAAGTTGCGCGGAAATCGTGTGAAAATGGGGAGGGACGGAATAAAGGCAAGCTGCGAGAGCGATAAGGGCACTGTTGAACTGTTCCTTACCAAGAGGTTCGCTCGAGGGGCGGCGCCCAGACACATTATAGAGTCAATCGCCGCGCGCCAAGAGGGAAAAAATGGCCACCTTATATGAGTGATCGGATCGCACTCTTGCCACTATCGCTTCCACGGGTTTTGTGCGCAGTCTCATACCCGAATGCGCGTTTCCTAATAAGTTGCTCTGTCTGGGTTATACCTGAAAACAACCGTAACAGTCGCGTTGTTTTCCAGTAACATTTGTAGCGCGGATTAGTCGGATCTGAAAGAACAAGTCGCCCTCTTCAAGCACGCTCAGACCGCTTCGACGATCACGTCCCATCTTGGTAATCATCTCTACTGACGCTTGCATAGTGTTACATTAGAAGGTACGAGCTGTCGGTTTACAGCGCCACACTTTGAATCACTTGCAGCACATCTGAAACAGGTACTGTAACACAGTTTCCACCGGTTTTTCTTTTCTTCAGTGGTTGATTCAGTTGTCGCGTGAGTAATCTTGACGTGAAGCTTCAATTCGTTCAGCCGAAAGGGGAACGTGGGACCGGAAAATGTGGACATACCTTCAAATCTAACAACGCAAAAAAACTTGCAGTGTTGCGTCGGACTTCAGATCACGTCGTGGCGATCGGAATTGGCGACGCGGACGGAAGACGTGTAACACTGCGCCTGAGCCCGTGGCGTCTCCTCTCCACCGTGTCCTTGGGCCTGATTTACCATTGGTACTGTCGAATCAACTGACCCACGTTTCCACCCTGGTCGACCAACGCTAGACAGTTTTCATTGAAAGCACAAAGAATAAATATGCGCTGTCCTTCTGCACGATCGCTTTCTTCCTATAGCGGTCGCAGACTTGTGTCCGATCGATAACTTCGACTACCCCCCCCCTCCTATATTCTCCCTTCCGCTACCATTTACGTGTGAGTTCGCGCGTGCGTGCATGCGCGCGTCTCTCGCACACTGCAGCCGCCCGCATGCGCCCTCCGTGCTCCTCCGGCCCAACCTTGCCCTCGTATAGTTTCGATTTCCGTGCATCGACCACCGCCATAGCCGAACACCTCGCTTCATTGCACCGCACGAAAAAACTGCGGCGCTGTTGAATCGTCGTGTTGTATTCCACGCTGTGCCCCTCTCTTTTCCCTTTGCTACGCCTTTTTCTCTCCACGTGTACTCGCACCAGCTCAATGTGGCGGCACGCAGCCTAGGCCTCTGTGTCAGTCAATCAGTAAAGAGAGCTTCGTGTTTCGAGAAAGACTCGTCCATTGCGCGCTGGCTTACACGCCATGGCGACGTCGTCGTTCCACCGTCGCCCATGACTCATTCCTCGGCATAAACATAGACCTTCCATTCAGACCACACGTTTGCACGGAATGAAAGTAAACGAAATTGATTCACAACCGTTAGTTTGCATAGCATTTAGTTAACCATTCCAGTATAAAGCTTCGCTTCACGCATAGATTCAGCATGTACGTTGGACCTGCATGATCTTTTTTGTTGTTGTTGCTGTTGTTGTTGGCAGATTTTCAGACTTCCTTATTTGGTTTAGTGTCACCGCTGTATTTGGCCATTAGCCTCTATCGCCCGTTGCGTCTTCGTGCGGGTCGCCGATATACGCCAGATGTTACTGCGTTCGATTTTTTGGAATCCGCGGAAACTAACTGGTGCATTCTGCTTAGCCTTTTCCTTTAATGGTATATTGCGGATCAATGGCGGTGAACGCGGCATTTGGAAGGTGGGGCCGGCCTCCACAGGTTGGCTTTGGTGCCTTTCAGCGACTGAGATATTCTATTTCTAAGAAAACAAAGTGGGCCTAAATTACCGCTTTGAGATCTTGCGTTGCACGTGATTCTTAATAGTTCACACTCTTTAACGCCCGATATTTGCATTGGACTGCAAGGAACGCAGCTGTTAAAGGGTCCCTAAAGGGGCCTTCTAGTGCGTTCTCTTGTGCGTTCAAAATATGTGTACGTACCGCTTTTGCTATGCCCGTGGCAGCGCTTCTGCTGCCGCCTACAGTTTGATCCTAACTATAAGTGCGAGTCTTCACCACTGTATCATACGGACTAGTTAGATCTATTTCCCATTAAAATCTATTTGCTTTTCCCATTACCGAAATACCGGAAGAGTGGAGAACAAGTAGCGCTGTTGGTGAGATTTGGCGACGATTTGCACAAACAAAACGTGACAGTAGCACTAGCTAGTTGCAGTATGTCCTCGCTGTAGTAAAAAAAGAAATAGATCCAGCAGAGCTCATCGCACGAAGAATGTCGATATCAATTCGATTAGCATCGAAGCAGTGTAGCGATACACCGTATTGACGATGCCCAAACGTGCATCCAGCCGAAATTCTCTCTCGCGCTTCCCACTGCACAAGCTGCGCCATCTAGTGCAGCCGCCGCAAAGTCCGCGCTAGGCGCGGGGGTGTGGTTCCGCCGAGCACCGAATATGCTTTTAAGGATTTTTTCATGTCCTTGAAGAACGGCACGTGTCCAGTGCCACATACCCAGGGAACAGCTAGTTTGGAATCCTGTTCCCTCATCACAGTAGCCCTGTGCACTACCCGTTAGACCGTGGACTACCTACCCACTGACCCATACAGACACAGACAGATTCTCGAAAGGACGTCAAGTACCCTAGGGATACTAATCGCGTTGAAAGTCGCAACAAGCTAATAATTGTTTCTACCTACGTCTGCTGCACCAACAGTAAGGGAGCATGGTCGTTGCCGTTAGTTTCGTGGTCTCTAGTCGAGCTCAGCGTCACCAGGTGGCGCCACCAGCACTCCGCGCCTCCAGTTTTCCGTAAGCGGTATTAGTAATCGGATTTGCCCTGGGTTAGCCCGCGCATGCTTTGCAAGCGTTCCTGGTGCCTCTGCCGGTGCGCATGTCATCATCATCATCATCATCATCAGCCTGGTTACGCCCACTGCAGGGCAAAGGCCTCTCCCATACTTCTCCAACAACCCCGGCCATGTACTAATTGTGGCCATGTCTTCCCTGCAAACTTCTTAACCTCATCCGCCCACCTAACTTTCTGCCGCCCCCTGCTACGCTTCCCTTCCCTTGGAATCCAGTCCGTAACCCTTAATGACCATCGGTTATCTTCCCTCCTCATTACATGTCCTGCCCATGCCCATTTCTTTTTCTTGATTTCAACTAAGATGTCATTAACTCGCGTTTGTTCCCTCACCCAATCTGCTCTTTTCTTATCCCTTAACGTTACGCCCATCATTCTTCTTTCCATAGCTCGTTGCGTCGTCCTCAATTTAAGTAGAACCATTTTCGTAAGCCTCCAGTTTCTACCGCGTAGGTGAGTACTGGTAAGACACAGCTACTATACACTTTTCTCTTGAGGGATAATGGCCACCTACTGTTCATGATCTGAGAATGCCTGCCAAACGCACCCCAACCCATTCTTATTCTTCTGATTATTTCCGTCTCATGATCCGGATCCGCCGTCACTACCTGCCCTAAGTAGATGTATTCCCTTACGACTTCCAGTGCCTCGCTGCCTATTGTAAATTGCTGTGCTCTCCCGAGACTGTTAAGCATTACTTTAGTTTTCTGCAGATTAATTTTTAGACCCACTCTTCTGCTTTGCCTCTCCAGGTCAGTGAGCATGCATTGCAATTGGTCCCCTGAGTTACTAAGCAAGGCAATATCATCAGCGAATCGCAAGTTACTAAGGTATTCTCCATTAACGTTTATCCCCAATTCTTCCCAATCCAGGTCTCTGAATATCTCCTGTAAACTCGCTGTGAATAGCATTGGAGAGATCGTATCTCCCTGCCTGACGCCTTTCTTTACTGGGATTTTGTTGCCTTCTTTATGGAGGACTATGGTGGCTGTGGAGCCGCTATAGATATCTTTCAGTATTTTTACATACGGCTCGTCTACACCCTGATTCCGTAATGCCTCCATGACTGCTGAGGTTTCGACAGAATCAAACGCTTTCTCGTAATCATTGAAAGCTATATATAAGGGTTGGTTATATTCTGCGCATTTCTCTATCACTTGATTGATAGTGTGAATATGGTCTATTGTTGAGTAGCCTTTACGGAATCCTGCCTGGTCCTTTGGTTGACAGAAGTCTAAGGTGTTCCTGATTCTATTTGCAATTACCTTTGTAAATACTTTGTAGGCAACGGACAGTAAGCTGATCGGTCTATAATTTTTCAAGTCTTTGGCGTCCCCTTTCTTATGGATTAGGATTATGCTAGCGTTTTTCCAAGATTCCGGTACGCTCGAGGTCATGAAACATTGCGTATACAGGGTGGGCAGTTTCTCTAGAATAATCTGCCCACCATCCTTCAACAAATCTGCTGTTACCTGACCCACCCCAGCTGCCTTCCCCTTTTGCATAGCTCCCAAGGCTTTCTTTACTTCTTCCGGCGTTACCTGTGGGATTTCGAATTCCTGTGGACTATTATCTCTTCCATTATCGTCGTGGTTGCCACTGGCACTGTATAAATCTGTATAGAACTCCTAAGCCACTTGAACTATCTCATCCATATTAGTAATGATATTGCCGGCTTTGTCTCTTAACGCATACATCTGATTCTTGCCAATTCCTAGTTTCTGCTTCACTGCTTGTAGGCTTCCTCCGTTCCTGAGAGCATGTTCAATTCTATCCATATTATACTTTCTTGTGTCAGCTGTCTTACGCTTGTTGATTAACTTCGAAAGTTAGAGGCTTTCATACATTGGGGGGGGGGGGGGGGGGGGGAGGGCGCTTCTTGATCAGATCTTTCGTCTCCTGCGAGAGCTTACTGGTATCCTGTCTAACGGAGTTATCACGGACTTCTATTGCACACTCCTTAATGATGCCCACTGGATTGTCGTTCATTGCTTGAAAACTAAGGTGCGCAAGTCGTCCCTCCTAAAACTGCCTTCTTCCTGTTCTCCCCGCTCTGTGACGCAGGGCTGCAACAACCCGATGGTGGTGAAGTTCGCCGACACGCAGAAGGAGAAGGAGCAGAAGCGTCAGCAGCAGGTCATGACCAACCTGTGGACCATGGCCAACTTCGTCAACCTCGGCACCGTCACGCCCCAGTACCTCGCAGTGAGTGCTGCTCTCTTTCCTCCTCCTCCCCTGTAATCACAGCGAACCTCGTAGCTCACCCTACATGCATCTTCAGCGTGATGACTTCGCTGGTGTCAGTGGGCTCAGCTTGACGCTTAGCGATTCCTTCTCTGTAACCTCAGCCGAAGGATATATATATATATATATATATATATATATATATATATATATATATATATATATATATATATATATATATATATATATATTAAATTTGGACAAGGCGAGGTTAACTAGGGGACATCTGCGGTTGACCACGCCTTACTGGAGGCAGGGAAACGGGGTCTTTAAGATGAGAGAAAAGGAAGAAAAGCAGCCAAGGAAGTGCGGATAAACAGTATAATATTGTCGAAGTGTATTCTGTGTGGTCACCTGTTACAGTGGTTGTCGCGGTCATTAATTAAAGCTGATTTAGTATTTCTCTTTAGTAACTCTTTTAGTGGGCGAAAGCTTAAGGGTTAAGGTAAGGTATCAAATATTCCAGTGCTTTAATTGAGCCGCGATAGCACACGCGGTTGAGGTCGGCCGGTGCCAGGTCGGGTGAGCGGTTCGCAGTTGTAGACAGCGGTTCGCGCGCAGTTTTCTTGCCTCGGTGCTGTAGTTCTCGCGGTGACATGTCGTCGCCGTGGGAACAAATTGCCACAGCAGCTGAAGTTTGGCATTTCAGACGATGTTCGACGTTTCAGCATTGCAAAGGTCGAAACGGTTGCTCATAACTTGTTGCGTCGTAATAGCATCGCGCACCAAATGGACGCGACCAGCATTGGTGATCTACACGCATTCGATGGTCGATCGATAGGAAACGGTAGTAATAGGTAAGAGGGTCCGCCGAACCGATGTGCGATCCGTGGAGGAAGTGTCATTATTTGCATTTCTCCTCTTGCGGCGAGGCAACGCTTGTTTTCTCTCCGCCGCGATGCGAAAGGTGAGCCTGTGAGTTAGTCGGTCTATCCAGATGGGAGTTTTTTGTAAAAGTCATCCGGGCGAGCTTTTTGCACCGACGCTTGACTCGATACGCTCGAACCGGTTTCACGTTAATGGAGGTGTGTATGCACATAACGCGCACAATGGGGGTCTCTATATAGTACACTGTAAACCGAGCACTAATAGCCTCAGTTCAGAATCCAACTCATGTTGCCATGGCGTGCCCGCAAAGACCAGCAGCACTCAAATCAAAGCGATAGCGGCGAGTGCAGGTATACGTCGTCGAACTTAACCCATCGGTTGCGACCGTGAAATATACTTATGCAAGTGTCACGGTACATACGCCAAGCAATCGTTCGTTAACGCTTGCGTTAGAAAATGTGTGATAAGATTCGCGTGGTGCACACGGCCTGATTGGGCAAGGCTATTTCGCTATTAAGCCAGCAACGACGTTCGAGAAATTTCGCACACCGTAGGCGCATCTCGTGATAGGCGATCACTGAATAACAGCGGTCGTCCGGTGAAATAAAAAAAACGGTTCGACAAGTACCAGCTTGCACAAATGTCGGTTCTTCTGCGTCGGCAGAAAGCAAGGTGGTGTGAATGCGCACGCATAAAAAAAAAAAAATCACCTTGGAACACGGTCTGCGGTTGTGCTACCGTTGCGTTGTGAATTTCGGGAAGCGACCGCTCCGTTTGACGTGTTGCACTGCTCATTGGCACCTTCGCACCCACCCCCCCCTGTGTATAATGAGTGGAACTCCCGTCGTATATGCCTCCGGGGCACTGTCTCCGACCAGGAATTGTCGCTCGCGTTTCCCTCAGAGCCGGTGTCGCTCTTGTTGCTCATTGATTTCTTTTACGCTTGCTTGTTGTTCTTTGCGATTAACGTTCGATCGATGCTTTGCTTGGCTTTTCTCTTCACCTTTCAGCGAGGAAGCACTATACGGACGGCTCGGTACTCGGTATTTTTTTGCCATTCCTTGCATCAATCTTTTTTTTTTCTTCTTGCACATTGTCTCTTCCTTAATAAGGTCCCTTCCCATTCACTGCGCCCTTTCACGCGTTCACCATGGTCGCGTTCCCTTCATCCGATGACTGCGCCCCCTAGGCGGTTATGTGTCACCTCTGCAGTACGTCACTACTGCTGCTGCTATCGTTCAACCACTTTGGAAATGATGGGTACATGGATTTGTCGAGTCTTGGTGCTTGTAGCTTCAGATGTTCGTGTTTATATTACGCGATATCTTCCTAAATTTGCAATGTCTTTTTTTTTTTCCAAATACATGAGAGCAATTTGTCCTTCGTGTGCGTGTGTGTGCTAATGCTAATTGGTAAGTTGCTGCATTTACGAAGCAATATGATCGGACGATCAAATTGCAAAGTTACGAAGCTGTTCCAAACCAAAACAAATACGTGTACTTGCCTATCATTTCCATGCCATATACTTGAGGTTTACTAGGCTCTATAGCGCCAGTGTTCCTTGTGTTGCTTGTAGGGAACTCTATATGGGTCTGACCATTGGCCTCCGAGACCGGGCCACTTGCAGCCAGCGCCCGTAGCCAGCGATCTTGAAGGCGATGGTTTTTCGTACTCTGTCACTCCCGTGTGCTTTAAACGAGGGCTGTAGTTCCACTCACCGCCGCGTTTCGCAATGTGCTTGCGTACATGGTAGTGTGGTGACGTCACTCAGATTAAAGAACTCGTGCGCAACAGAAAATGTATTCCTTTTGCACATGCCACATCGTTCCGCAAGTACATGCAATCAACGCGTTTGCCAGATGTCGAGATTATGTATTTCCTTTTCTGGTAATGCGATTGATGGATGGCCGATGCATCTGCCTTATGCTTTCTGAATGTGGTGATCCGAGGTTTGGACAGCTGGCCGCTGTTGTCGCGGACATTCTGCGGCAATGAGGGGAAAGCTGCGGAAGCTAAGCTCACGCGCGTTACAGCGCTCTAGAATATAGTCCCACAGACTCACTTGTGTTTGTTTGATACGTCATTTAAAAAAAAAAATTCTTATTCTCTGCAACACATGTATTAAATAAGAAGTGAGACACGCCACTCGGCATTATATTTGATTTTCTTTTTTCGGGAAATGCTGGATCGTCGCAAGTGGCGATGCTTCCCTTGTTTGGTGTGTGCTCAGACAAATCGAAACTGAAAGCGTTATGAAATTCTACTGGTCTACTTGGCGCAGTAACACACCCCTTCACTGCGGCGAGAATCGTATGGAGCACTTGTTGCTGCGGGACACCTTTGAATTCACGAATCGTACGTAACATCCTGGGAGGAAATTTCGCGTCCGAAAAAAAAAAGGAAGAAACATCGCATCCGTACAAACATATAGAGCTCCTTACTTTGACTGTCTAGCATTCTGCAAAAATGGACGAGATGCCCAAAGTTAAAAGATATTAAGCAGTTCGTTTACGACCGCATACAAGTAACACCTCAGCGAGAAGAAATATCGAAATTCTTTTAAACTGAAAGTGGCAGTGCGTTTTCTTATATTAGGTTAGTCGGGGTTAGGCCGCTGATTAACCCAAGCTTCATTTACATTCAACAACACCACCACCAGCACCAAATGAAAGGTATTTTGATTAGTTATCTTGCCCCGCTACTTTCTGTGCAACGCCACGAAGAACTCGGCCTTCTGAAAAACGAGCGTGTGATATCGACCGTCGTACAATGCCGAAGAACGCCGGAGCCTAGTAAACAAACAAAGAAAAAAAATTATTCGCATTTATCGCGTGCGTTCTGGAATTGAGACATCAGTGCGTTTACTTGCGTGCGCAGGCAGCCGCAGTTTACATTTCGTCTGCATACGTGGCGCCGCGTCACGTGGATTCTTTCTTTCTTTCTTTCTTTCTTTCTTTCTTTCTTTCTTTCTTTCTTTCTTTCTTTCTTTTTGCGACCCAGCCCGGTAGTCCAGTGTCTGTGGTATTTCGCTGCTGAGCGCCAGGTAGCGAGTGCGATTCTCGGCCGCAGCGGCCTCATTTCGGTGAGGAAATGAGAAAAAAAAAAACGCTCGCGTACTTATTACATTTAAGTTCATGTTAAAGAAACCCCAGGCAATGGAAAGTAATCCGGAGGAAGGAACCCCCTCCCACTACGACGCGCCTCATCAGATCACAGAACGGTCATTGACTTTCATTACGCGCAGGTAATATGGACCCTTTTCACGGTGATCTCGCGTGGGCCTCCGTGTTTGACCGCCTTGTGACGCATTCATTGCTTACCTGAGCTGCCTTCGTTGCCTCCGTGTTTACAATAGATGTGCATGTCGTCTAGCAAACGCTCCAGCTAACTGCGGAGTCATCTGAGGAACCAAGAGGCGCCAGCTTGAGTCAAGCGTGGCAAACCCTGTCTGCGAAGCCCCCCCCCCTCCCCCTCCTTTTCGTGTATTCAGTGAAACAAAGGTGCGGGAGTGAGTGTGTGAACCCTCGCCCTCAAAGCGGGTCGGTCCTTCGACAACTTTGGACGCTCCGATTGGACGAAGGTTGGACGGCAGTTTCCCTGGCCTACAAGGATCTAGGGAGAACAGAGGTGGTTTTAAGCAGCCGTTTTCGGCTCCTCTGTGTGCTTCACTCGTGTCATGCTAGACTGATGAGGTGTAACTTTCGCCACGCCTCATGTAGATATTGAAAAACGTGTACTCCTCGTTCTCGATGTGAACACATTACTCTTTTCAACAACCTCCTTATCGTGGATTAGTCGGATAACGGCGTGGGCCAGCTACCCCTTTTGGCATGCCCGACCTCAACTCTGACAGCACTCACTCGTGCAGACGTTCCGGTATTGAAGTCCTTTCCGCGGAGCTTAGCGCTACGACGCTGGCGGATGAGTTAATTTCCTTATATTTCTTTTTCTTTTGTCTTCGAGGGAAGCTGTGCACCGCGAAGAGTCGGAAACGCAAGCAGTTCTCATGTAGCAGCAGTGCATCAACTTGGAGGCGCAGATTCATTCCATTCCTTTATATGCTAGTCACAGTCTTCGCAGCCAACTATACTGCACAGGTCTTCGCTCCACCGCTCCATATTTTGCTGCGCGAATATAGCACACTGCGTTAGCGAAAGCCCAGTTGCTTTTCCGACAGGTGATCGCACAGAAGCAGTGCAGAAGAGTTAGTTTCCTATTCGCGCGCTTTCGCTGAGGCAACGTGCGGCGCGGCGCCGAAAGCGCCACCTACTTTCCCTAGAACAAACTCCTTCGCGAAAAGGGTCAATATCGTCTAGATCGACTGTAGTGTTCCCAGGTAGTCTGCGACCCTCCACTACGGTGTTCCAAGATGCCGCAAGCGCCACAATTTAGTTCTTTAATGAACTCTAAAGGGTTGACTAGCTAAGGTGTATTAGTAAAGTACGCTTCAAAACTGCGGAGAAAAAAACACTTTTACTGTCAGGAAAGGCTTGATAAACCAGAAAAGACCTAAGAGCGGAAGCCAGGTGGTCCTCGAAGTTCCTGGACAACCCGCCTTGACGTCATTAATTTTCGTGGCGCCTAGCCGGGCCGAGTTCATTTTTCATCCAAAACATGAACAACATTGTATTTTAAACGAGCCCCAGTAATGAGGAAGTTTCTTGAACTTGTGTTGCGCTAGAAGGGCTCGAATACGAGAAATTACATTGAAATCCATGACGTCACACTGACGTACCCGCCTATAGGTGCGAGCGCGAAGTAAAAAAAAAGGAAGTTCGAACTTCTTCTAGTAACTTCCTCTTCTAGTAATGAACTTCTCTCAGCCGAAATAGTGAAAATAATCCTGAAAGAATTCTTTATCCTGTAATTGCACTCACTGCTATTTGCTGTATATTTCTCACGTTGAAGAATCCCGACGGCTGAACTTTTCTTACTTTTTGTTTTCTTTTTACTTCATCGCAGACACACGAAACATTACCGTTTCTAAATGCATGCCTGGGGTTCCCGTTCATATTGGCGAATATTGTACTTGATGGCGCATGACGTCGAGTTAAGCCATTGCAGCAGCTGAAGAGGCTGGATAAGTCGATGGCAACGAACGGTTTTCCTGCTTTCGCCGACTCCTTTTTAACGTAAATCTCCGATTCGTCTCTGTCCTTCGAATGCAGTCATCTACTTCTATTCCTCGGAGTCCACTTGTTTATTTTAGTCGAGCAAGCTTACGTCTGGCGGTGTTTTAAGAGAACCTGACGACGGCCGGTAAAAGCGAAAAGCGTCGTTTGCACCTGCCTACTCCTTGATTGCCCGTTACGTCGTCTGTCTCCCCCACTACGACTCTTCCCCTTACCTCTTCGTTTCGTCAATTTTTTCTCCTCTCGCGTCGTTTACTCTTTAGTTATCCCTCGTTTTACTTTTTTCGTCCCCATTTCTCTCTATTACAGTTGTTCGCATTTCCCCCCCCCCCCCCGCTCACTGCACTGTTCTCTGTGTTGTTCCCTTGCGTAAAAGTCGGCGTCCCTGCTCGTTAGCGTAGCGCGCTCGCGTCGTCTGCCGCTAAATTCAGCTTACGAGTCCCGCAGACGGCCGCCGCGAGGGAGCGCGCCGCTCGCCGCCAATTGCCCGCACTTTGCGAAACGAGTTTGAAGACGCCTCCGGCAGATGTCGCCCCGCAGCGACTCGGCGGGGACGTTAGGGTGCTGAATTGCGTTGTAATGAGTTTCCCGGATACGCCGCAAGAAACGAAAAAAAAAAGAACGTGATGGAAGGAGAGAAAAGTATAGAAAGCCTCTCAGGTCGCCCTGTTCGTGCGTACGCTCCAGCGGCCATAGGAAACCTGACAGTGAACGAGCAAAATTTCCGGGCCGAGTGACAAAAGACGGGACGCTGTCGGTGATGAAGGCATTGTGGGAGAAATTGTGTTCGAAGCGGCGGCCGCAAGATTGCTCTGCTCGTCCTTTCATTTCACCGCACTCGATCACTTTAGAGAGTTCTTTTGGGGGTGTTACAGGCAAAGCCACGCTGCTTGTACAAGGAATTCGTATAAGAGTACCTGATTCGGCGTTTTCCTCTTTCCAGTGTCATTCTTGCACGTGTTCTTTTCTGAACTTAGTAAAGCTCTCTCTCTCTCCTTTTTTTCTGCACGGAGTATTGCTACTCGAGTGATTTAGTTGGCTGAGCGGTAGAGGAATGTGTTCGGAGGCTCTAATAAGGAAGGCCGTTTGTGAACTCGGTTATTTTTGTGTCTCTTGGCGGAAGCTCGAGTTCACAAACGGCGATATGATGATGGCGATATGTTTATGCAAACTGACTTCCAGAAGAGTTATGATGATGGTGGCGTGTAACTAAGGTGGCATTCCTTTCTCCTTTTGATGTTGTCAACGTGCCCTGACTGGCGAGCACCTGCCGTGCGGATCGCCGCCGTCATTTCGGATTCCTTATTTTTTCCCTTCAAAACGCAGCACGCGCGCGCGGCTCAGCCTCGTTCTGTTTTCTCCTTTTCCCGTATTCCCAAAAATCGCTCGCCGACATGTGCGCGCTGTTCTCCCGCCTTTCATCCCTCTCGATTTCGCGTTCCGAGCCCCAAAATCACTCCCGCGCAGCCGTCGGCATGTCTGACGCGATCCGCCATCTTCATTCAGTTCTCCCCATTTTCCTTCTTTTTTCCCTTTCGCCAAGAAGGGGCCAGTCGCATGCCGCCGAGCTCCTCGGGACCGACCAAATGGGGCGAACAGACGTGGCAGAAATTCCCGACGCCTGCCGCCAGCTTCGCTCCTCAATGGGGAAGAAACCTGCCCCTCCCCCGAAGCGACTCTCTCCCCGAACCCTTACGCTCCCTTCATCAGCTTTGCTCGCCAGCGCCGTGCGGGGAAATCGCGTTCCAACGTGACCCGGGCAACGCGCGCGCTATCTCGGCGTCCTCGTGTTCCCGCCGTACACGTCGTTCATACATCGCGGCTGCCGCACGCCTTTCCCGCCTTTCGCTTTCCAGTCGCGCCGCGTTCCGCCGCAGTTACCGCGCGGCGTTCGGGCTGCTTTGTCTCCCCGCGGCTTCCTTTCTCGCGCGCGATGACGTAGTTTCGCCCCGCGTCTTTCGTGGTGGCGCTCGTTTGCGTGGCGGCTTTCACGGCGTCTGTTGGCTCGAGCCCTTTGTGTTCCTCCGGCTTTCTTGTAACGCCCCGCCCCGTAACGGCTCCCGCCCGAAGGTGCTCGCGGATGTCTGTGTTTCCAGGCTTTTCTTTCTCATATTTTTCCCGTTTTACAGCTTTTCTTGACGTTGCGTAGCGCCCCTCCGCCCCCGCCCTCCCCATTTCGCCTCATCGTTCCCGAATATCCGTTCTTTTCTGGCGCTCCACCTTATGTCCGTAATAGCCGGACGTTTCTTTCTCAGCTCGCTTTTTTTTTTTCGCGTCTGGAAGGACGATGCACCCGCAGATTCCAATTTCTCGGGCATGTCGCGTTCTCCGCGCGCGTACTCCCGTGGCTCTTTAGTTTAATGCCAGCCTCACCGGGGATCTCTGTCTTTCATGGAAGGGGAACTGTGGAACGCGGTCGTTTGCTGCTTCATCTCTGCTGCCACCGTTGACGATGGGGGCCCGCCTTCTCCGTGACTTTTATGTCACAAGAAAGAAACGGGGAGGGGACGTAATGTAGTTCTGACGTGACTATTGCTGTTGCAGGAATTTTTGGTCTTTGTCCGATATGCCTGCTGAGAAAAGTATTTGCTACAGCTCTTTTGGGGCGTGTGGCGCGGGTGTCAGCATGGCGTCGACGGCAGTTCACACCGTAGCGAACCCGGGATCAAACATTAGGTAGGACGCATTACGCTTTTTTTTTTCTTTTTTGCCGCCTCTGCTGCTCCATAAAAAAAAAAAAAAAACATGGCTTTCTGGTGACTTCTGCTTCTCGCGAAAACATGGCGACGTCATGCACTGACACGTTCTTAAGCCTCGGTGGGACAGGTAGCCGCGGTGGGAACATCGTGCACTATAGCTAACACTTCTGCTATAACAGGGCGTCGCCATGTTTTCTTGAGTCGCAGAACGTGTTAGAAACCTGTCCCACCTAGTGTTGGATCCCGGGTCCGTTAGGCCTGATTCGTCGTGACGTTGTCGGTGTTGTCATCATCGTCGCCTGGTCACTGCACCGTCGTCAGAGAGAGAGAGAGAGAGAGAGAGAGAAAGTATTGAGAGATGGGGGAGAGTTCGGTGTGGAGCGGCATGCATCTAGACAGCCAATCTCAGCCATATCCTTCTAGCGCTGGAGGAGGAGGGAAACAGAGGAGGAGGATGGAGTTATCATGAAAACAAAGGGAGGTGGCGACGCACTCGACGAGTGGGTCAGTCTACTCAAAGCCTACCAACAGCGCAATCGCCAGCGCTGTCACTTCGTCTTTGCGCCGTCGTTATCATCATCACGCCATTCTCGTTATTGTCGTTTGAATTTATTAAGGCTGTCGCTTGTCTTGGTTCGCACCGAAGACTTTGCTTTGGCCCACCTATAGAGAAGGAACTTCGGACAGCTGGTGCGTATTTCAACATTCTAATAATATATTTCGCTAAATTAAGACGCAGGGAGAGAGCTAGAAGCGCCGTGAACGCGATGCTGTAGGCTTGAAATAATTTACTTTTCAGAATTAACACACATAAATCACTGAATGCGCAGGAGCTAGGCGAGAAGAAGCAACGTTGATTGCTTTCTTCAATAGGGAAGCCTTCGCGATTAGTTTATGGGCAGGTTATATCTTCGATATGGAAGGTGTCTTTCATTGCGAGAGCCAGCCAATGCGGGTGGCCCTCGGGAATTGTTTTTCATGTGTTGCGCGATATATTTAGTCGTTACACCTCGCTTCATTTTATTTTGTTTCGTTTGTTTCCTCATGTTTGTTTCCGTTATGTTTCGTTTTCTCTCATCTTGTCCTATAACTTTATCGTTTAACCATTTGCGTGCGGATGGATTGAGGTTTAAACCGTGGCAAGTTTATGCTCTCAAACTTGTGGTCGTGTAACACATGCGTGCACGGGTGCGGCACCAGACAGACATCCTTCGCCGTGCACGGTACAGTGCAGTAATTATTGCACAGACCGCTGAGCTGGTGATTTACAAAACCGGATTTAGGCGAAGACTAAAATTTAATTATAATGTTTTGAGGGGTAGTTGGTTCGTTGTAACGACTGATTGCCAGATGCGCGAAATTGGGAAACAGGCCAGCACGCAGAATATTCTGTGCGTCTCTTTTGTGTAGTGTCCTGTTTACCAAGTTTGTGCATTTAGCAAATCAGTCATGAAGACGTAAACAGAAAGAAGCTTAAGCAGGAAATCGTTGGGCCAACTTTTTCCTGCGCGCAGCGAAGCTTAATGATATATGGGAGGTTTTATTCCCTTTTAATTCAAAAGCGTTACGTTTTGGGCGCGTTGGTAGTACATTGTTCTTATTAGACTTTTGCGCGCACAAAGACAGGACGTCGAACGAAGAAGGGACGCACAACATGAGCATGCTGTGCGTCCCTTCTTCGTTCGACGCCCTCTGTTTGTGCGCGCAAAAGTCTAATAAGAATCCATTTTCATCTCAGTTGCACTGCTTTTGACATGCGCGTGGCTGATGCACTGGCGTTAGTACTCTGATAACGTCTTTTCCTTTTTTTTTCTTTCTTTCCCCTCCTTTCAATTTCTTTTCTCTCTCCTTCTTTCTTTTACATTGCACTGTGCTTCCAGCGTTGCCCTCGTAACCAAGACGCATATAGCCATACTTTTGTTGACCATAAACAGTGGTTTATGTTTGTTTATATGGGACAAGATTTTCTTTCCGCATCCTTAAACCTGTGAAGTGTTTCTTTTAAACTGTTTATAGAGAGAGCGTCCAGGCGCATGTCCTTGTGGGATTTAGATGGATGAATCGGGCTAAAAACCTTGCTGAACCGCGAGTAACGGCGAACCTTGAAACGCCGTCCGCGCGGGGCGACGTCGAACCATCGTGTGAAGGTCTGTGGCGCAGATTAACAAGAAAAAGAAAACCCCGAAAAAGATTATTCTAAAGTGTCTGTCTCGGTGTGCGAAGTCGGCGATTAGTTCGGGCAAGCTTACCATCGCTTCATTTAACTAGCTTTAGCGAGACCAGATGCATATAATAACGATATTTATATGGTGACGCGAAACTAATTTCATATTTTTTTTTTAAAGCTATAGCCTCCAAGCCGCTGTTGGCGGGCTTTGCCTAGCGACAGCTGCGCGCATGCAAAAACTCGGTGACGGCGGAAACTTCCTAGAGTGCGCTCGTTTTTACTGCTATAGCTTCAAAGCCCGCGCTGGGGCGCTATCTCTGGGAGTTAAGTTTGACGACATAACCTCCAGCGAGTAAACCCACAAAGACGAAATTGACGATATATATACTTCGACGGGTATACGAAGCGGGCTCCAAAGGGACGATGTTGGTTGTTTGCGATGGCGTTAGTGTATTCGTTGGCTCTCGCCATGCTGCTAAGGAGTGCGCCCTTGTTTGGGCACTCATAACTAAAGATAATAATAACGCGCTCATAACTAAAGAAGATAAAGATACGCTGGCTGGGCAACGGAGAGTATCGACCGCCGTTTTTTGGGGGGTGGAGTAACCGGATTTCTGCGCCGCTTAATCCCGTTTTCCCTCCCTGCTTAATCCTTCGCACCCTCTAGAGATGGCAGTGCGCCGCTGTGTTATACGCCTGTTACCCGATCGGATCAACTTTTAATCCACCCGCCCCGGATGAAGCCTTCTGTCTACCCGATCTATATACGCCTCGATGAGAGGCCGCGGTCCGTTTCGAAGTATAGTGGAAAGTTTTTACGAAGGTTTTCGCAACTCGAGAAAACAGCGTTCTTGGCTTACTGCGGTGCGAACGTTTTTCATTCGAAATTAGCTTTAACTTGTTTGTTAGCCCTCGTGTTTGCACTGTATATAACGTCCATTGAAAGAAGTTGAACATGCAAAAACAAAAAAATAGAGATGAAGCCCATAAATGAAGGCGTGGTGAATGCTGATGGCTGGGCTGCATAGTCGGTGGGAGGTATACCGAAGCTTCGATCACGTCGGTTGCTTCAGAACTTCTTGGTTTAGCAGATACCGTGCGTTAGTTCTGCTTGTTTAGAAAGCTTTATGGGCGTTCTTGGTCGCGTTTTCGACTAACGTTGAAGTTATTTCTTTTTGTCTTGTCAAGGTGTCTGATGCGCTAATATCTGTACTGAAGTTTAGATCATATACGTAATCGCAATGATCGGGTCGTAATTTCGTTTCGTACGTAGCTTTATGGATAGCATAGCCCCGTTGATTGTCACGATTACAGTTGCACCAAGGCGTTTAGTACGTAGCTTTATGGATAGCATAGCCTCATTGACTGTCACGATTACAGTTGCACCAAGGCGTTTCGTACGTAGCTTCATGGATAGCATAGCCTCGTTGACTGTCACGATTACAGTTGCACCAAGGTCTAACGAGGCTAGTTTACCGAAGCAATGTTCTATATGTCATCACACGCGCACGCAAAGCCAATAAATATTGGATGCGAGTGTTATACATCTTGTTGCTATAATCGAACATTGTGTCGCGAATGCGAAAGGCCGAACCTGAAAGCAGTGATCTCTGAAGCCACAGCCGCTGCCTATGCCAGTTCAAGTGATGGAAGTGATGATCCGCGATGGAAGCGTAGCCAGTCACGGAACTACACCGAACAGCAAGGAACGATATCGAACTATTTGAATTAAGATTATTCAAAGGGCATGGCACCCTACTGTCCGTAGCCAAGTCGGGATGTACGAGACGGGGCGCAGGCATTGGAGAAAATTCGCCCCTGCATGGCTTTTCGTGCGTTTATGTCGCGTGAGACTGGGGCGGTAATAAATCATTGAGCGTGTGTTTGTACATTGCAGACGGGTTCGTGGCGTCTTCCCCCCCCCCCCCATCACTTATAACCACCAAAATTTATGTACGTCGCTCATACTTGTCTGCTGTTTGTTGAGGGAACGCAAACTTTCGTAACAGCATTGTTTTAGCTAGGTTCATTTACGCCTTTTTTCTCTGCCACAAGTTCAACGTTCAATATCGAATGCATCGTTTATTAGCATAATTGCAAGCTAATTTTTTTAAACCCTCGCAACATATATTGATAGCGACGGCGCGATTTGGTCAGAGGTGCCCGCGCCGTTAGAACATATTAATAATCAATTGTAAATGTTTTATTAGCTTCTCTAAGTATCCATCCAGACATAAATGAGGAAGCAGTTGCCCTGCTTGAGGCCCTATGCGTTAAATAGTGCGGAAGATGTGAATGAAGAATTGTGAAGGCAACTCCATCGTAGCATCCTTCTGGAGAACGAAAGCATTACTCATTAGGGCTGTAAGAACATGTTAACTTCAATGGTTTCCTACTGCGCGTACAAAGCGTGTCTTGAGGGTCGAGAATAAAGGCGGCAAGCTGAACTGGTACCGCCAGCTGCCACCACCCTGCTTCAAAGTGGATTCTGAGGAAATTCATTCGTCCAGTAGCGACCCACCGTATATCTGAATAAAACCACGCTTTCTCCGAACTATTTCCTGCACCGTCTTTCGGCCACTCTCGCTGTTTGCGACATCCATCGCTTGACCCTGCTTTGTTCTGTGGGGGGTCCTTCTTTACCGCTTTCATCCTTCCCCGTGGCTCGGACTCGGGGGCGGAGCTTTCCTTTAGAGCGTCCCGGGAAACCGGCACGCACGGAGCTATAATCTGACGGCTTAGTCCGTTTCGATTATGGTGAGGAGATTACAGGGCGCAGTGACGGGTCTAGGAGGGGGGCTGCCTCTCGCAATTTTACGGGTGGGCGCTCATACTCCTCCTTATATTTCGGTGGGCAATCTTTACCGCACATCTCCTTCGCCCATTGTTGTGAACCGTGCCGCGTGTTCGTTGAAGAACTTCGTTAATCCCTGCACCGTCGTACGCGCTCTGCACCGCACACCAAGCTTGGTTAAAAACGCGCCCTTACCTCTTTTGCGGTCAGCACCAGTTCAATGTCGGAAGCGAAGTGGGAGAGGAAGCGATATAGTGATCAAGCGAAATTTCGCGGTTGGAAAGTACGGGAGAGTTTGACGTGTTCGGGTGATGTCGGTTCCGACGTGTGGTCTCATCCCTGTTTCGCTCTCTTCAGGTCCTTTGAGCTGTCGGACCGCGCGGGAGTTTGCGACTCCACACTGCGGAGCTTTCGATAAAAGGGGGGCGGAAGCGGGCTTGCCCGCCGAAGCGAGGAAGGCCCGCTTGTGCTGGTGCTGCGACCCAAACGGCTTGCGCGCGCAAGTGGAAACCGAGGCAGTTGCGTCGTCTAAATCTAAAAGTCTTTTTGAGAAAGCGATCGCGGCAACGACGAATTCGGAAGGCCTCTTCCTGCACTCGCTTTCCGTTGACAGCAAGCTTATCGCGCGTATTGAATGCCAGCAGGTGGCTTGAGTGTAGGGAGACCCTGGCTTGTTGTCCTTGGTGTTCGTGGCGCATCTGTCGCAATTCCTTGAGGCGCATGCGATGGCGCGCGGGAGCGTTGGGCGTCTGAAGGTTTCGGTGCTGGGCTAGAGTGGTCGGGAAGGACAGTCCTCTTCTTCCGATGCCCTCCTCCTCTCCTCCTGCGGCGGGCTGCGGGAAAGGGTGATGGCAGTTTCCTTCCACGCCGGCGATGACGCTGCGGGGTCGAGACAAAACACGTACGACCAAATGGTCGATACGTATAGCAACCCGTACTACCGCTGACAGGGGGCGTATTATTCTGGGACGATCACTTTCGGCGACACTCGGCAAATCAGGCGCGCGCTGATTGGCTGGTTGAGCAAAACCGAATGACTTTGGTTGGGTGGTTGAGCACTACGCCACGCGAGTGCGGTGGTATCGCCGAAAGTAATCGTCCGAGAATACGTGCCCAGATG
This sequence comes from Dermacentor variabilis, assembly GCF_050947875.1. Taxonomy (NCBI): domain Eukaryota; kingdom Metazoa; phylum Arthropoda; class Arachnida; order Ixodida; family Ixodidae; genus Dermacentor; species Dermacentor variabilis. The sequence continues at coordinate 72,330,286 of NC_134578.1, forward strand.
TGCTTGTCTGTTCTCTGCAGATTTGCGCAATGAAAGAAAGACGAAAAAAAAGAAACTCTACCTAGACGTGCATCATCTCTGAGAGAAATGTATGCCTACAAGCGCATCGCTCTTTTAATAAAGCGAAGAATAGCTTTCTGGAAGAGTTCAGGCTATTCGCTTACATTGGCAATCACTTTCGTTGGTTTCGGCACATTTGTTTGTTTGAGCTTACAAAACTCTGATATGTACGGTAACAATGAGTAGTTGGCATCACCCATGAGCGACACTCTCCTAGAAACACACATATATCGTAGTTATAGACAAGTAGACGACGTTGAAGGAGCGTTGTCTGTGCGTGCTTTACATCTGGGTGGAATGTTGCCGATTTCTCGAAGCGCTCAGACATGCATTCATTCACCTTCTGTTTTGGCCCCTTCATGTGTCTCTCAATTCTCCCTGTTTCTCGTTCTGCATTGCAGCAATGTTCTTAAGAGGAATACTTAAGCTCGGGCCCAACTCCGACGCGGCCTATTCAGATACATGTAAGACGCAAAAAAAACGTTTTTCTGAGATAGCCCTTGGAGCGACATTAATGAAATTTGTTGCATTTGAGAGAGAAAGTTAAATTCTAGAGGCTGTTGGAAGGGGAATTTCGATTTGGGGCCTGAATTTTGTTACAAGAATTTTCCAAAATTTGGCAGTTTGAAAAAAAATAGCGGCACGAAGTTTACAAATTAATAGCTCTGTATCAAGAACAGATATCGCGGTTCTGTAAGCGGCATCCATTAGATCATTGAAAGCGGACAAATTAGATATGTCATTTTATATCTTACGTGAATTCTTACGTTGTGTACAAGGGTTCTGCAAGAGTTGTATTCCCATATTACAAATTTTTTTCAGACTAATGTGTAACATATCAATTTTGTCCTCTTTAGATGTACTATTAAATGCAATTCACAGAACTGTGATATCATGTTTCATTGCCGAGTTGCACAGTTGTAATCTCGGTAGTTTCGTTTTCTGAAAATTTGCAACTTTTGCCAATGTTTAATAAATTCACGACCTAAATCAAAAATTCTAAACCAACAGTCACTAGATCTTAAGTTTTTCTTTCAAATGCAACAAACTTCGCCAAATTTGGTGCAGTGGCCGAGAAAAACGAATTCTCATTTTACGTGTATTTAGATAGGAGCACCTGAGTTAAAGATTCTTCTTAATGTCGAACCCACTATGCCCGAGCTCCCATCGTAGTGGTTTTGAGACGGAAGACACTTTGTTAACTTGGTTATGCCAGAGTCATTCTGTGTTGCATGGAATGACTCTGGTTATGCCCTGCGAACAGTAGCTACATTAAACGGTGTGACGTTGCCTATACGGTGGCATCCTCTCGCGCGCCAGTATATAGGAGACCATATACAACGCGCTGAGCCTCAATGTCCGGTATATAACCGGCATGCAGGAAGGAAACAAGGAGGAGGAACACATTGTGGAACACAGTTGAAGCCGAGAGATTCGGTCCAACATGTGATCGTGTCGCGGCAAGATTGTTTTTTCTTTTTTCTGCCGCCGCACTCTGCGCGCAGGCTCTTCCCAAAGGACGCACAGCGATGAGACAGCAATGAACGTGCGGCTGCTGCACCCGCACGTATTGCAGCGAAGACAATTGATCCATTGAGAAAATGTTTCGTTCATGGGATGTCGGTTTGGCGCGTGGCGAGCAATTGGGAAGAGGGAAAAGCTGTGTCCTGACTGGAAGGCGTACGATGCGAAGAACAAAGTCTAGGGCCGGTGTGGAAGCCCGGAGGGACTCCGGGGCTTCGCGGCGGTCCTCTGGACCGCTCGCCGGTCGGATTAGCTCGGTATGAGTGCGTACGTTGCAATAAAAGACCGAAGCTGCCCAAGCACATACCGTTAGAAAACGTGTACAGAGCACTTGGCAAAGTACCCAAAGTGCGCGTAAGGGGAAGCATGCCGCCGACCACGCACTGGGCCGAGTCAGCGGAGCAGGGCCACTCGTTGGGCCGACCTTCTGAAAGAGGAAAGGGGTGGCTTCTAGGAGAGGTGCCTTGCGAAGGCGGGCTGCTTGACGCCAGGCTCCCTGCCAGTTTATTTCTTTCGTCAATGATAACAGAGAACCTGCGCAATTGGCTGCGACGCCACTTGTAGGAAGGCCAGCGGCTGCCTGAGAATCACTGTCGGAGAAAGAAAGAAAAACAAAGGCGCCAAGCGTTGTTCAGGTTTTCCATTGGTATGGGTTGTCGGTCGTCACGCGTGACGTCATGACTAAAGCGCATGTCGCTCGGTTTCTTCGCCTTTTCTCAACACTCCATAAAAAAAAAAAAAAAATAAGGGGGCTGCTGAAAGAAGGCGCGCCGGGACTTGTTTCGCCATTCGCGTGAGTGGAAATAAACGGTGAGCTGAAGCACCGCGCCTTGCTCGGCATCTTTTTTTTTTTTTATGCGAATGTATTATTTATCAACCAGAACATGATTGGGTCGTGTTTTGCAATTCTCGCAGGCAAACGCGTCTCTAACTTTTCAACTAACTTGAGAAGTTGCTCGTTCGCCGTCTGGCTCTCAGAATGGAAGCAGCACCCGGGCAGTCAGTCGGTTGCGCAACGGGAAAAAACAAAAAAACGCGCTGCTCTAGGGCGCTGTTATCTCCCCAAGAGAACGTCCTGTTGCTTTAGCCGATAAAGGGGCGCATGGGCATTGTTTTATTTATTTATTTATTTATTTATTCAGGCGAGAAAATGAAACCGACGTTGGAAAATTTGGTTAGTTGGAGAGAAAGCTAAAGTGGAGCTGCGTACTTTGGGAAAGAGAGGGCAAAAAAAGAAAGGCATACGATGAAAACACTTCATACCACGCATATATATATATATATATATATATATATATATATATATATATATATATATATATATATATATATATATATATATATATATAATATGGGTTTTCTTCAAAGTTCAGCACGCAGGACCCGACGTAACATACGCAGGAAAGAGATGACGAACTTTTTGGGAGACTTCTTTTACTTAACGTTTTCGGCTGGTGGACCAGCCTTCGTCAGAGTACAGTAACGCATCTATATATATATATATATATATATATATATATATATACGCACGCACACACAGTATATGCGGCCTGATTGCAGCGGGAACGTTCATAATGAGTTTTCGCGGTGGTACGGCCTATTCATCGCTCGTCTCGGCGCCCTTTTTCCCGCAGCCTTTCCCCCTCTCCCCTCCCTTTACTTTCTCGCGATGGGACTCTGAATGGCTTGCACGAGAGCGGACACACAGAGGAGAGAGGGAGCGGAGAGAGACGTGAAGAGGGTGCGTGGTGGTGGGGGATGTTCCGCCTGGAATAACGCGCTCGTTGTGCCGTGTATACAGACGAGCCTGCGCGAGCGCTTATTGTGTGGGTCCCTTGGTTGCGTTCGTTCGTTTTCGGGCGCGCTCGCTAACGTTACGATGCCGGATGCGGGAAGCGCGGGAGGGGAGGTGCTAGATTGGGGAGAGAGAGAGGGGGGTGGGGAACGCATCGGCCGTCGTCTTTCAGGGGACGGCGTGCGTGGCAGTCGTTATCTGCTCATTAGCAGCGGAACACCAGAGCGACCCGCCGACTCTTAATTAAGGCCCCGCCGTCCTGTCGCCGCGGCCGCCGCGGAAGGCTTGCGTTTTTCTAACTGGACCTATATAACAGAGCTGTGCGCATCTCTCACTCTCTCTCCGCCCCGCGAACACCAAGGGAACCGCAGACAACGGGTTTCCGAGAGAGTATAACAACGTATTGAAGAGCGGTTTGAAGCCGGCTCTGGGTGTAGGGGCGATGGGTGGTCTGTTCTTAATTCGCGTTTGTTCATTCTCGCGTGTGTTTATATACGTACTCGGCTTTGTTCTTGTTTTTTTTTCTGTCGTCTGCAAAGCGAGCGGTTTAGCAGACGGCGAAAACAAAGGGTGATTTGCCGCAGACGAGCGCCAGAAAGATTGCAGACGGCGACAACAGCAGCGTCGCGCTCTCGCGCGTCGAGCATTCAGCGGAACCGCATATCTTCGCTCTCTCAGTGTTTTAAATTCTTTTTTTTTGCATCGCGACTAGGCGATGCGCTTAATCGATGTTTTCTTCTTATTTTCCTTTTTGTTCGGTTTGTTTGTTTGCGTTTTCTTTTGTCGTCTTCTAACGTAAGTTTTCTTCTTGCGCAAAGCCAGTTGCGTTATCCTTCGGCCGCACAGTGCAGACGAATCGGCGAGAATAAAAGAGAAATCGTCTGCAGTTCTGGTGACAAGAGAAAGCGCGATGAAAGGACGAAACGGCGGTGTTTTAAACGCTAAACAAAGTTAAATAGTAAGAGCGCAAACGTGACTTTTCTTTTTCCCCCAGCTGCTTTTTCAGGCTCGGCGTGTCCTCTTCATTCGGCCGATTATTTGTGACAATATATCGTTTCCACGAGCGGTGCCGGCGCCTTAGAACAATGGCGCGTTTTATGTGCTGCCTGTGGGCCGTTGCCTTTGTCACAGAGAGAAAATTAAAAGCCGCCGGGTGTCTTTTCGTCATCGTTATTTCTTTTCGGAAGGGAAAAAGAAAATCTCTAGACGTGGGTAGTTCCTCTGGGCGTAAAAATGTATAGAACAGGAAATCCTCGGAACGTTTGTTCGCGGGAAAGTGCTTTTTCAATCGGAATTAATGAGCCCACACGGGCAGCCGCTAACTGGCCACCCAAGAGAAAGCAGCTAGCGCCGAAACGCACGCCTTTTTTTTTTTTTTTTTCATGGCGGCAGGCCGGGCTTTTCGTGCCTTTTCGCTTGCATCGCGTGACATAGCGCTTTTTCTTTCTCTCTTTTTTTTTTTTACTCAGCTTTCTTCGTTCCCTCTGGCACGTTACGTATAGGCGCTACGCGAACAGGGGCCGTATTTTGTGAGGATTGGAGTTGGTCCGGTGCGCTATTGTTATCATACGTCCCACCGAATGGCCCATATACTGCGATATGCGTGAGGCGTGGCCTTGCGCGAATGAACGACAAAGGGTTATAGGAATGAAAAATTTAATTAATCGGTAGAAAAAGAGTACGGCCCGGAGAGCCCGTGCTGTGTAACATTCAATTTGCTATATTTTTAATATATAATTTATTTATTTATTGGCTCAATTTCTTATCATGCGTCACGCCGTGAGGCCGATTTGCATCGAATATGGCGGCGCGGCAGCGTCCGAGTCAATTACAAAGGGCAAAAGGAACGAAACCTAAATGGATCTTTTCAAAGTGCAGCAGCAACTACCGTTTTTTTTTTAATCCGATTGTTTCGTTTTCTTTTTTTTTTTTATCTTCCGTTGCGCCGAGTGACCGATCAAGGCCACAGTGGCCGGGTCTCAACTAATGGCGTGAGCCAATGATTAAAGGCAAAATTAATTTGAAGCGAAGTATCGTTATAGTTATATGATTCGGCCCTGGGAGCCGTATTTCGTAATGTTGCGTTGCATTTGCCATTATTCTCATCACGCCCTATGGTCGACCTCTAAGTGATAGCGGCGGCGGGAATGCCTACGGGCAAATCGCGAAAAGAAATTTAGAGTGAAATGGGTCGTTACAAAGTACGGCCCCGGAGCGCGTCTTTTGGGACGTCCTCATTTGATTTTATATTCCTGTCGTATACGCTTCGCGCCGAGCGGGCGTATATACCCACCCGATAGCTGGTACGCGCTTTCATTAAAGCCAGCGACAGTGGGCGAAAAAGAACGTAAAGTGAAATGGATCGTTACAAAGTATGGCTTGCACCGGCTGCTTTATCGACTGCAGCTGTGTCCGTTTTTTTTTCGTTTTTTTTTAGAAGCGGGGATTCGGAACAGTACGTAGTTAACTCAGTTACCGCGGCCGGTATGTTTAGACGAGACGACAAACGTCAATGAACTCATTATTGAACTTAACGCTACCTACACTTCATGGTGGTGCGATGACGTCAGTGCATACGCGAATCTACGCGTCAGTGATTAGAGCAGCCTTCCCGCGTATTACACTGAAGGAATTACTTCGCCTTTATACGATTTCGGTGAAAATGCTTTCAGAGCGGTGCAGATAATTATTTAGATCTCCACAAGCTTGCTTAAGACGCTGCGAAATCTGCTGTCCAAATAGCCATTAATTTTGCGACGCACACGCCCCTAGTTGTGTAGTACAGTCGAGATCCTCTAAAGCGAATGTCTCTACAAGGAAATCACCTGTATAACGAAGTCGCCGATATAACGAATGATTTCGGGGGCCCCGAACACCGCGTTACAAAGGCTTTGGAGCCGTAATCTATTCGACGAAATTCGGGCATTCGAAGTAATCTGCCGTGAACTGAGCTCAGGTAACGTTACACGATCGACCGAAGTATAGACGGCGCGCATTTAAACTTTTCAACGGCAAATAATTCGCCGCGTACAGTCTTACAGTCGCGGCCGTGTATAGGGCACTCGTGCTGTGTGAAAAAGAAAAGCGCGATCCCACAACACTCTGCAGATTCAAGGTATATATGTACGGTTCCCAAGAATATATGTCGTTGCACCATGTCTCTCTGGGGCACCTCGAATCTGCTCCGGACTGTGCGATTATTCATTCAGCAGCGCAGCGTTCTGCCGCTCGCGACGGAAACGAAGGGACCGCACTCGAAACGAAGACCGTCCCGCCGAGCGACAAGAACCCGAAGTCCGCCGCAGCGCGCTCTGCTTCGCGTGTGGCTTCCCTTATCTCTGACCGCACTGCCGGAAGTAAACACGGAAGAGATCCACTGCCGCTTCGTTCCCGCCATATTTTTCATCATTTTCTCGAGACGAACGAAGCCGGCAAGAAACATTTTATAGCAAAGCCGGTGCAGCGCAACGACGTCTTCCAAGGAAGGAAAGCGCACTTGAAACTTTGTTAACCTGCGCGCCTCCGAGCGAAATTCTGTTTCTCAAGATTACGCTGTTTTCCCCATACTTGCGTGTTTTAATTTTTCTGTTCTATTTTCTTTTTCTATTTACTACGTGGCTTTCACCGTAGCGAAGGAAGACCATTTGTTTCTTGTTGTGTGATAAGCTGCTTACAATATGAACTCTAAAAAAGCGGCAGCTCCCCAGACTCCTCCCGGGATCCGTCGGTATACGTCGGCGTAAGCGGCTAACGCGACTCGGCGGTCGTTTGTCACGATTAGGCGCGTTATCCTGTTTTGAAGCTAAGCGTGAAGGAAACCTTTCTCTTCTTTTTTACATTATAGTTCCGTGCACTTGATGAACTCAATGTATCCCTCCGCCGGTGCCGCCTGCCTGATTATTAATGTTTGCCTTAGACGGGTCAGGCGAGCTATACTTTCGGATTGCGGCGCTTTATTTCTTTCTTTCCTTTTCTTCTTTTGCAAAGCACGAAATGTTACAGTGTGCGTTTCATCCCGCGAGAGTAATACTGGGCTCTTATTGAGCGCGCCGATTTACCACAAAAGATTCCCGCGTGTTCGTTCCTGCAGACGCCAGCTGCCGTCGCGAGCCAAATTCGTGTTCGTCGCAGTACGTACGTTACACGTCGCAGTACGGAAGGCTCGTCGACCGGGTTTGTCTAATGATGTGCCGCCATTAGCCGAGGCGGATCTAAAAGGCATTCTTCTTCCGCGAGTACGCCGAACTACTTTCTTGCGCGGACCTCTTCGCGTAGCTGGCTTTCCTTCTTTCTTTTCCGGGATCGCGCCACTGCACCGAACTAAGCACGCTGCGTTCGAGCCGCAGCAGCGCTTTCCCCGTTCGATCGCGCCTGACGGATCCCAGATTAAGCTCGTAACGTCGCCGTTCCCGCGAGGCCATTGATTTGTTGTCCTTTTCTTGCAACCCTTCGGCAACATCGCCTTTTTTTAACGATGCCAGAGTTTGCCGATCGCATGGCTTATAGCGTAGTTGAAATTTTCTTCCTTTCGTTTTTTTTTTCTTTTTTCACAGATTCAGGTCAAATTCCGCGGGGTGGGCGATAAATCTTGACTCGATTTCTGGTTGGCGGCGGGCCTTCGGCGAAGCGCCGAACAACGGCCGTGTATATTTTGCTCCCGGACGAGAAGTGCCCCGACGTATATAGCAAACGCAAATATTGTGCAGGGGGCCGAGCCGCAGAATTGTGATTAATTGCCCCTTTCACGTGATTAAAGGTGCTCGGCTGTGATCCTCCTCTTCTATTTTCGTTCCCCCTCCCCATTCTTCGGCTACAGCTTGAAAGCGCTTCCGTGAATACGCACGCCTAGGAGAGCAGCTAAGGCAGATTTTATTGCCACCAGATATTTGCGATGGCCGTGTTTGTTTCAAGCCTACGTGAATTACGTCTTCCGCCTCAGCGGGCCTTGTAAATGTATTTCTTTTCAGTGGCTTGCATGAAACACTTTGGTGCAAATTGATTTTTTCGGTTCTGTAATGCAATTACGTGCTGACGTAGCAGTGTGGTTGTACTCTATAGGCAAGATTTATAAGCCTCCCCTCGGTCCCCTTGCTTGTAAGGCTTTTACAACTCTCTCTCTCTCTCTCTCTCTCTCTCTCTCTCTCTCTCTCTCGCTATTTTTTGTCCTCTTGAGGCTCCAAGTGAAAGTGCTTTAGGCACTTTCACTCGTTACTTTTGTTATTGCACCTGCCGTGGATAAGTTTCATCTACTGCCGAGCAGAAAGTGAGCGAGGTTGAAAGGAGGAAAAATTACACGCTGCTGCATCGCACAGATCTCTTCAGGAGGAGTTAGCGAGTTTATAAAGTAATGAATGCACAGAAAATACCGTGTTGTTTAGTTTAGTCAGAAACGTAGGGAAAAAGAACAAGAACCAGGCGCGGTGCACAAGTTATGAAAACTTAACGTGAAATATTTACGACCAGTTGATCTTCGCCAGCTTCCATACCTTGCTGCTTTTAGGATGTGACCTATCAGGGTGTCTACAAACCGGGAAAACCGGGAATTCTCAGGGAATTTGTGTTTCTCTCAGGGAAAATTACTTGTAATTTTATTGAAAGGAAAACGAAGATGGCGGTAATGCTTGCTCGAGTAACAGAGAGGAATAGTAACGAATCGTCTATGCCGCCGTGTCGTCTGCTGGATGAGTTGCCAGTGTACGCTCAACGAACGACTTTCCGGACGCCCGATCATCGGACGGCTTCGCGCTACCACCACGTATACCCCATAGAGGCAATGTATATGAACGTCTGCAATTTCGGACGCAAGAACACTTCACCGTCCGACTGCAGGTCCGAAACGGCATTACTCAAAGCCACCTCCGCCGCCATTTTGACTGTCTCGCCGCCTCGAACCGGTGGCAACGCTAGGCCCAGCTGCTTCGACGTTCGCTGCTAAGCTTCTTGCCGTTCTGTGCCGTGTTTTTAATCGAAAGAATTTGCCGCTGCCAGCAATGTCGCACTGTCTCCGCCTTTGTGGTCCTCGCGATTGGCTTCGAGGCTAGGAAAGCACGGCACTTTGCATATAACACTGGTTCTCGAAAGGCAGCTTTGCCTCAGTACAATGACGTTACGTGGTGAAGCATAGGCGAATGTTGCGGTGAAGCATAACAAGCGTGGGAACGGGAAATTGTCACGCGAGACAGTATGTATTCCTTAATTATACGCGCGTGCACCCGCCATCTCCTGTCACAGTACGAGCTCCAATGTGCCTAATAAGTGTGCTGGTAGGCCTTAAGAGCTTTTTCAGACGTGCCTGTGGCGATTTGAGATCTTAAGGGCAGTGAAAGACATACATTCATTTTTTTTTTCGAACTGCCCGATCTTTCGGACGTTTTCGTGGCCGATAGAGAGTCCGAAAAATGGGACGTTGACTGTACAACTTTCCAAGAGGATGCTTCAAATGGTCTGTCGGGCGAACGCGCGGTGGAAAGAGGACGAGAACAGAAAGAACCTACGCATTGAGCAACGACCGAGATGGGAAGCGTGTCGCTGCTTCTTTGAAGTAACTTGAGCTCAAAAAACAAAGCTTTGGCTGACGCTGAGGCGTTGTGCGCGTGCTGGGAGCGTGTCAGGACAGTCGAGTTTGACTTGCCAGCTGTTGAGAGAGAATGCCAGTTGTGACAAAGTTCGGGCCTCATAGCACTGAGCTTGCGATCAGTTGATAGAAATAGCTCGTATTCGAATGTATTTGCTTCTGTATGCGTCACCTTTTTATTCCTATATAGAAAATGTTCGAGTCAATTTGCAGTGGGTTTTACTATTTTTCTTGTTCGAATATATTTTGTTTGCTCTGCAGTTTACTAACCCCTCCCTTCTGTTTCCTTTTTGAATATATAAACACTGCTCCTTGCTATTCAACCACGATTGAGTAGTTCTTTTTTTTTTAATTTTGTAACGTGCTTACTAGAGTGACATCATTGGGTGACATGTCAGCCCGTCTTGACATAAAACAAATGTTCTGTGTCACTTAGGGAATTTTGCAAAGGCACTTGGAGGAAACCTGGAAAACTCGGGGAATTCACATCATGCACCTTTCACATAGAGCTTTGTGCTAACATACCGTATAGACTCATGTAAGGGCCGCAACTCCAGCTTGGCAGCCAAAAATGTGCGGGGAAAAAAAATCCATCGTAGAAGCAGTCGCATTCGCTGCCTCGAATCCGCGCGTGCGCGTCGGCGAACTTTTGTGGACTCTGCACTTCTGCATGCCCCTACCAGTTCAAAGTTTCAAAGTTTATTTGTCAATACAGCATACAAATACATAAATTCTGACCTGCCTAAGCACTTTGTGCTTGTTGGCTGGTCAGGCAGCAGGTTGCCGAGAGTGGCGCGTTGACCTTTGATACAATGGTACATTCGGGGATCCGGCATGGCCGACACCATTTTCACCAAAAGATTCGGTCCCGTGTAAGGGCCGCACCACGCCAAATTGTGAAAAATGAGTGCGGCCCTTACAAGAGTCTATATTCTACTCAGTGCCCCAGGAAGATGAAATGAAAGTTCATACTCGGGTGCCAGACTACCTGGTAACGCTGAGTGCTGATTTTTTTTTCTGGTCCCGTAAATAGCCCCAACGTCCACCTTAAACCACATATCTTTGTGTTGGCATCTGCGGTATAAGGAGTAGCGATGGCGGCTCACTGCTGTTCTTATATGCAGCCATTCTTCAGCAAATTTTTACACGAGGTGGTACTCTATGCCACCTCGTGCCTCACCCATTGTGGTTCAAGCCACAGAGCGCTGGGCATTTGTAAACCAGCAACAAGGTGCCGTGACGAAAGCTAAAGCAGGTTATTTATCCCTTACCCAGGAAAAGCAAGAAGGTCGATCAAGGAGATCTCGCAATTAACAATGAGTGTATCAACAATAGTCGTCACAGAGCAAGAGCAATAATTTTGCCATGCTTATCGAGTTCGTCGACTGATGAAATATTTTTTTTTGCTTTTTCACAGTATACATTGAGTATGTCATCACTTCATATCGTTAAATAAATCGTTGCGTGTTATGTAAAGTTTAGTCACCATAGTGATCAGCAGCCTCTTCAGTTACAACTGGTCATTGTCTATGATGTGTAGTTGTTGAATGCTTCACAGTTCTCCTTGTGTACGTTGATCGATACTTCTTGCTCTCTCTTTTATTTCGCAGCTTTAATTTTCCAACTTTATTTATTCATTGCTCTTGTCTTTTGCAGCAAGCCGCCCAGGCAGGCGCGTTTCCAGGCTTTGCCAACCTTCCACAGCTGAGCAGTGGTGAGTGAAGCACTTCACCCTCTTCTTTTAGCATTACATATTATTACATGTAATTACATATTATGAATGCAGGTATTATGAAAAGAATCGCAGGTATTTCCTTCTAGTGGCACAGGAAGCAACGGCATTAATTGGTTGGGCAAGCTAGTTCAATCGTGTTACAGGCATACATATTCAAGCAGTGCAATTGGACGATGGCAGAAAGCAAACATCGTACCACTAGCGCTGATTGTCAACTAACTTTTGTTGGGAAAAGCACTGTAGTGTGTGTGGTGTATATGTTGTGCCACTTGTGAAACGCAGACATGCTGTCACTGGGCAGCTGCTGGCATTAAAGCTTCTTGCTGCATTAGAGAGTGAGATAAAATTCTACGAATCTTTGGAAGCATGTTTGATTTAAGGCATTTAAGGATCTAAGAATTAAATTTTGTAAATTTAACAAATTCCAAGAGAATTGCAGCATTACACTTCACTCTGTTACACTGCACCATGAAGAACTATTGCAATTCTGTAAACTGCATCTAATAGTGTGTCTGAAGTTGGTAAATATAACACGTTGGACGGTAGTGTACGTGAAGTGGTCGCGCTTTTTTTTTCACTTTTATCTTGCGGGAATGATATTCACAATTTATTGGTACAATTCAGAGCACCACAGAATACATCTAAACCTCGATATAGCGAAGTCGGTAAAATCGGTAATTTCCTTCGTTATATCGAAATTTCGGTGTATTGAAATTCGACATTTCATGCACATAAGTACAGTCGCCGATAGACGTTTCTTGCACGGAAAGGGTCCGCAGAATTTTCCGAATTATTGGGCAATCGAAAAAAAAAAGGCAAGTTTGAATGAGAAAACGATTCATTTTGATAAATTTGGGAATCGGCGACGAATGATGCGGTTTCATGCCACGTCGACGATATCTTCACATCGGCGGTAGGAATTAAGCGAAGCCAGCCACGCTTTCGCGTGCGCTCCGCCCCCCGCAGCTGATAGCGTCGCCCCCCACTGGGACGGCGCTATTGCGAAAAGAGCGCCGGCACCGAGGAGCGAATGCTTCGTCTGTCTAGTACACTCTAGCCCGTCTCTCGCTCCAACGGGTTACCGGAACTCGAGATTACGCAACCTCCAACACTAAACGCGCGGGAAGACAGCTTACATAATGCCGCGGCGTCTCGTCACGCCCACTCTTTGAACACGCGGCAGATTACCAGCAGGGTGCGTGGTGCGCATGCGCTGAGCCGCGCTTACAGCCATGCGCAGCGACGGCCGAGACGTGCACCCACTCCCCCAGCCCCCTCGCGCGCGCTCGATCGCGGTAACGCGATCTCGCTCCCCTCTCCCTCTTTCCCATTGCTCGCGCGGGAAAGCGGTACTCGTGAAGCCGCCATCTTTCTTGCCTCACCCCCCGCACGCATTCATTCGCACCGAAAGCGCGCGGTTCACAGAGCGGAACGCGACAGCATCTGATCTGATCGCACTTGGACTTTACGCAGAACGCGATGGGCTCCACTTCGGCGGTCACACTTGTCGCGCGGGGCGCTATTTGAGAGGTGCCCGTTTGCAAGCAGCCGCATGCAGTACAATCGTTTGACCATTTGCGTCCGAGGAAGTTTCCATTTATTGCCTCGGCATTCCTGTGCGGCGGCAGTGAAATTTCGTTATATTGAAATCGCAAACACACTTCGTTATATTGAGGTTCTAAACACATGGTGTTCGATGGACAAGAGGCTGTGAAAAGTTAAATGCTTCGTTAGATCGAGAATTTTGTTACGTTGAAGTTCGTTATATCGAGGTTTAACTGCGTATTAATTTTGTTAACTTAGTCCACATTGGATGTCCTATTTGATACAGTTCACACAATTGTGGTATCTGTCTTCACTGCAGAGCTGCACAGTTGTGCATTTGGATTCATAAATTTTATTTCATTTTTCATTTTTGGGAAATATTTTTCAATTTGCCTCAGTCATGAATATGCTTGCAATGATCAGTATATATTAAATTCATGTTTTAAGTGCAGCAAGCCTCATCAAAATCAATTCATCAAAGAGAACCAAAATTGTTTACACATTTTCATGTACTTAATTAGGAGCTGCCAAGGTTTTATTATAAAAGCTTTACACGCTTTTCGCTGTATCTGCGATTAATTATGTAAACTCTATGAGTGGGCTTGATCTTTATTTTGTTGAATTGATGCCTTTTGTATGAAAGTAGCAGGCACTGAAAGAAGTCACATGGGAAATGAGTTTTTTGTTTTATTAGAGCATATGCAAGTTTTAAAGTTGACTTTGTTCTTCAATTCATAATAAGCGGAGCAGAAATGAAACTTGGAAAAATTTCATAATTACCTATGCATCACTGAAAGAGCTCTTCGTTGTTGCAGGGCATCGAAAGTTCAGTAAGTAGGTCTAAATCACTTCCTTGCTGTGTACACAGTTTGATTGTTTTTCCTATACTGTGTGCTACAAGGGGCATTGAATTTACTTTCAACTCGTCTTTTTTGGTCCTGGCAACTACTGTGAAATCCTAACATGACTATTCCTTCAGAAGACTGTAAGGCCCCTTTTAAGCATACACAAGCCACTAATGTGTAGTTCCATTCAAAGCTCTCTAATAAGTTGTGTTTTAGTTAGGGAAGTTTCTAAGGTGCAATTGGAAGTATTCAGTCTATCTCTCCACTATTCAGATAACCATGGTATCTATAGAATATGCTGTTGCAAGACAGGTAATTGGAGGCCTTTGGGAGGGATGTTCGTTTGCATTGCACATAAAATTGTCTGATGATGAAACTGTGTCAGGTTGTGCGTTCATCTAAGTCACGTCATCACTGGGGGCCTAGATCATGCGACTTCAAAGTGTGCTACAAGATACATCGGCGTTCCACTTAAGTTTCCCAATAGCATGCCTATAAGAGTTCAGGACAATCGTAACTGGAACGCTGAGGCGTTGTTTAGCAGATTTCGGGGACGGATATATATAAAATAAGGCTATTCTTGGCATCACTGCTAACCAGGCATGACTTCACTGCTGCTTGGCTTCATTTACACAATTGCAGTGCATTCTGTAAGGTTATAAATTGAGAAGTAAATTAGCATAATTTAGTTTATTAGTGAAGTTATTGCTGAAAACTTTTTTGCTACTAATGTCTGCCCAACAATGTAATATCTGCAAGAACGGCAGGGCCCTAGCTATGACAGTTTCTTTGTTAGTTGTTACACATAAGAAGAAACACCTGGTATGCTGTTCAGGTGTACTTGGCTGTACTGCAACCAAGTGTTGGGCCACCAAGTTGGGGCTAAGACTTGTGCTTTCGGGGCCTTTCTGCTCAGGTCTTGGATCCCTGAATGTGCAGCAGCAACTGGCAGCCCTAGCGGCAGCCCAGGCGTCGGCCAACAACTCCAGCACAGGTGGGCAGGGAAGGGACACAGTATGAGTCAACCAACAAGGATGGAAAGGGCTTAGGAAGCAACAGGATTTTGGGCAGCCAACCTTTGCGAGCTAGCGTTGTGTGATGATGTTGAAATTGTCCACCTAAACTTAAAAAGAAAAGTGGATTCATTAGCTTTTTTGTCTTTAACAGAGTCATTTTCATTGGGATATTTTTGGGCAAACATAGGCCATAATGTGTCAGCATGATCTATGTATCGGACCAATGGAACCATACACTGGACTACAATGGCCCCATGTAGTGCTATATTGGTCCATGTTAACACACTTGTAGGAATACATTTTTTTCTGTTTTTGTTGCTGTCTTAACATGGCACAGTCAGCCTTTGCAAAAAGTGTACATTCATGTGGGTATGATGAGTACAATCGCATTGTTGTGCAATTTGTCATGTTGACCTCCCTATGCCTGGCTCATTCATTAACTCCTTGCTTTGGGCACTTGCCGTTCATGTTGGAACATGGAGACATTTAAAGAATATGCAGCGTGGGAGGAACACATGGTTGCGCAATTTTGTGACCCGACAATTGCAGCTGATACGTGGAGCCTGTTTAGTAAATCTCAGTGGCCGATGGAATGATTGTGCTGTAGTAACAGCGTTGTACCTGAGAGGAAGGATATGCTTGCTGACATTAGCACGACGAAGTGTTGGTGGCAGCTGGCATGTTTTTGCACTTTTCAAAGTTTGAAAAGTGGGATTGAGCACTCTCACAGGTTCTATATTGCAAGGAACCCTGCCTCACAACCAGCCCCGAGGTCTGAGCCTTCTCCTAAATAGTTAAGCGTTGGCTTCACAATAAAAAGAAAAAAAGTTTGTGTTGTTGTTGAAATGAGCCCCAGCTCTTGTCCTCGTACTCAAAGTTCACTTTCGAAGCTCCTGAATGCAGTCCTGTACACTTAATTTGATTGATAGTTGTTGGATGAAGACAAATCAAAATGTTAGTTAATAAATTGCCTGCATATATGTGTGAGATCACCATGCCTACACTAGTCTTAAAATCTCCTTTTCATTTGCTTTGCAACTTATATCATTTGAATACGCAATGTTTATCATTGGGCCCATGCAACTACAGTATTCAAGGGTTTAAGTTAGCCATCTCGACAATTCGCACTGCACTTTAAAGTTCCAAGGTAACCTCACAATGCGCCTTCATAGAACAGTCTCTTGAAGGTATTGTAGAGGCCCGCCTTCAAAGCTTGAATTTAGCAGTCACAAAAGCATTGTCATATTTGTCACCTTGCTTTGCAGGGCTGAACTCGCTCGGTCTCCAGGGTCTCACGGGGCAGGGAGTCACCAGCGCTCTGGCTTTACCCAGCTCTGGTAACAACTCCACCGGTGAGCAGCACCCTCCGTTGTCCCCATTTGTGCAGCCGGCATCAAAAGTTTACGAACAGCAGGATCCGAGAAAAACATTTCTGCAGCCCAGTACTCCAGCATGTGTCTATACAGTTTTTCTAACGGCAGCCACGCTGCGCTCAGAAGTTTAACATATTCTGAAATGGGTGAGATTCTGAGATAGCTGTGCTGCATATCTTGCCTTGAGGAAATATACGTAGTGCCCGTTGAAAAGGGATTAGGTGAGCTTGTATTCTGTGAGTCAATAAGAGCGAGGTCAGTAAGAGCAGAAATTTGGGCGAGCTTCTGAGACTGCATACTTGACTTGAAATGAAAAAAAAAACACCGGTACAGAGGAACAGAACACCAGGCAGGTCAGTTAGGCTGATTTGTCTGGGTGGGCATTGGCATTAGGAACATGAACGTAAGTGGAGGCTCTTTAGGCATAAGCGAGTGTCATTGCATATGCTCAATTATCTGTTTCGGTTTTCAGACCTCAGCTGTGCGAATTTACAAAGCCTCGCTGCACTTGCAAACCTAGCCAATAGTCCAGGTGAGTAAATCTTATTATTCTCATTATCTGTTCCATAAACTTCATCTTATCATACTAGAGCTGTTCTTGATGTTGCAGTTCATCTCTTGCATCATAAACCTCAAACAGTGATCTGAGAAGGAAAAGGGGACTGTGACATTCTTTTGTGCTACAGATTTGCCAGTGATATAAATAGAACTTCATCACGTTGAAGCAGCAATATGTTCTACGGATAGCCACATTAAATATCTTGCCTACAAGGGATGCCATAATTGCGGTGTACCAGCAAAGGGGCTTGAGGGACCATAGTCAGAGCTTGGTAATGACAGGGGCTGTCGTGCTTGACTCAAGCTGGTGCGTCTTGGTACCCGAAATGGCTCTGCAGTTAGCTGGAGCGTTTGCCAGACGACCGTGGCGGTTACTGGGGTTCGTGAGGAAATGGGACACCCTTTTCCAGGAGTTTTCATGCTCCCATTGGTCCGTGAAGGCAACAGTGGACCAACAAATAACACTCGGTCCGCCAAATGTGTCTCGCCTTGGTGGCGCCGCAAGTCTGTCCTAGGGGCATGCATTGTTGGCTTCACGAAGCGATTTGTCACAGCGGGGCAGGAGAGGCTAGTCAATACCCCTGCTGGCTGATCTTAACAGTGGGGACGGATTGCTGTTGCCGTGGTGCAAGCGAATCGGTAAACTTGAAAGGCCCAGAGAGTAACACTTGGCTGTCACAGTCTTCCTTTATGCACTTGACTTAACCTACCATCTATACAGAAAGCTGCTTTTATAATAGTTTGGGTGCTCGCTGATGCTTTGGCCGAAACGGCGTGTCCTGGTGTGTGTGTTTACTGCAGCTTTGTTTCCTTGCAAGTGGCCTCGTGCTTTTGTTCCACATTCACTTGTGTGCAACTTAACCTAGATTTAAGGGTGTGCATGCTAACATGTTGCTGCATGTGGTGTTTTTGTTTTGGTTTGGGTGATGCCTTCCTGCTGCATGTGTGCTTCTTGTGGCTCTTTTTTTTCTCATCTGTGGTGTGCTGTGTGTTTCATTAGCTTTTATCAGAAGGGGGCAAGTCTTTGTTTAAATAGTTTCAGAGAACGGGGCAACCTGTCTATATTTCTAGCACTTTTGTGTAGCTTCAGAAAATCAATCAAAACGCTAGTTGACACTGTTTTTAGTGTCGCGACAAGCATTATTCATTGCATATATCTGTCTTCATTCATGTTTCTCAGTCTTTAGAGGGTTAGACAAAAAATGTGCCTATGGCCTGATGTATGGCCCGTAAAAAAGCACATAGCCCGACAAATGTGCATAAGCTTATGTAGCTACTAAACCCCAGACAGAGCATGTTTCATTTCCCCTGGCTGCTTCTGTTAATGTTTTGCAGTTAGTTGCAGGCAAAGCTTCATTCGATTATTTCAAAATAGGTGGCTGCACTTAAAGCTAAGTGGCACACAGCTTACTGTGTTGACCACCAATTATTTGCATAGTGGTCTATCAAGGATCGAAGTAACTGAATGAGTGATTAAGTAAGGGAAATGCAGCTAGGAGCAGCAG
Source organism: Dermacentor variabilis (assembly GCF_050947875.1). Classification (NCBI taxonomy): domain Eukaryota; kingdom Metazoa; phylum Arthropoda; class Arachnida; order Ixodida; family Ixodidae; genus Dermacentor; species Dermacentor variabilis. The sequence goes on from NC_134578.1 coordinate 72,348,816, forward strand.
AGGATAACGTGAAATAATGACATTAAGAAATTCATGGCAATACAGTGGAATTAGCTGATGCAGGACAGCTGTAACTATTGTTTGCTGGGTGAAGCTTTTGTCCTTGCCAGTCAGACCTGCAGGCTGGTGGTGATGGCAATGGTCAACTTGCTTTGACACTTTGACGCCAAGGGCCTAAGCGAATGAAACAACGGCACACCACTTCAATGAGGCAGGTCAAATGGCAGAATACATTGGTCAGCATTTCACTCTTATAGCAAGAAAGAAGAAATTTTGCGTTGATCATTGTTTTAAGCAGTAAGGAAGACATTTTGTGTCAGAAAATGCGGAGAGGCTCAGCGACAAGTAATTTAGGCCCTTTATTGCAATTAAGAAGAGGCCATGCAGATTTTCTAGAGAAGATGCCCATCATATTTTTTCTTTAATTTTGCTTTTGGCTTGTCAACCAACTGCTCCAGAATGTGCCTGTCTCACTTAAGAAAGAGAAAAAAAAAAGCTACACAAAAGCTCTGAAGCAGCAGAAAGGGCACGTGTACCTCCTCCCATAGCACCTACAAGATAATTTTTTTTTGCCCTTTCCCCATCCCCACTCCCACCACGTTGTCCCGCTCCTACGTTTTTCTTCCCTTTTTTTTGTGTCCCTGGTTCGTTCCGTCACCTCTCCCCCTCCCCCCCCGTTCCCACTTGGCGTGCGTGGCGCTGCTCGCTCCTCCTCCCTGGCTGTGGGGCTGCTTCCTCTGTGGGATGCGGTGTTGTGCGCGCTCACACGCGATGCTGCTGCTGCTGCTGCGACCCACATAGTGCTCTCGACCGCGCTCCCCGATCAGCCCTTCCCTCCCTCTTGCCTGGTACTGACAGCCGAACGACACATGTCTGCCCAGGTCACTAACCCAGGTGAGAGTGCGCAACTCCTACCCTCTCCCAACCTCCTCTCCGAACCTCCTCTCCACAGGCACATACCCTCTCGCTTGGGGCATCTTCCCCGGTCACCACTCGCTCCTTACGACGTGGGAAAGTGGCTAAGGTTTAGTAGCTAGCGGTCAAGGGTTGGGGACGAAAACTGGTCTGGTCAGAATTAATCTTAGGCAAAGGAAGAATGGACATCTTGGAAACATAGTGTTGTTTTAATATATACAGTATAATCAATTTGTGGTTGACATCCATTTTTCCTTTGAATATGGGAGCGAAGTTGTTAGAATTGGGTTGTGGAGGACTGGCTTCGGGTAGAAGAGGGCTTCTTGCTGGGATAGTTGGTGTATTGCATTGGCGTTATGGCTTCCATGCTACGAAACATAACTTGCAAGAAGACAAGTGCTTGTCCTGTCTTTTGTGTACTTTTCAGTTTTCATGTTTTGTGGTGCAAAAAACAGTTTAGAGTAGTTTGTTGGGATTTAAAACTAGCAACGTGACAGTTAAGCTTTGACAACAGAACAACAGCAGCACACTCTCCGTCGATATAAAAGGGAACACCAGACTTGTGTTCAAAGCCAGTAATTTTCCTTTGTGTGCTTGTAATGAGGAAAAGTTCCACGAGCGGGATTCTTCAACAAGATAACAACGTAACAAATAGCAGTGGGTGCATGTTCTGACTTGCACGTGTGCAAGAATTGGTGTTCGAACAAAGATAAAATGTTCCCTTTCATGTTGGCAGAGAATATGCTGCTGGCTTTTGAATTTCTTTTTTTTTTTCAATATTTCTTGGAAGCTTTAGCAATGAATGTGATTCATGTACAATCCTGAGCAAAAGTTTGGAGACCATGACATCAGCAACACATAAAATTTCTTCTAGCGCAGCTGCACCACGTGGAATTTCTTCAGTGCATCGTTTTGGTTGAACAAACATATGTATTGATAACAACCATGTGTACCCAGGCTGAAAAGAAAAACTTTTTCTTCATGGCACCATTAATGGCGCCAAGCTTTTGCTCATGGCCATGCACTTTCCTTGAACATGCGTCACTCAGGCGCTGTCATTATGAAAGAAGTGTCACTCGTGGGCTGTCATCATGAAAGGAATAAGCCAGCTGGAAGTCGACGGCACGCTAATCTCTTTTCTTGTCCGTCTGTTTGCTTTGATGCACAGTTCCCAAGATTACTTCACACAGTGGAACAAGTGCTGGAAGCGAATCGAACCGAATTTTGAATACTTCTCAAATAGTTTTCAAATAATGAACAGCTGTTATCACGATTAATATAAAATAATGTTCACATCCTAGGGCCCTTAACATTAACAAGTTCCTGTCATTACACAGTACGTTATGAAGCGTTGTTTACTAAATGAGCAAATAGAGTGTTATAGGAGCAAACAAGTAGTTTATTCGCATGCACAGATTTTTTCAGAAAGCCTGAATGATCGCTGTATAGCTTGTAAGGTATGGCTGCCTAGTGAGTAGCCTGCTTCACCACCCAAGTTCTCACGTTTTGTGTCTCTACATGGTGCCCATAGGGGTAAAAAATTACCATACTTTATCTCCAATTTGATGTTTAGTTGGGTGCAGTTGACATTTCGTAATATTCCAGAAGTATTCGAAAGATATTTGCATTTACAAATAGTCACTATTCAACTCGAAGACCGAATCGAACAGAACACCATTCAATTCGTTATTCGAAAGTTTTGATTATTTGCACACCCCAAGCATTTATTGTATGATGTATTGCGCGAAGTGAACGTACTGGAGGAGGCATACAGAAGTAGCAGCATGTGCCAAAGATAACCAGGTAGCAGCTGCAGTGTCAAGCACAAGCATCACATGAAGTAACTGGGAACATCACTGTATTTCATCGGTGTCTACCGCAATTTCCCGACTACAGTCCGTGCTCACTTTTATCGGATGTAAAGCCAAATTTCGGCTTAAGAAGCTCTTATTACATTATCTCTACCTGCTCGCTGATTTGCAAGTGTTCACGCACGAACCCCAATACTTTAGGAACAACAAGCACTGTGTTGCAGTGGCCACTAGTTACACGGATGCATTGAAGTTAGGCGCCTATTATTGGCCATGGGTTTCATCTTTCAACGAACAACAAATCCAAAGATTTTTCTTGAAGATTGAGATTTGGCAGCCACTCCCACTCCCTGGCCTAACGTCCACTCAACAGCGCAACTGGTCAGCTTGAAAAATAAAAGCACCTCGTACAACTTGCACCTGTAACTTGTTCGTGCAGCACAGCAATTCACCATTGGAGCATATATATTGCCCTCGGACTGTAGTTGGAGAAACACTATAATCGACAAGCCAAGGGATTGGTTAAAGCAGAGAGGGTTCTCTCCTTTTCTCCACAAGTGTGCTTCGAAATCTTTCATTTTGTGCCGATGAATGCAGTTCTTTCCTTTTTTTTTCCCTTTTTTCGTCTTCCCCCCCCCCTTCCCCCATGCAGGCATCAACCCCATGGTAGTCCAGAACCTGGCGGCGCTAGCGGCAGCCGGCAGCGGAAACAACTCAGCCGGTATTCCGGGGCTCTCAGCGGCGGGTGAGCTCCGCCCCACTTATTTTGTTCTTTTCTCCCCGTCATAGTAGGAGCTTTGTGAAGCTAGAAATCGTCAGCCATAGCTAGACACTCTGTGCAAGGTTGGGGACACGCGTGGAAAAAGCACGCAAGTGGCACAAAACAGCGCTGTTTGCGCAAAGTCATCCTTGCAGGTTTAGCAAGCGTGCACCTTATAGTGGACAAAAGAAGGTAGACACAGGACAGGAGGTCTCTTTTCGTTTTTCTCTCTTGTGTTTTTCTCCATTTAAAGCAAATGTTTTTCCTGTGGAGGAGCGACCAAATCACGGCACTTTGCCTACAAAATTTTTTCATTGCGGTGCAGCTTTACAGATGCAACGCTGAAACAAGCGTTCTCATTCTCTCATATATGAAAAGCTTCCATTAACTCTTACCTAGTCTACTTTCTTTTATCCCATCTAAGGCTTGCACTTGTTACACCCCCAGGCATGAGTCAACCAGCCTAGCCACATACTCTTGTTAAGCTTATCTTTACTCACATGAGTGTCTGTCACTTCAGTTGTCGTAGATGTGCGATTGCTCAAAAATTTTTCATGCATTCCTATTATAGTGCGCCGAATGCTTGCTAAGGCACCTGCTGTTCCTGTGTGTCCCTTTTGCAAGCTACTCCCCCGTACCCCCCCATCCACCCCCCCACCCCCCTCCCTGTATCGCATTCCTCTCAAGTGGCCAATGACGTTGCACTTCCCCTTGTCAATATCACCTCTATGTCGGCGCACTTTTGCTCTGGGCTGTAGCCGTGTGTCTTTCCCTCTTGCCAGTAAGTTGGTAACATCGCTGGGGCTTGTCCATGGCGAAAGTAAAGATGCGATGAAAAGTCATTTGCTATGGGTGAGAGTGAGGAGTCTTCCATTGCTGGCAACATAAAGTGCTTCACTCGTGGCAGAAGGCTGCACCAGGAAAACGGGCATCAGCGTTCGCCAATTTCGTGCTGTCACATAATTTCTGATTTACATCACTCGCCTCCCCTGCCCCCCCCCCTCCCACTCCTGCTACCTCCCCTTATTGATGAGCGAGTCTAACGCGGTTTAGCTCTGGCGATCTGACAAAAAGCCGCCGCATTCAGTACGATGCAGCAGGTGGCCAAAGTGGTGGTAGTGCGAATCATGAGAATCGGGGAAAAGCTAGGAAATAACTTGTGCAGAGGTGCTACCCTTTCGTTGCTGACAGGAAATCAAAAAAGGTTCGGAAAAATTCCGAATATTTTGCCATGGAAGACGCCCATTCGTTTAAATGCCAGCAGGAACGAAAGAAGAGTTTGGTTGAAATCTGGTCTAGAAGCCTCCTACAAGCTACAATCTAGCTCATATCCTATCGAGTCTAACGCAACAGGCTTAGCAGCAAAGGTAGGATTGCATCATAAAGAAAAGAAAATATTTTGATGTGATTGACTCATTGCAGAACAGTTTGTCAATCGAGTATGGCTCGTCATCTGTGTGAAAGGGTTGAGTAAATTGTAGATGTTAAAATCTAGTGATGGTATCAGGTTATTAAACTAATTTGAATGAGGTTTGGACTCTTGTCACTCAAGATTAAGGCTCGGTTAAAATAAAATAGAACTGGACAAGTGAACCCGTGCCTTCCTAAATGTGTCCTGTGGTGCCCTTGGTTTTTCCGTGGCTAATTAGCGGTCTGTGTGCATGTTTTCTTTAATAATTAGCCGTCTTTCTTTTCCTCCTTGGTTCTACTTTCTTCATATTATTCTAGCTTATTTGCAAAATATGTGCAACAATTGGAGTTGGGATATGTATGGCATTTTGGCAACTTCGCTTTTACTAGCAGCTGTATTAAGAATTCTGTTCCCTGACCATATTAGTATCACTGCATAAGGAAAGAGAATTGCACAAGCCTGGAAAAGTAACAGATACATTTAGGTATTGTATATTACCCGGCCACACATGGTACTCATGTTGTAAGTAATCTTTTTCTTTTCTCAAATACGTATTGGGATGGTTTCTCATGGTAGGGTATTTTGAGTTCTTTCCCTTTACTTCATTCTTCACTTAATAAAAAAGATGCTACTATGAGGACATGTATGTGAAAAGGTTCCACATTCATAGCATCAAGAGAGACATGAGGTATATGTAATACTAACCTTGTAAAAAGTAATGGCGCAGTGGCCAACACTAATGTGATTAGTGAAATAAAAGAAATTTATATGTCCTAAGTAATTTACGCAAGAATACACAGTGATGGATGTTTAAATGATAGACAAGGGGGGATCAATAGTTGGCAAATAAGGAAAGATTGCAGCCTGGAGCCAACATTTCCACAAGGGGACTCTTCACCGGAGCAGTAGCTGCATTCATTGGCAATATTTACAGGAGGGGCATTGATAAAGTAATTTCAGTGCCACAAACTTGGAACAGGTGCACACAATAGTCATCAAAATGAGTGCATGGCTTTCTGTACTTCCAGTGGAACATACAGTAAACCCTCATTATAACGAAGTGAACGGGGCGGTGAAAAGGTTCGAGATTAGCGGCAATTAAATAAAAGTGACTGCTCTGTAAAAGCCAAAAAGGTAGAGCTGGAACAGCGCAGCAACTTCGCGGATATCTAATACGGAGTTCACACGGCAGAGTTTTGATCTCGATTGAGCCCAGTCGCGATCGAAGTCAGCCATCACAAGCACAGAGGGAGTAGTGCGTCTTAGTTCCGTCGACCTTGGGCATGCTGGGCACGTAAAAGGGCTGCAATTTATTTTGATTTTCACAGCAAAACCACAGCACGGCACATACAGTCTTTTTTTTTTTCTTATCCTTTTTCCTGCACAAAAAGTGCAACAAGGCTGTTCAGAGAAGAATGTTAATTTTTGAAAGCAAGGTATAATCGTTTTTAATTGATGAGGTATTAAGTAACGTCAGAAGTTCATGTGCAAACTACATTATGACGTTACACATTGACACAAGCCACATTGGCTTGATCTGTTATGTCATTGATGTGCCATCACATATTTTCCGGTATTTCTTCATTCATTGTGTACTAAAGGCATGAAAAGTTGCTGTGATAAGCGCTCACTTTTAAGTCCTGTGTAATCATTTCTTACGCATTAACTAAGCCGATACAGTTAGCCTCACTTAAACCTGCAAATGAAACCGCATAATTTGTGCAAAATTGCTCTCCAGCAAGCCCTTCCTAAGCCTTGCTCACTTTCGTTTTAAAGCGATGAATTGCTTTCTTTTTTTACTGATGTCGTAATGGTATGCTTAGTAATTTTATTTGGCACTTTCTCTCCCTCTATCTCTCTCAAAGGGTGTACAAGATTACGCGATCTGTGGAGGTAGACAATGAAAAACGTAGTATTTAATGTTTGCTGTAGATATTGGTAGAAGTGCAATGAATTCCACAAGTTTAAATGTACTACTTTTCAGTAATGACATGTGAAATTTCCTGTAATTTCATTTCTGCCCACGAGGCTTGCATGCGTGATAAACGCACTGAAGGTGCTTAGGCAAATGTGTCGGCAAGCTCTGGTATATTCACTCAGTTTTTCTATAAAAAAAAGTGTTTTTGACATCGTTCCTAATGCAGCGTTTTCTTCAGTGCAGTAATGAATAATAATGCTAACTTTAGTTAATTGGTCCTTATATGTATGTTACTACACTAACCACGGTTTCTTTACTAGGCATGCTCTGTTTTGATCATACGCATCGAGGCTTTAGGCTCTCCGAATTTGCATGATGTAGGCTTAACTTTTCAAGTACAATCCGTTTGATCTTTGGTTGAATTATTATTATTATTATTATTATTATTATTATTATTATTATTATTATTATTATTATTATTATTATTAATGTTGTTGGTCATTTTCATGGGTCCTCTTCCCCTGTGTGAGTAGGCAGCATGTATATACGTATGAACTTTTAACAGGCATAGCAAAACAAAAGTACACCCTAGCCTTACTGCTGTCTACTTCAAACCGTACTTTATTTTACTGTTTGGCTTTGGTACGTGATCGGCGGCATCGGGGCCGCCTTTCTTTTTGTTTTGTTTTACTGATTCTCTTTGTGTTCTTTTGGATCTGTTAACACATTGCTCCCTTTTTTGTTCTTTTTTTTTCTCCCTCCTGTTTTCCCCCGATTCTGGCTACCTGCTCTTGTCTCTGTTTCCTCCTTTGGACCACGGTTGATGCCAAACGAATGCAAACACACGCAAAATGAAAAAAAAAAAATAATGTGAACTCCGTGTACAAAACAAAAACGAAAAATTGAAATGCTGCTCAAAAAGCAGTCCTCAGCAGACGCAGTTCGGCAGGTGAGGAGCGTCCGCAGAATCACTTCTTTAATTTGCGAGTGAAAAAAAAAAGAATGAGCGTGTTGTATTCTCGTTTCAATGTGTTGTTTGTGTGTGTGTCTGTGTTTCTGTTAAGCGCACCCTCACCTCCTCAGCCTCATGATGTCATGTGTCATTGTTGTTGTTGTTGTCCAAGCTGTCTGTTGGCCATGAGCTTGCTCTCACTGACTTTGAGCAGTTGCTTTTGAAGTATGCATGTGCCTTAAGGGAGGAACCCATGATTTATAGCACGGGACCCGTACGGGTTCCTTGATCACACTAGTGGGATCAAGGAACCCGTACGGTCTAGTGGGATCAAGGAACCCGTACGGGTCCCGAAACGTCTGTGTTTTTTCACCTTGACTTGGTCAGTGGCCGCAATTTCTTCATCATCATGTTACCTGACCAGACGAACTTTTGTCGAACTCTTGACTAAATGATTTGTAGTAGTAGTAGTAGTAGTAGTAGTAGTAGTAGTAGTAGTAGTAGTAGTAGTAGTAGTAGTAGTAGTAGCTGCAGTAGAAGTGGTAGTAGCTTTTATTTAGTTATTGAATTTTATATTTATTTATTTATGTATTGGTTTATTTATTGTATTTTACAAAGTGGCATGAAAAAAGAAAAGCGTTAGGTCTTTTAACGTCAAGCCGGCTAGTAAGGTTCTTAAGTTGCTAGGCAACAGACAGCAGCACAGGAGTGTTCAGTGCAGTAGCTGCTATGGCACAGTAAATGTTCTCAAAACTTGTGATGCTCAGTCTTTGGAAAAGGATGCTGGTGTGGGCGCTGTAGTGCTTGTTTAATTTGCGCACATTTCCTTCCTCTTCTGTTACTTCTTTCATGAACATTTAAGTCCTTAAGGGACTCTTTGTGAGGTTACCAGCCATCTTCAGATACCATGAACATCTCTTGATTTTATTCCGTCTGCCAGAAGCAAGGGGCCTGATTTGAGTTAAATAACAACTTTTGTCTGGTACTTAACAAGTCAGTTTTGAGAACTGTTGACTTCTGCTGCTGATATTAGTTTTGTTCAAGTATGATTCATCTAGACCAGCCTTTTGAGTCTGGTTTCTAGCATGATGAAAATTAAGTTTGGCGGAAATACCTGCTATTGCTTCAAGTTTGTGAGCAAATAATCTAGAACTCGAGGTATCAAAGCCTAGGGAATTTTTGCAGCTATGTGTGACTAGTCTAAGTGTCCGTCCTACCTCTTACTACAAGCGTAGAATTTCTCATACCACTTGAGATGCCATACTACTACATTGCCAGTCAGTTCTACACCTTTCACATGTCACATCTTCATCAATCACTTTGGAAATGTCACTTTCAGCCAGTGCAGTTAGGGTTAAACGACTGGAAGGGGCGGTCACGTAAGAGGCTTCTCAGCTGGCGCATTTACTCATCAGCCCTATTTTCGCATCTTGTCGTCAGCGTTATTGTCAAGTCAGCTAATTCCCATCGCTGTGTAAGGTAACCATGCCGAAACACCCACCACAGGGCCGCGCCAGATGCGGCATTTCACCGCCAAGTACGAGGCTGAGGCCTCAACTCCCAGCTACGTGGGTCAAGTTGTGGTAGTTTGAAATGCAAGAGGCACTTCCGTGCTGATGCACGTAATGGATGTACCTCAGGGCTCAAAGTTAATTCAGACATCTTCATTACGATGCCTCTCATAGCCTGTGTACAACTATGAGGCAAAGTGTCATGCCATTCACTATGGTTACTGTTGTGCCGCAGCACAGAAAAGCCAGGATCGCACTAATGTAATCAACTGAAGGTACAGCACCTGTATTGTTAGAGAGATGTGGCTGTGAAATAAAATTCCACCTTTTGCTCGGACAGAAAGCTGACAACAAACGCCGCACTTGGGTAGCTGAATATTTATTTGACAATACCTCTGTTTGCGTTAACGAGTTACATTGCATCTGTTGAGACACAAGTTATTCTTTTAAAAGTTTTATTTTGTTAATTTTGCAGTAGGGGCTCTACTAGAAAAGAAAATTAACTTAATTTCGTGACTTTCACGCCGAAGCTGTAGCACTGCATGAATTTCATAATAGCGTTCTCTCTTATTTAGACCGTTGTGATGCGGTAAAAGTTCTTGAAACCTGCGAAGTTCAGTTTTTGGCTTTTCTGTAGTGTAGTCCATCTTTACCGATAAATAATTAACTAGGCCCTAGCAGACACCAACAAAAGTCATGTCTTGCTGGCTGTCACAGAAACTTCAAGGCTATCCATCTTTCATTTTTGCATCTTTTCTAGCTTACCAAAGCTGCTCTCACAGTAAGAGCAACTTTTTATTTATTCTAGAAAAGTAATTTGCTTATATAGCTCACTGTATGCTCTTTATTGTACCTTTAATACATTATAGAGGAGAGAATAAACATGTCTTTGACCAATACTTGCTTTTTGTTATTGTGCCCAACATTTCGGAGCCAGCTTGGGCCCTTCTTTAGTGTCACACGTAGACAGAAGTAGCAATTTTTTTAAAGTGATGCAAAAGGGGGCGCTGAGTGGTGTCACGTAGAGTTACTCTATATGGCTCCTGTGTGGAACCAGAGTCGCACGTCTGTTTTTCGCTCGCACCGCCATTCACCGAGCTCTGTCAAGTGGTTCAGAAAGCAACCACGCAGCGCAAGGAAGCCTCCGCTGAGCTGCAGATAAACAGTGTTGGCGATGGCAGCGCCACCCCCTCACCACAGTTTGCTGCTTTCTTTGATGACCTACATCCAGACCACTCTTTCTGCAATTAATCTGCCATGGTTTTCTTTATTTTTTTTTTAGTGCAAGACTTGCATGATACACACTTTCTTTTTAACTGTTTTAAAGTGTTTCAGCAAATGGCTCCACCAGACTGTGCACAATGAAAGATGCAGTGCTGTTTGTACAGAACAAATCAAACAAGCACCATAGCTCATGTGTGATGCAATGAAGCGGTCGTCGAGCGGTCCAAAATAAAGCAGGTAGACCACGGGGCAGTGTGGGCCGACCAGAATCGTTTATGTAGCGATGAGATTGGCTTGTGCGAACATAGGTGGCTTTCCCTGGCAACCTTTGTTCATTCGATGTGCAAGGTGGTAGGCCTGTGTGCAACCCTACTCCCTGCAGGAGCATATACAGTAACTTTAGTGGCATCCCTTTATGGACCTATTCAGTGAAATCTCGCATTCTGTCCATTGTCATCCATGAAGAAGGGAGCTGAGCTAGCTCCAAGCTGGCTCCAATACAGTCTTTGAATATGGGACCTCCTTTTGCATTTCATATCTATCAACACAGGTAACCACTTTGAAGCAATAAATTTTGAAACAATGAACAAAAGTTTTGGGTGGAGATAATGCCAGTCCTCTAATACGGCATTTGTGTGTGTCATTTGCTTTTTGTCTCATTAAAAAACCACAGATATGTGCTTTTTTGATATACACGTGCGTATATCTTGCCAAAATTAAACACCATCCTGCATGAATTACCGTGCTGAATCGTGCTTATGTTCTCATGTCTCATGCCACTAAAATTCATTCTCCTTTCTCGTCCTCTTTCTCCTCCTCATCCACCCCGCTTAGGGAATGTGTCTGGGAGCACGTCAAGTGGCAATTCATCCCTGAGTGGCGTCAGCTCTTTGAGTCCCGTGTCCAGTATGGCCCTGGGTATGAGCACCAACTCGCTCACGACAATGGGCGCGCTCACTAACGTCAATGGGTGAGTCTTTGCTTCAGTAGCGGGATGGATCGGGCTAGTTAGTAATCTGCCGTGATACTGGGGGTTACCGCGCGAAAAGCAGGGCGCGGGGCGCGATCGCAATCAAAGAGGGCAAGCACAGCGCTTGCCCTTGTCATGCGTCGCCAGCCCTTGCGATCCAGTCTGCTTATATAATCAGGCAAGTCAACTTGCTCCCATGCCTGCCTAGAATGATTGTATCTCCAAAACAGGGAGTGCAGCTACTGTTTTCGCAATGAGGAGACAAATCATTGGGTCTCGTTTTTGTTTTTTTAACCTTTTTACAGTATCTGCCTGTCTGGCCTATGTAGCCTTTTCACCAACTTAGAGGAATGCAATATATAATGCCTGCACGGCATTCAACATACTTGTTATTGTGTTTTTTTTTTCGCATATTACTTTTGTGGCTTTTCCTGGATTTGGCTGTTTGCTTACTTTAAGAGTCATTGTCGATGGCTTGTGCACAATGCTTTTATATTTGTGTGTGTGGGTGTGTGCGCGCGCGCGCGCATGGCCATCTGCTCCTGTGGTCATCACTGATGCAGCCCTGATGTTCTCTCCTCCCATGTGCAGTGCGGGTGGTCTGACTGCCAACGGTCCGAGCCTGGATGCCCTGGCACAGGCCTATTCTGGTATGCAGCAGTATCCATGTGAGTGCTTCGTGTGTGTCTGCAGCATGGCTTCACTAGCGATTATCGGCATCCCTGCTGTTGGTTCGTAAATGCTGGGGCTACAGCTAGTGCATGCTGAAGAGGAAGCTTTGCCTCGGGGGCACCTCTGAATACGCAGGAAGCAGGAAATCGTTTTATTTGGCATTCATTGAACCAAATTTTGATGTTTGCTGCATACAAACTTGGAGGCTTTTGGGATTCCTAAGGTATTTACGGTGCGTAACAGTTAACAGGATAATGACAACGGCAGTATGGTAAGGATGGAACGACAGCACGACTGTGTGACAATGACCACAATGATGACTGCGGTGTGATGATGGCACGGCAATAACGATAAAGACGGACATATGATGACATCATGGCAATGACACCTTGTTGACTCACATGACAGAGGAGAGCTGTGTTTGCTAGAGGAATTTTGGGGAATAATGTCAGACTGCAAGTTGCTCTCGAACGACTGTACTTGGCCAAGGATGTCCATGTCTTTAGCAAATAGTTATCATTTTGTCATCAAGGGCACTTTTGTTTAGTCTGAATTAATTCGTTAGCCATTAATTATGACTTTGCTAACTACTCCACGCTCTTAAGTTTTGCACTTGTTCTCATCTCATTAACATCCTCCATAAGCTGACTTTTACCTCTTTACATCTCTTTTAACTTGCCTATGTGAACAATATAAAGTCCACGCCTTGGTTTTTTTACCACTACAGGCATTAGACTCGAGCTCAGTTCCTTGGAACATCACTCCATTGCGAAGTCGCAGTTAAATTTTACGACATCTAGGGGGGGGAGACTTTTTATTTCGCTTGCAACTCTTCTAACTCTGCAGCACAGAACGACGTTGCAGTTCTGCGATATTCATACGTCAAAAATCTGAAGTTGATAAAATTGAATTGTGGGATTGTGACATGATACTTTTCCTTCTGTTTTGATTTTTCAAATTTTTCGGCGAATGTTGCCTTTTTCCAGTTTTCGAATTCGTTACAAAAGCTTTCTTGACTCTGCTGCATTATAGGCTCATCTAGAAACAAACAAAACACATGACAATAGCAGGCATTACTGCTACAGCACAAGCAAGGGGACATGCATGCTGGCTTCTTGCTTAATAAATGCAGTGTGTGTTTACTGAATTTAAACATACAGCGCAAACCCCTAAGACGAACCACAAAAGAAAGATATGACACACTTTTGTGGTTCGTCTTAGGTGTTTGCACTGTAAGTTCAAGTTCAGAATTATGTGCCTACTAGGCCCAAATGAAGTGTGTTACCTGGCCTGCATGTTTGTGCTTTGTAATACGGACTCGAACGCCGTCTCTGTTTGCCTGCAGCAGTGTGACTGAGGAAGAACTTCAGCCAACACGCGAACATTTCAATTTTATTAAATTTATATTTCAAAGCTGTGTAATACACTGCTGCATGGACACTCAGGTAGTACTACATAAAAAGGCAGGAAAGTACCATTGTACATATCCTGACAGCATTGGCATGCGGTTAAACACATTGCGTTGATTCTGAGGTTTTATTTATTATTTATATAAAATAACCTACAACGCCCTTTGGGCAATATTGTAGAGGAAAAACAATATTTTAACAGAGTTTTAAAGACATGCAAATTAATGCAGACAGATGCTTAATGAAATTTTCTGCTCCTCACCTCACTAGTCTGTACTCAACTTAAACACTTGACATTTTTACTTCAACACTTGACTAAATTCTCTTATACACTTCATCACATGTATGACGGCACATCTCATCAGTTTTGCGGGCGCTCCGTCGGTAAACTCAGCCACCACGTGTGCGGAGATGCAAAGCTTTTGCACAAATTGTTTGGGTGCAGATTTGCACACACATAAGGCAGGTCCTGGCGGCAAACGTGCTGAATTGGGTGACGCAGCAGTTTAGCTTGTCTGGCACTTACGCTCTATGCAGGCTTTTGCTCCTGGCAGTACACCTTTTCTCCGACACGTAGTTTCAGCGTACCATTAGTAACAGTGCTCAGTATGTTATCTTGGACCACTTCGAGGGTTCCTTTCTACAGTCTGAAAACATTTTGCACACTTTGGGGGTGGCGTATCTTTGTCCCACAGCAATAGTTGTCATCTGCCTTGCATGTCTCTGCGTACCTTTCGTGCGCCCGGTACTTCGAGGTCACAAGCCTTGTGTACGTTGTTGGCATGACATAGCATGCATGACAGGGAAGTAGTGAGCGCAGCGTTTTCGAGAATGGTAACGCAAGATGGACAGATGACAATTGTCGTTGATGGACAAAGATACGCCCCAAAGGGTGTATACTTTCTTTTTAGAGTTAGTGCACTTCAGCCACAGGATGCTGGAGGTACTCCTGAAAAGGAGTGTAGTGCGAGTCCCTTCTTTTATTCCTCTCTCCTTTCTATTCCAGCTGTGCCTGGAGCTTTTGCGCAGATTGGTCTGCAGCAATCACAGAACCCTGTTGGAAAGCAGGTTGAAGGTAATAGGACCTGCCTTGTTTTTTAACCTATCTATGTTTGTTAACTGTGTAGTAAGGATGCGTTGGAATGTGTGAGTAATGTTACTGCAATGACTGCATGTGGGACTTTCGTGTTGTTTGTGGTGATACAAGAGCTGGGCATAGCTCTGATGAGTCATGTGACTAACTTTAAGAATGCAAAAGTAAGTAAATGCATGGTCATGGCACTCGTGGGATTCAAGGCAGAGCTTCGCAATTCAGGATGGCTGTGTCATACCAACCATATTGCCAGCGTTAACTGACGTTACATGTAGTTTTGTCTTTGTTCATTAGAGAGCAAATCTGGTTCCATTACCGCAAAATGCAACAATTACGACGAAACAAGTACCTGCTTGCAAAAAAAGAAAGGATATAGATTAGGGTAACTGACTGAATGTCCATCAGGCCAGGTGGAATGATAATTTCTGTACACTGAAAAAATATATGGACGCCATAGCACCGAGAACAGTTACGAATGGGGAAGCAGGTATAATGCATCCCTCCAGGTGTGTGTCACTTTAGCATCTATGGTCAAATTTCCCATGGAGGCTGCATTTTGCGTTGCATATTATTTTCATACCAATTTTTTCTGAGAGCAGAAGCTGGTTATTCTATCTAGAGTAAATCCTAACTTGTCATTCATGACGGTGCTGGGAAAAGAATAGTGGTGCCATCTGTCATCTTAAGGCTACTACTTACTGCAGTTGGTAGTAGAACCCACATCATCTGCATCATGTGTGTAATGCTTCATCAATTAAGCTACCACAGCAGCCATCTTTCTGTATTCTTTCTCGAGCTTTTAGGTGCAAGAACTATGTGCTCCACCCCTACTCTCTCAAAGATACTTAGGTACGAAAACAGAATTGACTAATTAATGGGCAGTTCACTTGAAGAACACACAGCCATTTGAGAAATTGGGCTTATGTAAATCATTAACTCTCAAAAATAACAGAAGAGAACCCGCTAAATGATGAGATAGTAGCACGTGTTGTCATAAAACAAATGTGTCAAATTTCTGCAAAAGTAGTTTAACAATCTAGACTGATTCAGTGTTTGTGGCGCTATTAAAGAATACTGATGCATTCTTATGATGCATTTCTTTTACTTGTCATTTTTTTGTGTATGTGTGCGTGTGTTTGCTAAAAGAAAGTCCGAACCCTCTAGAGAAAATAATAGGAAGCGCCAGAGCATGGTATATAATTTATCATGATAGTTGCTTCTGCAAACCATTTCAATTTTTGGTAACCAGGAAGCCGATGTGTCGCGACGTCATGACACAGTGGGTCACCACATTCGTGCAATTGCTCTGGTTTTCCATGAGCACAGCCAAAATAAACTCTTGTGGCATTCTTGTTTATGTCTTTCCCGACAACGCCATCAAACATAGCCTTGTTGTTGCACAATTTAATCAAATTTTTACTCTTTGTCATGATGTCACAATAATGTTGATCACGCCAAGTCTGGTGTTTCAAGACTAACTCTGGTGTTAACATCTGTTGTTTCCCAACCTCTATTCTTGTCACGTGTTATCCTTTTACGCGTGAGGAGTATGTGGTAGATGTCTGCAACTCTGAGAATCTGTACTGGTACTCTTTGTCATGATGTCACAATAATGTTGATCACGCCAAGTGTGGTGTTTCAAGACTAACTCTGGTGTTAACATCTGTTGTTTCCCAACCTCTATTCTTGTCACATGTTATCCTTTTACGTGTGAGGAGTATGTGGTAGATGTCTGCAACTCTGAGAATCTGTACTGGTACTCCTTTAACAAACTGATTATTGGAAGCATGGATTCTGCTCTGTTTGTTGGCAAGTCTGGCAAGGCTAGATTTGCCCACAGCTAGCAGGCTGCTGCTTCTTGAACTTTAAGCGGCATTCACGCGAGAGAGAAATCACTCACTTTGCAACAGGGAGAGTGCGTCATGTGACGACAACATCGCACCTTTTCGGTGCCAAGGTGCTGAAGTTCACGCGGGGGAACAGGACACATTTTGCAGCGTCAGTGCAAAGCATCCCGTCTTGGTTAGGGAGACAGCGGGGATCTTGCAGACTAGTCTAGCAACCGATAACACTACATTCGCCGGCAGTACAGGGGAGGAATCAAAACCGCTGCTGCCTTTGTGGTTGCTTTGCGGTCTTGTTTGCTTTGCAGTGAGTGTTCTGTAGTGGCACGAAAATTTCGAAGCCGAGCAATGAAGCAACTTCTGTTTTTCATCCCACCTACGACTCCGCATGGGCTTGGTGTTGAATGTAGGCCACTAAAGCCATCTGCCATCATTGAAATCCTTCAACCACTGCAAGTTCTGGGCAGTGTGCAATCTGTGGAGCAGAAAAGTGCGAAGCACCGTGACTGCACATGACATTGTGCTCCCCTCCATGTCGAGGATTCCCCCCCGTGTGAATGCCGCTTTACGATACTTCTGCTACTGTTCATACAAAAGTGCTGCTTGTGCATTTGTGCTTGCGTCGAGATGATGCAGGAAGTGTGTGTGTGTGCGTGTGCTTGGGGGTCCGGGTGAGAGCGGCTGTGTTGACGGAGTGGCAGAGTGCTTCTTCGCGGCTGCCTCGTACGCAGGTCCCGAGGGGGCCAACCTCTTCATTTACCACCTGCCGCAAGAGTTCACCGACAGTGACTTGGCGCAGACCTTCATGCCCTTCGGCAATGTCATCTCCGCCAAGGTGTTCATCGACAAGCAGACCAACCTCAGCAAGTGCTTTGGTGAGTTCCCTGCCTGAAGAGCCAGTCTTAGGCTTTTTTGGGTGCACCCCTAACATCCCTGATGTTGAAACAGGGGTATTTGTATTTGTGTTGGCACCCCTGCTTAGGCTTGAGGTCTCGGAAACGAACACAACTACAGACTTAATGCCTTAATAATAATAATATTTGGGGTTTTACGTGCCAAAACCACTTTCTGATTATGAGGCACGCCGTAGTGGAGGACTCCGGAAATTTTGACCACCTGGGGTTCTTTAACGTGCACCTAAATCTAAGCACACGGGTGTTTTCGCATTTCGCCCCCATCGAAATGCGGCCGCCGTGGCCGGGATTCGATCCAGCGACCTCGTGCTCAGCAGCCCAACAGACTTAATGCCTTCTGCTTGAGCAAAGTGCAAGTTTGGCACAGTCAGTAACTCACGGTAACAAATTGACAGCGCGAGCAAAAGCCAATGGACAAAAGAAACAACAGGACCAGTGCTTGCTTTTTTTTTCTCGTTTTGGTGGAAGTAATCTAACCCCCTTCCCTGCTCCCCCTCCTGAAGAACTTTGATAAAGCGTGTTACTGTGTTTGTTGGTTCATACCTGCAGGTTTAAACGAGTGCATGCCTTGAATGAGGACAAGAGAGAGACGGACACGGGATGGGTGCTACTCGCAGCTAATGTTTATTCAGAGCTGGCAACATGCATAGTGTATAGACGTTGGGAACGGGTGTGCAAGCACCTGCTGCGCATAAGTGAGAAGAGGTGCTTACAGTCATCTCCCAGTCTGGCAGTACTGTAGCCTAATAAGAGCACTTCTCCCACAAAAATATTTGCTCAGCACTTCACAGCATGACGGATGTCTGATTATGCGAGCCTTGTCATTCTTTTTGATATGAAATGTTTCCATTAATTTCAGTGCAAACAACTTAAGCAGAGTATTGGCCTACCTGGAAGCATAAGCTCACAGGTGTAGAGTGTGCCGGGAAATACAGTGCGGGCTTATTCTTGATGCACTGAATACTTTTCAAGGATATCGATTCGTGGCCTGAGCGTACCTGCCAAATGTGCTCCGTCTCATTTTTTATTTGTCTGCAAATCTTCTTTTCATAATTTGCATTTCAAATGATGACCTCTGAGGCCCACAACTTGGACGATAACAGAGTAACTTGAGGGGAAGCTGGGAAGTGTGCTATGAGCAACAGAACAGAAAATTAAAAGCATGACTTTACAGGATGGAAAGACAGCAGTATAGATAAGATAGCAAAGGCAGGTAGATAATTATTGTTGAGATTAGGAGAAATGAAGGGAAATTGGCCGCGTCATGCAATTCAGCTAAGAAGGAGATTTCACTATTATTCAGTGCATGTGTACGAATAAGGTTTGTCTCTGCCTCCTTGAATTTGGCTTTAGGCACCCTTGAAATCTTTCAATTGCCCTTGAATTGTGAGTCAAATGTTCTGAACAAACCCTGTGTGTCCTACCTTAAGATGAGCTTTCTAGTTTGCTTCTTTGGACTTGCGGAGTGGCCAGCCTGCGTCAATGTTCTCATTGCTGTGCTCTTTCCCACAGGTTTTGTGAGCTACGACAACTCCCTAAGCGCGCAGGCGGCCATTCAGGCGATGAACGGCTTCCAGATCGGCACCAAGCGACTCAAAGTGCAGCTCAAGCGGTCGAAAGACGCCAGCAAGCCCTACTGAGACGTTGACCTCCCCCCACCCCTCTTGACTCGAGGCGGACACCAGGAAATGCCTGGGTAAGTCTCTCTCTCTTTCTCTCTCTCTGTAGGCTTAGTGTGTAAAATGGTGAGAAGAATGAAGACAATCAAGGGGCTCGATTTTTCGTAAACTACGATATGAAGGCAAATGACATATGGTTGGTTGTCTTGCTTGGTTGGTTAGACGTATCTTTGGGAGGATTCAAATGGTAGTTGCAACAGAATAGCAACATAATAACAGAGAACAGCTAGAGCATGTAGTATTTATAACAAAATAGGAGTAACAGCTCAGGTATCAAAAGAGGGATGAGTAGCTGCTGATTCATTCTCAGAACAGCGTGGCAGGACTAGACGTCAGGAAGGAAAATGCAAGACAGAGCTGACTATCAACTAGATTTTTATTGGAGACAAAACTGTATACATTAGAATCTTTGCAAACAGAAATCGCTTAACCAGAACAAAAGGTTTAGGTTAGTTAGTTTTGCATTAAGGCAATGCAAAGGAATGTTTGGTAAATGCAACCACATTTTTTCGAACTCCAGGTAGACAGAAATAAAGATATTACTGAAAATGGAGCTCGGCAGCTAATCTCATCGTCACCAGGACAAGCATGACTGTTTGCAACTTTCCTTTTCGACTTTTCTGGTTGTTCTATGTTTTGCCAAGGTGGCTTTCATTGATGCCGTGGCTCGCTGTGGTTTCTTTGTGTCGGCAATGTCGTTGAGCAACAAGTTTGCTTAGTGTTTACGATGGCATCACTGAAATGCCCGTACAATCCACTCGTACCGGAGACGAAGGTCAAAGTTATCGACGACTTCAAGAGTTGCTTCAATAAAGTGGAATTGTTGTTTTACTAGATGATTCGGATTTTTTTTTTTAATGATGTTTTGTGCAGTTAGCTGTAGGCAGTGGCTGTGCGCAAGTAGAAACTTCGTAAAAATCGACTTTGTAAAGAGATCTATTACACCTATAGTACACTGTTCACAGTAAAGTGTATTGCTCTTTCAAAAACATCTGATGTACCTTTGAGGTCAATCTCTCGGTAAATTGAACTTTTGATAAGTGTAATTATTACTTACCTGGTTCCTTGAGGTTCCCTTTAATAAGCGTCCACTATTAGGATGATACAGAACTTTGATAGCGATAAAAGCGTAAAGCATAGACGTACCACCATAGCTTTGTTCGATAGTCAGCACCGTCTTGTATTTTTCTTCTTCGTGTCCCGACTTCTCGCACTGTTCCGAGACTGTAACAGCTCCGGGATGGGACAAACGGAAGGCATGGACTGTGGCCCGACTGTCAGCCAAACTTAATTGTGCACAAGGCAAATGCTATGCTGCAAAGGGGACTTCCAGGAGGAAGAAAAGGGGGGAGAGAAGGAAAGAAACATTCAAAATACAAAGCAAGAAATTGGTACCACTGATACGCAAAAAGGAATTGCAAGTTTTTTGGAGTAGCATCTCTGGAGGTACTCTCAAGCGTTGGTCACCGTTCCTGCCATTTCAAAGGGCTTCGTAAATTTCACTAAATTTATGCTGTAACATGTGCCCAGCAGCATTCTCGCAGTCAAACGTACAGTCGTACAGTCAATGTACAGCCGAACCTGATGATCGGATACCACGAAGTAAATCTAAAAGTTTCGCTCCCATATTTAGTGGGGAACAAATGTTTATTTTAATTATTACCGGATATAGCAAAAATATTTTCATGTTGGATATGACTTTAGTATAGCTAGGTTCCACTGTAGCTGTACTAAAGGAATGCTAAAGAACAACACAGTTAGTTTAGTCAGGTGGAGTATTTTCTCGATTCAATTTGCATTTGTATGGCAGAAAAGAAAGGTGGTTGTTAGCTCAGAAAATTAGCAGCAAGATCTTCCTTTTCAAATGCCGGCCCCAAATTATGGCATCTGTGCGTTGGTTTGATGTCGTGGATCTCCAAGTATCTTTGCCACTTTTGTCCAGGGAAAGTCCTAAAAAACTGACTTGGTCGATTCCTTTAGAATGCTACATAATCCTTTACCGATAGACTGTTAGCTGGTTCCTAGCAGACGCTGTCCAAATCTCATGACATCGTGAGGAGCCAGAGCAGGAATTTCAAGGCCTGTTTCGTTTTCGCATCTTTTCTGGCTTCCCAAATCCTCATATCCTTAATCCCTCATATTGGGATTAATGTTTCTGGTAGCACTTCAGAAATGTCATTCACCAACTTAGGCTAGATTATCTTTCCTCTTTGTTGCCACTTTAAGGTACAGTGTAACTGTCTTACATTTGCGAAGGTGGTGCACGTAACATGGAGGTGACTTTAACCTCCTGCCATTTCATTGCATTTCAAAGCCTTATACAGGTCACTATGCAAAACATTGTTTCGAGGAATCTGTGTGGCATCTCGGCTCATAATCTACGAGCAGTTGCACAATTCCCAGCCAGGGTCACAAAAATAGAATGACGTTTAAAGACTTGGTATGAACCCCTTATTTCCTAGCGAGTTGGCCTTGAACGAAGGGTAGGCATGGATCCCAGAACAACACATCGGTCTTATCGGTCTGTGACCCGTCAGCTTACCGGTGAGTTTATCTCAAGCAAAAGGCCAGCAAGTCCTGTGCTTAAGATGAGCTCTACAGTTTTCAGACGGCGCTACAACCCAAGCCCGTGTAATTTTGTGCATTCAACAACTTGCACATATAGAAGAGTGTATTTTAATTTATATGTGCAAATGCTTCTCACTTTTATTATAGCAACTAATTTAAATAGAGCGAGGCCATTCAAAATTTTACAGTAACATTGTTATCAGTGTTTGCTAACTTAGGTTTGATTTTTTATAATTCTGTTAATCACACTGGCCTGGTTTGCCATCTTACACCATCACGTAAAGCATGCGAGCTGTAACCACTAGCCATCTGCAGCGGCAAGTTGTAAGGCTCTCCTGAAAGCCACTTCCAGGCATCATGGCGTGTTAGTAGGGAACAGTTGGCACTTCATCTTTCAGCCTGGCCATTGTTTCAGGGCTGGGCATATCTGCAGTCCACCAGAACTGCCAAAGGCTTCCATCACTCACCATTACAAATTCTTTGGCCTCGTCTTGTGGTATTTGTGGTGTTTTTGTCAAGGAGCGCCAAAGAATTCAGTCAGGACGACCGTATTCGTATGATATACGGCAGGCTTCCATTAATTTGACTCTGGTTAATTCGCTTTTTCAGTTAATTTGACCGCAAAGGCCAGGCCAGTGCCCATGTATTTCTATGGGCCCAAGCTTTCTTTATTTCAATCTTAAAACTGGCCTTCGCCGGATAACTTGAACTTGGCCAGTGAGCATGCCTGTGCCTTAGCCTTATGGTGACCCGAAGGGGACCCATGTACTGGCAATCAGAAGCGCTTTAAGGGACAGCGAATGCGTTGAACATACGTCATGTCCTGTCGAAAACACCTATTTCCAGCGGGCCCTAGGAAGATTATTCAAGGAATAATGGTAGCTCACGTCATCTTATTACGGTGTTTAACCGATTCTAACACATGCCTTTTCTTTTTACTTTTTTTTTTCTTTTTTTTTTTTGTCTCCCATGAAAATTGGGCCGAAAACCGCATTTGTGGCATTCGTATGCTTGGACTCTAGGTGAAGCTGACTCTAGGAACCGTGCGAGGAAGCTGACTTTATGGGAAAGAAAAGACAGCTGCTACCGTGCAACATAAATTGAACCTTTGCCCATACTTCTTGCTAAAAAATCGGGCGCGCGTTAGATTTATGCTTTGTTTATGAGCTTCAGTGTTATCTCTACATTAGTGTTATACTTTGGACACATAGAAGGCGCGTGCGTGTTTTATTTGGGGGTGTGTAAGAACCGGGCCAATACTGGCAAATGAATCAGTGTTGTGTTTTGGTGTTTTTTCTGCATCTTTTTTAATTCTACCCGCTGGATAATTAGATAACTTTAATTGGTCCCGTCAGGGTTGAATTAATGGAAGTCGACTGTATAAGCACGGTGTCTTCTCTGAAAAACTAGTGCAGTTAGAAAAAAAAGCAGCCATGTGTTCGTGGTGTCAGGTAGTCCTTAAATGTAGGGAATCCATATGCGGAGCAGGCACCATGAAGCAGCAACCACAATGAATGCGTTTTCAAGGTATTTTCGGTCTGCTGCACGCCACGAACTGGATGCTGTGATGTTGGGCAGTTCCACATGGAATATACACGAAACTCATTGCTTTGTGGTTGCCTCTTGGGCTCCAAGCATGGAACTACGTCACCAAGGTGTACTGTGCCTTTTTCGTATCTGTTACCATGGTACCCATTTTGTGTGTCCTTAAAACTGCCATGGTGCAATTGTGTAGTCCTCCTTTTTTTTTTGTGCAAAGCCCATTGTTTCTAGTCACTGTGCAGGTCAGAAGCAGAGGTGGGCAGACGACTCGGGTGACCGGTCCATTTCATGGACTACATTGTTAGGCTTTGTTTGTCTGTGCCAAGCACGCCTAAATTGGTGCTATTGCCGGGCATTTCTGTGCATTTGTTCGTGGTTTAAAGTGCCAGTAGCAAACCTCTAGCAAGCCCAGCACTGATTGGCATTTGGCCAGGGTTCAGTGGAGGTGTTTCATGTAGGCTTTTCTGGTCAAAAAGCTTAAAGACTGCTTATTGAGCGAGGGAATGAAAAATTGAATGTGTAATGTTAAGAGACCGGAAGACAGCGGTGTGGATTAGAGAGCAAGGGGGGTTAGCCGATATTCTAGGTGACATTAAGAACAAATGGAGCTGGACTGGCCACTAAATGGCATTGAGCAGATAGGTGGTGATCTGTGAAGAGTAACAGAATTAGTGCCGAGGGAGTGGAAGTGCAGTCAAGAACGGCAGACAAGTAGGCAGTGTGACGAAAGTGGGAAATTTTCGGGCACTCACGCTAGACAGGGGTAATTAGAGATTGAGGTGAGAGGCCTTTGTCCTGCAATGGGCATAAAGTAGGCAGCCGAAACTCCAACTTCCCGTACTGCCTTGTGGCTGCCGCTGGCATTGCACACGCATGTCTGGAAAGGTCCATTGACCAAGTCATGGTGTGGCTTCGAGTTAAGGCACATTTCTGAATGCGGAGGTAAATGAGGAGACATGGCTCGCTAGAGTAGAAAGTTGGCAGTAATGGTGACCCCGTGTGTGCCCACATGACAGCTGGTAACACTACGTAACGGCTACTAAGGGTGAAAAGTAGTGTTGTCAACCACCTGAGTGTATCGTGAAAGCACAAGGTAATCCAATAGGTTCACCTCGGAGAGAGTGCATTGTAGCTGAAAACAAAAAAATCATGTTTTAGTAGTATACCAGTTATTGTTTAATGTGTTTATACAGACAAAAAAGGGGAAAGAGAGGAAAGGGCTGTGAGGATCATAACTGCCTCACTTTCTGATGGACACTTGTACGGTCCTATGGCTGCAAGAAAGATAACAGGGCAAGAAAGAGGAAATTTGCAATAAAAGAAAGGTAAAGCAAATAGAACAAGAGTGGAAACGGGCATGATTATAAATATTCACAATTGTGAAGCTTTGTTTCAAGGTAACGTGCTCGGGTTTCCACTGCAGATTTATGCCACTTTCAAATGGACACAAGTTCCTCTTTCGTGTCTGTGGCTCCACCTTTCGGATTTTCTGAGAATTTGCGTCACTCGAGAATCCCGGCAGAAGTCTGCTTGCCTCTGCTTCGTGGGCCCCCTTCCACGTGTCATTCCCATGTGTGGGTGCCTCCCTAACAGTTATACTTTGCTTCTTTTTTGCCCCCCTCCTCCCTCCCTTTTCCCAATGGCTTCATCTCTGCTATCTCCCCCTCTCTCTCTCTCTTTTTTTGCCTCCTCTTCTCTTGTAGAACGTTCGTTGTCTCCTGTCCTGTGTCACGTGAGCAGTCCTGGGCTTAAGCCTGCACATGCGTACGCACGCCAGCACTACAACAGCAACACCCTTCTCGTACCCTCCCAGTGTGCGCGGACCTCTGGCAGACTTTTTTACGAAGCAGCAATGAGCGAGCGGTAAAGAGGATGCGAAAAAAAAAAAAAGCCAAAAGAAAAAAATGGAAAGGGAAGGAACGCAGCGAGAGGCCGAGAGTGAAAGAAAGAAAGAAAACGACCATGAGACTTTCGCCAGTTTCTTGTGCTTCTCTCTCTTTTTTTCCCTCTCTCTCTCTCTCACCCTTTTGTCGGCAGTGCAGCGACGACACAATGCTTCACACCCACTGTGTCCCTTCCTCTCACCTTCGAAGAGTGGGCGGACGAGAGAGAGAGAGAGAGACGCTGAGACGAAAGACTCTCCTCTGAAACAGAGAAAGTGCATTGTGTTGCGCTGTGGCATGTTGCTGTTCATTGTTTGTCTTCTTTTTTTTTTTTCTTTCTACGATGTCTGGTCGAAAATGTTTTGTCAGCATCTGCACAACTGAGAAAGGGAGGGGTTAGGAGAGCGCTTGCTGCCCCTCTTTATCACCTTTTTTTTTTTGCTGATGTTTCTTTCCCACTCCTATGCTAGATCTTGTTCTCAGTCGAGCACAGGCTTACAGGGAAGCTTTCCCTAGGCAGTTGGTCCTTCAAAGTTTAGACTGCATTGAATGAAACCGGCAGGCCTGGCCGGAGTGTGTTGGAACGAGCCACATGTTGTCCTTCTCTGTAGTGTTGATCTGTGTCATTTGGTCCAGACAGTGATGTGCATTTGGGAGTGCGTTCCTGTTTTCACTGGCTCATTGAAATTTAGCCACCCTGCGTATAACGAACCAAACAAGGAGTGTGCAAGCCATATACGCACAACCACTGAGCTGGGGTTTTGTGCAAGGAAAACATTGATTCATTAACACATACTGCCATTTTATGTAGCAGCCTCCCTGCATTGTACCGGTAGTCGTATGACAAGACCG
Source organism: Dermacentor variabilis (assembly GCF_050947875.1). Lineage (NCBI taxonomy): Eukaryota > Metazoa > Arthropoda > Arachnida > Ixodida > Ixodidae > Dermacentor > Dermacentor variabilis. The sequence continues at coordinate 72,374,744 of NC_134578.1, forward strand.
CGCACTGCCGCATCGTACGTTGGTGTGACGTACACCACTGTGTGCGTGCGCGCTGTCGTACAAGCTTGAAGAGCTTGTGCCTGCAGCTTAGTAGCGCGCTGCAGAGCTGTGCTTGCGTTGAAACTGGACCAACTGCCCGGGGCAAGCAACTCATGAACTGGTCTGTGTCGTCATGGTTTGGCTCGCACAAAATCTAATTTGGTTTATGAGCCAATTAACTGGCAATCCGTAGCCCTGAGACAGGCAGGCCATGAAGCATTTGCTAGCTGAGCCTTTCTACCCTGTGGACACAAAGGCAATGGTAATGGCAAGGAGGCAAGAAGGGACAGCTCGGCCTATGTCGTTATCTGTTCCTTGTTTTTTTCTTGTTTACCAATTCTCTACCATATTATGTGACGTGTCGTCAGCCCACAGCTGCGTATGTAAAGGGAATGGCCACTTGCTTGTGTAGAGGGGCTCCCGTAAATGCCTTGGCTGTAGCAACGTCAGCAAGGACTGTCCTCGCATTCTCCAGGTTTTACAGTTGTAAAGTGAGGGCGGCGAGGAACATATTTTCAATGTATTTCCCTCCTGGGAACGCATGACATCGGCATGTCTAGTCCACGCCACACGATAACCACACAAAACATGCTTCAGCCAGGATAACTATGCTGTCTCCTCCCAGTGTGAGAACAGACGTGCTGACATCGCAAAGTGCCACACCATAAATGCATCAACCATGTACCTTTTGTTGTAGTACCCTCAAGCAATCACTTTTGGGTCTACAATCACTTTCGGGAGATGTTACGTGACTTGGCATGGAATGTGTCCATGTGTGTGGCCGACAGTGCTAGGAGCACAGCGTGACTGTAGTGAGATTAGCACAGCGCCAGTAGCACTGTTGGCCGCCCACTTTGACTCGGCCAGTACTGAGTCCCGGAAAATCTCACGAAAGTGAGGCTTGAGAACACACTGCGGCTGCTTGCCACCTAATGTACACTCGCCCACAAAATATTACGGGACGCACGAGTGCGTGGTGAAACTGCCCTGCTCCCCTTTTAGCGGTGCACCCCTGGTGTCGAGATTGACGCCTGCGCGTCCCTCCGAGACTGCAAGCGCGCATGTTTCCGTATTTCCTCCTTGCGTGGCGGTGATATCCAAATGTAGCCGTGAGGTGCCCCTGTTGCGATTAGCGCTGTGGCATCTTCGACGGGCAAAACTTTGTTTATACAACAGAAATCACGCAAGCTCACGCTTCTAAACATGGTTCACATAGTTTTGTCCATCGAAGTTGTCACAGTGCATATCACAAGAGGGACACCTCGCAGCTACATTTGGATATCGCCGGCGTGCAAAGGAGGAAGCGTGGAAACATGCACACCTGCAGTCTCGGAGGGACGCACATGCGTGTAGGCGTCGGTCTCGACACCAGGGTTGCGCCGCTAAAAGGGGAGCAGGGCCGTTCCGCCACGCGCACGTGCGTCCCGTAATATTTTGTGGGCGAGTGTACATTCACACAGCAGGTCAAATCGGGGATTCAGTCTGCAGACCAAGTGCGGCGTTGCTCAGCGTCCCATACGGGCCACTCGTTGCCATGGTAGCCATTTGGTGCTGATGAACACGTCACGCATCTGTGGAGTGAACGGATCAGCAATGTAGTCTCTCACGTGCATCTACCCTCAAAAGTCTGGCAAGTGCCGCCCACTATAAAGCTCAGTGAGCAATCCATTTACACACTTCATGGCCTGTGTTCTTTTAGTGAAGGCTGCATGCTGCAGCTTTCCTTCTACCAGATGCCAAACCATGGACCACTTCCTGGGCCCTGTGGGTCGGTGCAGTGTCAGTGAATGCAGGTGGCCGCTCCATTGGTCTGTGTTGTCTTTCGATGAACGTGCGTACCGTGTGTGTAAACAGGTTCCGTCGCAGCTTTTTTGTTGCCAGGAATGACTTCAGGGTGAGATTTCTCATTGTCCTTTCTCGTAAAATGTGGAAAACAGTGCAAAGTGTAAAACGGCGGCACACTAAGTCGTAGTTGCCGTCTGTGTACTTTTTTTTTCCGTTTTGTCTAAGAAGTTGTCTTGGGACCTGCCAGAAAACGCAGAGGAACTGTTCCCTGGCGCGCAGTTCTGAGGTGTCATGAACGTTTTGTTTCGTTTTTCAATGTCGAGTGTTGACAAAGTCAAGGGGTGGTGTGGTGTGCCCATGTGGCAACTTGAGCTAGATATGATGACACAAGAAGCTGATAAAACGAACGCTTGCGGCAGACAGCACCTGGCAGATATGTTCCCTTTAGTATGTGTGTTCTGCTTTGCTTCGAGACGTGTCCAGCCAAGCTGTGTTGTTTGACAAAAAGCGTTTCCAAATTTTTTTGTCTTTTTTATCTCTATGGTGTGTGGTTGTCATGATAAGGATTACAAGGTTTATCTGATACACGTGTGGAGGTGTTTGTGGCACGTGATGGTTAACTAAAGGAAGTCCTTTTTTTTTTTCCCCTATGTGGTTGGTGTTGTGTAATCATGTTTCTTTTGTGCTTGACATTTCTGTCTCCCTTCATTTTGCATTGACTCTTGTCAATTGATTGCATTCTTCCTGATTTTTTTCTCCAAGTATTTTTTGTTTTCGTATAGTTTGTGGTTGCAATTTCTTTTTTTTTTTCTTTGAAGTGTACTGCGTGTGAGCTGTACTTCCCCTTTTCACATTCTCAGTCAGGGTATGCATAATGGTAACCCTTAGTAACAGTGTAATATAGTAGTTTTTTTGTATTATTTTTGTCCAATTCCTGTTTTGGCCAGTTGCAATTTTCTGCCCCCCATTTTCTGTTTTTTTCATGTTTCTTTCAGCTTTTCGGTGTTTGTCAGAATTATGGCTTGTTGTCTGACAGAATTGGACTGCATGAACACATCAGCACTTGTTTCTTTTTGTTTTGTCATTCACATTTTGGTGCCATTGCAGAGTCTCTAAATGCTCCTTTCTTTATGGAAGATTTATTTAGCAAGCTCAAGTACATTGCACACTTTATATGCTAGCAAACGTTAAAATGCAGTTGATTTATTGTTTACATATGCCTAAAGCGTTTTCTTGTGCCCGCAGCCGACTGAAAACAATGGAACACTTGTGTTTTCATGATGCAAGTCTCTAGTGGTCAGATCGAAGTTTCAAGATTTGTAGATTTTACATTTCTTTTTTTAGAGAATCACTATTGCCTTTAAATTTGCTGCTTGGCACGTCTCGGAATGCTTTTATAGAATAGTTCTAATTAGCAAATGAATTTGTTGTATCAACGGATTAATCTGTATATCAAATGCTCTGTAAGCTAGCTAAGCGATGACACTTGGCTAGATAGTCATCAATGCTCTTGATTCACTTTGCATATGTTCAAAATCTGTACAGCTGTAATGTTGGTGCATCATCCATTGGACTATTGTACGTTCTTAAAGACTGATTTCTGCCTTGTCGTCTGCTACAGCTCGTATCGTCTGCTATGGCTTGATAAGGGATCAACGCGTCTAAACTGTCCTGGAATCTCACTAGTGTACTGTCAATGATTTTACCCCATGTTTGGTGCACATTTGCTGCATGGTAATCATCATGTTCACACCTTCCTTTCAGTGAAGTAATGCTCATGTGTAGTGTTATATTGCCAGGAAATCCAAGTAGAGTGCATGTAAATCCAAGATAAGGTCATCTTGCAAGATGCCAGCAACTTCTGTGAGACTTCAGGCTCACCACAAAAGGCGTCAAACTCTTGACAGTACGTGCCCTCTCGCCAAAATTCTGTCGGCTATTGCTGCTTTGCCAACAAGACTGGCACATATCGATCAGCATTTGAAAGAGGAATGCCAAGTCTCTTCTTCATTCGTTTGAATTTTGTCATGCGTGCCGAGACAAGCTTAGTATTTGTGGTCTTAGCCCCTGCTGTTTCTTTCTCATTCGCATATCTGCCTGTTCTACCAAAACGTAAGTAAAAAAATGTTGCATTTAACAACTTCCTCAAAAGAGAGGCATAAGGCATGATGTATTATCAAAGTGCTGAGCAGGTGCTTGAAGATGCAACACTTCATTTGCCACAGGAAACTCTGATTAAAGGAATAGAATTACCCATTCTTAAGCATGTGGCTAAACCTTCGGATGAAGCTGGCTTTTGTGATCATTTATTAGAAAGTTTGCAAACGCTGCTTCCCACCAATGTGAAAACTCGTCCTATAACGATAGAACAGTCCTTACAACGCAATATGCACAGATATCAAAGACTCATTACTTTGCTTTGGGCTCCTAAAAGTACCATTGAGCTGCATAATTTGGCGAGCACGCCTTATATGGCTTAGTTAACTTCATTCTTAAAATATTGCACCCTTTAGAGCGTACAAAGGGCCTTACTTGTGTTGTAAATGATGCAGATCATTATTGTACACCCTTTTAGGGTGCAATTTCTGTCAGCCATAGTACATTTTGTCTGCATTAATGCATGCTGTATTTTTCTGCCGTGAATGTGAGCATGTAAACATGCTGCGTCATTAATAGCAGGGAAGTGCTGAAACGAAGGAAATGCATACAAGGTTCACGAGAATTGTCACAAAATCGCAGCCTAGAGGGTGTACAATACTTAAGAGTCAGTTAGTGGCTAATAGCTGGACAGTTCCCGAGACAGTTGTTGGTCCAATTCGTGCTGCTGGCTTTGCAGACGACTAGTGGTCAGAATTGGTTTGCCGCTCTAAATCTGCGCCTCTGGGTGCAGAGCGCCGGCATACTTGGTAATGCACCGTTTTCTTACCTTGACACCGTCTACAAGAATGACCAAGGTCGTGTCAGTCAGCTGTAGCGTGTAACAAACGACGCGTAACAAGTCGAGAGCAGCAAAACGAGTCTCCTGCTCCCTGTATAAAGGGACCCTTTGACAATGGGACACAATATCACCGCCTTTGTCGCACCGTGTCCGGTTGCCTGATGGAGGTGCAAGAAGTATATATATTTGTGCCAAATGCTTGAGACACAAGAAACCAAAAACAGATGTGAGAGAGAGAGAGATATTGATGTCACTGTTTTTATGTGCGTGCATGCCGGCGCAGATGGCCCTGCATGCACAACCGAGGAAAAAAGTATTTGACAACTTTTCGTGTGACGTGTGCCGTTCACCGTCTTTGTTCGTTGTCTGGGCCCCCAGTGTTTTTTGTGAGGACGGGCCCATGATGGTGTGGTGGTCTAAAAACCCAGTTCTGCGAAGAAAAAAAAATCGACTCTTGTCGGTCTAACTGTGGCCTCTCTCCCAAGTCGTCCTGCCTTGCTGTTGTCCCTGCATCGGTGTTAAATTAATTTATTAGCTTTAAGTGTCGGTTAAGCGTGCCGTCTTTATCGCTTTGGCGCTCGGGTTTGTCCAAAAGGTGTTTTTTTTTTTTATTCTTTCAATTTCTGTTGATCACTTCTTTCCAAAATGATGTCATTGTAATGACACTTTAACATAGTCAACATCAAGAACATTGCTCTAGCATTTTTATTTGTGGCCAGTTTTTCTTTTTTTCGATTTTGTAAGTAGTGAGACAAAAGGTTTGTAGAACATGTTGGCTCACTTTCTGGTCAAGCTGTCCTTATAGAAGGTGACGTGGCCCAGTATAAAGGATGGAACAGTGGAGCTTTTAATGCAGCCTTGCCTTTTGGCATCGTCACAAGAACATACATCAAGCACGCTTGGAACTAGTGTTTTTTTTTTTTCATGACAAAATACTAAACACAAGAAACAGCTACAGGCATGCATACTTCAAGGTTGTTGTAATAATGTTGAGGGTGACACAAAGGAAAAGAAACTAAGCGTGGGATAGTCGTTTTGGACTGAAAAATTCTACCAGCTTTTGCAAAAGCACACATTTCGCATTCTCTGAGCCTTGTGAATGCATTAAGACAGTGGTGTGAGGGGAAAGAAAGATTCCTGAGCTTGTTAAAGTGCTTCACAGTATAGTAAACAAGTACTATTGTCAAGTCCATGGGCTGTGGCGAGCTGTGCTAGTAGTATCTGAGAGGTTCGCCAAGTTTACTTTTGGCGCGTTCGATTGGTGTCATCGTTGGCACAAGTCAGCCCGTCGGAGTGCATCATCTGGGTGAGCCAGTTATCTGGTTGTTCACTGCTGTGTAGCCCTCCCGGTTCCACGCACACTGTGTTGGCCGCATACATTGTAACCCTTGTCAAGAAGTGATTCAGGTTCAAATGTGTGGTGTCAGCCGGCCTTTGAAAATTTCGTGATGCCGTTGCATGACTGCAAGCACTGCTGAGGGTCTCAGTGGTGCATCTTGTAGACTGTATCGGAACACCCTGATGTACTTGCGATGCGGTTCCCTACGATGCACACCGCCCCTATGGACATACTGACCATCACACAGCCAGAAAGAAAAAAAAAAGACGTGGACATAAGAAAAGCACATTGTAACCTTCTCCACTTAACAGCCTCACATGCACACATACATAGACATACACATGTGCATTCGTATATTGAACACGGATTCAACATGTGAGGGACGGCACACACAGTTGCTTTTCATTTGATCCTCCTTTCTTTTTGACTATCGATACAGGATGTATAGTCACTTTATAGAGAGATATATGCCTTCAGGAAAGTAACAACAAAAGAGCCTCTTCATATGTCTTGCAGCTCCCCTCTTGTCCCGAATCCAACCCCCGTTCGTGTTTGTGAATCGTGCTGTGTATTTGTGCGTGAAAAACAGTTAAGTGAAACTACCACTTGTGTGTGTAATGTACGACAGACATAAGAGGGGTAAAAAAAGTAAATACGAGGGTCGTGGTCGGAGGAGGAGAGCATTATGTGTTTCTATACAGTGCAAAGGCGATTATTTTTGTACCTGAAGACTAAAAAAGAGTTAGGCCCTCAAAGGCGGCCTCCTTCTTTTTTTTTTTCTTTCACTATTGATTTCTTGTTTTGCCTTTTCTCCCTGCAGCTGCTTATGCTTAAATTCCCGTGAGCATATACCTTACTGTGAAGTAAAGACATAGCTTTTATTTTTGTTTCTGTATGAAAACACCACTGTGTATGGTGGAAGTTTTGCGAATCTGTGACACATACCTATACCAGATGTTGAGCTTTGAGGTTAATGCATTGAGTTTACGCTTTTTGTGGAATTCATGGTTGATTTCTCTCTAGTTTGAGCAAGACTGCCCTGTTCAGCCACAAAACCTGCTGATTTACTTCGCTGTGCAGATTTATTGTTTTTTACCCCAGCTGAGCGGTTGACATCAGCATGTCATCTTTATGCAGCAATTGGTTATTTTCTTCTGTTTGACGACAGCAAGCAGTCACAGCCAATAGAAGCAGGGAAGTTTGACATGTCCTGCAAACTTCATTATTACTTCTTTTTCTTTATTGACCTGTGGTTTTCATTATGTGTGCATTGTTTGGGCCGAGAAATGATAACTGTGTTCACCAACAAACTGGCATGCACAAACCCAGTTGGTTGCAGACGGCTTCAGTTGCAGAAGTGATTGCAGACAAAGGACTCACTTCCACGGCTGAATCCTCATCTGCTGTCCCTCCAGTTACAGAATTTATAGGGTTAACTAAAGTTCCTTCAGTATGACAGCCCTTGTTGTTTCATTTTAGCAAATTAGGCAGAAACATCTCTTCATATTATCAAGTAGAGTAGTGTTTTCCTTGTTTCCTGCTTTAGAGCCAAATTTATGCCGTTTTCACAGACGTCATTGGTATACCTATGAAATCGTAAGTAATGGCACGTCGATCACTCTGGCTTGCCTATACTATTGTGGGCTTTGAAACAGCAGGCACATCGCTGTAGTGATAGCTTTGGACACACTGCAAAAGTGGCAAAGAGGTGACCATCTGTGGTTTTGTGCACTTCAACTATGGTAGAACGCGTCAATGTAGTGTTTTACTTCGTACTGGGCTGGACTCCCCCTTTTATTTAATTTGTAATTGTAGCAAGCCCCTCTTCAGGTTCCATAGACACACACTTATTGAATTAAGAACTTTTCACTCAGCGTGGTTTTGTTTTGCTATGCTTGAAAAGATATATTTGGTATCGCTCGTCAAGTAATAGCATGTCTGCTAAGTTGCGTGCTGTGAGCAGTGCTAAGCTTCGGGAAGCTTTGGGTGTCTCGAAGTGCGCACTCTGTTTGGAAGCGGACAGGAAACTAAGTAACCAGCCTTTCTTTGTCACATTCGTTATTTCCTGTTCAACAGCCTTGTAAAAATATGCCTCTGTATATTTACAAAAGCAGTGACCATTGCTGAAGTGGTTACAAGAGGCCGCATTTGCCTTTTTCTGAGACTGTTTCTCGAAAGTTCTTTTAACTTCGTCTCCACATTTTTTCTTGCCGCCTGTACTTGAATGGTATTCTGTGTCCACATGGTTTCTCAAATGCATTACAAGAGCGAGAAAAAATGTGAAGTTTGCCCTTTAATTTGTTGTTAGACTGCTTATTTCCGACTCTGTGTACATGCGCCTTGTTAGGGAAAAAAAAGGAGTGATTGTGCAGTTAACACCCTCCAGAGGGTGTTGGTCCAGTGGGGTGCACTGGTTTGCACCCGGCATTTGACTTTTTTTCACTCCCCTTGCAGGGTGTAAATTGTGCTCCCTTATTTAGGGTAACAAGCAAAGTCACACTAGAGCCTTGCTGGTGCCCGTGTAATGAGTGAAAGTAATACATGGGTTGGGGGACCTGTCAGCCCTGACCTTGTGCCCACTGTGTGGTAAATCATGGGCCCACTAAAAAAAAAGGCTTATTTTTCGCTGTCGAAGCATATGTAGGTTTGTTCGTGTGCCCTTGGCTTTTCTGTTCTTGACAGTGTATCATGCCTGTCCACACTCTACCCTGTTTTTCTTTAGTACTCTCATTCTTTGTTCATGTCTCGGAATAGTGGAGTTGTGTACGCATCCCTGTTTCATTCAGTGCTGACTGCAATGCTGCACCGAGAAGCTTTTTTTTTTTTCTTTCGGGTTTACGAGAATTTGAATAAAAACACCCAGAGTAATGGAAGCTGTTGGTCTTGTGTGATTTCTTTTTCGTTTTCAGTACGTGCTTTTTCTGGATAAGCATGCTTCCTAGTACCTGCCGTGCAAACGAACAAGAAAATTCGCAGTCTTCATGTCTGCAACACAGCAACGCGCTATTATTTATTTATTTCAGTAACTTCAGGGCCTTTAGGACGTCGTAGAGCAGAGTGGGGCATCAGATACTACGAACACAAATATTGGGTCAAAACATGCTCTTCAAGTGCACATTTAAAGTCACTTGGATAGTAATGGACACTATAGAGGTGGTCGAATTGTGTTCCAGTCATTACATGTTTGAGAAATGACAGAGTGAAATTGTTGGTTTGTACAATGAGGAAGAGAGACTTCACGACAAGGTCGTATGAATGAAGGATAGGAAAGTAACTCCTATTAGATGGAGATTGCGGTTATACTTCTTGCAAAACAAAGCGAGATGTGCTATCTGTCCATGTGAAGAAAGCGATGGAAAGCATAACACTGTTTTCATTGATATGCAGGAAACGTTGTAATAGTGGGAGGAGATGAATTGTGTGTGCTACGATTCTTTACAGCTTCAATGTTAGTAGTGAGACTGAATTAATGGATCCACACAGTAGATGCACATTCTAGTTTACAGTGAACGAAAGGGCTAGAAAGAGTTTAGAAGGGGCCATAAAGATGTTATGGCCTAGGTAATTGTCGATACACTTGAGTTTCTGCTATCTCAAAATTTTTCACACAGAAGCAGACAAAATGTACCGCAATTTAGCTTTTAGTAGCCAAATCTGATAACCTTTGGCTCCACAATGGATATCTAGCATCAAAGCTCAAGCTGAAACACCGGCGCGTCCTATGGTAGGGCTGTTTCTGTTTTTGACGCTCTCGTACACTACTTTTTCGCTTTACACTGAGGTGATTTAAGCCGACAAAGATATTACACATGAAGCAGCTCATGCAAGCAAATCTGGTAAAAATTCTATCCGGGATTCCTGTCGATGGGGAGGGAGGTTGTGACAATTATGCATGTAGTCACTATTATATATTTAGATGAAGTCTACCTTGAAAGCGACCGATTTATGTTTACATTATGGCCAGGAACCTGCCGTTTCATTTTTCTGTTCTGTTTTTCAGAATGGACTTTATTCAAATACAAAACAGTTGCCAAGAATGCTTATATGTATAAATGAAATTCAAGTGCAAAGATGATAATCCGTCTTGCAGCAGCGAATAGCACGAGCTATCTCGCAGTCGGCACACAGGTCGTCATCGACTTCGAGCTGCCGCCGAAAACACGAGACCCATCTGCTTCATTATATTGACTCCGGGTGTGTAAAGGAGCCATCCTAGTGACTCGTGAAGCAGACGAGATGTGAGGGGGTGGTAATATGGCTTCAGGTGGTTAACGTGCGCTGTCTCGCGATCCCCACAACGAAGATACGGCGATGGTGGGGACAAGCTCGGCGATATAGTTCACAGGTGAGGTTGCATCGATGATACGGTACGGACCGTGGTACTGTGCAAGTAGTTTCAGAAGAAAAGCCAGAAGTGTGAGGTGGTATGTAAAGCCAAACAAGGGAACCGGGAGGGAAGGCGGGCGTGGCCTCATGTCTGTTGCGTTGTGCAGTGGCCTACCAACTATTCTTCGAAGGGGAGGGGGGCGAGCCTCCCTATTTCGCTCCCCCACTCTCTCTCTTTCTGCTCTATCGTATATCTATCTTGGTTAAATAATAACCTGAGTTATACTTGTCTGGACAGACCTGATTGTCAGTCACGCATAATGAATCATTACAGTCCAGTTTTGCAGAAGCTTTTTGAAGCGTGTCGCTGAAGTGAGACAACAAGGTCGCCTAAGTTTCCACTAAGCTTTAGTGAACTTTTGAATCTTAAGTATAGCAAATGTTTGGGAGCGCTATATTATAAGCTATTGTGAAGTAAGCAAGTTACGTAGACGTTTCAGATTTGTCTAATGTCCGTGCATGTGACTGATAAACAGTGAATGTACCAACAGAATGGACGCGGCTTTTATTTATGTTTATGTATTGATACTGAAAGGCCACTAAGAATTTTGGCAGAGAGGATTATAAAACAAAACTAATTGCAAAATTTGTTAAAATGAAACAACCATCAGACTTGCCAACATTGGAGAGTTTTAGAATGGGGGCCCCAAAGAATAGTGTCGAAGCCATTGCGCGTGCGCGAGACGCAAACTCCATTTGGGTATTGCGTCGGGCACTCTATTTCACTGATTTAGCGGGAACTCCAAAAGATTTGCGTAAACAAGCATGGCCGCACCCTTCGAAGCGATGGCTTTAACCTAGCACCAAACTGGGTTCGATTCGTGGTAACGCGTGAAGTTCGCAAGCTAGGAGAAGTGACTGCGGCTATCGCTTTCTCTCAAGTAGCGTCTGTTACGAAGATTGATTCATTAGACGCCGCTGATTACGAATTCGATTATAGATTTTGTCTCGTAGGCCTAGCACGGCTTAGCTTGGCTGGTGAAAGCACGTAAAGTTGGTTACTCTAAACTAAGCGCAACTAATTGTCTGCTGCTTACAGAATAACCTCTAAATTGTAATTGAACTCGTGTACACGAAAGTCGAAATTCCTATTTTTATCATGCAATGATGTATTTTATTTAGTTATTTCATGGCCTCCGAGATTTACCCCCGCGCATGCCGCGGTGGATCTCAGAGGCCATCGTTATTCTAAAACTCTGTATTAAAAAGCAAAAGCGCTAGCACCAAAGCCCAGAAGTGTCAAAATGGTGTGAAGTACGCTAGTTGTTTCGTTAGCCAAGACGCACGGTTTATTTTAAAGATTACCTGTAGGGACGCTTCAAAAAAGCGTCGAAAAATTCGTATAACAGAAAAACGGAAATGTTAATAATGTCTATTCGTGAAATATCCACGTAATAGGGGGCCAAAATTTCACTTGCCATTTTAGTGGTGGCGCTGTCGCCGGTATGTGGGAATAATCTAGCGAATCCAAAGAGTAAGGCTTTGTAACATCGCTCTACTATGTATTTGCGTCATGTTGAGATAAGTTCAACCTAACATGTAGGACGCAAATGAGAAATAAAATTATTAGCGTCAATACAGCAATCGTAACTAAGCTCTCGAAATCGAGCATTTTACGGTGAAATCGTGAAAGCTGTTAGACATTAAATACAGAAATAAATCGCAGCATACAAAAGAAGCAAGAACCTGATTTCAGCACGCTAGTTTCGGAACAAGAGTCAATATTTGGTTGAAGAAGTTTATCATTAGTTCCACTTTTCCAGCCGTTAACGTCTCTCAGAAAAAAATGAGTACTTGAAGCAATTAATGCATGTGCGATAGTAACTGTTAAATTATGCATTTATCTGGTGGCATATCCGGATAACGAAGATATTACTTTGGTGTATCAGTGTTGTAGTGCCCATAAGTTAGCCGGTAAGAATTCATACGGGAACAGAAATTCCTCTAGGACAAGCCAATTTGAGCGAGTTGAGTTGAGAGAGCTGTTGTTGAATAGCGTCCCAAAATAGTTTGGTGTAATAGTTCTGCAAAAACCCTCAAGGTGGAAGAGGTAATTAATAAAGGGCAACTTCTTCAACTGCGAGGCTTTTCTTTCGAGGAACCCGTATGGGTTTCCTTTGTAGCAATTGCTACGAAGGGGTGGATGTCTGATTTTCCCTTTATTAGGCCCAAAATGTTACGTGTAATCCGGACGTCACTTTACAGCGTAGCTGTCTATGGCTAGGGTTCCATGCACTTTTTGTATCCGTCAACAAATCTGTGTGAGCAAAAACTATCTACGTCAGCAATGGCTCGTGCCACGTAGATTGCTCCGATGCCACTCATCATGCTAGCGTTCCCATGCTGCCCCTCCCTCTGCGAAGGCGCTGACGTCACTGGCCCATTGCCCCTCGTTGCGCTGATTTCGGTCTCAAATTCTTTGCCTCAGTATATCGGGAAATTAACACCAATGTATATAACGAATGCATAACACGAATGAACGCGTATGTATAAAGATAAAGGTGTGTGCGTACCTTTCGTCCCAATGATCACCGATCAAGAGAATAAATGCGTTCATACCTTTGGTGTAAATTTTGTGTCACCTCTTTGTCGTGTGCTACACAGATTCGCTGATCATCCACCTTCACAGAGTGGAACGGTTCATCTTTTTCTTGTATTTTCTCTGTTTTGTCAGTATCAGTTTTAGTCAGAGTCGTATATTACAGAAGCATTGCCTACTAGTGGTAAGGCAACAGTTTTACAGGCTAGTAACCGAAGAGCAGGGACGGGGAATATTAAAGCTCTTCGAAGAAAGAAGTTTTCGGTTTCGGTTATCAGTGACATGGCAAATGTGCCTTGACCAATGTCCTAAATATCTAGAGTTCTTCTATCAAGAAGCAGAATATTTGCACAAAACCTAAACTTTAAATTAAATAAAATTAAATTATGGGGCTTTACGTGCCAAAACCCCTTTCTGATTATGAGGCACGCCGTAGTGGAGGACTCCGGAAATTTCGACCACCTGGGATTCTTTATTGCACGTTAAAGGCCGCATTTCGCCCCCATCGAAATGCGGCCGCCGTGGCCGGGATTCAATCCCGCGACCTCGAGCTCAGCAGCCCAACACCATAGCCACTGAGCAACCACGGCGGGTTTAAATTTTGAAGGTTTTTATTCAAGACTAATTGTCATCAAAATCTTTTCGAAATTGGTTCAGATTTGCCAGAGTTGACATTCAATAGTCTCCTGGAAGTCTTGATTCAGCTTTTCTCAGTCAAAGTAACTTCTGATCTCCGAGTAACAACAGAATCGTCACCACACAATTTAATTGTAACTGAAATATCTGTTAATTTATTAGTAATGAATACAAGAAATGTGGCCCTTGCAAGCATGGATTCCTGTCAGATGCCAGTGCGTACTGAAAGCCGTTTTTAAGAGTGGCTGTTGTAAACAATATATTGCTGTCAGTTTCCTAAGTAGCGTTACGGTTGGCATCTAGCACGCCGTGCAAAAAGGATTTTCGCCCACCATGCCTCGTCGAAACCAAGCATGACTTCTTAATTCAGCATGGACATCTCGAGTGTCTGCCGGTCTGGTGGAAGCCCCGCAATGTTTACAGGCCTCTTTTTGTGTGTGTGTGTGACTTTAGAGGGACTCTTTCCTCGAACTGTGAAACCCTACAGGAGAACTTCCACGAACCAGCAACGTGCAGAAGAGAAGGACAAGCGGCTACAATTCCCGGAGGCTTGGTATAACCAGAGGCTTGGTATATCCGGAGGCGGGGCCCTCTTTCCGCGAATCAGGCTCTGTGCCTGTCACGTGACGTCGACGGAAGCAAGATCCCTCCCACGATTGTAGAGAGCCTATTTAAGGGGCTCCGAAATGTACCTTTTTTTTACACTTCATTCTCTTCTCTTCATCATTCACCAACCTTTGAATAAACCATGCAAGTTTCGCACGAGAATTCCTCTCGTCCTTTCCCGGTCGCCATGGTCTACCGGATGCCTGCAGCCCGCCGACAACGCCACGCTACCCAATAGTAACGTAGGTCGAGCTTCGATAGGCAGGCGTCGCTGCAACTCGGCAGCAGTACGATACGCTAGCCTGGAGTACGTAACAAACTGGCTGACAGCGATTGAGATACGCAACCCTGGAGACCCCAACTTGGACGACAACTACGGGATCGTAGCCTTTTCGTCCTGGTGACAACGTTTGGAAGGAAGGTGTCTGGATTCATGACTACATATGGAGAGTGCACGGCTTTTCTTCACTAAGGTATCACTTGGCTTTACGTATTTCTTTTGGAAAGTACAGTGCAGTAATTTCCTTTAACCGTTGACGGAAGTTTCAGTACGTCAAGGTTGTAATAGAGTGAAGAGTTAGCAGCACTAAGGGCAGCCATGAACTTGAAGGCACTAAAGAAGCCGGAATTGTTGAGCTTGACAAAAGCTCAACAATTTGATGCGGCCTCCAAATTGCCGTATCAAAGAGAAAGCCGGAGATCATCGAGGCGATCGAAGCGATCGGGGCAGACGACGATGAGCTGAAGGAATGCCTAGAGAGCATTGCAGAGAAAGAGGAAAAGCCTAAGCACCTAGAGGAAAAAGCAGAGCCCGAGCGCGCAGCAAGTGAGGCCAAAGAAGAGGGCGACCTTGAAATGAAGCGCCTAGAGATTGAGCTTCTGAAAGCCCAAAATACTGAAAGGCCTAGCACAGAGGCACGTGAAAGCGAACGCAGAATGACAGACTTGATGGCACCCTACGCAGTAGGAGGGGACATTGGTCTTTTTCTGGTACAGTTTGAGCGCACGTGTGAGAAGGCAAAATTCGTGAGAAACACGAGGCCGCAATGCTTGCTTACGTTACTGCCACATCAGGTAACTGATATCGCGACGCCCGCATGGGGAAAGTAGAAGCAGAGGACTTCGGTGAAGTCAAAACAAATATGCTTGAAAAGTATAGATTATCAGCAGAAACATTCAGACGAAAATTCAGGGAAGTTGAGAAGACCAAAAGTGGGAGTCATACTCAGATTTTGCATACACCTTGGAGGTAAACTTGAAGGAATGGCTCAGAGAAGAGGGTGCACTCGGCGACGCCGAAAAGACAATGCAGTGCGTTGCTTTAGAACAGCTCTACCGCCGGCTGCCAGTAATCAAGCATTGGGTTCAGGATAGGCCAGGCGTAGACACTATCACAAGAGCGGCCAATCTCGCTGAGGAGTACGTAACCCGCCGTGCGTTCGAAGGCAACGAAGCTCCTAAGAAGGAGGCGACTAAATACAGACCCGACAAGCCAGAGCGATGGTCGAAGTCGAAACAGTATAAATCAAAGGAAAGGCCAGATTCAGTGAAATGTAGTGACGAGAACAGCAAGGGAAGGGAGAAGTCACCCGAACAGAGGGCAGAAAGGCAAAAGAAAAGAAGCTTTCGAGGCCATGAATCCAATAGTTTGCTACAACTGCCAGCAAACGGGGCATATCTCCGTGGGATGCAAGAATTCCAAACTAGTGTTGATGTCACTAAGTAGTAACGAGGATAATTTGAAATTGCTAGAACCGTACATTCGAGACATCGGGCTAAACGGCAAACCGTGTAGAGTGCTTCGCGACTCGGCAGCCACAATGGACGTGGCGCATCCGTCGTACGCAGAGGAAGGCCAATTCACAGGAGAATCTGCTTCGATAAGGCAAGCCGTAGAGGCCTCCAGTATTTGTCTGTCAGGCTTACGTTGTAGCTCGGCGTCCTCCGCAAGAGGAAACTTTAGCTTGGGTGCTCCTATCTAAATAAATGGAGAAGGGGAATTCGTTTTTCTCGGCAACCACTGCACCAAATTTGACGAAGTTTTTGCATTTAAAAGAAAAATATGGGGGGGGGGGGGGGGAGCTCTAGTGTCTGCTGGTTTCGAATTTTTCATTTAGGTCGTAAATTTTTTTATTAAAAATTGGCCAAAATCGGAAATTTTCAGAAAACAAAACTAGAAAGTTTAAAACTTTGTAACTCAACAGTGAAAAACGATATCACAATTCTGTGAATTCCATCAAATAGCACATCTACAGCAGACAAAATTGATATGTTACACATGAATCTAAAAAAATTCAGTATTATGGAAACACAGATTTTGCAGAACCCTTCTACACAACTTAACCAATTCACGTAAGATACAAATTGACATACCAAATTTGTCCGCTTTGACTGTTATAATAGATGCCGTTGACAGAACTGCGATATCTGTTCTTGATGCAGAGCTGTTAGTTTGTAAACGTCGTGTTCCTATTTTTTTCGAACTTTCAAATTTTTCGAAATATTTTAAACAAAATTGAGGCCCTAAATCGAAATTCCGCTTGCAACAGACACTACAACTTAACTTTCTCTCTCAAATGCAACAAATTTCATTAAAAGCGATCCAGAGGTTATCTTAGAAAAGCGTTTGTGCGCTTTACATCTACTTGAATAGGCCGCGTCGGAGTGGGGCCCGAGCTAAAGATTCCTCTTAAACAATTTGTCGAGGGATCAAATACATGAATAATAATTGCATTGTCATTGCCAAAGATACTGCAAACGAATTCTTTAACACTACGCGCCGTGAAAACAAGTAAATATATCATTCTTCATAAAAGAATATACTCGTATGTGCCAAAAATTGTGTCCAAAATAACTGATGTCAATACTTCCATGTTTTTTGTCTATTATTAAGTAAAGAAAATATCACACGAACTTTAGAACTATATCAGTTCGAAAGCAGCAAAGCAGTGTATGCCGCTGATACGAAAAATGTAAAAGCCATGAAATGAACAAGTTGAGGACAAATATGTTCATGAAACTTTGTCATTCAAGAACCGTGTTTACATTCATGTACGTTTGCAACAGCCAGTGCAAAATATAAATGACGCTGGCACTTGTTCCAATGTATTACGCTGGAGCAGCTGTCACCGGTCGTGTATCGTGAGTAATTGCACCGAAATTATAGTCGCAACAGAGAGCACATACAGAAAGCAGGAGTTCTGCAAAATATACGAGGGCGAGTCAAATAAAAGTGAGCCAATGCGAATATATGGCAAACGGGGTACTTTATTCATCCCATTGACTGAGGAGTCGCGTGATTCCGGTCTCATAAAATTCCTTGGGTTGCTGCTTCAAAAAGTCTGCAACTGACTATTTCACGTCATCGTCCGACACGAATGTGGTTCCTTTGAGCTGTCTTTTTTTCGGTTGCCCCAAAATGTGGATATCTCAAGGCGACAGGTCTGGGCTGTGTGGCGGATGTTCCAACGTTTCCCACTTGAACGTTGCCAGTTTTGTACATCAGTGATGTAGGGACGGGCATTGTCGTGGAACAAGATGACCCCATTCGTCAGTTTTCCACATCGTTTCTTTTAGATTGCAACACGCAGCCGTTCCGGCGTTTCACAGTATCGGAAACAATTGATAGCCTCTCAAGACTTAGCAAATTCAATCCGTAATGGTCCCTGACGATCGAAAAAAAAAAGTCAACAGCACCTTTCCGGCGAAAATGATGGCCTTTGCTTTCTTTGGGCGGGGTGAATTCGAATGTTTCCATTGTAAGCTTTGCCGTCGTGTTTCAGGCTCGTAGTAGTGGCACCATGGTTCGTCCCCGATCACAATTGCATACAAGAAGTCCTCACCCTCATTGTGATACCGGATCAGATCAGTCAAGGCAGCGCCGAACTTCTCCGTCTTCTGGCAGTGGTTCAAAATCTTGGGCATTGTTAAGAACGGCCAGCTGAAGTGCAAGTTTTGCCAGCCAGTTGCGACAGCGGCGGCGACTTTTTCTTGGAACGCCACCGTTACGCTCTAGCCTCGTCGCCGTTGTAACTAAATGCGATCGGTGGACCAACTATTGTTACTGAGCCTGCCACCGCCGCCCTGGTCTGCCGCGAGCGGGGGAGTGCTCGCGGGAACGTAGTTCGAGGCTCCTTCCCACGCGCCGTTCAAGAGGCAAGACAATGGGCAAACGGTGACCGCGCTGCGGGGGTCAGCTCGGGGAATAAAAGGCGCCTTTCCTGACGTAAGCCCCGAGTTCTACGAAGTCCGTCTGACGTTGGCAACGGACCGTGAGCCTCGCGCAAAGAAGTGTGTGAGTGTGTGTGTAAGCCGTCCCGCAGAGAGGCGACTTGTTTACAATGACTGGACGACCGTTTCCCTCACCTTGGGATCGAGGGAGGACCGAGTGTTTATAAACCGCTGTTGTGCGGCTGCTCAGAACACTTTCTTAAACAGTCATATTAGACTGATGTACTTTCTCTCGTGGTCATGCTGGACTGATGAACTGCATGTAGTTACTGTAAATAAACCCATATTCCTCGTTCTCGATGAGAAGCAGTCCTTCCCTTCATCAACGTCCTCAGCGTGGATAAGTTGGACGACGGCATGGACCAGCTGCCTTCGAATTCATGCCCGAATCCAATCTTGACAACTGATTACGAGCGATGGGATTGACCTCCCAATCCTTACAACTGGCTGACACCGGTGAGACGGACTTTGCGACGGGGTGCTGTGTCTGCGGTGAGTGCTTTGTTCTTGCTTTGACTCTCTAGGCTTCATATTGTGGTTGTTCTGTTTAGAACAGTAGGGAAGCTAGATTGTTGAGTGTTAGCTAGGTTGTGTTTTCCTAGCTAGATTTAGCGAGCAGGATCAAGGCACTAAAGCAGCAATCATGGAGTTAAGGAGACTGCTGAGAGATGAATTGTTGATTGTTGGTGAGGAACTGGGCCTAGACGTACACAAGGAAGTGCTAAAAGCGGAATAATTGGAGCTAATTTCCGAACAGGCCAGTGAGAAATAAATTGAAATGGGGTCGGAATTTCTGAAAAAAAAAGAGAGAAACGGGACAGATAGAGAGAAGAACGAGACAGAGAGAGAGAGGAACGCGATAAAGATCGCGAGTTACGAAAAATGCAACTTGAACTTGAAAGCAAACGTTTGGAGTTGTCTCGAGGAAGTTAAGGGGCTCTGGGACGATTAAGTGAGGCAGAATCATACCGCATGGACAGGCTGTTAAAGCTATTTGAAGTCGGGACCGACATAGGCTTGTTCCTAAGCAATTTCGAAAGGACTTGCGAGAAGATGAACTTCGGTCCGAGTACATGGCCACAGCGGTTGCTGTCTATGTTGCCGTGTGAAGCTGCAGAGGTAATCGCCAGACTCAGTGCATAAGATGCATATGATTATGCGAAGGTCAAGGCTAGTTTTCTGAAGAAATACCGCCTTTCAGCCGAAGCTTTTCGGCAAAGTTTTAGAAGCACAGACAAGAAAGATAGCGAGGGGTATCCGGAGTTTGCATACGGCTTAAAGGCCAACCTAGTCGAGTGGCTGAAAAGCGCGGAAGCGTACGACAGCAGAGACAGGATCATTGAATGTATGTGTCTAGAGCAGTTTTACAAAAAAATCCCACCATCTGTGAAGCTGCGGGTGCAAGACAGAGGGAACACTGTGGAAAGGGCGGCTGAATTAGCCGAAGAGTATGCAACGCGTAGAAAGTTGAACGCCGAGGACGGAAATTGGGACGGTCGAAATGGACCACGGAAACCATTTCCGTTCAAAAAGGGTTCGCAGACTAGACGACCGGAGCCTGTAGACGGGGAGGAAAAGCCCTCAGAAAAGAGCGAGGAGAAATCAAACGGGTAAACAGTACCAAAAGAGCAGAAAAGAAAATTCGAATCTTTCAGACCAATCCGCTGTTATAAATGCCACAAACTGGGGTATATAGCTGTAAACTGCGGGAAGCCTAGCGTAGTTTTCTCCTACGTGGATGAAAAAGACGTGAGTATGGAACTTTTAAGCCCTTATCTTCACCATCTGCAAGTTAATGGCAAACCATGCAGGGTGCTACGAGACAGTGCCGCCACGATGGACATTGTCCATCCGTCTTACGTGACAGTAGATGACTTCATTGGAGAAGTAGCATAGATCAAACAGGTTGTAGAAGAACACAGCGCGTGTCTGCCCATGGCCAAAGTCAAAATCAGTGGACCATTCGGGGAGCTAGTGACCGAGGCTGCATTTTCCAAATTTTTGTCACTGCAGTACCGTTACGTTTTTTCGAATCGTTCGAATCGGTTACAGCGTGAAAAGGGGCTTAAACTGGGAGAGGGCGTAGTACAGGCATTGACGCGAGGCCAAGCTCGTAAAATCGCGTCGCTTTCGGCTGAAAATGCACAAGCTGCTCCAGCAGAAGCAGCCAAAGAGATAACTTCAATAACCGAATCCGAGCTAGGCTCGAAGGATGAAAAAACAGTTGAGGAAAGCTTGCCAGCTGACCAGCTCAATGCAAGCGTATCTCCAGGGTGTCAAAGTTCGCTCCTCCAGGAAGAGCCCTCTGATGCGCTTGCAAGCGAGACAGGGTCGTTATTATCACCGGCCTCAACGAGCTTTGATAAGCTCTTACGAGTGGACAGAGAGTCACTGTCAACGGAGCAAAAGAATGATGACAGCTTAGCTAAATTACACCACACAGCTAAAGAAGGCATTGTTAGGCGTAACGTGACGATACATGAGAGAGGATTGTCGTAACGGCACTACAGAGATCGAAAGCGTAGGATTTTAGATCAGTTAGTCGTACCTACTAAGTACAGGGAGGACCTTTGAGTCTCTGTCATGGAAATGGGTGGTCCGGCCACCTAGGCATAAACAAATAATAGGAAAGATTGCTTATGTAATACTACTGGCCCGGCTGTGTCAAAGACGTAGAAAACTTTGTAAGATCATGCGAAGCCTGCCAGCGTTCGGGTAAACCAGGAGAGACATGGAAAGCTCCACTAAAGGTAGTGCCCTTAATAACAGAACCTTCCAGACGACTTGTGATAGACACGGTAAGGCCTCTACCAAAAACAAAATCGGGTTACAGGTACTTGTTTACCATGCTGTGTCCGGCTACAAAGTTTCCAGAAGCAATCCCTCTCAAAGAGCTCAGCTCTACCGAAGTAGTAGACGCGCTTTTGACAGTATTTGTACGAGTTGGGTTTCCAGCCGAAATTCAGGTGGATCAAAGGTCAGTATTCATCAGCGCACTGACTTGCACATTCTTGCAAAAGTGCGGGGTAAAGTTGATACACAGTTCCGTCTATCACCCTCAGTCAAACAGTGTAGAGATGTGGCATTCAGTGCTTAAGCGAGTTTTGCGTGCGCTCTGTTACGAGCACAAGAAGGATTGGGAGAACTGTCTGCCGGCAACTTTGTTTGCTTTGCGAGCGGTTCCACATGAAGCGACAGGGTTCTCGCCAGCAGAACTAGTGTGTGGGAGGACACTCCGTTCACCACTAAGAATGTTAAGAGAGATGTGGGAGGAAAGAGGAGAGGGTCCAACAGTGGTTGAATACGTGCTGCTGAATCTGCTGGAACGGCCAAGCGCAACCCAAGAACGAGTCGAAAAGAACATAGGAGTGCAGCAAAAGAACGCCAAATTTTATTACGACAAGAATGCGAGGCTTCGTACTTTTAACGCCGGAGACGAGGTAATGATCCTCAAACCTTCAAGAAAGAACAAGCTTGAAGTTCACTGGAACGGGCCCGTTAAAGTGTTGCACATACTTTCATATACTAACTATGCTCTGAAAATGCCCGGTCGCAGGAAGGAGGTGAGGATATATCGCTGCAATTTGATGAAGCGGTATGTAGAGCGGAGCGGAGTCGTTATTTGTACCATCAAAGAGCAGGATGACACTAGTACCAAGTTTAAGGAGTATAAGGCGACCTCCAACTCCGAAATCGGCGTAGAAGTAGTAAAACATTCGGTAAACTCGCACGCTCTAAGACCCGAGCAGCTAGATGAGCTAAAAGGGGTGTTAGGGGAATATCTCGACTGATTCAGCGATTGGCCAGGTAGAACCGAACTAATAATGCATGAAATGGAGCTGATATCAACCGAACCCGTAAGATCAAAGCCTTACAGGGCGTCTCCAAGACAGAGAGAAATTATGGAGGCAGAGATACAGCGCATGCCAGAGTTGGGAGTTATTGAGCCCGCTGAGAGTGACTACACGTCACCGCTAATACTGGTATACACCACTAACAAGGACCCTCGTCCGTGTGTTGACTACAGGAAGTTAAATGCCATCACTAGGGATCAGCTGTACCCGATACCCAACAATGAGGAACGAATTGAAAGAGTTTGCGCAGCTAAATACATTTCTACTATAGATCTCGTGCGGGGGTACTGGCAAGTTCCCCTTTCAGAAAGCGCCAGCCGCTATGCCGCATTCATCTCGCCTGTAGGCACTTTTCGCCCTCTCGCACTCAGCTTCGGGCTGAAGAACGCGCCGTTTAGCTTCTCTAAGTTAATCGATATTGTCCTAAAAGACTTGCAGGAGTTCGCCTTGCCCTATCATGATGATGTAGCAATTTTTTCGGACAGCTGGGAACAACACGTATCGCACCTCAAGCAGGTGTTCTCACGGCTGAGGGAAACCGGCTTAACGATGAAAGCGGAATAGTGTAGATTTGGGTGTTCTCAGGTTATTTATCTGGGCCATGTTGTCTGCCAGGGCACGAGACGGCCGGCCGAGTTGAAAATAGCTACGTCTGAAGAATTTTCTCAGACGCGCACGAAAACAGACCTTCGTTCATTTTTGGGACTTGCGGGGTACTATCAATGGTACATGCCGAATTACTCGCAAATCGCAAGTCCATTAACGGACGCCCTTCGAATGGGAGCACCGAGTAGCATACACTGGGTTAAGGACAAAGAGAACGTTTTCCAAAGTTTGAAAACGCTATTGGTTTCTCGTCCTGTGCTTCGCGCGCCAGACTACACAAAGGAATTTATAGTTCAGTGCGACGCAAGCGACAGAGGTATGGGCGTGGTACTTAGTCAGGTCGGCGACAATAACGAGGAGCATCCTATCCTCTATGCCAGCCGTAAACTAGCTGTTAGAGAGGAAGCCTACAGCGTTTCAGAGAAGGAATGCGCTCGTTTAGTTTGGGCCGCCCAGAAGTTGTCGTGTTACTTGTACGGAGCGAAGTTCATCTTCGACACCGACCACTGTCCTCTGACGAGGCTCAATCAAATGTCACACAAAAATGGCCGCTTGCTCCCATGGTGTCTCACTGTTCAAGAGTACAACTTCTCCGTTAGATATAAGAAGGGAAAGTTGCATAGCAATGCGGATGGTTTGAGCAGGCTAATTTGAATTCCTCGTTTAAGGGTCCAGCCTAAATTTTAGGATTACTATTGCTAATTTTGTTAAGCCAAGAAGATCCCCTCTGATTTAACAGGATTCCCTCCATGATTGCTGAAGTGTCAGCACGAAATTGCTTCAAAAATTGGCATATCGAAATGCAGCATTTCTTTTGTTTCTGTACTTATGTTTCCTTTGAAGCGTAGCGGGTGTAAAGTGAGATCCAAGGTACGTCATCCCGGCGCAGAGCCGTGTTGTGGGGTTAGTTATGAAGTTGCCTGTCCTCTTTGGATGTTTTGGGGCGGTGACATTATTACACAAGTGGTCTCTGCGAGCCAAGGCATCACCCCCTGGCCACCAGCAGTTCTCTTCTTGCCCAGCGATTGTCAGCACTGGACAGTCGAGATTTTCCGGGCCATGGAGACGCTGTTAAGAAGGGCCTGCTGTGGTGCAAGTTTTGCCAGCCAGTTGCGACAGCGGCGTCAAACTTTTCCTGGAACGCCGCCGCAACCCTCTAGCCACGGCTTCACCAAGTCGACTGTTTCCGGAGGACAATACGCGCGTCCTCGACTTTCCTTCGCAGGAGATGAGATGAGTTCGACGAAGCAGGCTTTGTGCCGGTGCACGACGCAGGCTACCCGGTCTGCCGCGAGCGGGGAGTCCCCGAGGGAACGTAGTTCGAGGCCCCTTCCCACGCGCCGTTCAAGACGCAAGACAATGGGCAACAGGCGGCCGCGCTGCGGGGGTCAGCTCGGGGAATAAAAGGCGCCTATCCTGACCTAAGCCCCGAGTTCTACGAACTCCGTCTGACGTCGGTTGAGGACCGTGAACCTGTGTGGAAGTGTGTGTGTGTAATCCCTCGTTCAGAGAGGCGACTTGTTTACGATGACTGGGCGAACGTTTCCCTCACCTTGGGATCGAGGGAGGACCGAGTGTTTATAAACCGCTGTTGTGCGGCTGCTCAGTGCACTTTCTCTCGCCGTCATGCTAGACTGATGAACTGCAACATCCTGATGTAGATACTGTAAGTAAACCCATATTCCTCGTTCTCGATGAGAAGCAGTCCTTCCCTTCAACAACGTCCTCAGCGTGGATAAGTTGGACGACGGCATGGGCCAGCTACCTTCTAATTCATGCCCGACTCCAATCTTGACAACTGATTACGAGCGATGGGATTGAGCCATCAATCCTCACAGCGTACGTTCACTGTACGTATTCGGTGAAGTGATAGCGTCTGTAAACGAGTCCGTGCTTTCTGTTGGCCTAAGGTTACTATTTTGCCGGAAAAAACTTCCTTCGTTTCGAGAGTATACTTACAGAAATGTCCATACGCGTGGTGGTTTTATTGACCACCGACAGCCAAACCTATGAGCATCGAGCGCGACGAGTTATCTATCATACTACACAAGCGAGGCCTTTCCGATAGATGGCGGCTCCGTAAGTCTTCGCCCCTAATAGTGTTTTAGAGCAGAAACATTTTCACGCCGACACAGGAAGGGAGGCACACAAGCGTGCAAGGCTGAAATTGCAAAACGTATTTTTGTAGGAAGCTCGTTGTGCGTCGGAAATTCAACTACGTATGTTTTATTTTCTACCATTCAGAGCAGCACTGCCGTTTGCCAAGTCCGTTACCAACGGGAAGATATCACTCGAGTAAGGGACTTCGCATAGGCTCACTTCGTATCCACGGACAAGTTTGATCGACCAATGACAAGCGAGAACATGTTGCGCTGGTAGGTTATTTTAACGTGATAGCGTTAAGGGCCCCATGTCGCAAAAGATCCGGCGTTGGCGTCCGGTGCCCAGCGTCGGACGTCCTTTAGGCTATATTTTCTGACCACCCATACGCAGGCCCTCCCCTCCATATGACGCAAGGAAATGACTAAACTAAGTGAATTTCTGAAACTAAAATACGTTGGAAAATTGTAAAGTACGACTTACACACTACCTACATACATGGTGGCGTCGAACTGTAATTCGACTATTCGAGAAAACATAATTGTTACGCGAAAACTCGGACAAAGAACTTTTACAGCGTTTTTACCATCCATAGACCGGCCGCGGCGCCCGCCATTTGTGCGTGCCGGCGGGGAATATCTTGGAGGTCACGGAGCGGCGCACCCGCTTCCTTGCAGTACCTCCAGATGGTGCTCCCGTCAGCGGCATCGCTTGCCGCATCGCGGCTCACGAAAGAGGCCGCGTTTCTACCAGAAAACCCGCCTTCATGCATAGCGTTTCCCGCCAGCGCTTCCCGCTAAACATTACGGTTACATAGGCTGCAGTTGCCGGGAAGTGTGAGAAGCAGTCGGGGATCTTCGAAGGCTGTCGCGTTCCACTCTTAAAGGCGAAGCTTAAGCGTCCTCCAGTTTTCACCGAGGCGGCATCGATCCTCTCTTGCGTTTACGTAATATTCTTTTCTTTTGCTAAAGCTCCATCGGTAAAAGTGACGATTTGTATAACTTAATTCACTAACCTATCTTTTTATCTTAGTTTGAGTATGCCATTTGCTGTACTATGAACGAATTAATTCGCAGCCCCAATTGGTGAACCGGTCAAACACATAAAAAAGATATGCAAAAGAAGACTGGCTTCGAAAATTGAGCACTAATTCCAGAAGCTGTAAACGGAAACAGGTTGCTCCTACTTGCTAGCACGTGTGTGTGCGACGCTTTTAAAACGACCGATCATTGAGCGACGCGAACGGGTGTGTTTCATACATATATACGATTTATACATTTCAAGCGTTTTTCATAAAACTAAATTTATGTGTTGACACGTCGTCGCTCCACTAAATTTCCACTCCATGCTGGTTCCCTTGCGTATTTTTTTTTCTCTCTCTCGGACTCGGCTGTTGCGAATTCGCGCCTGTATAGCAGCAGCAGATGGCACGAAATATACGCATTTCTATTAACAATTCATTCAAAGCCTTTTGCAGAATTCCTAAAGAATAGTGTAATAATTAAAAGCCTCTCGTGACACGTTTGGAGAAGGAAGTCAAATCTGCGGCGGAAATGTGAAGGCGATCGACTGCATTCGCGGTCCATATGGCACATTTCGTGACAACTTCCACCGTACGGGGAAAACGAAAAAAATAAAAATATAACCGAAGCCAGTTACGCCGCGAAGCGTCTTGACCGAACGCGAAGCTGATTGCAAAGTGAATTTCCCGCAAGAATCACGCAGCTGGGCACATTTTATTTGTTATTAATTTTTTTTCTGTCAAGAAGGAAATCATACCTAATATATAAACGGTAATATATATCGTCTAAGATTGCAACCTAGTTCGACTCGTCGTGAAAGCCGAATCCTTCCCTCTACAGTTTCTGATACCGGATTCTCACAGTTGCAAGCAGCCTCGCATCTTCCCCGCTGCCCAAATGGGAGCACCGATTCGTAGAACAGCTCTTCACGCACACAGAGAGAGTATAATTTAGAGTAAACACAGTACTCTAGCCTGAGCCTCCACTCTGAGCAGAACTCGACCTGCTCAGAGTGGAGGGAAGGTGGGCGGGGTTAGAGAACATAACTTGAAGACGGTTTTGAGAAAATGCGCCGCATCGCACGGCTGGTTATTTATATCCTGAAGTTCTGAACTCGAGTCTCGTTTCTTTTTTTTTTTCGAGACGTTTTCATAAGCACGTTCCTTCACGAAAGAAACCTTTATCGTGACGAATACTCGTAAGACGAGCACAAACGAGCAAATTCCAGCTCCAATTCATACGCGCACCTGTTGTCTTCGACTGCTGCTACTCGTGTAGCGTCCCGTCTCCGTTTTCGAGTGTGTGCCCTGCATGCCCGAAAGTAGTTCTGGTAGGGACTAGCAAAGCAATGTGATTGTTGTTGACCCCGCCGGGGTCCTCGCGAGACAGGTATGGAACGACGAACGGGGTCGTCAGTGAATCCGCAGCGGAAGAAAATTTGGCGGGTCAATACTCCACAAGAATAATATATATATTGCTCTCTGCAACCCCTGCGTACTTGGAATGCCTTCAACCATCTGACAACAACGGGTACAGAAGGGTCGATCCCGGCAACACAATACCACTCAGCGTGCAAACGCCCGTAATCAGCTGTTAACACACCCTTGCAGAGAGCGAGGCCCAGATTTCAGTTCTGGGAAACGGCTAAAACGCTTGTGTGCTCCGCTTTGGGTGGATGCTAAACGATTATACCGACTTGACGTTTTTGACTTCTTTGTGTCAAGGGAAGGTGCAAACACTCTAAGCTGTCGAAATAATACTGGCAAGAAGCCCAGTTGCCGTAAATTATTTATTAAACAATTTTGGCACCCGAGAGGTGGGCCATGCGTCATGATGTCATGGATCATTGCCTTTATTCATCGTTCCTGGGATCGTTGCGGCTGCCAGAAGAAATGCGTGCATTACTCTTGTTAATTTTTCACACTTGCAAATGGCAATCGATCGGTTTATGGGCGACAAAAGTGGAGTAGAGCTTCTAGAACTTCGTTATTATGGGTCACTCGTTTCGAGAAACTCAGATGGTCAACTCAACTCGGAGCCCTCCACTACGCCATCTATACTCATCGTTCTATTAGCGTTACACGTCTGAACAACTTTATCATGTTTGCTCGAAGTAAAGTTCGATGAGAGCACGCATCACAACACTTCATGTGCCAGTGATGGCGTAAGTGTCGGTTAATATTTTTGCGAGATAACGGTACTTTCATCATAAACGCTTGTAGTAGAGAGATAAAGGACCAAGGAAAGGGGAGGGTCAGGTAGAGGGACTAACCATAGGCAATTTCGGTTGGCTACCCTGCGCGATGAAGAATGTACGAGGGTGGGGGGTGGCTAGAAAAGTTGAAATGACAGAAGCGAGGAACAGTGTAGTCATGTGTGCCTGAAAACGATGCAATTAAATAAATGGAAAAGTTGGGTAAGCGCACCTAAAATTAAGTTCCAGCTGTACCATTATATTACTTTTCTGCACAGCAAATGAAAATAAATAAATAATCTCGCATTAACGTGAGACGAGGCTGGAAAATACAGAAAAGGCGCGAGAACAAAAAAGACGGATATCCACCGCGCCTCGAAGTTCTCGCACCACCTCTCGTAGACTTCTCGGATTTCATGGATTCATGCAGTAACGATCGAATTCAGGAGGAGCCAGAGCATGAATTTATCAAGCCCGGGGAAACCCTTACCGGGCAGCGATGGCCCGCGTACGAGAAGGTACGTCGGCATCCGTGACGTCATGCTGACGTGCCGGCTCTGGGTTCAAGAAATGCAAGTGCGGCCTTCTTATAGGGCTGCGCATTATACTGTATCTGTGCATTGTGTACGCGCACACTTCACACCACAGCACAGTCATCTTAGCGAGCAGAGTTAGTGCGGCCTTCATTTTCTCTTCTGGTAATTAGCCTCTTACAGCGAACGTAGCGAAAGCAAAGTTTTCAGAGAGTACTTCATCACTCTAAACTGACTAATCCTTTCTCATTAGTGCACCTGTATGACACCTCCAGCGAGCTTTAAACTCGGCGTCGCAGGTTTTTTTTTCTTTTTTTTTACAGCTGTGCGCGTTGCCCGCACACCTGTTGCCGCACCGCGCACGGCCACTTGCCCAGGTAGGTTTCCTCCTCTCCCTCCTCCTCCTCCTCCTCCTCTGCACCTTGCCCCACTCACTTTTAGCCGTGCTCCCTGCAAGGAAGCAGAAACTAGTGTAATTCCCCGTCAACTCTCTTTCTCCTCCCCTCTCTCTCTCTTTGCAGCACAACGGTGGCGCGGGCGTTGCGGCAAGAGGGTCGCTCGGCGCCCCTCGTCGTGATAAGGGGCTCCGACGAGCTCGAGCGCTCGTGATTTGGCGCCAGCGTTCGCCTTCGTCGCTGGGGCAGGTCGCGGAGCGCGCGTAAATTCGGCTGAGCGGCACGAAAAGCCCGACGTGGTCAATTTCCGCGGCACGTTGCGAGGGGGGCACGCACACCCGCGCCGTCTCTCAAAAGTCGAGACCGCGCGCGAGGCGTTTGCTGGGATGCGAGGAGAAAGAGGAGAGCGGGAAAGGGGCGCCATGACGGCGGAAATATAGCGAGGGCGGTCTGGGAGTGAGCGCGGTAGAACGGAAATGAGGTGAACATTATTGTTTCACTCGTAATTCCAGTGCTCTTCGTATCTTCGAAAAAAGCTGCAAGAACCATGTGCGTTTCTGTCGAAAAGAAACCTTTATTAATGTTATTTTTATTTGTGGTTATAATAAAGAAAGGTGAGAAAAAATAATTACCTCTATTTCTGAACCAAATTATGTCATCGCAGAAACTGCGGCCACTGCAGATGCCCGTAGTCTGCGGAAGAGCTCCAGAAAAAAGAAATTGGCTGGGGTTCAACGTGGCTTGAACGCAGTTATACGAGTGAAAGCTCTATTAAGCATGGTGTCAGGGTTTAAGGTCGTAGGGAGGAACTTGGGAGGAATCAGGCGTACAGGAATTATTTACATATATTTACATTAAAACGAGATACATTCGACAGTCTAGCGTGACTCCCAAATGGAGCATGCAAAACGAAGCATACAGCATAAGAGCACGAAGCTCCAAACACGCAGCACAGAGCACGAGCACACAGCTCACAAGCGCACCCTAGCAGCCGACAAACAGCTGCTTATAAACACTCCGTCCTCCATAGATCCCTAGGTGAGGGAAAACGGCAGTTCACCGCCAGTTCGTAACGTCCAACATCATCGTAGTTGACCCGCCTTTTTGGAGGAGGAGAGCTCACACACAAACGTACGCACTGGTTTCACGGCCCCCACCGATGTGAGACGGTCTTCGCAGAACTGTGTCTTGCCCGAAGGAGGCGCCTCTTATTCCCCGAGCTGACCCCCGCAGCGTGGCCGCCGTGGTTCTCCATTGTCTTGCGTCTTGAAAGGCGCGTGGGACGATGCCGCCAAATACATTCCCTCGGGAGCTCCCTCGCTCCCAAAAGACCAGGTCGGCGGTGGCGAGTTCACTGACAAAGCCTGATGATCGTCGACCTCGTCTCGGCATTCCGGCGACGAAGAGTTGCTGACTCGGCGCATTGTCCTCCTCACGCAGTCGGTCGCCGCAGCAGACATCGTGATGCCAAGAGGCTGCAGAACGACGCCTTGTCGTCCTTTCAAAGCAAGTCGACACAGTAGACCTCGTGGCGCCGTTCGGCTGGAGAAGGATGGTCGCCTTCTAGAAAACGCCAACCCTACTGCTGCAGCTGGCTGAGAAACTTTGCATGTCGGCACCACGGCAGGCCATTCCTAACAATGGTTAGACACTGTTCTTCAGTGCTTCTTCGCGGCGAGCTATATAGGCAGGGTGCTCGGACTCAGCCTGGCGACTGCGGCAAAGAGTTGACGCGCTCGCACCGGCTACTGCCTCGTCTGGGGTGAGACTTGGCGAATCCGGCAAATCGCACCGGGGCGACCTGGAGCGATGATGATTGGCTCCCCCGCGCGCCGATAACGTCGAACTATTAGCGGCGCTTGGTCGCTTGTGGCGAATTCGCCAAATCGCACCGAAGCGCCCGAATGCGCCGTTTCTAGAGTGTGCTAGACTAGCCGTTTCATCCGGTGGTTGGTCACCATGAGGGAGCAAGCGGCACCGAAACAGCTGTTAGAACCTTCGCTTAGTCACGTGGTACACAGCGGCGAGGCTCGAGCGAGAATAGCTGCGACGCCTCTCCGCAGCGGATCACGTGACGTCACGGCTGAAGGTGAAACGCGCTCCGAGGTTGACCTCGGGAGTTGTACAATAGTACTTAGAGGATTAGAGCTTTTGCTCTAAAGCAGCTTCTGCGGTAAAATCATGCGCTCCCCACTCGTTGTGGGAGTCGCTCAAAGTGAACCTGTGACGAACCGGCCCAATAAAACGGAACTTCTCGACGTGAAACGCTCTACGGCTTTGGCAATGAACGCGCCCCGCAACGTTTCAGTTATGGAGATCGGTGACAGGCGACAGGCGCCACCACCGACCTCAGCAGCTGATCCTTTAGATGTCACAATGCTCTTGCACGGTGACACGTGCGTGTCGGTGGGCTAGATTGGGTTCGGCGACGAAAGTGGCCCGCAACTTTCTTGGGTGAGAGCACGAGCCCTCATCGGTGAAAGTCCAGCCGCCCGCCGCAAGAAGACCTAAAGAGGGCCAAACAAATGTATAAGCGTTATAACCGGGCAATTTTGCCCGATAGTGAAGCATTCAAAGCGATAGCGAGCTGTAGCGTCACGCTCCAGCTCCTCGGATGGTTTGCTAACGATACGGGGAAGCGACATGTTGACGCGAGGCAGCATGCGAGACAACTGCCGTGGCGCAGTAGTAACGGCGCCTTAGAATAGAGAAAGACCATAGAGTGACACCAGAAGCCTCATAACGCTGGTGCGATAAGGAATTCCGGCAGAGGCGCTGCAGCTGCGTGGTGCGCGAGATGAGGCCGACAGAAATCCGTCGGCCTGCGTCGGAGCCCAGTGGAAGGTTTACACGGACATAGTTTGACGTTTACGTCCCGCTGAGAGCAGTGTTATTAGAGAGTTTAAAGACTAGGGGCGCAAGCGCCTTGCGTACGCAAGAACTAGGGGCGACGGTAATGCGCATGCGCAGACCCATACATAGGGGTCTGCGCATGCGGCCTGTAACTCTAAAGCTCTCTATTCCCCGCGGCGTGGTATGCACACACTGCTCAGCACGAAACTTCAATGACACTTCGCACAACGGTGCTCCGACTGCGTCACTGAGCCGATTGAGCCGAGCGTGACACTGCGTCCGTCTGAGCTTTCTTTCTTTGAGCCAAACGCAGTGTACCTATCTGGCGACCTAACCCTCAAGCGCGGGCCACGAATGCGTCGTCGATACCCCGACAACATGGAGGCGGTGGCCCCTACGGTGTGAACACGCCTGCAGTGTCTATAAGGCAGCACCTCCAATTCTGCTCGCCGCACAGCCAAACGCTTGTGGTCCCTTTCACGATCTTCAACCGGATCTATATGTGCCTGCACGGCTGTCTTCTGGAGCCTCTATATGGATGGATGGATGAAAAAACTTTATTGTGGTGCATTAGGTAGCGCTAGTTTCCCAGCCCGAAGCGGGCCGCGCCTACGTTGGGACCGAAAGGCCAAGTGTTTCTGCCGCTTCACGGGCTGCCCGTAGCTGTTCTTGGAATGTGAGACTGCGTAGAGCTGCGTCCCACCGCTCTTCAGTGTTGTCCTTGTCAGTGCGTAACGCGGATCAATGTCAGGACATGTGACTACGATCTATAGTGTCATTACATTTGTCGCACGTTGTAGGTGTAGATAACTCCGGATAGATCTTGTTGATTAGAAGCGGTTTCGGTAGGTTCTTGTCTGCAAGAGCCTTAGCGTAATGGCCTGAGCTCTATTTAGTTCACTGTATGGAGGGGCAGGACCCAGTGTCCTACGTAGAAGTGCTTAGTTAGCTCGTTGTACGTGAGCTTGGTTAGCTCGTCGTGCCATTATCGTAATTTAGTAATCGACATCTTATTGTCGTCATGCCGTCGCCGCTATATGCCTTTGTCGTCCAATCGATATGATTCCTCCTTCGTCGTTCTATCGTCACTGTGCCGGCGTCATGCAATCATCATCATGTTTCCATGCTCATGGGCCATCTTGGCAAGCGAGTGGCACAAAAAAGTGGCGCAATATCTGAGTATGTGGCAGACAGCCACATCAATGAAGGTATCAGAGTTACTAGTGCGCGAGTTAAATAAAAGTCCCGTCAGGATTATGCATGGTCTGTCGCTTCCTTGCTCAATGGCTTTTCGCATTACCGTTGTTACGAACGGCCTGCAGGGGTAACGACCTACAAAATTTTCCCAGCCAGCCGCAGCTGCGAGAGTGGCGAGCTACTCAGAAGCGGCCATGGAAGCCTTCCCCACATGCCACTGTGTGCAGCATCAACACCCCCTCGGCGCCGCTATGACTAAACGCGGTCGGCGGACCAAGTGCTGTTAGTGAAATCGCTAACGCCTTCACGGTTCGATTGAAGCAGGGGGAATACCTGGAACGAGATACTTTGCGGTGCCTTTTCACGGGCCTTTGAAGACGCCAGACAATGGACAGCTGCGGCGGCCACTGTGCGAGGTCAGCTCGGAGATTAGGAGGCGCCTGCTCGGGTCAGGCACCATGTTCGCGAGAACCCACTCACCTCGGCGTGGTCAGTGAAACCTGTGCGGACGTGTGTGTGTGACCCCCCCCCCCTCCAAGGCGGGTTGGCTACTATGACGTTGAACGCTCCGAATTTGTAGCAGGTTGAACGGCCGTTTTTCCTTCACCTAGGGATCTAGGGAGGACAGTGTGTTTATAAGCAGCTGTTGTGCGGCTGTTGAGAGTGCTTTCTCTCGCAGTCATGCTAGACTGATGAACTGCAACGTCCTTATGTAGATACTGTAAATAAACCCATATTCCTCGTTCTCGATGAGAAGCCGTCCCTTCCTTCAACAACGTCATCAGTGTGGATAAGTTGGACGACGGCATGGGCCAGCTGCTATCTATTTCATGCCCGACTCCAAACATTACAACTGATTGCCAGCGGTGGGATTGACCTCCCAAACATTACACCGTGGACAGTCATCGTGAGATGTGTTCTGCCGTAATTTTTGTTATATTTTATTCATTTCTACTTTTTCGTGCGCCTCAAAAAATATGTATACGTGACAACGTCCAGATTATTAGTTCACCTCGTCTTCGTCCCGTTTCCTAATTGTAAGCATCCGCTTCTTGGCAAATCCTCCATTGTCGTAGGCGCCGTGGACCTTCAGGTCGACAACAACCGTAACTGCATAGCCAATGATTGAAACATGAACAATGGCCAGCAAGGCAATAAGGTAGGTCTTGTCCCGAATGCCGTAAAATCGAATGCGGATGCTCTCGCCTAAGCCGCGGTCATTTGGACGTCACCGCTTTTGTCACGCCGGGCTTGTCAAAGAAAATTTCGAGCCTAGCATGACGTCATAAAGCATAGCGCACAGACCTCGTGCTATCTAGGTGGCATCCTCATTATACGGCAGTCGGGCCAAGTTGCATGACGTCATGGATCAGAGTGCAGAGGCCTTGTGCTTTCTAGACATCGTAGAGAATAGGAGCAATGCGAGAGAGAGAAAATAGCAAGGGGCAGAAAAGTGAAGGATGGCTAGTTAAAGGGGAACTAAAGAGAAAGTTATTATTAGTAAATTATGCTTCTACAATACGGAAAAATTACTCTTACCGTGAGCGGAGTCATGATTTGCCAGGGAAAAAAAAGCGAAGTTTCCGCACCACCCCATAATGACGTCATGGACTTCCAGAGCGTCTACCTCGGCCTGGTTTATCGGTAAGGATAGGAAATATTGTGTTCCAAAATAAGAGCGACGGAGCGTGGGAAGTTTAAAGAACTGGTATTGATGCCCAGCGTCCCAACTTCACGAAAAAAAATACCTTGAAATCAGAGACGTTGGCTTGCGTCGTGCCCCTTTTCACCATGTGTCTGCATCTGTCTTCGCTAAATCAAGTTTACGCGAATAACCACCTAGCCAAAATTACCATTCTACTGCGCTAGCACCGTCTCTACTGCGCTCCTTGTAAGAATTACTTCTGACTCATTGTCTTCCTTCACGACTGTCATCTCTCCAGACTGCCGCAGCGTCGTGTTGTACATAACAAATAGCTGACAAGAATTGGGCTAATCATGCACCTGTTCCGCGACTAAACACCCGGCAGCTAGTCGTAACGACAGGCGAGCGACACGCTAAACAAAGCGTAACTAGAAATGCGGTGGCGTGTCTCGCTTTCGCGGTAGGCGATCCCGCTAAGAAACACAGGGTGCGCGCCTGTGTCGACTCGAGCCCGAAAAGCCGCGATTCGTAAAACACCGGCAGCGGCGGCAGGGCTAGACGTAACTCTCCGTGTGCCGTGTTTTCCACCCTCTAACCGGAATTCTGTTTGAAAGGGGCATTAGAAAGTGTGCTATTGTGTATTAAAGTTTACAGAGTAATGCCACTTTCATATGGACTGATTTCTTGGCCTTCGCTGTTGTGCGAACCTCCTTTACATCATCATCAACATCACTTCTTTACGTCAGCGTTTCCCTCCTCCCCCTGTATATATATATATATATATATATATATATATATATATATATATATATATATATATATATATAGCGAAGACAAAGACTACTTTTGTAAAAAAAAGTAAAGCTAAACAGAAGCTGTCTTCGTGAAATGGGGAGGGGGGTTATGTTTGAACACATCTCTATCAAGCAAAACAAAACAATAACAAACAAAAAAATCCCGCCGGGCAATGTCACATGTTGCTGTCCTAGTTGATGCTGCCGCCAAGTACGTGTGCTGCATTACGTAGCTAATATTTGCGGAGGAGCTCTGTATAATGAGGACGCTCTGGAAATTTGATAAATATACACTAGCCAAGGACAAATCGTATTATGCATCCCCGGTACCTATTTGAATTAGGTTTGTTCTAAGTTAGGAAGAGAACAGCAGTTTACGATAGGTAGCGAGGCTCTGGAAGTGGTAAGGGATTACATCTACTTAGGGCAGGTAGTGACCGCGGATCCGGATCATGAGACTGAAATAATCAGAAGAATAAGAATGAGCTGGGGCGTGTTTGGCAGGCATTCTCAGATCATGAACAGCAGGTTGCCCTTAACCCTCAAGAGAAAAGTGTATACCAGCTGTGTCTTACCACTACTCACGTACGGGGCAGAAACCTGGAGGCTTACGAAAAGGGTTCTACTTAAATTGAGGACGATGCAACGAGCTATGGGAAGAAGAATGATGGGCGTAACGTGAAGGGATAATAAAAAAGCAGATTGGCTGATGGAACAAACGCGAGGTAATGCATCTTA
This sequence comes from Dermacentor variabilis, assembly GCF_050947875.1. Taxonomy (NCBI): domain Eukaryota; kingdom Metazoa; phylum Arthropoda; class Arachnida; order Ixodida; family Ixodidae; genus Dermacentor; species Dermacentor variabilis. Next base: position 72,411,173 of record NC_134578.1, read on the forward strand.
GTTGAAATCAAGAAAATGAAACGGGCATGGGCAGGACATCTAATGAGGAGGGAAGATAACCGATGGTCATTAAGGGTTACGGACTAGATTCCAAGGGAAGGGAAGCGTAGCAGGGGGCGGCAGAAAGTTAGGTGGGAGGATGAGATTAAGAAGTTTGCAGGGACGACATGGCCACAATTAGCACATGACCGGGATAGTTGGAGAAGAATTGGAGAAGCCTTTACCCTGCAGTGGGCGTAACCAGGCTGATGATGATGATGATGATGATGTTAGAAATTTAAGTGATGGAAACGTTTGTTTAGACCGCTTTTCAAAATAAATATTGCAGAAAACGGAATGTTCTTAAAATAATATAGCTATCAAGTTTACACTATTTAATTGTACACTGCCCAATAAAAAGGAGAAATCTAAAGAAGACAAAATTCATAAACATTTTGCTTAATGCTATAAACAGCAAAATACAACGTTGGGTTAGTTGATTCATGCTTGAAATGTCCCTCCTTCTTTCTGCTTAGTTTTGCTGCTTCAGAACAACATTTCATGCTATAAAGAGCTTGCGAAAAGAGCCTTTGGAGAACTCACGAGATTAGGCGTCGCATAAACATTAAGTTCACCCGCTTTGGATCTGCCGTATTCGTTTTTCTTTCAGGTTTCTATCGGCATTTTTTGGGTGGAATAATGGTGGATTACTAGCGGAAGCAATGTTAGACGGAACTTTTTAATTTTTTCTATCTATGAATCTGGGCAGTGATGACTTCAACAACACTTTACGGATTTCACTGCAATTTCGTTTGTCTAAGCCGACTTGAACGAGAACATTTGGCCAATATTATCATGGTTACTGTGTACTTTGATATGGAATCTACATATATATATATATTTTCCCGCAGGGGCGGCTGCGTCAGCAGGCGTTTGGTGTGTAGCGACACCACGTACCCGAGCACGCGGGGGTCGGACCATCCCGCGTCTAACCGTGCGCGGCTTAGCCGTGTCCGGGAAAAAAGGGATCCTGGGGGTTGAGCCGATGCTGAGCCGATGCTGAGTGCGACACGGGCTTTAAATGCTATCGCGTAAAAACGCGGCGAAAGGCGCGCGAGCAGCGCAAGCCGATGTCGCCGATGTCGGTCCATCAAGGGGCTTTTGTCGGAGGCGCTTCCATTTGAAGTGATGCCCGTGCAATATGTTCGCACGGTCCCAGGAGGAACTAGATGAGACAGGTGCTTACGGTCTGAGAGGAATCTCGAAAGAAACTGGGAGCAAAGGTGTTTCGCACATGCGGGAGACCCACGCTAGGCAGGGTGGCGGGTTTTGTCGGGATGAGCCTCAGTTGGGACGGGCACTCCCGTAGAGGTAGCCGCCGTCGGACCTTTCGGGGACTTCTGCCCTCGTCGACCCGTCGATGTCGGTCGTGTCTGAAAGAAGGATTTCGTCACCGAATTAGGGGGAAAATAGGCAGTGCGAAGGGTTAGCTTTCGGTGATAGTGGGTTGTCCAGTGCAGTTTCTTTGTACACGCGTGTGCTTTTAAAGATGCCGCAGTACTTGCGGGAATCTCGGAAGATGGTGCCATTAGAGCCATCTGGTTGCCTTGTGTGCGCGGGTTTCGTACCACGCGAAAGGGAATGACCTGTAATTGTTTCAGCACATTCAGTATTTCTTTTCCTTTCTAATGTCGGCGAGGGGGTCTCTTGTGCTGTCAATATTGACGGGTGCATCCCCGTCACAGCACGTCCCCTCGGGCCTGAGCCGGAACAATAAATCACCTTTCCGTGCAATCACTATTGATTATTTGTCACTTGCGCGCCGGACTTCCATGCCTTTGAAGCGACTCCCGAGACCATTGCCCGGAGTTCTGTCCCAGGATCAGGTGTCATGCATCTTCGGCCCTACCGAGTGGGACAAGTTCACTGTGTTAGCCCGTTCCAAACGATCTTCAAAAAATTGGCAGTGGCTTAGCTCGGCTATGCCAGGATATACGCAGCGAAAGCTAAGACTGGTTAGCCTTGGTTAATCTTGATTGCAAGTCCTGGTTAGTTGGGTTGTCTAGCTATTTTGCGGCGTTTAGCCAGTTGTTCGGCGCGCTGTTCGTTTGTTTCCTGGACGATTCGTTTCCTCTTCATCTCATTCCGATGTCGATTCCGGGCCACCTCCTGCTTATCAGAATTGTCGCCCTCCATACTGTCGCCTCAACTGTGGTTGCGGCGCATGCGAGCTCTCCTTTTCGGTCCTCCGACATGTTATCAGGCATGCGACACAGCTGGCGAAGCGAGCGGAGGCGAGCGCAACGACGAGGAACGCGGTGTGACGTCATACCAAAAGGCGGCACGGAAAGGCGCGGCGCTGCGCAGCGGCGGAACAGCTGTGGCTCGGTGCTACTAGTGGCGCATGCGCAGTAGTTACTAGGGAGCGAGAGAGAGAAGTATCCGCGGAGAGGCGCGCGTTGTGACGTCAAGTGCCTCCTCGGAGCACCGCCACGGCAAAATCGCAAGTTCCCGGCCAGTAAAGCTTTCGCTTAATGTGTTTTGTCTGTAAACTTCTGCATGTGAAGCTGCGTTCTTTTTACAACTTCAAGCCGTCTCGTCTCTCCAGTCATAGTGACCGTGCAAGCCCGTCTCAGCTATGTGGGCGCGCCTCTGGTGCAACGAGCCTAGTCTGTCCTCGTCCGATCTCTGATCGGTCAGGCGTCAATGCTTCAGCGAAGCAGCGGACATGAAGCAAGAACGAAGAATAACAAAGCAAAGTTCACTCGTATGTAGGCTGTACTGTAAATTGAAGTTTCATCTACTATGCGCTTATCTTGTAGTTGGGAGTTCTGACGAGAAAAATTGGCGCATAGAAAAAGACAACTAGCATGTTGCGCAACATGACAGCGCGAGGAAAACCTATAATAGTTTTAGGCCACGCTTCGATTCCCGATGACTTAGCGACGCTACTGGAGAGGGGACATAAATGTGCTGGGCCGCTATCTGCCCAGCCTCATGAATTGGTGCAGCACTTTTCTGTCTTTATTCTTCCCGCGTGAGTTGTCTTTTTGTTTGCGATAATTTTCCTCGCCAGCAATGCAAGACAAACTAGCCCAACAATTAATTCGTCTAGTTAAAATTGTTTGCAAAAAAGGCCGACACCGCCACGCGATGCGAAATGCGGATGGCAGCGTGACGTTGGACGATCGATGCAAATACATTTAGTGCATAAAAAAAATTTATTGTATTCTGGGGTTTTACGGGCCATAACCACGATTTTATTAGGAGGCACGCCGTAATGAGGGACTTGTCCATAACGCTCGTGTAAAATTCATTGATTCTCTCTTCTACCGCCACGGAACCGTTCAGACTCCGAATTAAGTTTCACCACCTGGGGTTCTTTACGTGCATCCAATGCGCGATACAACGGGTGTTCTTGCACTTCACCCCCATCCAAATGCTGCCACCGCGGCCGGGGTTTGATCCCGCGGCTTTGGGCTTAGTAGACTTACTGTACAAGCTGTACATACTGCACAGGCGGGGTCAAAAGTATACGGGATAGGCGCCCCACGAATAGGTCAATTTCCGACCCCCCTCCCCTTTCGCTCGCATTCATTAAAGCAGCACAACACTGCGTTGATCGCGTGCACTAGTACACCTATAGACTGCGGAAATATTCTGCTTTTCCTCAGATCTCGCATCCTGTACGTGCTGTAGTTTATACATACACCGGAATACTAGACGCAAAGGTGCTGCATGAACCATGGCATATGGCTTACACCTGAAGCAGCACCTCCTTCTTGAAGCAACACGGCACTCACTCACATGGCTTTTGCAGGGCCCCGCAAAAGGTTCGCGCATCGCATACAAGCGAGCTCGCTCGTGGATCACGCGGAAATGATCGTGTCTGCGCTCTGAAAGTTATCAATCCTCTGTGCGCCTCGTAAACGAACGCGAATTCAGGCTAAACTTCAGCAACATGGCGAACCGGGTGATTGGCTTTCCGAGGATAGCTGCCCGAAGTCGTCATCCCTCCGAGCGTTTCCCTTTCATCCACGGGATACGGCCCTCTGCTGCGGGAGAGGATCTCGACTCATCGCTCCCTATCGGCTCGCAACGTTTAATTTCCTTCGTGTCGCCGCTATTAGCGAACGCTTAAAAAAACTCCTGCGGTGAGACGGGCCACAAAGTACAATGCCTTGCAACTTCCAGTGCATAACAATTATAGTATGCAGCAGTGCAAGCGACAGTGCGCTTCCCCTTCCCCTCCCCTTCTCATAGGCTTTGCTTAGTTTGCCCACCGGGAGTACAGAGTGCACTGCTGCTTTTGCGCCTAAGACATCGCTGTGTTCGTCTCACTTTTGCGTGCCTAAATATTGATAAGCATTCACGTGTGAAAATTATCCGATCCAATGTACGACTGCTCTACCAACAACCCTTCGTCCAACGAGTTTCCGACACATCTGAACAGGTTCCCACAGCCGGATCAGTTTTTCCACCGGCGCGTCGTCAGATGGATAGAACGGTTTTCATCCGTTTAGTGCGCACGGTGATTAAAACGAGTTACGGGTGACAAGGTGCCAGAAATATAGACTGTCGGGTCTAGGGGTGCGGGTGTGGTTAATTCCTGCCACTCTGGTCGCTCACCGTTCCCCCGAAGCACCACGCAGGAGCACTTTTGAATTCCGTTGCCCTAGAAATGCTGACTGAGCCTCACTCTTAGGGGGAAAAAAGCTCCATAGCTACAGGGGACCCCGTGGCGGATACGCATAATGATGATGAAAGAAGAATACATTTATTGACTGACACAAAACAAGCGGAGACAGGACGCTACCCTTGTCCTGCGTCCCGTATTTAGCGCTGTTTGCTGCCAAAAGAGGTACAAGATGAACTAACTTACAGCACAAGGCTAAATATGCACTAAACAGGAAGCGACAAGGATAACGTTGACTTGCAACTTATTTTATTCTCAGAAGGAACGCTTATATAGGACTGTGCAATGAAAACAACAAAATCAAAGCACAATGTGAGTATTATTCCTGCGACAAAAAAATGTAATTTGGAAGTCAGCGCTGTCCGTGGTGTATTTCTTGTCTCTGACCATGTTTAGCCTTGCGCCGCGAGCACATCCAACATGACTTACGGAAACGTTTACCTTACTAACGTACCTACTCGCTTGTTAGTGATCAGAAGGAAGGAGAAATAACGTGTTCCCGTCTTTGCCACTTACAGTATCGACGAACTCTGCTGAACACTGAAAGCATATGTCACGACGAGGCGGGTGCGTGCAACACGGCGTTAAACACGGCACTTGCTCCTTGCCGCGAGAGAAGATGGAAGCGGGAACGAGCAAGGGGGCTTCTTAAGGCGAGGAGGGAAGCGAACCGAGGGAGGTGAAGAGGGCCCGCCGGTAACAACTGTAGCCGTTTGCTGCGAACGCGAAATCGAGCTCGTTCGCTTAAACGTAACCGCGCGTGTGCGTGTAGCTGCCTCCCCCCCTCTCTCTCTCAAGAGCGAAAAAATGAGTCTCAGCGCGGCGGCACAGTCGTGTCGCGAGACGCGGAGGGTAAACGCGCCGAGTGGGTCCGCGCATGTTCTGAGTAAGCACGTCGCGTCTGAATCGCGCAGACACAAGACTTCGCCGTAGAGGCGTCTTTCTTTTGTCGTTCGTTACTTTATCCTCGCCCAGTGTGAGCGTGGTTGCGCGCCTGCGTGCGTGCTTATACACGGAATGTTGGATGCGAAGGCTTCGTTACGACTGGCTTGCTGCTTGGCAGGTAATGTGCATTGTTCCCTCCGACTCGCGCTCTCCGAGAGAGAATCGCCTCCGCTGTGTCATTAACGGTGATGTACACTTTGTTATAACCTAGTACGCTGTCGTAAGAAAAATTAAAGCGGCTTAAGAAATTAAGTGGTCTAAAGAGAGAGAGAGAGAGAAAGGATGTATAGAAAGGCAGAAAGGTTAACCATAGGTAGTTGGCTACACGCTGAGGTGCTGAGCTGTGCTCCCTATAGGGTCGCAGAAAATAGCTCCTCTTCCTCTTCGCAAGCTCTCTCCCTCTAAACTGTACGGGCGGTCATCGGCACGGGGATTATATAGAGAGAAAGAGACAGAGAGAGCGCGGAAGGGGAGAGAGATAAAGAGAGACGAACACCAAGACAGCTTGAAATGATTGACGGCAAGCAAACAAAAGGGAAACGAGAGATTGCTGTAAGCGAGTTATTCCACCCGAATGTCACAGGCGTGTCCCTCAACCATTTCCTATGTTCTGTTAAAAAAAATTGCTGTTTAATAATTGTGCGCAGTATTTTCCTAAACTAGTTTACCTAACCTAGTGCTGCGAGAAGAGTACTGTAAGAGTTAATTTGGGTGCCTCTCAATGCCCAAATTTGCATGTCCAACCTATGAAAGAAACGCGGCAGACTTGTGCGATCTTGCGGAATCACAGCCAAATTTCCAGCGAAGTTTTTTTTTTTTTTTCGAGCAGTTTCATTAATAATGCCAGCAGCGTGTAATTAAGCCACGCACCCTAAAATGTTGCCCGCAAATGACTCGGGACACATGGACCCCTTTTCGAGAAATGATCAACTGTGTCACATTTCGTTCTCTTAGGACCCCGCCGGAAAACATGCAAGCAACATTTATAGAACGCCGAAATTACGGTGTTCGGCCGTCAGAGATCTGACTACCGAACACCGCAAGTCTTTATAATATGCTACCTTGCACCATGTGTTTGTTTTTCCTCTCCCAACAGCCTTGGTTAATGTTAGCTTGGATACCCTATATTTTGCTTAGAAAAATTTACTTCTTCTATATTAGGTCATAATTTTGAAGCTCAATGTTCAATGCAATTTCTATCTCCATTTATCGCCACAATTATATGCTAATCTGCGCGTTTGTTGGTGTTTCGCCTTGATCATCTTGGTCCTGTGTCAACAATTCGATGCCAAATTGCTCACGTGCTCGAATTTAAGTGCGACATTCTTTTTCTCAGTGAATCAGCGCATCCTTTGCGCTGTCTCTCTGACTTTGCCTTTCCGTTCTGTGGTTTCTTACTTCTGAATTACGGTGCTTTGTCATGATCGAAATTCATTGAAAAAAAAAAAGAATGGGCATGGGCGACCCTTCAGGTTTCGGCCATTTCTCGGGATATGATAAAGTCTGCTTCCCATTTTCTTGCGAAATATGTGTAAAACTACAACAATAAAAAATTTATTTATCATTTTATTTATTTATTTATTTACTTATTTATTTATTTATTTATTTATTTATGTCCCTCAAAATATGATATATTCCTCGGTGGACTTGTTGATATGGTACCAGAAACTGTCAGAATGAACCTAAACGCCGGCGATATCTGCATATGAACTTCAGTTGTTTCCCGACCACAGCTTCGTGCAAGTCTGCAACGTACAGCGTCTGCCACTTCAAAGTTTTTGCGCCCGCGAAGTCTGCAATTGACCACGCTTGCATTTACACGCAAAGCGATGCACCGATATCACATTACAAGTTTACGGCACACCCGTGCCACACGTAATGCATCACACATTCTTAGGTGTCATTACTGACCGAAACTTGTCCTGGTCTAAGCACGTGACATTACGAAAGACCTCCATTTCCTTCTTCATTTTGGGACAGTCCTTTGAGATAGCGTCATGGGACCCAAATGTAATTGGGGCATTTGAGAACCGTGGCTACACAATAGTCTGCAGCGTGGCACTAACAAGCGCGAGCAGACTCTCGTGTTTTCGCGCATGTCGCTCACGCGTCCCAGCCTCGTGAAATTGCAGCATTGGAGTGGCCTTCAGATAAATGGTCACACGGGTTGTCTAAAGTGGCCCACCTTGACGTGGCCCACCTTAACGTGTGAGGGAAGAGATTCGCCGTTGAAGATTACCTTCACACAGCGGGATGCGCCGAGTCGAGACACGTGAGTTATGGCGCAGTCATCAAGGGCTGGTTTCGTTGGAGTAGGCAAGTCGGCGCTGAAGGTGGAGACATCCACGTCGTAGGTGACACCAGTAGTAGTGTCACTGTCCAGAGAAATATACGAGCGGACCTTCATGCCGCCGAGTTCCGTAAGTTTGCTAAAATGGCCCAGCGCAGTCTCCGGTACAAGTCTCATATCAATGGCCAATATATTTCTTCGCGTGTTGACTCTGACGCCCGTGACTTGATTCTACGTCACCGCTTCAAGGAGCACTGAGACAGACTGTCCGTTGAGCTGCCTCAGGTTGTCGGTTGCTGGTACTAATAGAATCGTACTGACTGCAGTATTCCGAGTTGGTCCTACAGTCGACGTGCTTGAAGACATGTAGAACCTGGTGTTTCTTCGTTTCGCCTTGCGGCTCCTTGCAAGCTGGAAGTCGTCATCGGAGAAGTCCTCGCTGCTGAACGAGTAGACATTGGTATCCTCGTGGTCGGTGTCATTCTGGAGGCCGGTACGCTTCCCTAGACGAAGCCACCACTGAAGTCGCCATCCCCAGCGGAGGTGCGGAGACATCCTCTTGCCTCCGTGCCACAACTTGACAACTCCCCCGAAATATGCACAGAAATCAGGCGAAAATAGCTGAGATAGAGAAATATGTTGCTGTTGTTTTTGCCTCAAAACATGGCTCCTTCCGGCTCGCAGTCACTTCGTCTTCGTCTCACGAAGAGGCAAAGGTTGCCCAAAATGACGCCACGCAAGTCTCCATCCCGTTTGCTCAACCGGACACCGATGCTCTAGTGTATATACTATTGTAAAAAAATCCTAGAGCAAACTGGGTGCTGCCGACTCACCGTCATCGACGCCTTCACGGACTCGACCCAAACATACGAATGAAATTACACACCCAAGATCAAAATAAATTGTGCAAGCTTGCTTCACAGGTTATGTCTAGGCGTGGCATTCACTCAGCGATACCGACACCTTATTGATCTTGCACACAGTCCGGACTTCGACTAGTTCGCGGTACCCGAGACAATTGAACACGTCTTGCGCATGTGCCCGCGATATGCTGTGCAAAGTCAATCACGGGCGCAATATTTGCTCGAGTGCACCAATCAACCTTTGTCTGAAGAGGTCCTATTGGGACCTTGGCCAGATTATAGTCATCGTGATGTTGTAAAAGCTCTAATCAAATTCTTGCACGAGAGTCGTCTAGATTTTTGATGTTCAGGTTCACTCACCACTATCTTCACCTTAATCATCGAGGCCTCCCCCTCTCTCCTTTGACTCCCGTCTCCCTTCCACAATGCTGAGTAGCAGATCAGAACTTTGATTCAAGTCTCCAAATCAAACGCTGTCGCTACGTGTCGCTCGCGCTTTTGAGGCGGTATTTCGATCAGAAATTTGTTACGTTACATCGTGACTGGCTGTCGAAACATCAAGAAAGGCCGCCTGAATGTCGCTGCACTTGGTTGGCTCGGTTTGTTCTACTTATTCGTGCTGCCTTTCTCGTTTCAGCGCCAATGAAGCGGCAAGAACAGTGTTTGAGCATCCTCTCTGCAATGCCGCACTTAACCACTTTCGCAGATCGCTTTTCAAGAGAGGGGTCCGCCCATCTCTCTTTACTGCTAAGTAAGCGTCAAGAGCACGAAGCTGTAGCAACAGTCGGCACTCTTCGTCAGCATCGCAGATTGCCTTCAAGGTACATGGCCGCACCGTCACCGCTTCGTAACATATGGGGATACGCTCAAAAAGGTGTCATTCGCGTACATTGAGGCCAAGCAAAGACAACGCCACGGTATGTATGACTCAGTCGACAAAAAACGCACACGTTTGAAGACGACTTCATTGAAAGTGGCCACGAAAGTTTAAATCAATGCAGCGTGAACATGCGGCACTTAGCAGAGCGAAAAACTAACGAAGCCGCATACAACAAGTGGCAGCATATGAGATTAGTGATGAGCGAAGAATCGCTCGCTAACCTCGCAGAGCCGAGACCATTGCATTGGGTTGAAATCAGCCCGGCTGATTCTTTGACGCCAGACCTTTCTGCGCGGCGCGTCTCGCTTCGCAAATAGAACCCAGAAGAGTCGCTTGCCGTCACTTTCATGTGTAGCGCTTCCGAAAGCACAGCAACAAGGCATCGCGAACACGGAACTACGCCAACAAAGCAAAATGGAGGCGCGGAACACGCCGAGGATGACGAGGCCGCCTTTGACGAAGATAGGTCCTCCTATCGAAACGTTGGCCAGCCTTTCTGAGGCATCTTATCCCTGTTTACAAACTTTATACCACAGTATGACATTAAGGTTGTGACTTATGTGGTGCATAAGCAAACCTTGCAAAAGATGCCATGTTGGATTGTAGAAAGTAAGACAAATTTTATATATCGCAGTTGCTTTAACAGCATTTAATTGACCACTTGACAAAAACTTCACTTCGCATAGATTCCAACACGTACACTGAATCTGCAGTTTTTTTGTTTTTTTTTGCTTATTAATGTAGTTGTTACTGCATGGCCACATTGTAGATTTGAAAACAAAGTTAAATAAATTTGTTTGTTGCAATATAACAATTTGTGTAGATCACTGCGATTGTAACACCAGAACTAGATACAAACATGCACACTATAGGATGCAGGCAAATGCTCAGGACAAACTCCAGAATGTTTGCATCCTGATACTTATGAAAGTGAACGGTTTTATTCCGTGGCTGTCAAAAGAGGGAGAGAGAAAACTTAATTGTGTTCGTGGAACAAAAACGCATTGATAAGCTTAGATATATAGTCATTGCTTAACACTTTCGAAATGAATAATTATAGCTTGCTATCGACATTGAAGCAGCCTTTCGACAGCAAGAAAAGGAATCAGTTTTTCCAGCTGTGAACATTGAATTGCAGGAAATGCAAGCAGGCATAAAATTCTGCCAGTATAATCTGTTTAGGAATACAAAATTCGAATAAACATTGAGACTTGCATTTGCACTTTCTCTGGCTGAGCAATCTAGTTTGAAATGACTCCCATAAGCATGTCGTAACAATGTTTATCTAATACAGGTTAAATGCATGACTAGCTTAAGAAATCTGGATGATTGCTATAAATTACAGTGAAGAAACTATAATATCTAATAACATTAATAATATAATAATAATATTTATTTCCACAAAACAGGCTAACCGTGAGAGAAGTGCGGGGCTGAGCAGAAAGCTGAAAAATTCTACGGCAAGTGCGCCTGCCGTGGGCCTACGATCCTGCATTATGGATAGCGCGTGTTGATATGGTCTTCTTGTTAGAAGTTCCGAGTATACTGCCAGCGTGAGACACGGGACAACAAAGTGGACGAGAAGCGTGTCTTTTAGAATGATATGTTACAACGTACAGGTTTCTACAAAAGTGACGGTAACTGCTCGAAACATTTGATGCGTCGGCTTTTGCGCCTTTAGAAATATTTAGAGAGGGCTCCCATATATATATTCGCAGCGCAAACACGGCGATGGACGAACCAGGATAGCGCTAAGGTTGAATTTCACAACACAATTTTCATTCCACGTCGTAATCACACAGATCATTTGAGGCTTCGTTCAGTGGCACACGCGGGCTTTCGGGTTGGTGCTTCTTGTTGCGTTTGGCGTAAGAATATGGCTAGTAGCAGGCACCACATATGCGCAATCACGGGCAATATACACGCATAATTTCTCCAGAAGCTGACGCCGAGCACGGGTAGCGCGAGGATCTTGTTGGGCTGACACGACGACTTCGTGGCAGCCGAATTCCGAATACTGCAGATGCGGTGAGGGTAGCAATATGAAATGGTCGATAGGTCATCTTGTAGATTGTTGTAGCGCAGGCAGAACGAAACGGTCATAGAAGGCAGATGAGACAACACACGGCGCAGAACCACCCGCGAACAGCTGTTTACGTGCGCCATGTCGCACTGAACTATCGAAACCGCCGTCGCGCACTCGAAGACAAATTTAAATTAGTAAACGCACATATTATTTGCTTCTAATCAAGAAAAGTCAATAATATTATAGTGTAAACGTTTTATTCATTACAATAAAAGAATTATGCAGCATGTGCCACGAAACCTGGCAGTAAGCAACCCTGGGCGTCGCACCAGTCGCATTGTTGAAATCGCAATCATGTGAAATGAGCCCTCTAAAAATCGCATTGCGACGCGTGCGACAGCACCGATTTTCGTCGTTGCAGTCGCAGCATGTAAAACAGCCTTCAGCCGAAGTTTCGCGAAAGCGAAACCATCTTCCAAAGTGATCCCCCGAGGATATCGCCCTAGGAAAGCTCCGTCTCCTTCTCAGACGACGATGATAAGTGAAACTGAGAACTCTTTTTCGAATTGATTCCTTGAATAAAGGTACTCGATCTTTCCGTTTATATCGCGTTACATTTGCGGTTTTGTTTATTTATTTCATTGCGCGGACTGAAAAGTCGACAAATAAGCTGTATGGGAGCGGCGAAACGTATGCGCAAAAGAGAATGACGTTATGAATCTGTGCACACTATGTGCAGTTTCACGCACATAAAATTTAGAATCCAGGCATCAGCCAGTACTGTCGAGTTCACAAGAGCAGAGGCCTAGTGGTGCGCGCGATTGATTCCGGTGGTCTGGCATGGGGGCGTGGGAGTTCACGAGGGCATGGTGGTGAAATATGGTTGAGCGAAGGTAGCACCAGCGGTTTGTTGCACTGTGGAGGTCGCCAGGACGATGACATTCATGGCGTGTATAAGCTGATGTGTGTGTGTGTGTGTGTGTGTGTGTGTGTGTGTGTGTGTGTGTGTGTGTGTGTGTGTGTGTGTGTTTGTGTGTGTGTGTGAGCCATCAGGACAAGTCCTATGGCAGTAGCGAGAGGACACACTTTTGTTCGACCTTGCATTCGGTGGCGAGTACGCAACGGCGGCTTCTGAACGGTGCAGTGTAGGCGCAGTGGCCGCAACGTCGTCGCCTAAAGCTCAAAATTTCGTGGGAGATGGGGTGGAACACCTGGGCTCTTTGACACACACAGAGTCGGCGTCTAGCACACAGTTTTGAGACGGAAGAGTCTGTCGCACGATAGATTTGGTGGTGTGATGGCATGCGTGCTGCGCGGTGGAGCACTAGGGAAAGTCAGCTCTCCTGTCTCCCACCGCCCTCTCTCATTTTGGCTGCTGCTGGCGCAGGGGTCGGCTGCGGAAGAGCAGTCGCCTTTCACGCCGGTGCTCGCACAGCTGGGGACAACACGTAGATAACGAATATACTAGTGTAGCCGCCTATGCTACCGGTGTACAGATGTGCTCGTTGACGACTCTTCTCTGTATATAATTACGCGATGAAACAACAAACGCCACCTAAATACACTCGGTGCAACAAAACAAATACGTCATTCCTTCAATAAAGCGAATAGCTTGATGCAAGCGTTTGGCTATTCATATATATTGACAGTATTCGTCGATGGTTTTCTGCACAATTCTTTATTTTTTTTTTTGGTGTGGGCGGGGGGGGGGGGGCGGTCTACATATATCTGTAACGCCGCTCTATTCAGGGCTATGGGCTCGCAGCTCACGTTGCAATTCACGACAAGCTCGATAAAGCAAGCGAGATCGAACTACTCTTGCACGCAACCCCGCAAAACAAGCTTCAAGAAAGCGGCCGGATACGAACGACCAGGCTTTATAAATCTCGCGCGTGCCACATGTGTTTCGCGACTATGTTTCGCGCTGTGTGTTTGGGATATATATGCAGCGTTTCGGTCTCTCACTCTTCATTTCTTTCTTTCTGTATTCCTCTCTCTCCCCCTCCCCTCTCTCTCTCTATCTTTCTCTCTTATATCACTACTCTTTTTCTTTATGCCCAGGAACTGTACTCCGGCTTAACAAGGAGCACGTCGCGCCTCTGTCAAGCAGCCAGCGATGATTGCACTGACGTGATTTACCGCGACGGTTGACAGGAAACGCTTTTAAAAACTGTGTGCGCGGAAGAATACAGCAACGGGAAATACGTTTCTCCGAGGCCCAACGGCTGCGAAACGGTAACGGTTCCGGCGTTCGCGGCAATCAAGGCGCGGCAATTGGGCTCAGAAGAAGAGCTCGCGCACGGCACTGTCCCCATTGGTCGAGGCACGGACGGTGCCTCGAATGACTGACGCTATTGCCTCTTGGCTTGTCCCGTTAATGACCGCCCTGCCAGGAGCTGTATGCCTCGCATTTCTACGTAGCGAAAAAAAAAATCCTATTCAGCTGTCGCGGAGCCGTCTTCAGACAAGAGCGCCTAGACTGGAAGTTAGGAGCCCTTTTTTTTATTTGTGTGTGTGTATGGGAGGGGGGGGGGTGTATGAGTGCGTGCGTGTACTGCAGTTTTCACAGTCCAAAAACCTATTAACAGGAGCAGCAACGCATTTCTACGTAGAATTTCAGTACTATTTAAGAAAGAAAATTGGTGCGAGACACGAAATATAGAGCAAAAGGTTGACTACCGACTGCTCTAACTCTAATACATGTTCACTATATCGCGATTTAAAATTCTAAACAGAAAAATAGGTTGGTAATAATGGTATTGGTGATTATCGCGCAAATTCAGATGTCCACCGTATAGCTACATAGCTTAATCAGTAAAAAAAAAATTATTTGGCTCAGATCTCCTATAATTATAACCTCAGAAGGGAGTCTCTGAAACCCGTGGCACAGACATTGCAGGTACGATTTCCCTATAAGTTTTTGTTTTCTTCACTCCATCTAGCAATTCTATAGACGAATTTTTGTAAGCTCAAAATACTTTGTTCTTGAGCAAGTTGGTTGGTAGAAGACGAAGCCACTGAGTGAGCAAAAATTTCACCGACGATTACCTTACTCCCTAATGCAAAATTTGAGCGCAGACAATATGTCTTGTGCGGCACGTTCCAAATGCAGCGAAAGGTGGCGCGACTGCCTCACTAATCGGGAGATTGCGAGCAGCAGCGCGTGGGTGACTCGTGGGCGCGATTCACAGCAGCCGTCGCATGCAGACTTCCCAGACTCTGGCGCCGTCTCGCAGCCATCGTGGCCGCGGCGCGCGCCTTGCGCGGCACTACACTTTTCTTCTCGCGCTTTCGCCAAACGTTCCTCCTCCGCTTTTCGCCTCATGCTTCCATTGCACCCACCTCCTCCGCTTTACCCCTCGCGCTTTCCTCGCTCTCGCCGCTTTTTTCCATCCCCCGCTGCTCTCCTCGTTCGCTCTTTCATCCGCTGCGCTCATTCCCTCGGTTATGCCGGGAACGCCGACGCTCGACGCAGGAAGAGGCGCCTAAGTGCGGCGCTCTAAATTTTTACTGCAAAAAATGACACGGTTTCTTAAGATCTCTCGTAAGAGGCGAACGGCGAAAGCCTACTCTTCCTCCTCTTATCATTCGCCTCTTTCTCCTTGCCTGTTCTCTTTCTATACTTTATTTTAGTCATTACTGCTCACTATTAAGCATTTTAGTCATTTGTAATCAATTGTGGCCATTACAAGCCGTCGTTAGACATGTTGGTCATATCATACTCATTAGTAGACATTACAAGTTATTTCAGTCATTATTAGTCATTACTGCTCATTACTAAGCATATTTAGTTATTTGCAATCAATTGTCATCATTACAAGCCGTCGTTAGACATCTTGGTCATATCTTAGTTATCATTAGTCATTACAAGTCATTTCAATCATTACTGGTCATTACTAACCATTTTAGTCATTTGTAATCAATTATAGTCGTTACAATTCGTCGTTAGACATATTGGTCATTTCGTGGTCATTAATAGTAATTACAAGTCATTTCAGTCATTATAAGTCATTACTGGTCACTAGTAAGCATTTTAGTCATTCGTAATCAATTGTGGTCATTACAAGCCGTTGTTAGACATATTGGTCATTTCATAGTTATTAGTAGTCATTGCTAGTCAATAGTAGTCATTTTAGTCGTTACTACTCATTACTAGACATTTCTAGTCTTTTCTAATGAATTGTGGTTATTACAAGCCGTCGTTAGACATACTGGTCATTTCAGAATGGTTAGTAGTCATTATGAGTCATTAGTGGTCATTATTAACCTCTACCAATCTCTATTATAACGTTATCATTCACTAACTGTCCCTAGCAATCATTTTTCATTCTTTAGTCTGTCGTTAATCTATCTTCACTTGGCGTAATGACGCTTCGACGGTCACTCCGGCGGTCAGGACTGCTGACACAAACTTCACCACGAGGCTAGAAAGGCTTCCGCCCTAATAAATAAAAGAAGGGGCGATGACTGGGGCCCCTATTGCAGGTCCCCACTGGCACGAGCAGCTTGTTGGGCTTAGTCCAGAACAGCCAATTGGCTCTTCCGGCCTCCGTACGCAAGTCATGCCTCCCACTGTCTATTCCTCTTAGTGGATCGATGTTTGCGTATTGTGGGGCTGTCTATGCACGCAGGCCTCTCAGGGCGCTCCCATGTGGTGTGTTTTTATGCTTGCGTATCTGTACACCACGGGCACTCATCAGTGAACCTCCTGGGGTTCTAAGTAGGTGGTGCAGGTTGGGATATGTATATCCGTCTGAACATGATGCCAATCCCTCTCCTGTCGGCGGTTGAAATTCTAATGAGGGTGTCCAAAACGTCTCCACTCCTGTACGCTTTAAGAGGGGGTCACGAGGATTCCTTGGAAGGTCGTCGCTAGGCCATTTAATCCTCGAGCAACGCGGTCTGCTCTCGCGTTCCCTACCAGCCCCTCGTGTGCCAGGCACCATATGATACCAGGGTGCCCTTCTAGTTGATTGCCTAAAATTTTGATTATTTATTGGGGTGCCGTCCCATTTGACAATAGGCGGCAAGCCGCTTGTGAGTCGGATGATACGACAGCCAAATCGGTCTGGTGCTCGGCGTCCGGAATGGCGACGGCTGCAGCGCTTACCATGCACGCATTCCGAGGAGGGTCTTGAGAATGCCGTTGTTATGTTGTTCTGACACGTAGAGTGTACGGTGAAGCTGTTGGAGTCTGTTCGACAGCATCTGTGTACTCCCGGTCTCATGTCGAAGCACTTGCGAAGAGCTTTCGCCCTAGCTATGCATCGTCCGGGATGGTACTCGGGATGCAGGTTCTTGGAAACTCGGACCACCGCAGTGTGCGATCGAACGTTGCCAGTCTATCTGCGCCGTTTCCTCTCGGCAGTACTGGGGTCTCAGGGTAAGGCCTAACTTCGCAAATACGCCTCTGACATATGTTGAATAACAAAGTCGTTCTTTCTGACGATATAACGTCTCTCTGCGCACTCGTCATAAGTACTGTGCAGACCTAACCTCTCCAATCTCTCTATCCTTGCGCGTTCGAGAAGGTCACGGGCGGCTTTGAAGGCTTTTCTTATTATTGTGCTTACCTCTATTATCTCTTCGTTCGTCAAAGCCTGGTACGGAACAGCATATGGGATGCGGCTAATTACGAATGAGTGGACCAGGCTGACGGTCTCTACCTCGCTGAGGCCGTCTCTGCTTCTTGCCACTATTCGTATCATTCTGGCCACGTTTCCTGTGACCCCCTTTAGTTTTTAGAGGGTGTGTAATGTTCCAGCGTTCTGCTGTATCCACATCCCCAATATTATGAGTGTCTTCACTTCTCGAAGAATCGGCCCCCTGTCGAGAGAGGAAGATTGGTTGGCACCCAGTCCTTCTTCTTTTTCCTTTTTTGGGGCTATTGCGTACGCACGCGAATGAGTTCCGATTTCTCGGCTGCGCACACCATGTTCGCCGCCCTCGCGTATTCCACGAGTGCGTCTGTGGCCTTTTGAAGAGTTTCTTGCTTGTCCCCATCTATAGGACCTCTGTATGGTGAGCACACAGCGTGATGTCGTAGGAATATATCATACAGCCGAGATTCGGGTGTTTATCTTGCTCCAGAGCTAGCTTTCTCATCCCTACATTAAATAGCAGTGGAGAGAGTATAGATTCCTGAGGGGTGCCTCTGTCGGGACAGCTGACGCTGAGGAACGAGCGAACGTAGTTGTATATGCGCGCTCTCCCGTTCACTACTTCCAGATCCTCCAATATAGTCTGGTGCGAGATGGTGTCGAAGGCCTTTTTGATATCCGGTGCCACTACAAATTTATCTTCCGACCCTCTGCTTGGGTGCAGTACCTCGTACTTTAGTAGTAGCAAAACGTCCTGCGCCGACACGAAGGGTCCGAAACCGAAGGGTGCTTGGTTTGCCTCATATGGCTAACACCCCCCCCCCCCCCCCCCCCCCCCCCCTTAAAGGATAAGATCAAACCTTTGATGTAGTTTTCATCGTTTTGGCAACCATGATGATAGCTGCAACAAGCGATATAAAAACGGCGTGAAATAAGCCTTGATAATAAGCTTTGTCGCGTCAGATATTTGAGTGCGCACCAGAAGGTCAGAATTATTAGACAGTTTTCAACTACGGCCGTTCTCATCACACGTGTAGCGCGAGCTCGCTGTGATTTGCATTACATTTTTATAGCATTAAGGGTACGGGTGCTGACTACGAGACAAACAAGCACTTTTAAGGCTTTAAAAATTGCTGGAGTGTGTGATTGCGCTTACCGGTTGGCTCTGAATTTGAACGGGAAGTAAGGAATACGAGTGGATGTTGAAACATGCCCGCTACTTCGGCTGTTTTTCATGGGACCCGAATCAGGGAGCCCTCATTTTCAGCATGCAACATTAGCTTTTCTATTGATCAAGTACTGCGTGCGATACGTAAAGAATACACAAAAACTAATAATAATTCTGACTGATTGAAATACAACGGCCCTTTATTTGTTATGGCACAAGCATGGCCTCTGGCACTCTGTGCAAGCAACGTACTTGATAGACTTCCTGAGCAGCGTGTGAGCGGCCCATTGTGAATTAATATCTGATATTAGTTTATATAAATAATAGGTGATAAATAGTGTAAGGTAGTAAGTCAGTACGCCGTTTAAACGCTTTACACGTCAATCCAGCTCCCCCAAACCAAGTTTTGCGTAACTCTAAATATGTGCCACAATATGAGCCTAAAGTTAAAATACTGCATATGTGCGCATTAAGAGATCATATATATATATATATATATATATATATATATATATATATATATATATATATATATATATATATATATATATAAGAAAAGACAGCGATTAAAAAATAACTAATTATGTCTGACTGTGTACATCTGCTTGTAGCTGGAAAGCAGCCAACAAAAATGCACATAGAGCTTACTAAAGCCAAAAGAAATTTTTGGAAAACATTTTTGTAGACATTGCGAGAACTGTCAGTTCGTATAAGGTGATATTTTATGGCATGCTTATGTAGAGTGTATGATCTCTGTGTGAACTTCCTTATTATGGTCTTACTATACAGAAGGCTACAGCTTATGGAAATCTCTTAATTATATGTTCCTATATAGTCAGGCTTTATAGGGCGCTAGAACAGTGTATGCTCTTTAGCTGAACGCACGTTAGGGGACCTGTTAACAGTGTGCGAACGATGACTGCAAATGATATCGTGTGTTATAGAGCTTAAAGATAATTTTTTTTTGTTTTTATGGAAAACTTATAGTTCATCAACACACTGTGGGCATCCTGATGAATATACAGTTTGCAGACATTGTAGAGATGAATCATTTTTCAGGGCAAGCTTTCTTTGAAAGCACGTTTGTTTGACGTAAGTACGCTTGTCGCCGCATATACGATTTATACAGGGCTGAATGTTGAGTGAGACGAAGTACTGCCGGGGAGCGCACACCTGTTCTGCGTTTGTTCTTGCTGCGCTCAAGGTTTAGAACGTAGATGTTCTGTACTTTGTAATGGCTTGTAGCAAAGACGTATTATACGTAGCCATTTGCATTCTGTTCTGTACTTTGTAATAGCTTGTACCAAAGGCGTATTATAGGTAGTCATTCGCATTCTATGTGGACAGTCAGGAAACGTTCAGTTTCGAACATTCGTGTGCTGTCGGTGTTTAGACGCCTTCATCCATGCTTCTTTGCATTGACTCAAGTATGCACCCGTTTGCTTATTTTTGATACTTTGGCCATAGAGCAGGTTTAAGTCTGTATTTGATTTGGGGTCGATGTGTGTGGATAACGTGAAAGAATCTTACTATGCCAGAAAGCGGTGCTACTCCCTATGTCACCGTGTAACGAGCGGTACTCGCTATTGCCGAAGTTCCACGGTTAAAGTGCTTTCTTCTTGCAGGTTAGCGATACAATGCTGATTGAATTGATGCATGAATTTTGTTTTATCCTCTAGAAAAGCCGTGCATCGCGAAAGGCGATCGGCAACACATACAGTCCCTATGTAGCAGCGGTCTGTGGACTTGGGTCATATAGACTCGTATACCAGTCGCTATTTTTTGTAGCCAACTACTGCCCACGTCTTCCCTCTACCGCTCGACATTTTGTAGCATGAATGGAGCACAACGCGTTAGCGAACACCAAGTTACATTTCTGACAGCTGATTACACAATAGCAGGGCAGGACGGTAATAGTTTCTTATTTCTGCGCTTTCGCTGAGGCAACGTACGGCGCGCCGCTGAAAGCGCCATCTGGTTTCTCTGGAGCAAACTGCTCCGCGTAGAGGGTATGGGCTTTTCCATCGGGCGAGGAGGCAAGGACTCGCGGCGAGCCTTTCCTCCTCTCTAGCTTGTGCGAGCCAGCGCGGTGTTGCTTGAAGTGCTTGAATGTGTTGCCGTCGCATGCTGCGGCACGATTTGGAGATGCTTCAGCTCGTTCTCTGTGAAATCTACGAGACGTCAGTTTATACGAGTACATCTAAGAACCACTGTGTAGCCGTTCGGTGGAGCGGTAACTACAGTGTGCGGAGATTCCTCTCGGCTGCGCAAAAATTTGACGCGCATTATCAACCGCGGTGTGTGTATGTTTGGGAACTATTTTCGGCTGTATCGGTTCTTACTTGACGAAGAAGTAGCGGTGTCTGTGAATTGCCGGCGTGAATTGGAAAATCTTCTGTCTCAACGCTTGGCGAAAGAACTAAAACATAAGAGTGCTCGTGTACGGCGTGCCTATTGCAACTCTGAAACGCCTATGCGCCAATCGTTGTAAAGTATTAACGTCAGCCACCGGCACCGTTCTGGCGCATATCAAGTCTAGTAGACCTGAAATTACGATGGTATGACTACGTCACCCTCCTGTGGCCGATGGCGTTGCTCAACACAGCGATCATGGCTAATGGTAAACTTGCATGATACATTTAAGATTTATGTTCCGGCGTTGCCTTTTTGCACTTGTAAAACAGTAATATTCAATGGGGTTCGCATAAAAAGAACCTGATGGCTATTTTTGAGGACACAGCTTCCGCAAAACGGATGAGTGCGCCATAGTGAACGGGACGAACGAGACCGAACAACAATAAAAATCGGTTTCTAACCTATTTTCCCGCAAAAATAAAAAGACACTGGCTAACACTGCAGTAAGACCTCACATGGTCTTGCCGCTTGCTTGGACTATGCGATGTATAGAACAAACAGACCTATAACTCAGCGCTTACTACTACTTCGGATGCTCGCGCAGACCACAGTGGATCACTGGACCGCTTGACAAGTGTGATTCACACTGCATACATGGTATACTGTTAGTACTAACAAAAACTACTTCATTCGTGTGTGGAAACCTCGCCAAACGAACCATGTAGCCGCGCAATGTATCCGCAGATGATTTGAACGCTATTCAAAGTAAACAGTACAACATATTACGCAGCAGAAACATCCACGCGTCGTTAGGATTGCCCTGTCTTTCGTAACTACGCCTTGCTGCGAAACCATAGCTTAGCAGGTACCTACAACCAAGAATTCTGCATTAACGTCACATAGTTGAATCGAATTTTCAGAGGCATGCAGAGCTGATATACGTAGCTGGGTGTAGGTTTAAACAAGCACGCACACATCGCGCTGGATGCTCCGCCTGCCTGAAAGCCAGCAGAAACTGCGGGCCATGTCGACTTAAATAACTTCAGCACGCCTCACAGAACCGTTTCCCACGTAGAAGACGCCACGTCATACTAAAGAGACCGCACGATCGTGAAAACAAACGTCAGAAACTACCGCCGAGCGTATACCTGACATAGAAGATGCCCAAGCCAGCATTCCGGCTGCCCATGGATGGCGCCAGTGCCTATAAAAACAGACATATAGCGTGAAGAAATTAAGCAGAGCAACGGAGGAAGAAAAAAGACAAGAGGACTCGCTAAAATATATATACAACACGCCATGGTGGTGGGTGGCTATAGCGTTGCACTGCTAAGACTGAGGGTGCGGGATCGAGTCCCGGTCGCGTCGACCGCATTTCGATGGGGGCGAAATGCAAGAATTAACTCCCGTGTACTGTTGCGTTCTCCAGGGTAGCGTACCTCACCGTTGCCGACCAGTTGCGACGCCTGTTTATCGAAGCTCGACCGGCGTTACTTTTGGGTAGCGCGGTGTTGTCGGCGGGTGGCTGGCGTCTGGTAGACCATGGCGACTCGGCAAGGACGCGACGATGGCTAGTGCGAAACTTGCACCATTTATTCAATGGTTGCTGAAAGGTGAGAAGAGAATGAAGTGAAAAAGTAATTGCGGGGCCCTTTACATAGACCCACTAAAGTGGTAGGAGTGATCTTGCGCACGTCAACGTCACGTGGTATGCACTGAGTTCCGCGGTGCTTGGCGGCGGCATCCACTCACTCGGCGACCTTTCACGAGCCTGCCCCCGCAGGTGCCAACCAGCAGGTCCGGGATGGTAGATGCTTATACTTTCTTCTAGGCGACGTTGGTTCGCGGAAGTTCTCCTATAGAGCTTGACAGTTCGTGAAAAGGGCGTCTGGTTGGGGATATGAGGCTGATCCATTGTGCCAGTTAACGTCTTCATGAGCGTGCCTCCGCTGGCGGCAGCGCGGGGGTCCTGTCTGGTTCGCGGAAAGGGTTTTCACGCACACGCACACACACAAAGTGGCCTGTGAACACTGCGGGGCGTCCGCCAGACCGGCATCCACTCGAGATGACCATGGCAAATTAGGAATCCATCCTTCGTTTCGATGAGGCATGATAAAGGAGCATCCTTCTTGCCAGGGGTGTTACACGCCAACCGTAACAGTACCGAGTATTAGGTGTGCGTAAAAGAACCCCGAATGGTCGAAATTAATCGAGTCTCCCACTATGGCATGCCTTGTTGTTATACCGTGGTTTTGGCATGTAAAACGCTACCATCGCTACCGTCGCTACCGGCATGAGCTCGTGGTTGCTGTGGCGCAGGCAGGCTACTCTTCGTTACAATATATATATATATATAATGAGATCATTCCATGCGACATGAACTGTTTTGCGCCCTCGGAAACTATTGTCAGGAGCTGGCTCGACAGACTCGATGACATAGTTCACGAGCGACGTTTGCTCTAGGACTCTGTAAGGACCGTTGTATTTGGACACGAGCTTGGTAGAAAGGCCGATAGTGCTGGATGGAACCCATACCCGAACCAGCATTCCGGGGGCATTGTGGGCAGTAGATGCAGAGGCGTCATGAAGAGATTTTTGGCGACACGGTCTTGGGTGGTAAATGAACGTGCCAGTTGACGGCATTCTTCTGCATAAGCACCCGCTTCACAAACCGGTGTCGCTTCAAAAACGTCAGGTCGGTATGGCAGAATTGTGCCTACGCAGTATGATGGTTCACGTCCATAGAGAAGAAAGAAAGGTGAGAAACCAGTGGTAGCCTGGGTGGCAGAGTTATAAGCGTAGGTTATGAATGGAAGTACTCGGTCCCAATTCGTGTGGTCGTCGGACACGTACATCGCCAGCATGCCGACAAGGGTACGATTGAAACGTTCCGTCATGCCGTTAGTTTGAGGATGGTAGGCTGAGGCGGTGCGATGTGCAATCTGACATTCCTTTAAGAGGGCGTTGATGACGTTTGAGAGAAACACGTGGCCACGGTCGCTTAGCAATTCACATGGTGGACCATGTCGCAGAATGACGTGATGAAGAAGGAAATAAGCCACGTCTTTCACGGTAGCGGTTGGCAGCGCAGATGTTTCCGCATACCGTGTGAGGGGGTCAACGGCGACAATGACTCACCAGTTGCCGTCAAGAGTGTTTGGAGGGGGACCGAAAAGATCGACCCAACACGGTGGAATGGTCGAGCAGGGCAAGGCAATGGTTGTAGAGGACCGGCGGTGCTGTGAGGAGGTGTCTTGCGGCGATGACACGTAGGGCATGACCGAACATACTGGCGAACGTAGCGATACGTGCTGCGCCAGTAGTACCGTAAGCGAAGACGGGATTACGTCTTGAATGTGCCAGCGTGGCCACATTGGGGGTCATCGTGGAAAACGCTGCAAATTTTCGAGCGAAGATGACGAGGAATAACAAGGAGCCACCTGCGGCCGTCGGTTATTTGCGACGGTACAGCAAGCATTCGCGAACGGGAAAATGTGGAGCTTGACGACGAAGGATGAGTGAAGGTGAGTGAGGCGAAGATCGAGACATATGGTCAAGCGGCAAAGCGATCCATAGATCTTTGCGCTGTCCCCCCGGCATGTCGGTGATGACGAATCGCAGGTGGACGTTGTTGAGCAGGCAAGCTCAGAAGGTAGGGGCGAACGGGAGAGGGCGCCAGCATCTGAGTGTTTTCTTCCCGAGCAATAAATGACACCAATATCATATATATATATATTGTATTAATTGCTTAATGGTGGCTCTTGATTCTCTTTGCCTCTATCTGTCTCCCCCTTCCATTCTTTTCCTCTTTTTATCCCCTTACTCCTTCCCCCGTGCAGGGTATAGTCAACCGGAACTATCTCTGTTTATTCTCCTTGCCTTTATGCATCCTTTTCTTTTTCTCTTGTCCGTTGGCGTTATGTGGCCATGATATATACACACGTGTACGTTGCTTGTCTTTTTTCTCGTGACCGGACATGCTTGCATGTATCGGAACATTCTCGACGGTTGTCGCTGATTATATACGTTGTCTATGTTGACGGCTGAACCTTGTGTAATCAGATTGCATGCGTGACGTGACTAGTGTTATACATTCTGGGAGGCACCCAAGCACCAGCGATTACGCTGGAATCTTGGATGATCCACGTACAAATAGCCGACGCGCTTGACCCGCAAATCAGATTTTGAGGAATGTGCTTGCCGCTTGGTTGTGCTTTGAGTGTTACTCGCTTTTGTGGGCGCAAGTTCGCCCCATAAACAGTTAGTTTCGTGACTTATAGTTGTGCCACTGTGGTTCTACGCTCTCACTAGATGTGGTAATATATGTGCGAATCCCACGCTACCAAGTTACGCATTTTCGTTGATAAACGCTTCACTCAACATAAACTTTTCGCCCTCAACAATGGTCAAACAGCATAATTTCAGGCATATTTCCTTTGGCTACCCAGATGTTAGCTTTGGCTACCCAGATGTTAGCCTAAATGACATGAAGGGAGCGTAAGCATGTACACCTTTTAATTTTTATATTAACGTGGCCAATAGTATTATTCAGAAATCCATGTGACATTTCGTGACCTATCCAGAAGAAGAACGGAGGCTTTAAAAGGTAGGTAATGTTAACAGCAAATGCATTAATTTGGCTCCATCGAAGTGAAAGAAGGAGGTGCTTATCTCAAGTGCTTATGTTTTTTTAACCGAAGCTTGTATGCCCTACCCTGCGCCGGCAATGTAGCGCTAAAAAGTTAGCTGCACACATGCGCGCATTGCTATATATATATATATATATATATATATATATATATATATATATATATAAAGGACCAGGCGCTAGACCCGTTGAACGCAGAGAGAGAGACAAAAGTGATGAGAAAGGCAGGGAGGTTAACCAGAAGATAGATATCCAGTTTGCTACCCAGCACTGGGGAGGGGGCAGGGAGAGACGGAAAGATTTTAAAAAAGAAATGGGCAGGACATGTAATGAGGAGGGAAGATAACCGATGGCCATTAAGGGTTACGGACTGGATTCCAAGAGAAGGGAAGCGTAGCAGGGGGCGGCAAAAAGTTAGGTAGGCGGATGAGATTAAGAAGTTTGCAGGGCCAACATGGCCACAATTAGCACATGACCGAGGTAGTTGGAGAAGTATGAGAGAGGCCTTATCCTGCAGTGGGCGTAGCCAGGCTGATGATGAGTGCACGCACATGAAAAGGGTGGGAGAAGGGGAAAGAAAAAAAAATAAAAACACACACACGAAGGACCGCAGGAGTCTAATGCCCCAACCACTGGCACGCGTCGGCAAGCTTCGGGGCGCGCCGACAAGCGAACGCTTCGCTTCGCGTTGGTCGGAGGAAGCGGGCACGCAACCACTGGAGCGAAGCTCCGACGCGCGCCGAAGCTCGCTCCTCGGCTGCGGCGCACTGTTGCTGGACTATTTTATCTTCATCCGTCAAAGTCCGGCCTAAAACAGCCTGCTGTAAACTAAGCTTGAAACAATAAGTTAGTGATCTGTATGCGCTTTTAGATATAAAAAACACGTTTGAATAATGAATATACGCCTGCCGTAACAGTTTGTTTTTATTTTTGAAGTAGAAATAGTGCACAAGATATCGACATCAGCGCTCGCGAGTCGTCTGTCTGCAAGATCGCTTTGGAAACACCTGCACGACGATGCCATATCATCAAAAACTGTTGTACCATTTCAGTTTTTGGTAGCTCATTGCACAGCCAACTATGTAAGAATCAGGCGTGCAATGTATCACTGAAAAAATCTGTGTTGGAAATATTGTCACGTAGTAGTGACGGTAAATAAATAGTGCAGACTCAATCGCAACGATAGCGGCGAGCAATGTCGGCAATCGTCGAAAATCTCGTCTGCGGGTCAAGCGCGTCGGTTTGCATACATCAGTCGTCGAAAGTTACAGCCTATTCGCTGGTGCCCGCGCGCCTTCCAGAAACAACTATACAATTCGTTTCGCGTATGCAGTTAGATTAACAGGGTTTGTCGGCAACAGACAGAACCATCGATAACATTCGCGAAACTTCCTATACGTGCAGGCGCATCCTGCAACGAGCGATAACGTTTAACATCTTTTAGCCGATGAAATACGGTAAGTAGATACAGATAAAGCATCCGTGTCAATATAATTATGCTTGTTGGTGCATGAAAGGAACGTGAAAAAGTGGGTTCTGAGAAAATCAGTAAAAAAGAATTGAAACACCTACAGCACTCACAAAAAATCTAAAATAGCTAAAATTTATGTAATTCGTAGCTTGTCTCCCCACGATTCTTGATTCTGCTAAATCTAGCCCATGGATCACCTCTATTATTCTGGGTTGTTTTGATGCATCAACACCGCATACGGAGGCCTTTACATTGAGTGTATTGCTACAAAACATTTTCACAGTGTAAGGGCCATGTTCCATTGTAACTGGTTTCCACATGTCAAGTTTGTCTTTCTTTACATTAATGAAGTGACATACCGTCAGATAATACAAGCTTGAGAATTGGAGGGTTTTAATAGGGGTCTTTCGTTGCCCTTTGCCAAGTCGTACTATTGAAGCGCTTATTCGAATGTATGGGAGCAGCTGAATTGCATAGTATAAGAAATATATAAACAGGTTATTTTCACAATTTATACACTTCGTCACCACAAAAAAATTGTTTTATTGTTTTCAGCCTGCTATGATGTTTTGACTGAGAAAGGTATATTCAATTCGTTCTGCGAGGCACGCAATCATTGCTGTGGCATATTTCATTGCACAACACTGGATACAGTAGCTAACCATTATTATTACTCAGACGAAATTAATAGCACAATGCATATGATCAGGCACATAGCATATTATTATTGCACTTTTTTAGTTCTTGCCCTTTTTTTAACTGCACGAAAGCTACTGCACTGAAATAGTATAATAGTGCATACTTAAAAAGCACGATTTTGTACTACGATAATAATAATCATTGAAATTTTTATTGTAGTGCCCAGGAACAGCTAGAGAGCCTTTGTACTGGTACACTTAACGAGCACTATACGAGACAAAATGTACAGAGAACATGAATGTGGTAGACAAAAAAATGCAAGATAGAGAAACGAATAAGAAAAAAGGAAAAAAAGGAAAAGCAAACGGGAGTTAATCCTACGTGATTATCTACAGATACACAAAGCACAGGAAACGAACTCTGAAGTATGTTTTGGAGTCGAGTCTTATACAGCACAATCTGGCAACAAGGCCAGGCAACGAATGTGGAATGCTACCTGGTATACTGTTGCGGCATGAACAACTGCATATGATCAGGAAGCTTTAGGGAATGCATAATGTCATGGACCGCCTTATACAGGAACAAAAGGTGTGATTAAGCCTTGAATCTAAAGGTGCGAGTTGAAGTATATTTGAGAAGGCTCAACTGTGGTAGCCGGAATGGCAAAAGTGGTGCTTTAAGATAGATATCAATTTATTCTGGATGCGTTCAATGAGGTCAGAATTAGATTTGATCGTTGCACCCCCTCCTACAGAGGCATACTCTAGTAGTTGGCGGCACACAGCAGAATTTCAGAAACACAATAGGCGAATGAAAATCATGCAATATATGGCATGCAATTCCAAGAGCGTGAAGGGCATGTCGTGTAATTATCTATGTGAAGAGAAGCTTAGCATTTTGTCGAAATACACACCAAGATCTTTCATTTCATGACCATAAGGAGTGGGGCATCACATAGGGTGTATCAAAATTTCGCATAGTGCGTTTTCTGCATATAACTTAATGCCATAGTATTGGAAACATTTAGGAGTACTTATTGTTTCTGCACCAGTTTGAGAGTGAAAAAATGTCTTTTTGGAAGTCGATTCAGTGGTGAACACTGTTCACAGTCCCAAATAGTTTTAAGTTGTCGGCACACAAAGTCATGCTGTTCATTTATTAAAATGCTCTTAGCGCCAGCAGAAAGCAAGGAACACATTATTGATTCAAACACTTTTGACGCACTGCAGAGCATAGATATAGGTCGGCAGTTAGTAACTGCACATCTAGCACCTGATTTGTGCATGGGCAATGTCCATGCTACCTTCCGAGTGTTAGAAAAGGTACTCAACCTTAGGGAACTATTGAAGATGTTTGTGAGAACAGGGAACAAGTATGCTTCCATACGTCTTAACCCTTTCAGATGCCACTTTATCCCGATGATTGAAAAGTTGCTTTCACCCAATCTCTTGCATTTTCAGAATCGTAGAAAGTGTGCAGCTGCAGAAAATATTGCGAATTCTCAATTGTTTAGCGAATTTTGTCAAGTTTACAAAATTTCAACTCCATGCGAAAACTCACTACAGGAACAAAAAATATGAGAACATGTACTATTTTGTGTTTTGAAAAGCTTGAAAAGCCCTTATCCAACCACTTGAAAATTATGCCTGGTGCATGATATTGTAAAAAAACAATGAAAAAAGTGAACGCGCTACATACAACATACTGACACAGAGTAAAAACACCCAGCCAATCTACCTTCCCACTCATTTTGCTGAAACATTCTGCACCTTATTCAAAATTGCAGCACAGTTCCAATAATAAATGTTTCAAGATGTATGAAACACATTTTAAATACCATTACTTTCATCTGTGCTTTTGCTATTGATGCACTCTCCTGCTGTGCACAATTGTGTAGACAGCGTCTCAAAGGGTTAAGCTCTGCGGAAGAAATACCGTCAACACCACAACAAAGGGAAGGTTTAAGGCACTTCATACACTTGAAAGCAAGGTTTTCATTGACTGATAACGTACACACTGTGCCAGACTGAGAAGGAAGGTTACTTGAAGCATATTTCGCACCATATAGCAAACAGAAATGTTCTGCGAAGGCATCAGCAGTGTTCGAGACAACACCAACATTTACATGAAGAAGACGTACATCTTTGGCACTCCTTTTAGAAGAGTGAGAGCACACAAAGCTCCAGAAATATTTTGAATTATGTATCACGCTGGCTTCAACACAATCAATGTTGTCGTAGTGATGATTCTAATAATAATAATAGTAATAATAATAATAGTAATCCTAGTGGTAACTTGGCACTCTAGACTAAAAAAGGCTGATGTCTGTATGTTAGAGCGTCTGATAACCAGCCATCTAGAGCAGGAACTTGCAGGATGCAGACGACACCTCCTTCCCCTCCACGTGCACACACACGCACACACACGCACACACACGCACACACTTGCTCAATAACACAGCATGGCACACACGCACACATTCAACAGGTGCACAACACACAGGAGTGCAAATTCAGTCTGTTTCCAAGGAAGGAGAATCCAAATGGCCAAGGGGGGTGAAGAGAAAGCTCTGTATGCCAGATATAATCATGGAGTTGTGTTGTCGGGCCATAGAGGCACGATGAGGGCTCGGGTTGTGCTGACCACTCGTTCAGACGAACTGAAGAAAGATTAGTGCTGCTCAGAGAGCCGTCAAGCACCCTGCAGTATAGACTAGTGCAATGTTGCGCTGGTATTGCAGGGTGTGCTACTCGAGGGGTTTGAGGCAATCCTCGTAGGCTGTCATGAGCTTGCGACAACGGAAAAGACTGGAGTAGAGGGTGCGTGTTGTCCGGCGCTGAACAAGCTTAAGTTTGTTAGCGCCGCGAGTTTGGTACGGGAACTATAGTGAGCAGTACTCAAGTCGTGACAGAATGATAGAAGCGTAGAGTGCTCGGAAAACCTTACGTCATCAGGGAAGGGAGACACGGGACACAAACCCAAGAATGGGCCGATGCTTAGATACAGTGCTGGTGACATATGCGGAAAAGTTGAGAGAAGAGCTAAATGTTACACCCAGAATGGGAAGGGCCCGAAACGTCTTTATAGAGGTGCCTCCATGGAAGTAGGTTGGACGTGCAGCAGTTTTGTTGTGGCTGATACGCATGGCAGCACTTTTCGCAGGGCTACTACAAAGTTTGTTATTGTAGGCCCAGTCGTTCACCTTTACGGAATGTATTTATTGCAAGCACTTATGCTGTGCATCGACATATTGTTCTTGTAGAAGTGTTAACTTGTTCATCAAACACATTCTGCGCAGATGCATTAGTAACTTAGTCTCGAGTAGATCTTTGTCCTGACTACAATTTATAGTATCGCAGCAAGAAGCATTTTAGTAGAAGCTGAAGGGATTCCAGCAGTTTAAGCATGTCGACTGCACTCACACAATGCACTCACACCAGCTACACTTTCCATAAACAAAAAGTCAGATAAAAAATCAATTACACTTTCACTGACTCAGTACTTGCTGCTTCTGAAGCAGGTATCGAAGCAATCATGGCATACGCTGCTACATGCATAGGTCTTGCATGATGCAGGTCCTGCTATGCACTGCACACGGGGCACACGTTGCAAACAGATTTCTTTTTGCAGTGCTCAAGTATAAGGACACACTGAATCAAACATGACTGCGTTGTCACGTATGCTTCAGTGCGTCAGTGTTCTTGATTGCTACACGAGCGATTTATCTCCAACTAGCCCAAAAGACGGATGCACTTGAAAGAAGTGAGTGAAGGAGCACAGTGAACTTGTACTGAATTGGATTCACATGCCGAATAGAAGAGCGCAGTGTCAGCTGAAACGGGCGGCACGGCTGATAATGTAAGTACTTCCCATAGTTCGGCTACTAGTGTCTTTCGCTTTCGGAAGTTATCTTTGCCACTGGAAACAGCGCAGAACTTGCCCGTTAAACTTGAGTCACCCGACACCACAAGAAACACGCCGCGGTTGACCACCCCAAGTTCCACACGGTTCATTCACCACATCACATATCACACGACGTCAGGAGTGCCATATTTTACATCACTGCAGCACCAAACGGACCTGAAAATTAATTTCCTTTGACAGAGTTTTTCAGCTGGGTTCCTTCCCTCGCCAGTTACGAACTCGATGGACGCGCTAGGCCTACGCGCAACGTAAACAACATTGGCGATAGGCGAGTGCTGATTGTACAGACTTCGGAGCTCGTAAACATGTCTCCATTCCTTTTGAGCACAACAAAATACACATACAACAAGCGCAGACGTTGCGGCAATCGTGATTCGGTTGGCCATTTTAGCAGACGATCGTACCGAGCCCGGCGGAACCCAGTGGGCAGGTTGGATTAATATAATAATAATATAATATTTGGGGTTTTACGTGCCAAAACCACTTTCTGATTATGAGGCACGCCGTAGTACGTGGAGGACTCCGGAAATTTTGACCACCTGGGGTTCTTTCACGTGCACCTAAATCTAAGCACACGGGCGTTTTCGCATTTCGCCCCCATCGAAATGCGGCCGCCGTGGCCGGGATTCGATCCCGCGACCTCGTGCTCAGCAGCCCAACACCATAGCCACTGAGCAACCACGGCGGGTAGGTTGGATTAGTCGGCGTCGTTCGAAGTCGCTTCGGATCCACGTCGCGCTGCCACAACCCACGGTCGTCGGTCGGTCGGTCGGTCGTGTCGTTGTCGGCCTACTATTACAACACTGTCTCTCAGGAACACTGTCGCGCGCGTCGTGAGTCCAAACAACTCGGACGATCGTTGGTGCCGGCGCCTTCGCACGGTCGGCAATCATAGGCATAGCAGCCGGAGGATTCGCAGCCTCCGATTGGTTGACGCTTGCGACGCGTCGCAGCCTCTCATTGGTGCACGCCGGCGCAGCGTCGCCTCGCGTCGGCAAACTTCTAGCATCGGTAGTAGACATAGTCGCTGCGCGTCGTCACGCTTCGCCGTGTTCCCGACCGACGCTTTTGACGCTTCGGCGCGTGCCGAAGCTTTCCGACGCGTGCCAGTGGTTGGGGCATAACAGTCATTCAAGCAAGTCGCTTGACCGGATAGACCTCAGTAGCACCTTCACGGCCTTCCGGTGTGAAGGTCGAATCAGCCGGCATTCCAGGATTGTCTGCTCAGAAAGCGGCCGGTCATCGAGGCGTACCAACGCCGTCACGCGTGACTGTCTCCGAGGGATGTACCGAGGACAATAAAAAATTATATGTTCGATTGTTTCCTCGCTGCCGCAACTGTCACAGGCAGCATTGTCAGACATTCCGATGCGTCAAGCAAATGCGTTCGTTAAAGACACTCGTAGCCATAGACGGCAGAGAACAGTTGTCTTGATTCAGGATAGTCCAGATGAAATGCGTAGTCGATGGGATGGGTCCAGGCGGTGCGGTCGAGTATGTCGGAAAGCTGGCGTGTTCCCCATGGATCGCGTGGCATCACGCACTGGTATGCGAAGTTTTGCTGCTGCGTCACTTCTTGATAGGGGGATGGATTCCTTCGCGGCTTCTAGATGAGCCCTCCTAGCAGCTTCATCGGCGTTTTCGTTGCCCTTGATGCCTCAATGGCCTGGGAGCCACAAAAAAGTGATTTCATGTCCTTTCTCAGCTAGCCGTTGAAGAATCCTGCTGCGTCGCTCCGCTACTGACGTCATTCTCTCCGCCAATAGGAGTCGTGTGTTTAGGTAACGTGAGAGGAACGAGTGTTTCTCGTGTCAGAACACTATTGGAGCTGCGATGGGTCGGCCGCGCGTCTTTCGTTCGGCCGAAGAACAGGTGGCGTTTGACGAACGCCGCCTGCTGCCGTGACCTGGCACTGGAACTGTAACGGTTTCGCTAGCAAGAGCGCAGTCTTGCAGCAACATATAACCCAAGTAGCACGCAAGCCTGATATAATTATGATACAAGAGACTCGCACTGATGCTGTGTCGCTACCCGGTTATCGGGTATACGCCAAGTCTCCGAAGGTCAGCGGCGGTAGAGGGATATGCACATTGGTTCGCAAGGGACTCACCTTCATTGATCACGAGTTGCACAACAGTAAAATTGAATACACTCTCATCGAGGTCGTTACGGGCAAGAAACAAAAGAACAGCACCTTTCTGCTTAACGTCTATAGTGGCCCTTCACACTGGAAGCAAAAATTCAGGACGCTCCTTCACAGAGCTCGACTCACAGGCTCGTCGCCTGCGGGGACTTCAACGCGGCGCACCCGGCATGGGGATATAACAAGCAATTGGCCAAGGGGCGAGACCTGTTCCAAGACACATTAGACCTGGGCTTCACCCTCATCACAGACCCGACTGAACCTACAAGGATTGGGAACTCTGTGTCCAGGGATACGACTGCGGACCTTACGTTCGTGAAGAACGACGAGAAGGGAAATATCTCCTGGCGCAACACGGGGTCAGAGCCCGGCAGTGACCTCTACATCGTAGAGGTCATCATACCGGAGGAGGTAAAGGCCTCGGAGGACACCAGAAAACATAATTTTACAGATTGGGATGCCTTCCGTAACCTGTTACCAACGGAGACGGAGGAAATTGAGAACATAGAAGAATGGTCAGTCCACATCGCGGGGAAAGTCAAGGAGGCGACCAAAATCATAGAAACGGATGAGCAGGTCGACAAGGTTGACAGCCGCCTCGCGCACTTATTCGAAGCAAAGCAATCTATCTTAAACAGGTGGAAGAAGCAACGACTAAATCGGCGCCTAAGGAAGAAGGTGGCGGAGCTGAATCGCGCCATCGAAGTCCATTGTCAGCTGCTCTGCACGCAACAGTGGAACAAGATCTGTAACGCTGCGGACGGGCAGATGCATTGCGGCAAAACCTGGAACTTGATGCGGCATCTGCTCGACGAGACTAAAACAAAATCCCACCAACGCGACCGCCTCACAAAGATCATTCACAGAGCAGTCAAGGAAAACGGGGAAACCGAAGTAATAAGGCGCATAGACAGCAAGTTCCTTCCGGTTACACCCACGGAAAGGCATCCCGAGTACGGCGGTCATGCCAACGAGAAGCTCGACCGCGACATCAGCGTCAAGGAGGTGCGAGCGGCCCTGCACGAACTAAACAGCAAGTCGGCGGCCGGCCCGGATCACATCTCGAACAGAGCGCTTGTAGCCATCGAAATGTAGCCATGTAGCCATCGAAAACCTCACCGGTTATTACAAGTGCTGGAGGGCGGGGTCACTGCCCCAGCAGTGGAAGACTGCCAAGACCATCCTCATCCCCAAACCAGGCAAGCCGCCGAACACGGACAACCTCCGGCCCATCTCGCTCACGTCCTGCGTGGGCAAGGTGTTGGAGCACGTCCTCATGTGTAGATGGCAGGATTACCTGGAGGAGTCGGGACTATACCCCACCACAATCATCGGATTTCGGCGTTCCCTCGGCACCCAAGACGCGATCATTGTGTTGAAGAAAGATATCAGTGACGATGACACCCTAACGAAAGACAACAAGGCCATTCTGGAGCTGGACCTGCAGAGTGCCTTAGACAAGGTGAAGCACTCTGCGATCCTAGCCCAGGTGTCCAGACTCAACATGGGCGCAAGAACGTACAATTACATCAAGGACTTTCTGACGGGGCGGACTACCGAGCTCTGCGCCGGCGATCCACGGCTCCAAGAGAAGAGGCTCGACAGTGTCGGGACCCCCCAGGGCTCGGTCATCTCGCCGTTGTTATTCAACCTCGTTATGATCGGGGTGGCCAAGCGACTCTCTTGCGTTGAGGGCGTCCGGCACACCATCTACGCCGATGACATCACGCTGTGGTTTCCGGGAGGCAGCGATGGTCACATTGAGAGCACGCTACAAGAAGCCGTCGACGCGATCGAAGACCAGCTGAACGGTTCCGGTTTGATCTGTTCACCGAGCAAGTCAGAACTACTGGTGTTACCACTGAAGTACGTCAGACGTAACAAGAGCGAAGCGAGGGATTACGAGGCCATCAAGATCGTGACGAGGAACGGCCAAGTGATCCCGGAGGTCGACAAAATCCGGGTGCTCGGCATGATTATAGACAAGCGACGGGGCAACGGCGAGATTCCCGCATTACAGCCAAGATTACCAACGCAATACGTCTCATCAGACGGGTCGTCAACCGCAAGGCCGGGATGAAGGAGGAAAGCTTGATTCGGCTTGTGCATTCCTTCGTAATCAGCCACGTCACCTACGTTGCAGCCTTCCACAACTGGATGCAATGTGAAAGGAATAAAATCAACGCCCTGATACGCCGAGCTTACAAGGCGGCGCTCGGACTATTCGAGTGTACGAACACCAACAAGCTCCTGAGCCTGGGGGTACACAATACCCTCGAGGAAATTGCGGAAGCGCTACGGACCGCCCAGCTGGAGCGGCTCTCTATGAACGAAGCCGGCAGGCACATACTTCAATACTTAGGCTTCACGCCCGGGGCGAAAAAGTCGAGTAGCGACGTTTCTGTCCCGGACGGGACCCGGCGCCGGATTCGGGTAGACCTCATTCCGAGAAACATGAACCCGGAGTTTAACAAGGAGAGAAGAGCGGCGAGGGTCAAAGCCCTCATCGACTTTCACGCCAAGGACGAGCACGCAAGGTTCGTGGATGCGGCAGAATACCAGGGAGACTGCGCGGTGTTCGTAGCTACCGTCATCGAGGCGTCGTCCGGCGCGACGAGGGCAGCGGCGAGCTTACGGGTCCGCGAGGCGTGTCAGGCGGAGGAGGTGGCCATTGCCCTGGCCATTGCCCACCCCGGGTGCCAGACGGTGTTGTGCGATTCGCGAAGTGCAGTGCGGAATTATGCAAAGGGCAAAGTGTGTGGTGAGGCTGTGCGGGTTTTGTGTTCGGCTGACCTGCAGCGAGGGAATCGATATATTAGAATCAAATGGTTCCCCGCACACGCGGGCAACGATGCGTCGGAGAAGCACGATAATCACAACGAGACGGCACACGCAGTAGCGCGAGCGCTAACCAACCGCGCCGCTGCAACCGACCGTCCAACGTGGTGTAGTGCCAAGGACTGCATGACGACGTTCAACGAACTTACACAGTTCCACCGCCTGGCTCAAAGGACTTTCCCACCCCCGCATACGGGGCTGAGCCGAGCGGAGACGGTGCTGTTCAGACAATTGCAAACTGGTTCGTTACCCACCCCAGTGTTAATGACTCATCTATACCCGAAATTATATGTGAGTGATGTGTCCCGCGTGTGCCAGCGCGAGAGGGCCACCCTGACGCACATCCTATGGGATTGCACTAAGTTCCCCGACGAAGCTTCGACAAGTACAACGATTCCGCCGCGACTCGTGGCTGCGGCGGAATGCTACGACCACGAAAGCCAAACCTGGGCCGTCCAGCAGGTCTCGGCGGCTCTTGAAAGGCAAAGGCCGAGCGAAACCGACGGAACGTTGCCCCTCAAGGCGACCGACCGCGGGAGTAACGCGGCTGGAGTTGAGTAGAGACCACCCTCTGAGAAGATGTCAGGGCCCGCGTCACGGCGCCATTTAGTCATGGTGTCGTTCTGCAGGCGACTACATGAAGTTGTTTCTCTCTCTCTCTCTCTCTCTCTCTCTCTCTCTCAGAGCAGCACACGTGCAGAGATTGCTATATAAGCTCCGTGCCCTTCCACTCTGTGGAAAAGGATGACCAGCGAAGCTGTGGATGTGGGCCCCTTAATGGCGAACTGCACCTCCGCCGCGGGTCGGCCGGGCATTCCACTATCTTCAGGATCGGCGCACGTGTTGGGAGTGCTTAACGCCTGCTTCACCTCCGCCGCGGCTCGGCCCGATATTGCACCAGCTTCTGGATGGGCCCACGTATGGGGAGTGCTCAACGCCTGCTTCACACCTGCCGCAGGTCGGCCCGTCATCGCACTATCTTCGGGATCGGCCCAGGTATGGGTAGTGCTGAACGCTTGCTTCACCTCTGCCCCGGGTAGGCGCGGCATTGCAGTACCTTCGGAATCGGCCCACGTATGGGGAGTGCTTAACGCCTGCTTCACTTCCGCCGCGGCTCGGTCCGGCATTGGGCTATCTTCGGGATGGGCCCACATATGGGGGACTACTTAACGCCTGCTCCACATCCGCAGCGGGTTGGCCCGGCGTCGCACAATCTTCGGGATCGGCCCACGTATAGGGAGTTTTGTGTCTACACACAAGCAATATACCCATTGAACAGACAATCCTGCTGCCCCGCCGCTCTACTGACGTCATTCTCTCCGCCAACAGGAGTCGTGTCTCTAGGTAACGTGAGAGGAACGAGTGTTTCCCGCGTCAGACCATTATTGGAGTTGCGATAGGTAGGCCGCGCGTCGAACGTTAGGCCGAACAGGCGGCGTTTGATGAACGGCGCCGGGAGCTCGCTCGAGAAAGGGCTCGTCGTTGACGGGCCCATCTCGACGTGAGGGAGCCGAAGCCGACGTGTTACGACAACGAAGAGCTG
This sequence comes from Dermacentor variabilis, assembly GCF_050947875.1. Classification (NCBI taxonomy): domain Eukaryota; kingdom Metazoa; phylum Arthropoda; class Arachnida; order Ixodida; family Ixodidae; genus Dermacentor; species Dermacentor variabilis. The sequence goes on from NC_134578.1 coordinate 72,449,181, forward strand.
CGGATCCCGAGCTTCTCTTGCACCCCTCTTCACAGTAGTGGAAGGGCAGTCAAGTTCTTTAAATCGTCTGGTGCAGTGATTAACCACAGTGTGTGCTCCAACAAACCATCCAATGTTCCTGAAAAAAATTTTGAGAACGCTTACGCTTCGCCTTTATGAGTGGAACGCCATAGCATTCAGAGATCCCCGACAGCTTCTTGCGCTTCCCGGCAACTGCAGCTTCTGTACCCGTAATGGTTGCCGGGTAAGGCTAGCGACGAACGCTAAGCTCGGTGTATGTAAGAGTGTGTAAGAGTGACAGCTGCTGCAAGCAACCATATCACTGACGTCACTCTGTCAGACTTCTTTTTCAATTTTCGCGTAACAGAATTACGTTCTCTCGCATATTCAAATTACAATCCGACGCTGTCCTGTATGTAGATTGTGTGCAAGTGGCACTTTACGATTTTTCTACGTATTTTACCTTGAGAAATTCAATTAGTTATGTAACTTCCTTGCACCACACTGAGGGTCTGCGTAGTTGGGTATGCGTGGTTCGAAATTCTTTTCGCTGAAACGACGTCCAAGTCTGCACGCGGCACTTTTGCCACATCTCGTCGTCACTGGCTCCTAGTATGCATTCTTCTTGGTTAACTCCTTCTGCTCTTAGCGACCACAGCTTCCTAATTCTGCGGTTCGCCGATTCTAGCATAGTCCCGCAAGGGAAGAGACCGTGGCGTCTGAATCCACGTCTTCTAAAAGACAGGCAGGCAACCGCAGAGGTATCATCCATTCTTTTTCGATCGCTGCACAATAGAGCGAATCTAAGTGGTACAGAATGGGATGACGTGAAGGTCAGAGTGCGTGAGTGCTTCAGGTCTTGGGGCAAGCGTCGAGCGCGCGAGGAGCGTGAGGAGATTAAAATCGTCTCCGACGCGATCCTCCTGCTCTCGAGGCCACTGTCCGGCGGTCCTGGAGTTGCTTCGGCGCTGGCCTCACTCCGAAAGGAACTTCGGATTCTCCTGCAGCGACGCTGGGATGGCTTGAGGGCCACAACCCGAGCAGAGCTGTGGGAAATGGAAGCGTGGTGCAGCAGAAACGTCCTACGTAAACATCTCTCAAGGAAGAGCACAACTCTCTCTTCCCTAATAGATCCAAGCGATGGTAGCATAGTCGATTCACCAGACGGAGTTCTTGCACTGGCGAGGCAGTTTTACATGACCTTGTATGCCGAACCAGCTGCCACTCCAACTGCGTTTCCTTTTGCTTCGCCAGCTGAGCCGCCGCAAGTGTGCGACTCAGCCATAGATGAGGACGAGCTTTTTTCGGCATTGAAGTCTATGAAGCGTAATCGCAGTCCGGGATCCGATGGTCTGACAGTCGAATTTTATGTTAAATTTTGGACACTGTTAGGGAAGCCATTCACATCACTGGTGAACCGGCTACTCAGTGAAGGGACTTTGTCAGCGTCTCAACGAGAGGGGTTAATCACTCTCCTTTGTAAGGACGAGTCGAGGAGCTCCGATCTGAGAGCATGGCGTCCAATCACACTTCTGAACTGCGATTATAAGCTCATAGCAAAGTGCCTGTGTATGCGACTCACGCCAGTGCTCAGCACTGTTTTGGGTCCATACCAGGCATGTTGTGTCCAGGGGCGCTCTACTCAGCTTCACGGTATAGCACTAAGGGACCTTCTCCTGTGGGCAAATACCAGGAAACTTCCAGGTATTCTGTGCTCCTTCGATCAGGAGAAGGCTTTCGATATCATTAGCCATAGGTACCTTTTTTGTGTTTTGGAAGAAGCTGGTTTTAGTGTGGGTTTTAGACAGATGATCCAAGCTTTGTATTCTCGACCGACTTCTGCTGTTCTCATACGAGACCGCCTCTCGGAGGCGTTCATTGTGGGACGTGGTGTGCGACAGGGGGACCCGCTCTCACCTGCCCTCTACGTACTCGCTTTTGAACCGCTTCTGCAGAGGTTGTCTTGTGACAGCAGAATTGGCAGGTTCCTACTTCCACCAGGTTCCCCCCCGGTTGCACTCTTTGCCTATGCAGACGACTTGTCCATTGTCGTCCCGGACGAGGCATCAGCTTGCGGCGTCCTGGAGGTCATGGACAGTTACTGCGGGGCGAGCGATGCAAGGTTGAATAGGTCGAAAAGTGCAGCAATGTACTTGAACTCCACTCCTTCCAGTCCGCAGCCCGTTCATGGTCTCCCCGTGAAAACGCGGCTGCGGATTCTAGGCTTCCAGTTCGAACCAGATGGTCTCTCTCCCGAAAACTGGCAACAGGCTAAGGAGAAGCTTGAAGCCAGGGTTCAGGAATTCAGCGCGTTGTCATGCCCTTTGACTGCTCGAGCGACAATCCTTCGCTCACTTCTGTTTTCCTTTCTCACGTATGTGGCGTGTGTGTCTCCTATTCCAACCCGAACCAAGCTTATCTTGGAGAGGGTCTTGTTTCGCTTCCTCTGGAAGGGTACAACTGGTTGTGTAGCTAGGCGGGTGCTCAAGTTGCCCAGGGACAAGGGAGGACTCGGAATTCCCGACCTGGGCATCGTGGCTACTGCACTACACGTCAGGTGGACCCAGGTCGCTCTTAACTCGGATATGCTCCTAACTCGAAGCTTAACTTCCTTCTTTCTTAGCACCCGACTCCGCTTGTTCTCGCAGAGCACATTTTCCCACTGTGTTCCTCGTTCAGGTACCCCGTCCACCATTTATGCGGCGGCTGCCAACTCTTTGGTAAGCCTCCGCAAGGTTCACCCAGGCATCGACGTAGTTTCAGCTCCACTCCAAGAGTTAGTGGATATCCTCACCCCAGGACTCCCCCCACATTGCCAAAGGTACGACCTGTCGATTCACAGGCCAAACTGGAAGCTCATTACGGCCGGTTTCCTCGACGCCAGGCGAGGCACCTTTATGTACCGCCTGGCGCGAGGGTGCCTGCCGTTGAGCTACAAGCCCTTCACAGCCATCCCGGCTCGTGGAGTGTGTCCTTTCTGTGGCGCTCGTGAGGACTCAGTTCATATCTTTACGCAGTGTTTGCTTCCTGCAGCTCTTCTCCCAAGAGTTGCTAGTCTATTTAGGCTCCCAGGCGTTCCTTATGAGACAGTCCGATTTTTGCACCCTTTGCCCAATCAGGCGATCAACCAGTTCGTGCTTCTCCTCGCCGAGTGCTCATACCAAGTTTGGCTGGCACGCTGCGATGCAATTTTCGGGGGTCGGGCACCGGGCCTTCACGAAGTGCTTGCGAAAGCACGGAAGGAGGTCTGGTTCCACCTCACCCGGGAGCGGCACCGCTTGGGCGAGAAGAAGTTTCTCGAAGTGTGGGCTCGTCCTGCCGTGATTTTTGACGAGTCAGGTGGAAAGCTATCCATTAAGTTATGATGCATGCTCCAAAGGTCGCACGACTCGGCCGTGTGCGCCAGTCGATCTACGGGGTTTTGTTTGGCTCAGTGGAACCCAGAGCTGGAACCGGTGGTGGTGCACCCTCAAGTGGTCGCGCTGCTCCGCGGACGGCTTTGGTGGTCTCCATAGTTGTATGCCTTGACCTCTTTTGCGTCAGGGCAGTCCGAGGGTCAGTCAGGCTTGCGCCCTGCAAGACCGACATGGCTGTTTGTGTGTTGAGTGCAGTCCCTCAGTTGGACTGCACCTCAACAGCCCCCTTGTCCGGGAAGGACCGTTGGCCCGAACCAAGTCCCCCCACCCAGTCAGCCCGGGTTGTGGGGGAGTACCGGGGTCAATGTATCGAATGATGCTGGGTTGATGAGTACATGAAAGCTCTGGGACGCGGCGCCTCTGGTTGCCAAGTCCTCTTCCCATCTGACAACGGTGCCACACGGAGATCTTTCCGCTATTACGTTAATATATGGAATGAAATTTACTCGTATCCCATACGCACATGCTAGTTAGTGCATGTTTCTGCATGATGTTTTGAGTATTTCTCACGTTACAATATCAGTCGTGGCGATACGGCGGCGTCATTACGGCTGCCTCTTTTTTTTCGCTGAGCCTTTCCTCTAGAGTTAGTGTACTATATATTTGCATGCCGTGCCTAAAACCGCACCAAATAAGTTTGCAGCTGGTTCAACCAAATTTTAACAAGTTCCGCCACAAGTCCGAACAACTTGACTGTCCGTTCCTTTAAACATGTGCTCACCACCTGTCTTAGCATATTGGTAATTAACGTGATTAATTATTGTCACAGGTTGTCGAGCAACTTTTACAGTGAAGCTGTATACGTCAACCGTCCAAGGAAATTTTCGTGTCGTTAGCGTCGTAAGCAAAAACTCCCCATACGTGGACCGATCCCGGAGATAGTGCAATGCTGGGCCGACCCGCGGCGAAGGTGAAGCAGGCGTTAAGCACTCCCCATACGTGGGCCGATCCCGAAGATAGTTCAATGCCGGGCCGACCCGCGGCGGAAGTGAAGCAGGCGTTAAGAGGAAGCTTTAGCTCGGGCCCAGCTCCGACGCCGCCTATTCAAATACATGTAAAACGCAAAAACGTTTTTCTGAGATAAACCCTGCACCGATTTTAATGAAATTTGTTGCATTTGAGAGAGAAAGTTACATTCTAGTGACTGCTGGAAGCGGAATTTTGATTTAGGGCCTGAATTTTGCTAGCACGAGTTTCTAGAATTCGAAAGTTTGAAAAACATAGAAGCACGAAGTTTGCAAATTCATAGCTCTGCATCAAGAACAGATATTTCGGTTCCGTAAACGGCCACTATTAGATCATTGAAAGCGGAAAAATTTGCTATTTCATTTTATATCTTACGTGAATTTGTTACCTTCTGTACAAGGGTTCTGCAAAAGCTGTATTTTCATATTACTAAATTTTTTGAGAGTCATGTATAACATATCAATTTTCTCCGCTTTAGATGTGCTATTAAATGGAATTCACAGAATTGTGGTATCATTTTTCGTTGCCGAGTTGCAGTTGTAAACTTGATAGTTTCGTATTCTGAAAAAATTCGATTTATGCCAATTTTTAACAGAAGATTGACAACCTAAATCAAATATTCGAAACGAACAGTCACTATATTTTAAGTTTTTCTTTATAATGCAACAGACTTCGCCAAATTTGGTACAGTGGTTACCTAGAAAAATGAATTCTCCTGTTACATGTATTTAGACAGGAGCACCCGAGCTAAAGCTTCCTCTTAAGCACTCCCGATACGTGGGCCGATCCCGAAGATAGTGCAATGCAGGGCCGACCTGCGGCGGAGGTGCAGTTCGCCATTAAGGGGCCCACATTACACAGCTTCGCTGGTCTCCTTCTTCACAGAGTAGAAGCGCACTGAGCTTTTTTTTTGTCCTGGTTTTAGCCGTAGACTACTGACAGGAATGAGAGCAGGCCCTGTGATGGTGCTAGTCGTGATTGTCTGCTATAAATAATGAACCGTTGGGGCAACAAACTAAAGAGAAGGAAAGGACAGAATAAAAGCGATGTTTAGAGTTCGGGTTGGCCACGCGAAATGAAGAAATAAAAATATGGCTCCGATATTTGCGAGCTCGCTTTCTGCTGTTGTTTCGCTGGAACGTAACTTTAAGCAATCAAGCCTTTAAAGTTTTAAGGCTAATAAGGGCAGACACTTGGCCATGTTGGTAGTTCGTGTTTAAAATAAGAACAGCGCGAGAGACAGGGACAAATGCTGTGCGTGTCTTTCTTGGTTTGTCCCTGCCTCTAGCGCAGTTCTTATTTTAGTGTTCGTAAGTTTTGGATTAACCTGTACACTTTTTTTGACCAACTTTTGCTATCTGGGTATTTTTTTTAACTTTCACTTGGATTTATTTTCAGTTTTCGTCACGGGCGTTCACTTATACAGCAGTAAGTATTTCAATAAACCCAACTGCGTATTTCTGCTTGCGGTGTCACAAGAATGCTGCGTGTGCTATCACGTGGGCTTGGCTTTGGGTTAACACGGCTGATGGGACTATAGTTGATGCGTTTCCTAAGCCTCGAACATCGTTAGACGAAAGAAAGAACATGAGAGTAAGGAAGAGCCAGGACAGTGGGCTAACTTCAACTGTTTTCAACAATCGAAATTAACTCTGCTTGCCGTCTGTTTCTTCTCGTGCATTGTCTTCTTGCTAATTAGATATGTCCCAGCCGGGGCACTGGTACGATCTTGCTATGCGTAAGATTGCATGCTCAGATGCTGGTGGCAAAACAAAAACGAAAAAAAAATAAAGAGGTGCTAAATGCAAGGGTGTGTCTAGTAATGAGACCGCAGCGCCTTGTTCGGGTAGGTTAAGGAGGCAACCTGAATTAACGAGCAAAAATAGACAAAGAGAATAAAGATGCGTGGTTCCTCACGTGCACTCGAGCCTGACACGGCGGCTGACCGTTAGGTGTTGTAGAACGAACGAGTTGACGTCTCATTCTGGTGAGCCGTTCCCACAAGGGCCTTTAATGCGTGAGCATTCTAGAGCTACTTGTCTAGGAACTCTGTCCGTCTGTCTGTAAAGCGTGAGACAATGCGCTACTATAGGTATACATGGGACCCTGTGGGAACGTGTATGAGACTGCCTTACGACTACGTGTGACTGCGTGCACTGAAGAGGTACTAAGAGAAATGAAGGTTAGTAAAAGACTATTTAGATTAATTACGATGAAATTACTTAAGCGTAATGAGGATTAATTGTAGGTAATTAAGGATCGTGAGATCAATAACAATTATTTCACGTTAAATTAAGTAGTCCAATCAGACTAATTAAACGCACTTCATATCGATTAAGCCTAATTTCGATTGATTAAGGTTAACTTGATTAAAGCCAACCGGGATTATTTAAGTGTAATCGAAATGGCTTAAGCATAATTAAGATTAATTACGATTACATCACCTAATTTCAATAAAGAATAATAAGGGCGATTAAGTGGAATTGTTATTACAATGCTATACCTATTTCAGGTTAATTACGAATTCATTAATTTCGCCCGATAGGAATAATTCTGATTAATCGGGTTCACCAGTTAGGTAATCGCAACAAGTCTCTGCAATACTTGCAGCACCCTGCGTCATCCTCGACGCAGTGAGCCGCGGTGTGCGTAACTTGCCACTCAAATTATCAGTCGTTGCATGAATGCAAAGCGAGCGGCGGGAAAAGTTATTGCTTACGCACTTTCTCAAAAGTCCCGCTAGGGAGTTTCTGCAGTAGCCTTTATGGGTCTCACTTAATCGGCGCTGCAATATGATAAACCGTCGCGCACCAGGTGATTTTTCAAGGTTGACCGAATGACTCGTTTTGAAACAAGGCACAAGCGGCCTTTGCGCTACCTATTGAATGAACAGATTTACTGTCAAATTTTCGAATCATCATTACATTACATTCTCTACTGAATATTGTTAATGGATTATATATAGGGCATCACCTATGACGTATATATGCAGCCAAAGGAAAGCGAAATAATTGAGTATAGCGAAGAATCCTAGTTAGTGTTTGTTCTTCTTGTAACCATGGCCTCCGAGATTTGCGCACGCGGGCGGCCTTTGCTCCGGCCTTCCCATTCGCATGGACGTAAAAGTGTTGGGTGTAGCCGGCTCCTTCTCCGCACCGCGGCGCCAGCAGCTGAGGGCGGAGGAAGGTAGGAAACAGAAAACATAAAATGGAGGAAAGCAACAAAGAGAGCTCGCCATGCAGTAGGCCACATAAACATGCAGGGCGGCAGAGGAGAGGAAAAGTGGACAGAAATTGAGGATCAGTTAAATAGAGAATAAATAGGAGTGTATGCGGTGACAGAAACGCACCTTAGAGACTCAGAAGAGCTGCCAGTGATTGAGAATTATGTTTGGGAAGGGTGCAACAGAACTAAATCGGAAAGAAAGGGAGGGGGAGTCGGAATGCTCATCCATCAGGGAGCGAAATGGAAAAGAGTAAATTCAAAAATGTCAAGAGCGTATTTGTTTATCAGTTACATAGAGTGAGAAAAAAACTTGGCTGGGCGTTACGTATTTGTGAACCGGAAATAATTGCACGGAGAAGAATAAAGAGTTAGTGGAATGCATAAGCGCTGATATTAAGCGTTTCGGGAATGGTGCTGGTGCTATTCGGTGACATGAATGCCCACATACAGGATTTAGGTCACTATACCGACAACAAAGTGAAGTCAATGCTAAGCATTTGCGAGCAACATAACCTCGTTATCGCTAACACAGGGCCTAAGTGTGAAGGGCAGATCACGTGGGAAGTGGGAAACCGGCAACCCAACATTGATTGCTGTCTCATGACTGAAGGAATTATTGATAAGTTGAGAGAAATGGTCATTGATGAGGAAGGGTATAGTAGCATAGGGAGTGACCATAAACGCATCATTTTCAAAATGGCATATGTAGGGAAAGAGAGCAAGGAGTGCAAAATGGCCAGCACGAATTTGAACGCTGAACAAATAACAAATATAGTCACTAGAGTCGAGTAAGAACTTGGCAAATGGTCAAATAAAGAGTGGGAATATAGTGAGCTTCTAAGTGTAATAACGACAGAAATAGGGAAAGAGAAACAACATGTTCGTTGGAAAGGAAAAAAGAAACCGAAAAGCTGGTGGAACAGGGAGATACGAAAAGCGATCGCCGAACGACAGAAATAATCCCAAGATCATAGGCAGGCAAAGAAGGCACAGTTGCCGAAGGATAAAATAACCAGTAAATGGGAAATATACTCGGAGAAAGAGTCTATGGTTCTAGTACTGGTGCAAACAAAATAAAAGGTGAACGTGAACGTTGGTTGTCAGAAATACGTGAGAAAAAGAAGGCCGCACCTAGAATATTTTGGAACCACATAAACTTATTAGGCAGGAAGTCAACAACAATGTAACAACATATCCTAGACGAAGATGAAAACAGACTGGAAGGAGAAGCGGCAATAAATTATATCCGAAAAATAACAGCCGACTCTTTCCAAGGCAATGCCGAAGTTGTATTTGAAGAAAAAAAGAGCATCAAAGAGATCCAGGTGGAAACAGAGCTGGGGCTGACAAATTTCAACTGAAAGAAAGCCGAAGAGAAAATTCCTAAGCGCACAGCCACAGGGCTAGACGAGGTTCCCGTTGTGCTAATTAATGAACTAGAACCAAAAAGTAAGGAAATTCTGGTGAAAGCAGTGGAAAAAACTTTAAAAGATAGACGAATACCAGCTAGTTGGCGATAAAGTAGAATTAATTTAATTTATAAAGGTAAGGGGGAGAAAGACAGAATTTACTCGTATAGACCGTTGACCATTACATCGGTAATATACAGGCTAGCAATCCAGGCAAACAAATTAAAGCTTCAAGCATGGGCAAAGAATAATGGCATTTTGGAAGAACTTCAGAATGGCTTCAAAATAAGTAGGCGTTCAGATTATAACTTATTTGCTCTTACTCAGTGTATTGAAATATCAAAACTAGAAAACAGACCGTTATATGTGGCCTTTTTAGACATTACAGGAGCTTATGACAACGTAGACCCCAACATTTTGTGGGATATTCTGGAATGGGAAGGCTTAGGTGACGATTGTCTACAGCTTTTGTGAGAGATTTATCTAGAAAATACCGTTTGTGTTGAATGGGAAGGGATGAGTAGCGAGGAGAAAGTTGATATCAACAAGCGACTGAGGCAGGAGTGCCCTTTATCCCCACTGCTGTTTATGATGTGCATGGTGAGGATGGAGAAGGCGCTATAAGGAAGTAATATCGGTTTCGATCTCTCATACAAACAGACTGGTACAGTAGTAGAGCAGCAGCTTCCAGGTTTATCTTGTGAGGACGATATTGTGTTGCTAGCTAATAAGCAAAGCGATTTGCAACGTCTAGCTAATATCTGTGGACAGGAAGGCAACAATTGAAGTTTGAAATTTAGTGTGGGGATACACTATGGGGATAAAATAGGTACGAGGTCCTCCGAGGTATGTGGAAAGGTGTAATGGTTCCAGGACTTACTTTTGGAAATGCGATTGTTGCCTTGAAATCAGGGGTAGAAGCAGGACTCGATGTGAATCAAAGGTTAGTGGGTCGCCTCGCATTGTGCGCTCATGGGAAGACTACAAATGAAGCTGTGAAGGATGATATGGGCTGGACTAGTTTTGAAGTGAGGGAAGCTCGCAGTAAAATTGAGTATGAAGAACGACTGAGGAATATGGAAGAAAGTAAGTGGGCTTGGAGAGTGTTGAGGTATGTGTACAGCAAAAACATTGATTCACAGTGGAGGAAAAGAACTAGGAAGTTTACCAGCAAGTATGCGGCCTGTAGGGTGGGAAACACAGCAGCAAAGAACGTCAAGCGGAAAGTCAGAGGCCGAAATAATCTCATGGGTGCCGGCAATGGAAAATAAACCTGCCATGAGTAACTACTTAAGAGGAAAAAACGAAATCAGGAAAGAAACAGTTTATGATAACTCAAAGGGAAGCTCATTACTTTTGGAAGCGAGATCGGGATGCCTCAGAACACGCACCTATAAAGCGAGATATAAGAAGGAAGAAGAAGCATGTGCTTGCTGCGGTAAAGCTAGGAAAACAATGTAGCATATTTTATTGGAATGTGAAGACGTCTACCCAGCGGTCGATTTAGGCACCACTGGCCTCCTTGAAGCCCTTGGGTTCAGAGGGAGCAGTGGTAAAGCAAACATGTCCGCAACATGGATTAGTAAGAGGTGATTAGAGGATTGCTTTAATAAAAGTAGGGAAACGACAAAAAACGGAGACGTACAAAAGCACAGTTCGCAATATGGGATCAGCAAATTTGGTGGTGTGAGTTCACAGTGTTTTTTTTATTGTTTAACCTAGGGAGGCCATTAGGCAGCATAATAGCAAGAGCTTGGTAGCGCAACCCACCACCCCGTTCCAAAGGGGATGCTCATAACATCCATCCATCCATTCATGCATCCATCCATCCTTTGCGTGCGTCGAGGAGGCTTTCGGGCGCGCCGGCACTGTTGCAGCGGTTTGGATAAAGCGAGGGAAAAAAATTATTTTTGCTGCTACGTGATCCCGTACTGATTTGGCAATGACGGCTGACGGTCTACGAGGAGTGAAGCGCATGTTGGGGCCTATTTATTTTCAAATGCGTTTTTTTTTTCACAGAGTAGTCCCACTACATTCCGGTACGTTGGTGCGTAGAACTGGGACATTTATTTATGAATACTTTAAATGCCTTCAGGAAGGCATTACCTAAGGGGGAGTACGGTTACGGTAACGTAAAAGACGCATTATTAAACAAGGAAAAAAAATCATGACGCAACAAAAAACATTATTCGCACAACACAATAGCACGCACAATCAGATTAAAGAAAGATCAGGAGTGGGAACATGCTATTAGGTATTACACGGACATCATTGCACTACACAATAGTGTACCAATGCGAGATTTGCCATGTCAATCGCTAAATCACCGCAACGCAAATTCCAAACACAAAAGAAAGAAAGAAAGAAAGAAAGGAAGAAGGATCGAGAAATGAAGAAAGGAAGGAAGACAAGGGAAACAACATTTAAACTCTGCCATCTGCGATAATTAAGCTACCCGTTCATAGAGAATGGATGGTGTTTGAACCCAGACATGATTTGTTTATCAAAAAATAAATTAATAAAGATAACATAAGTACGGGCTATAGATGCTACAAAATCAATGAATAATGATATAAAAAAGGTATAATAAAAACGCAAAGGCACAAAATGACTACAAGGTTGAGGCGGCAAAATATTATAGCCAGAACTGGAAAAATTGCCTGGGATATATTCTTGGAACATATCCCGCCATATGTGGAAAGGGAGCACACGGGCACGCTGATATCTCGCGCGGTCTGCTTTCTACAAACGCCTCCTACAAACGCCTCCACGGACGCCAGATGATGATAATGATGCCGCTGATGATGATGATTACTGGCGTCCCCCTTTGACGCAGGGCGGCTGCAAATAGTCCCTAGCCTGCTTGACTTAACCAGGTTTTGCTACATCTATCACTTTCTAGCATTTTGCCTATCTAATCTCGATCTTGACTTTCGCATGTAAAGTCTTCCGCATCTAAGCCCTCGGCTAACAGCGCCACCTTGGGGCAGCCGGGCGCGAACGCCGGAGTAAAATTTTTTTGGCGGGGTAGCGCGTCGAATGGAACGGCCGGAGCAAAACCGGCTACCGCCCACAATCTCGGAGGCAATGTTGTTACGCGCTTAGTAAAACTGGAAGCCATGAGCGGGCTCACTAGACAGGCAGGTGTGTGAGAAAAGGCGCGAAGAACAAAGTACATGTGGCGCCGCCGCCTTGAAGTTCCTGCATCATCTCGCCGTGACGTCATAGATATCGACGGCACCCTCTCGGGCCTAGTTAAAATTTTAAATCGGTAGCCAAAGAATGACCTTAGCAACTTCGAGAACTTTATATACATGTTCAGCAAAGGCCCAAATACGCGAAAATGCTCCGAAATCCGGGGCGCCACGTTAACGTACTCGCGATGGAGTTTCGCCGCAGAACCTAAACGTGACATATTGACATTTGTTTCCTGTTTTAATAACCGACGTAATACCGCTAAATGTTTAAAAAATATAGTTTTGAAAGAATAGTTGGTCCGTTTACACAAATTTAATGTTTCTATTTAACGTCCACATAACGTATCGAGAGGACGGGGTGAGTTAAAGAAAGTTCCTTTGGTGTACACGCCCTGTGTTTGTCCACCACTCGGGCTTGTGTATAATCAATGTGCGTATTGCTTAGCCTATTTAGTCCATTAGTTTTGCCGTATCTCCTCGTTTAATAGACTATAGACGCGACGCCCGTGCTCCTGGACTTTCAGGCATCTGGTCACGTAACACGTTTTATCTTGTACTTATATGGGCTTCCCCAACTCACCTTTCCTGCTTTACTTCGTCCACCACCATCGTTCGCCCCCTTGTTTATATCACCGAGAAAACAGTAACAACAACAATGACCACAAGGGAATCGGTATTATCCTCGGCAACGTTCTCATGGTCGTGCGAATTCGTAAAAAAAAATTGTATTTATTGAGTTTGCAGAATGCTTATACGTATGCGAAGGACTACATTCCATTGTTCACAGATTGGTATACTGTACAGAGTTCAAAGACGTATTCCTATAGATTTTACCGTGCAGATAATTTTTATTATTATTACTATTATTTTACTGTGCAGTTCTACAGACTCGATCATCAATACATTCGTGCTGAGGTTTCTCTTTAACGCAGAAACGATTTTACTATATTTTATTGCGATAGAAACGCTTATGCATCCCTTATTTTATGTATTACATTTCCTTCTGCTTCATTCAACTTCCTTTGCTTATCTTTTTCTTTTTGTTTTGCCATCTCGCGCGTATTTTTGCGTCCCCTGCCTTTTTCTTGCCTAATGCACCCTAACTGGTAGGGCCAGATCACTTAGAGCAACTAAATAGACAACATCAAATAAAAAAAATGGAAATAAGGATCTGCAGTGGTACTTAAATGACTGCTGAAGAACGAGACTATGAAGGTCATAGATACTTCTCTCTCTCTGTTCCCATTCTTTGTTCCCAGAAAGAAATAATAATGCGTCATTTAATTCGACATCACGTTAAGTCACATGCTTCTGTGTCGCAAAATATGACGTAATCATTACGTGGAAGGCGTCGCAAATCTGGACAATTCAAGGTATTTAATATTAAGTCTCATACTTTTGTGTCGCAATATATGACAATTACTACGCGGAAGGCGTTGCAAATCTAGGCTATTTCGATGTATTATTAGGTCTAATACTAATGTGTCGCAAAGTATGACAATTACTAAGCGGATGGCGTCGCACATCTGTACGTATTTATCACCGAGAGAAGCGGAGTGACACAATTCTGTGACCAACGGCCGCAGTGCACCGCTTCCGCTCGCGACCAAAAGATAGTGCATCGCACAGCGGAAGCTCTAAGATGCACAAATAACACATGATTTGACGTTGTAGCTGCAATATATGAAGCAGTTGTATTTCGCACGAAGCGTCGCAGGTAAAAAAAAATACAGCTGCACTCAAACACGCGCGGAGTGAGCCTTCGTGGCCGCTCTACTTGCGCATAACTTCTGCAGCGTTTGTTTAGGGTGCTTCGAAGCGCGCGCTCCGTTCCGCCGCCGTGCAGGGTAAAGACAACCGCGTCGTCTGCTACGGCGTCCGCCATTATGATGACCGCTCCATAGGCAGTCAACGGGCGTCGCGCAGCTGCATGTACAGTTCGGTTTGATAGCGTGTGCTGCTTTAATGATATGTCGAGAACACAAAATTGTCGCATCAGCAGTGTGAAGGCATCAATTTAATATTCTGTCATTTTTATTTTTAAAGCGGAATTTCCAACCGGACTTGCTGGCAGCAGAAAACTGCCGTCCACGCCAGCCGCGCAGACCTTAAAAGAACGTCTTGTTGGGCTAGCTGGTGTCTGTTCACTTTGGTTAAGGGCACGAAACATACGCAGGCACGAGTCCCGCGGTCTTTCGCTGTGTCTGTGTGTGAGTCTCGTGCCTTTAACCAAAGCGTAAAGACTGTTTGGCTGCCAGCTGAAACCCGAATTTGTTTAACAAACCGCGTGCCGCCAAGGGACAAAATAATAATTGTCATCGCACACCCTACTTTCAAATCTTGTTTTCGAATCAGTCATCAGTTAGACCATTTACGGCTGAATGCTGCAACGCTGAGTAGAAAGCAATGATCGTAACAGTCAAATAACCACTCTGTGGTTGAAACGAGGCCGTGTGTAAGTGATGTTGAATGGTTGTTTCGGGGTCACGGAAACTGCAGTGAATGTGGCAGCTTTTCATTTGTGTCTGTGTTACCTGTGCTGATATTTGCGAATTTTTTAACGTCGTATATTTCAACCAATATCACATCCACGGCCTTTCGTTGTGATTTCGTAGCATCGGATGTGATGGATCAGTGGTAGAGGGCATCGGAAATTTCGACCACCTGAGGTTTTATTAACATGCACCGATACGGACGTAGTACACAGCACCATGCGTTTAACCTCTATAGAAATTCGGCCGCCGCGGCTGGGTGGCTCCCACGTCCTCAGGATCAGCAGTCGAGGGCGATAGCTACGGAGCCTATACATCCGGGCCGCTTTTATTGCTTCATTGTAGTTCGAAACGTAATTTATATTTGTTCTGTGGGATATTACACACTAATACTACGAAATGAACCTGGCGCATTTTTTTTAGTTTGAGTATATAGCATGCGCTTTCACTGAACGTTTTATTTTGTGGCCGTATTCTGTTTAGCAGTGCTTCCATAGTTATTCTTAATTTTGTGTTGAATTCTTTTGTCTTACTGTAAATATGCAGATGAGGGTAAACAAAATATTGAATGCATACCAGATTATTTGTTGCCTTACATGTGGCTTATATAGCACTGAATCACGACTCTCACGTAGTAATTGACTTTAAAGCCCTGTTTAGCATATTTTCTGCACGAATATATTGTCAACTGGTAGTTGCTATAAACCGGTCATCGATGCTGCTTCTCAACACTGAGAAAAAGTGCATTCAATAGATATCAATTTTCAATGTGATAGCCTGTTTGTTTGGTCAGGAGCTTTAAGGATTTCAAAAATAACAGGTGCTACAACTCACTACAAGTTAACTGCAACGCATGTATTGCTTCCATGCCCACTCTCGCAGCTTCGAGGTGGCGCAGGTGAATGCGTAGCCTTACTCTTGCATAACTTAATATCAGCATGTGTTTCATAGAATCCTTGTGTCACTGGCATGCCTGCAGACTGTACTGAGCCCTCTTGATTAAATATTCTGTCACAGCCTTTAGAGAAGACTTCAGACATAGCAGGTTGTCAGTCCAGGACGTGATTCCTCTAAAGTGCTCTTCGAAGGGCGTAAGCAAGCTCATAACTTCACCGCTTGGATAACATAAGTTCTTACCATCATGAACATACTCTTTTAGTGCAGTTAAATATGCATGCTCATGGCTAGTCGAGCCCAGCATTGCAGCCCTGCACTGCTCGCAGTTTTTCGTTTTCTTTTTCAAAATTCCTTTCACAAGAAAGCCACCAATATGGTGCAAAATGCTGCACTCAACTGAAGTCCGTGCTTCTTCCAGTCATTCTGTGAGTGGTTCGTGCACTGGGGCACGCAACACCCGGGCATTTCGGACCAGAAAACGCCGTCCACGTGTGTCTCTCGACCGACCGTAACGAAATGTGGGCAGCGCAATGGCGGCCGGCGGTCGGAAGGCGGCACTGACCCCTTCACAGAATGACTCCACCCTCCGAGAGGGCGCGCGCATCGAGGCACCCTAGTTTGTCTGCTTTCTCCTCGCTACCTCGCACGGCTCATGTCTGAGCAACGCCACCTACATATGACAAGGTCTGTGCACTCTGCTTTACGACGGCATACTACAAGGGCAGAAATTTCCATTGCCAATTGCGGCGTGAGGAAAGCGGGAACGTCAAAATCGCCGCAGCTTATGCGGCAGCATTCCCATTGGACTCTACAGCAGTCGGCCCTAGTTGCGTGACGTCATAAAGTATAGTGAGCTGGGCTTGTACAATCTACGTGGATTTTGTCCGAGTCCTTCAGCTGCCAGGGTGATCGCACCGGCTTCTTCGAAATGCGCGCTTCTGACGTCACGAGCCACGGTGGCGCGCCGCAGGTCTTGATTGTTGCGAAGGTTTAGGAGGGACGCGAACGGGGACGCCCAGGCCGTCTCCTAGCCCGCACAACCGCTATTCGCAGTGATGCAACCGCCGCGCCAGCCGTCAGAGGTGCTTTTCCCTATACTTCAAATTGACTCGTACTCCCTCCGCTTTGTTGTTCTCTCACGAAACCGCGCATGCGCGCAGTGGAGAATCCGTGCAAGTACCACAACGACGCCAAGTGTACCACGGCGTGCAAGCAGTTCAGAAACCTGCCGCACGGATACTGCCGTGGCGACCATTGCGAGTGCAGCACGCAAGCCCGGGCTGTGGTTGAATGTGAGTACGATAACAATTTATCGTGTCTAATACTGGTGTCACACGTGCACTTCTGATGGCGATCGGGGCCGATCCGGATCGAGCTTGATCCGGATCGGGTGTTTCTACACGGTCATTTGCGATCGCCATCCTGCGAGATCCGGACTGGGCGATCCAATCCGACAATCGCGATCAGGCCCCTTGATCGCGATCGCAGGTTGACGTCTGCGCCCTCTAGCGCAGTATTCTGAAAACGCTAAAAACAAAAAGGGAAGGCATCAATAAATGAGCGTTTATAAATCTCTTACCAGCAATGATAAGCTGTAACATTGAAATATTGTCCGAATTTAACCACATTTTGCAAATCTGAACTTGTAACCAATACATTATGCAGTTCTGAAATATGCTGACGATCAGCAGACGATAATAACTCGATCCGGATCGCTAGGACCGTGTAGCAGCGACCATTGTTGATTGCGATCAAGAAATCCGATCTGCATCGGCCCGATCGCAATCAGAAGTGTATGGGTGACAACAGTATTTAGCGGTGTCACACCGCCACTTTCGATCGCGATCGAGCCTTATTCCGATCCAGCCTGATCACGATCGAAAGTGACCGCGTGACCTCGATATTGCACTCTTAATCATATTACAAGTGGTTCCACTAAGTGGAACATGTTAGCGGAAATGTTCCGCTTAACATGCAGAACCTGTGTGCAACGAATGTCGTTGAGCGTCGGCTCTTCCTCCGGTGTAGCTCCTAGTCGCTGTTGCTGCAGGCACCAACCTTAATATCTTTCCACATAAGTTTCTTCAGAGCCGGCGATAGATGCTAGGCCTTCTTTCTAAATCCGGGGAGAGCAAGGCTCACTCGAGGCTGAAGAAACTGGCGCTGCTATTAATACACCAGACATATCGTGACCGCATGAATATACAGGGTGTCCAAACTATCATGTACCGAGATTTAAAAATATGCGAATGCCGCGTAGCTGGACAGAACAAAGGTATTGTTTGGCGTTGCTTGGAGATGCTCAGATTATTTTTTTTGCATTCCACCTAACTGCATAATTAGTCTTGATTAATTAATGAATCCCTCAAATATTATAATCAGATAAATAGTTTCAACGAGAAAATTGTGGAGCAACGTGGAAAGCTCCCGATACAGCTTTTTGTTGCTCTATACGTGCTACACAAAAGTGTTTTTCCGAGAGTGAGAACAGCCCGCCAGTACACGCAAAGTGCTGTTGCAGCCATGATTGCAATCTCGTTCTGCGTAGGTTCCACCAACTAAGTGATACATATATTCAAGAATGTTCCAATTACCGTATTTATTCGCGTATAACCCGCACCAAAATGTGAAAAAACGCGTTTAAAAAGTGGGGGTGCGGGTTATCTGCGAATTTTTTCCTTGGGAGGGGGGGGGGTCGGCTTCACCGCAATGTGCGGCGGCCTCCCCGTGTAGTCCGCCATCCCCATCGTCATCGACGCTTGTCAAGCCGATGAAGGGCCAACGAAAGGCCAGCATTGTTGAGCCTCGCGTTAGGCGCTGTTTAGTGTACTTACCCCAGTTTGCACTGTTTGCCTGCTTTGTTTTGGCATCATGAGTGCGACTCGACGGCAGTGTTTCACAGCGAAAGAGAAGCTAAAGATTATAGCCGCTGCCGAAGAAATCGGCAACAGAGCTGCTGCAAGACAGCATGACGTCGACGAGTCGTGCATTCGCGACTGGAGGAAGAAAAAAAGAGAGTCTCGAACAGTGGCGTAGCTAGGTCGTCTGGCACCCGGGGCCCATAGGTCTTCTGTCACCTCCCCCCCCCCCCTTTTGTAGTCGAGGAAGGCGAGGATATCGACAATTTCTGGGTGTCTTCAGACGTATATGACACCCCCCCCCCCCACTGGCCCCTTGCACCCGGGGCCCACGGCCCCCCGGCCCCCCCTGTTGCTACGCCACTGGTCTCGAAGCAACGAACCGGAACAGGCGAGCGTTTCGGGGTCCGAAGACTGGCGCGTACCCCCACCTCGAGACGCAGCTTGCGAAGTTCATTGAGGAGCAGAGAAGTCGTGGCCACGCTGTTTCGACTGAGATGGCGCAAATGGAAGCCCTGAAGTTGGCCCGGGAATTGAACATTCCACGTGAGTTTCGTGCAAGCCGTGGATGGCTTCAGCGCTTCATGCGAAGACATGGATTTTCTATGCGGCGGCGAACAACCATGTGCCAGCGGCTTCCTGAAGCCTACGAGGAAAAGTTGTTGAACTTTCAACGATATGTGATCGCACTTCGGAAGGAGCACAGCTATTTGCTGTCTCAGGTGGGAAATGCTGATCAAACACCTGTGTACTTTGAGATGCCGATGGACACGACCATGGAAAAAAAGGGCTCCAAATCAGTCGGCGTGCTGACCGGCGGAAATGCCAAGCTGCGCTGCACAGTCATGCTATGCGCTTTGGCTGACGGCACGAAACTGCGCCCGTATGTGATTTTCAAACGCAAGACGCTACCTAGCATTCCACTGCCCCCAGGAATCGTTGTGCGTGCGGAAGAAAATTCGTGGATGAACAGTGGCCTAGTCGGTGACTGGCTTCGAGTAATCTGGGAGCGAAGACCAGGTGCCTTGCTGGCACGCCGGTCGATGCTCGTACTAGATTCCTTCAGAGGCCACTGCACTGATGCGGTGAAGGCTCGCCTTGCCGAGACCAGCACCGACCTCGTCATAATACCTGGCGGCATGACGTCCATGCTACAGCCACTCGACGTGTGCCTGAACAAGCCGTTCAAGGCACACGTGAAGCGGCTGTATGCCCAGTGGATGGCCGACGGCATGTACGCCCTCACACCGACGGGACGCGTGCGAAGGCCTGATATTCCATTGCTGTGCCAGTGGATCGTGGATGCGTGGAAAGCGATACCGGCCGATTTGGTGCGCAAAAGCTTTAAAAAATGTGCGATCAGTAATAGTCTGGATGGTTCCGAGGACGACTACGTCTTTGAGAGTGGCGATGAAGCCTCGGATGGCAGTAGTGAGAGCGGCGACGATTAAGAATCGGATAAGCAGTGACGTGGTGGCGGTCGTTTGAATAAATGTTCTGAAAACGAAATGATCACTGAGTGTGAGTTGCATCTTTCTAGCGCTCATTTTTTTTTTTCAGGTAAACGTGCGGGTTATACGCGAGTTCTTTTTTTTTTTTCCGCCGAGTTCAAAGTTAGGGGTGCGGGTTATACGCAGGGGCGGGTTATACGCGGGTAAATACGGTACTTAACCGCACTTGTGTGTAACCAGATCGAAACTATAGTGCATTTGCTATGTTGAATCAGATTCCTTTACAATTTGGTTGAAGTTCATAGAGTGTTGGAGTCTGGCGAACGATCTCGCCACTGCCACCAGTTGTAAGGGTTGTAGGTCGTAGGGAGGAACTTGGGGGGGGGGGGGCAGGACTAGGCGAGCACGATTTATTTACAGTAATTTACGTTAGAACCAGGGATACATTCGACAGTCTAGCGTGACTCCCAAATGGAGCACGCAAGACGAAGCATACAGCATACGAGCAAGAAGCTCCAAACACACTGCTTCTCGAGCACGAGCACACTGCTCACGACACGATCACACACCACACCCTAGCAGCGACAAACAGCTGCTTATAAACACTCCGTGCTCCCTAGATCCCTCAGTGAGGGAGACGTTCGACCAGTTATCGTAGCCTAGCCGCCTTTGAGCGGGAGGGCTTACACACACACACGCACTTCCTCACTGGTTTCACTGCCCCCACCGAGGTAGGACGGTCTTCGCAGAACTCGGGGCTTACGTCTGGAAACGTGCGTGGGACGGTGCCGCCAAATACGTTCCCTCGGGATCTCCCCCGCTCACGGCAGACCAGGTCGCGCGTTTCTATTTGCTCCCAAGCCCAGCGCTCAATCGCTGCGCCGCCATGCGCCGCCCGCACGTACCACCTTTCTAGGTACTTTTTCGCCGCAGCGCCATGACACGCGCCCTAGATCCTTCTTTTTGCTCCCCTGGCTGTGCCAGAACGCGCGGTGTGTTCGGGCCAGCCTGCATTCGCTGAGTTTAGGCGGTGTAGGTAAATTTTAATTCTGAATGCTTAAGATTACCCTAAGCTTACCTTCAGTATAATTTGTATGCTTACCCAAAGGGAAAACCGTCCCTTCGTCCGTCCCGTAGTAAGACGACCGCTTTCGAGATAGCGCCCGCAGTAGCGAACGAATTTGCCATTGTGCTGCCTTCAGGTTCAACAGCAACGAAGCGGTGAAAACACAGTGCTAGCTGGCGGTGCTCTCAGTTAACGCCTCATTCTGCAACTTTCGCAAATCGCTTTGAAGTCAAGCGGTCGCGCGTCTCTTTAAGACTATGTAAGCGGCAAAAATACAGCGCGCGAAGCTATGAGCTGTTGGCACTGTTTTGTGGGCATCGCAGATCGCTTTCAAGCTACGGCCCACGCGGCATTGCCATAAGGAGTCGCCGACTGAGTACGCTCATGGCTCAATAAAAGAGAATTTAAGTGCGTCCAGTATTCGGGCAAGCGTGGGCGGTTTTCCGGGTGAACGGGGGCGTAAACGTGAGCGGCCAGATTGGTGGCGCCAGCTGTTGGCGCAAAGCTCAACCACACAAACACGGAGGCAATTGATATATTCTGCTTAGCTGTTCGTGTAAATTTTGGACAGCGGCGCTATCGTGTGGACAATTACGCCACTGCCGAAAATTTGCACCAGCAGTGAAGCAGAAGATAATCGCTTAATGTGATTTTAGCTCTGTGATTGTCTGGAAAAGCTCTACGCCACCACGGCGGCTGCACCGCTCCGGCCGCTCACGTTGCCCCCGCTCATCCGGCAATCCGCCCAAACCACCCCCGTTTGCTGGAATAGCGGACACATTAAATGTCTCCAATGGTTTCACGCGGATGAATAAGGCGCTGAAGAGCGATGACGGCCTATACAATGATCGGAACCGTCATCAGCGCACCTCGGG
The DNA here is from genome assembly GCF_050947875.1 of Dermacentor variabilis. Classification (NCBI taxonomy): domain Eukaryota; kingdom Metazoa; phylum Arthropoda; class Arachnida; order Ixodida; family Ixodidae; genus Dermacentor; species Dermacentor variabilis. Next base: position 72,471,033 of record NC_134578.1, read on the forward strand.
CCTCCACCTGAAGTACTTTGCTTGCGTCGTCAATGCTCCTTGAGCGCACCGTCGGCACCAGTTCGTGTCGCCACTGAGCTGTCGTTAGTAATTGCCTAATCAAGTTACATAACACTGGTAATGACACCGGGCTGCGCGGAGATTAGCTAGTGGCACAATGCTTACGCATAGTCTAACTCCCAGAGGAGTTTCTGCGTGATTTTTCTTTCTTGTTCCTGGACGTTTAGTATGCGTATTGTATGCATCGCCAACGCCTTGCTATTGTTTCTGCTGGAAGAGAGATAGTTATGTCAAGAAGGAAAGGAAGCTTGAGCGCAGCGATGATGTGGCTAGTGGTGCGAGAAACCCTCCATGCCCCACGATTATCCCAGCTTTTGTAGATCGAAGCGCCTCTCACACCACGACTAACTTCTTATTCCATCCCTTTATCCCCTTATCCAAACTGAAAAAATTCGTCCAGTGTTGCGTCAGATTCCGCACGCAACTCTTATTTCGAAACAGCCTAGGCGGCTTGTTTTGAAAAACCTATTTTCTCTTACGACAGCTGGATGAGCAGATTGTGCGCCCCGGCAAAATATCTCCCCAGTCCCGCGTCAAGTACCTACACGTATCTAGGGAGCGCTCGTCGTGACGCTTCGGGGGAAAAGTACCTAGAATCGTGGTACACGCGAGCGGCGCATGGTGGCGCAGCGGTCGAGCGCTGCGCTTGGGCGTAAATAGAAACACGCGACCAGATCGGCGGTGGCGTGTTCAGTTACAAAGCCTGGTTCGTCGAACTCATCTCGGCAATCCCGCGACGAAGAGTCGCGGACGCGGCGCATTGTCCTCCCCACACAGTAGACTTAGTGGCGCCGTTTGTCTAGACGATGACGGTGTCTTCCCAGAAAACGCCAACCCTGCTGCTGCAGCTGGCTGAGAAACTTTGCATGTTGGCACCATGGCAGGCCATTCCTAACAAGAGGCTGCACGAGGGCACCGGGAATACTCTGAAGGTCGCTGAATCTGAGTGTTTTAAGTGTAGATGCTACATCCCACTCGTGAGCTCTGACACGTGCGACGAAACTGTGGAATGGCGTCCCTGACGACTTTGTCGCCGTCAATGGCCCTGCTAAGTTCCGAACCAAAGTACCCGCCTTAATTCCTTAGCTCTGTTATTGAGTTCTTTCCTAACCACCGTGTTTCTTATTTGTGTTTGACCACTAAAAATTCGCCATAGTTCTCTTTTTCATTCCTGCCTAACCACTGCATTACACACTTGTGTTTATTACGTTCTTTATTCCCTTGTTGCGTTCGTGTCCAATCGCTGTGTTACTTCAGGCGAATACGGCAAATCGCACCGGCGTTTGCCGGGGCGCCCTGGGGCGACGATGACTGGGTGAAACGGCGCATTGGGGCACACCGACGTGATTTGCCGGATCCGCCATTAGTAGCGCTTAATATATTCGCGTCATCAGTTGCAGGTCATTCGCCATTTGTTATTGCGTTGCTACGTAATCACTTACTTGGTTGTGTTTGTTACATTCATACCCTGTAGTTTGTTCCTACATTTTAAAAAGAAATTATGTATAACCACCCACAACCGACGCCTCATTGTGTATCTGTATATGTGCCCCCACCCCCCCCTCTCTCACGAAACTCCATCGCTGGAGCCTATGAGGTCATTTGCATGAATGAATGAACGTGCAAGCAAGCAACCAAGCACAGCAATTCAACCCTAAGCAAAGCGATGCAACACAATGCAATGCAACGCAAGATAATGCAACGCAAATCAAAACAAAGCAAAACAAACAAACAAACAAACAAAACTGCAGGCAGTGGAATGCAACTTCACCGTAAACAGCAACATGTACTGCTGTCGTGCACGAAGTCTCGTGGTCTATCGCCGGCCACGGCGGCCGCTTTCCGATGGGGGCCGAATGCAAATCGCTCGTGCATCGTGCTGTCGGTGCGCGTTTAAAACATACGCAAAAGTGGTCAAACCTATTACGGCAAGTTCTATTATGGCATCCCTCACCATCCGACGTACGTGCAGCTTTAATATGATAAGCCCATAATCATGAATTTTTAATGACAACAAACAACGCTTATCATTGGCTGGTACATGTATGTGGACAAAAAACAAAATAAATACAGTATATATGTGTGTTAAAAATAAAGAATAAGAAAAACCTGTTCTACACAAAAATATTTATAATGCGTCTTTTTTTTTCTTCCTTATGATTCGTGGATACTTTTCTTCATACCCCCAAAAAAACATTTTTTTAAAAAAGGTGTACAATATGCACAAAGGTCTCCGCGTATGGTAAGTCAATTCTGCAGAATATCTCAAAGAGAATAACGTTTTCTAGAAAGAGAAATGTTGTCAGCTATGTAACACTAGCACGAAGCTATAAAATGCCCCTGGTTAGCGCAGATGGTTGAGGGACGGCTACAGTAACGCGCGTTTATCGTCAATTCAATGCCCTCTACTATTAGCGGATTTTTTGTTGACTGCGAAGCTCTCTCTTCCTCTCAGAATCACGAATAAGCTTATTTCGCAGGTTCGTGCTATTCTAGGCTACATGACACTACTCTGCTTACGTGTAAATTTTTCGTAGTTGGTTTAAAACTATGATAGCAAAAGGATGCGCCTACAGATTAGCGGACTTGACATATGATTTGTCAATTTTTTTTTTCGTTCTTCCTTGAAGATGACTGTTTTGTGCTTTCGTGCGAGCTCTTTATACGTATTATTGTAAAAAACCCTTCCCGATACTGCCCTCAAGGTAAATTGTAGAAACAATGAATGAATGAATGAATGAATGAATGAATGAATGAATGAATGAATGAATGAATTTTTACATATGATATACAGCACATACGTATAAAAACACAGGGGCGAGGAGCTTTAATACTTTGAATGCCTTAATGTCACGCTGACGTAAAGGCCCTGGGACTTTGGCGTGAAAAAAGAATTATGTTTGACCTTCAGTTTCTCTTCTGGTAATATTCTCTTATCGCAAAATTAAAAAGAATAACGTTTTAAAAGAATACTTTATCAGCTTAAAACGATTTAGTTTTTAGCTCCATCATGCATGAACCTTGCGGTTCGTAAGCGCCGGTGAAATTCTTCAGGCGTCACACGGCCACATTTTTTAACTATTTTGCTTGGGGGGCTTCAAATGACTTCGATGGGCTGCCGGTGTGCTGCCCCTCGCGTGACAAAGACGCTCTTCCTCGCGCATGCCGCAGCCGCGCCGGACCCGTGCCAGCTTCAGGACGTCGGCGCATGCGTCGTAAGCTGCACGGGCGTGTCGTTCGACATGGGACATTGCGTCGAGCAGGTCTGCCATTGCCTCAACATGAACGGCGAGCAGCCTGGCACCAGGCTCAGCGGTAAGGTTCGTCTCTCCTGCAAAGCTCGTTGAAGTGTTCCCGAAGCAGTGCTTGCGCATCCCTGCCGAATAAACACACACACACACACACACACACACACACACACACACACACACACACACACACACACACACACACACACACACACACACACACACACACACACACACACACACACGCACACGCACACATACACACACACACACACACACACGCACGCGCGCACGCACACACACACGCACACACACACACACACACCTATAAGCCTTAAATTCCCGAATCCCATACGAACACATAGGCGTCACATATAGAAACCCGCATGTTCCCGTATGTCATACGAGGCACGACGCATATAAAGATCCATATAAAGGTCCCATATAAAAACCCATATGTTCCCAAGTATCATACGCGGCATGTGACATACGCATGGGAACATACATGTTTTATATGGGACCCCCATCTGCTCGTATGGGGACCATGTGGAACAGGCCTGGTATGACATAGGGTAACATAGGGAGTTTATAAAGAACCACCATGTGTTGGTATAGGAATCATATGTGTCATGCCACCATATGGCACATGTGGATATACGAGTTTTTGTATGGGACATACTTGCTGAACTGGTGATCACATGGAATATTTGTACATGTTGTGTATGGGAACACAGGGGTATCTATATGGTACCCCCATTTATTCATATGGCAATCATTTTGGTCATGCTCGTATAACAGGGAACATACGGGTTTTTATATGGGACCTCCTATGTTCACAAGGTGATCATATGGGGCATATCCAATATTCTGGTGTTAACAGCGCGGCACATAAGCTTCACATTGACGAAGTCTGCAAGAAAATTTTCATGGCTTGCTTTCTCTTGAATAAATGCCGCGGCATGTTCGACATACACGCATTACGAATGATTTATATCAAAATATTTCATTATCGCTATATGTAGAGTTATTTAGGGTCACACATAGCGCGCATGTTCAGAACCGGTTATAGCCCTCCAGAATAGAGCTGTATGCTTGATGGCCTATTCTAATTACTCTGCACCTACGCCACCAATCTTACTAAGCCTTAACATCATGGTTGTAGGGATCATGTTTAATGGTCGCTAGTATTAACACCAACTATCCAGTTTTTATCACATTTTTTTCGTATTCTGGTTATGAAAGCCAAAAAATAACAACGTATTGCTATTAGTATTGGTATTTATTACACAAAAAATTACGGGGATTGTACAAGTTCTGACGAGAAAGGTGGGAAAAAAGCTAAAATATTTTATTCATATAATATTCTAAATATAGATTGGTACCATCGTAAACTATAAAGGAAAATTGCAACAAAAAATTAATTAGAGAGAATATTCATATGATTAAATTTATGCATACCCATAGGGGTACAGAGGGCTTCGTAGAAAACGCATGAGGAAGCCTATCGTAGGGGTGGGTCGACCTAAAATTTGGCCGTGGGCCAGCTTGAAATTTGGGGGTGAGCCAACGTGAAGTTTACGAGTGGCTCAACTGAAATTTAGGGGTGCCATGGGCCAACTTAAATTTGGGAGTGGCTCAACTGAAATATGGGGGTGGCCTAACTGGAATTTGCGGATGGACCAACTTGAAATGTGAGGTTAGGCCAACTGAAATTCAGAGTTGGGCCAACTTTGTGGGTGGGCCAACTTGAAATTTCGGAGCGGAACAAACTGAAATTTACAGCTGGCTTAACTGAAATTTGGGAATATGCTTATGCATACTTAGACAACTCCAGTGGAGTTTCTGCACAATTTTTCTTTTAAGATCTCCTTGGTGACGGCGCTGGCGCGATGAGGAACGCCGGCGGCCACAGCACTGGCGTCGCACCCCGAAAGCGCACGAGATCACACCAAGATAAGACCGACGGATAACCTTCAGCGTTTGTGAGCACCCAATGAAACGATTAGACTTAGCTCGGTGTTTATATTATCCGTTCCGCTCAGACCGGTGTATGCACCACTTTATGGTGTACGCACATCAGCTCTGCAGGAACGCTCACATGTGTGCCCACTATACGGTCATGTCAGCAGCGGAAGGAGGAACGTTGTCCTGGCTCCGGCAGAGCCGGTGCGTGCGCTAGGCGTCGTAACTTTTGCGCCTAAACGCAATGTGCGTCCCTGGAGACCCTCACCGCGCGGGCCGCGCATTCGCGTCGATACCGTGACAGCACGGCGGCGGTGGCAACAACTCCTCTAGCGTTCCTATAATAGCAAAACTAGCGCTGTAGCTAAACAGAGTCGCAGTTTCGTCCGAAAAGCGAAGCATCGAATGCGACAGCAAATTAGTAAACAGCTATACGAATGATAGTAGCTTTATCGGCCTTATAAACTTCGAAACTTTCGCGTACTAAGTGAATTAACAAGCATGGTGTCAGCGCGCACAAGCGAACACGAACACATCGCACTCGTTGAGCGCGGATACTCGCTGTGAACGCTGGTGTGAGCAAGCTCGGCAGCAGCAGCGAGAGAAGTGACCTTCGTGCTGTCTATCGCTTCAATGCAAGAGCGGCGAGAACAGAGCGTGCACAAAGGTACGAGCCGTCTGCAGATTCCTTTCAAGATATGGCACGCGCGACTGCGCGTGGGCGTACAAAGTACGCACTTGTTGACGGAGGCCAAGCCGCGCCTCCCACCCTCTTCCTTCTAGCCTCCCCGCTTTCCTCCCTGTCGCGCGTGAGATTGAGCCGCGATCGCCAGTTTCTCTTGCGCCCGCATGCGAAATACGCAGTTGCTGCATCAGTACAACGCCGCCCCCTATGCCTCCCTCCCATCACCCACGGCTTTTCGCGCGGCGGAAGACAGCGCGTTTCGTCTCCGCTTTTCTCCTCTGCGCTGCCACATTGAGCCACGATCGTCTGCTTCCCTGCGTGTTCTCACTCGCACATGTACACTTGTCCTTGTAATGTATACAGAACATCACGGTGACGGTGACGACAAAAAAAAATCGTCGGGCTGCAACATTCACATGGGGACGGATTACCAGCGAAGCTTTTAGGCTGCATACATGGGCTGCATACATTATGAAACCATACTTTCTGTTTTCGTACAGCAGCGCACTACGACGACACGGGTGCTGCCGCAGTCATCACACCTACCACGCATATGCTACAATTGCTGTTGCAGCCGCTCCGGCACCTCCGGCGCACGTGACGTTATAACCCCAGGAGCACAGGCCACGTGCACAGGCGTCGTCGCTACACTCGTTCCCCTTTCCCCCAAATGGTAGGCTGCGCGCGCGTTCATGTCCACGCGCCGTGTTCCCGATGCGGACGCAATCCGCCCAGAGTGCACCCTCTGGGATGGCCTGCGGGAGATGCATACGGGGGCCAGAGGAAAACAGCTTCGCTGTAAAATGCACCTGGAGTGTACATATAATTGATACCGCAACAGAAACATGTTGGGATTTTGATGAGCACAGGGATGGGCTTAACACGTTTGTCCAATGAGTAGAGAAGATGAGACAGCAGAACAAAGACAACGAAGGTGCTTCGTCCCACGAACGCTGTGTCTGAGGAAGAAGGCGATCGACGCCGTCCCACTGAGAAGCGGCACGAAGGCGCCACGCCGAGGAGATTCCCAAGTGCTGCCGAAACGCCCGAACGATGCGCAGTGCATTCGGAAGCGCCGAGAGCGTCGAAGGCTTACCCCTGTATTCAGAAATGCACCTTAGCTTGGAGCCCATGCATGCTTGACTTGATCTAGATGATACCTGGCGTGAACAGGCCCCCGAGGCGCTCATTACGCTTCCTTCGGGGCGTTCCCGTCAGGCGTTATTTTGACCAAATAGAGCGCGGGCTTCAAGCGCAATGGGCCTTAACTCGAAGCCTATGCTTGGCTTGGTCAAGCTGTCGTCAACGCAGGCAACGAAAGGAAATGATAGCCAGGTGTCATCTTGACAAAGTAAAGCTCGAGTTACGAGCTATGATGCATTTCTCAATACGCAGGTTCCTCGTATTCAGAGGGGCGCCTTAATTTGAAGCCCATGCTTAACTCGATGTAGGTGGCGCCTGACGTGAACGTGCCGATGGACACCCAGTGAACTTTTTGGGCGCGTTCACGGCAGGCGTCTTGCAGATTGACAAGCATGTAAGCTTCAAGTTAAGGCGCATCTCTGACGCTTCAGTTTCAGCGCAGTAAATAAAACATTCCGTGTACTTTACAAGATCTATGTGTAACGCGACGCCTGCGTTACTCACATGGCGCTCGAGCGGGTGCAATGTGCTACAATCGGTCGTTACTCAGAATAACAGTTAGTTATGAACCAATCAAACGTAATGAGTGGACATAACCGATTCAATAACTAGGACAAAAACAGTAAATCATAAACGTCTCGCACTTAGAGAAACCAAAAGCGGACACCACCTGTGCTTTCGCATTTCTCCCGTCAAGTGTATTTTAATGCTCAGATTTATTGCACAACGACATTTAACAACTCAACCAACAACAAGTTTCGCTAGCCGACGGCGGGTTATTCTAGTCTTTACGGTGTGGCTTGCTAATTAAAAAGGGACTCCGCGCTTCTCTCGCAGAGGCCAAGGCAGCCGCCTCGAAACAGAAGGCTCCGAGCGGTGCGGCGCAGCCCGAGCTCAGGGTTGCGGTTGATGGAGGTGGACACCGGAAGCAGCCGCAGCACAGGAAGCGGGTGATCGGCTCATCGCAGGAAACCTACGTCCCGCTGCTCGACTTGGTAAGGACACGCGGGTCGTGGGTTTCTTGTGGTCACGTGAACCCGACGAGGGCGAGTCGAACATGAAGTCGGCCGGCTCCCGGCCCGCGGCAGCGTTTACGTGACCACTTCCTGCCAAGCTGGTCGAGACTGTCACGACAGCCTGCGTCTACAGGCGATAGACAACACAGCACGCGCCGTGGTTGCTCAGTGGCTATGGTGTTGGGCTGCTGAGCACGAGGTCGCGGGATCGAATCCCGGCCACGGCGGCCGCATTTCGATGGGGGCGAAATGCGAAAACACCCGTGTGCTTAGATTTAGGTGCACGTTAAAGAACCCCAGGTGGTCGAAATTTCCGGAGTCCTCCACTACGGCGTGCCTCATAATCAGAAAGTGGTTTTGGCACGTAAAACCCCAAATATTATTATTAGACAACACAGCGCGTCCCGTTCACTGCCGCGGGGCACGGCTGCGCACCACGGGTCCAACCCGTCCGCATTTACATGCGCCGAGAGTATCGTAACACGGGGGCTGCCGCTCTGTTGTTTACTTCCGCAAGCGCTTAAGTGGCTAATGTTGTCGTTGCTAATGTAATGCGACGATGTAATTGGCTGAAAAAAATATTCCCGTGATTGGCGCTTGAATGTTCCGGCGCTGCATTGCGTTGACCATGCGTGAACATTGTTAGATGTAAATTATCGTGCGTAGTGATTATATATGGCGACAACGGTGTTTTTCTTCTTTGTTTTTGCTTCACGCTGGCTATGCAGATACGCTGCTGCTCTTCCTTGGAACCGATACAGTCAGTTAAAAGGGTACACAAGCAGCTAACACACGCACACGCACACGCACACGCACGCACACACACACACACACACACACACACACACACACACACACACACACACACACACACGCACACGCACACACCACGGCTGGTGATCCACGTGGTATGTTTGCGCAACCAAGAGTATCCGCTTTCTGTAGTTATTACTGCAGCGAAAGACGAGGTAGTCGTTCCTCCAAGGTTATTCGTATAAGCCGACGTCACGCAACTACTACTCCACAGAACGAGCTAAAAATTCAAAATCATTCAACCACCACGCTTTCAAGCAGCACCGTGCCGTCACGCACAAGCCAGAGAGAAAAAAAAGGCCGTTTCGCTCCCGGGTCTCCAGACCTTTCCTCCTCGCCCAAGTGACAAGGTCTGCACTTGCTACCGAAGAGCACAGAAACCCAATTTTATCATAAACCCAATGTTAATAAAATATGAAAACCCGGAAGCTCCCTCACGATGTACAAAGTTTTCCATCGACATTTTTTTTTTTCAGATAAGAAAGACACAACTAAAATGTAAATTGAGAGAGGAGATAGATAGATAGATAGATAGATAGATAGATAGATAGATAGATAGATAGATAGATAGATAGATAGATAGATAGATAGATAGATAGATAGATAGATAGATAGATAGATAGATAGAGAGAGCGAGAGAGAGAACGTCTACTTAGGGAGCTTAGACGGCACACCTGAGGCATTTGGCATGGATGCTCCGAGCTCAATATATTGTTTGCTTGATCGAAAATTGCTTCATTAATTAACGCAGTGTGGGAACGATTAGTTGAATAATGAAGTGATATTCTTCTCTCATTTTACAGCTGTCAGTGCCAAAAGGTGAGTAGTGTTACTTGTCGTCTAGACATCGAATGGAACAGTGTTTGCTTTGATTCAAGTTGAGACATACAAGTGTGCGAGTAAAACTCACAGGGAGGCGATGATAGATATACGAACGTACACCCGGCCGCAAAATATTATCGACCATGAAATCTGAGAAAAATCTTAATATCTCCGCAGCCTCACAACGCAGCCTGGTATTTGCATTTCGGTCCTCGACTAGAATGTTCTAACAACGTTGTCGTACACTGTTTTACTGGCTACAGCTATAGGCTGCTCGGGAATTGAACGTTTTCGGAGATCCCGTGGTCCGTAAACTTCTGTGGCCGTGTGTACATCACGTCAAGGTTTATAACTTCTGCGGCAAGACGGAAAGGTCGCGTTAAAATGTTCCCAAATAAGCCGGTCTCTTCAATCTCGTCGGTATGTTCGAGCACGAGAACCTTCTTATTGCCAGGCATCAGCAACCACGCCATCTTTCAAGTTTCCAAGGACTTTTGCTATGACGTAGCAATACATGGCAATGCCTGACGAGAAAAAATAGGGAATCGAGCATTCTTGCATTGTCTGAGCCGATGTGAAGCCTTCACTCTCAAAACAGTTGCCCCCTTTGGGGGGTACATTTGTCCCGCAACGATAAACATCATCTGCCTTGCTTACGTTTCCTTTCTTGAAAACGCAGCGCTCGCTGCTTTCCTGTCGAGAATGCTATATCACGCTGATGACGCGCAAGCCTTTCGTGACTTGGAAGTACCGGGCTCGCAGCGTTAAGGAAAGGAAATACGGGCAAGACAGATGAATATTGCTGTGTGACAAGATACAACCCAAAGGGTGCAAAGTTTTGTTAAGAGTGTTGCAGGTTTTTCGACCGTGTGTATACTTCGTTGCCGCTCATGTTGGACTTGACCGTACTTACACAATTAGATCGAACTACAGGTGGCTGGGCAACGAAGTGTAACTTTAATAAAGCAAATTAAACAAATATATATAGTAAAGGCATCACAAACAGAGTCCGGTTCAGCAGGCTTTCTGGATGCACGCTTTCTGAATCGCTGAAAGTGCGTTCGAGAGACGCAAAGAAGGCAAATTGGAGTTTTTATTTCTTAAAAATCAAGCAGCTAACATTGTCAAGTGCTCCATTGAACGATCCTGATCGTAAAATCAAAATCCTCATGCGAAATTTGAGCAAGAATAAATCAACGAAAGAGCGAAACCTCTTTTTTTCTTTGCCACGATCGTAAGACAAAAAACGCATGTCCCTGTGCTTGTTTATTTCTTTCCTTCGAGCGCAGCTCTGTACGACATGGACCCGTGTAGGACAGGGACGCCCGAGCAGTGCAGGATAGACTGCGGAAAGCTGAAGTACGATCGATCCAGCTGCGTGTTCAACGTGTGCAGGTGCAGCAAGACGACCACTAGGAGCTGACCATTGTCGAAGCCTTATAGGGGGTGGCCAGAGACGGCAAGTTTTAGCTCACGCGCAGACAAGACAGGCAACATGTGCACAAAGTGATTTCAGAAAAGGTTGTTAAAGGGACACTAAGAAAATATTTTCAGCCGTAACAATAAATTAATGTTCTACGTTTACCAGAAAACACTAATTGTTACCGCGATAAGAGGTTTGGTACAAGCAAGCAAAAAACGCAAAGACGAAACAGTGGTAGCGACACCTCCTTTATGTTTTCAAACCTGCCAGCCGTGACGTAATAGATTTTGGCGGCCCCTGCTAGGACCTAATTAAGCTTTTATCGGTAAAAATAGATGTGTTGTTCTCTAACGGGGCCGAAGACTGAACGCGGCAAGTCTCAATAAGGTTTAATGAGTCACAACGGCACAAATATGGGAACTATTACTATGAGATCCATGACGTCATGCTGACGTTCCGGCTATAAATTTCCGGCAATAAATTTGAAAAACTGAATTCGGACCTTCATTTTATCTTCTATTAACGAACCCATTACCGCGAAGTTAACGGAAATAAAGATTGGGAAGAATACTTCATCGGTTGAAACTAATTTAGTATTTGTCTTTAGAGTACATTTAAGCTGGATTGTTGATATAAAGTTTGGAAAAATTCCAATAAAGTTTTGAGTTGCGAGTCCAGTGCCTTCATGTCCCGTCGCTTCTTTCTTTTTAGGCCTCGCCTCTGTGCTGCGTTTTTCTGTCCTAATAGGTTCTTCCACTGAGCACAACTCCGACATAAATTCTACAAGATGACAGGCGCATTCATTGGTCTGCGCCGGTGCAAACATTTTCTCGATATTACGAGCGCTCATTGAAAAGGAACTTCGAATAGGACACGGCAAAGAGGGATCCAAGCTTATTATGAGATAATCGTATGATAAAAAACGCAGATACAAATGAAATTTACAGACTCCAGGAGGTCAGTGAAACGTCTGGAACCACATTAACGCAATAGAAAGAAAACTTAGGAACCAAATGTCGTTATTTATGACGTCGGGTGTCAAATTGAATATGAGATTGAATAAAAAAACCGTAACCGAATCAGAATTTTCCTTGAAACGGAAGTTAAAGCTGCACCGTAAAATATAATAATGGTTCGGAACAAAGCAGTTCAAGTGTCGTTCTATATTCAGCCGGGGACCCTGATGATGACGACGATGACAAAGGAATGACCATGAATGAATGACGATCACGGCATGACGACGCTGGAATGACGACAAGGAAACGACCACGATGACATGACAAGGACAGTGTGACCACGACACAGGGACAACGACCGCTTGACGAGGTTATAAAAGCGGCGACGGCGCGACGACAATGGGATGACGTCACTCGAATAACGACGACTCAAGTTCGAAAATGACATCAGGGCAATCCAATGACGACGACAGCGGGACAATGGCGACATTGCGATAACGGGAAGGTGATGGAACGACCACGATGACAAGGTGACGAGTGTATCACGAAAGAGAGAGAGAGAACAACTTTGTTTAAAACAAACCCAAGTCCGGGTTCACTTCGAAGAGCGAGGCCTAGTCGTCAGACAGGCTTCGAGATTTAAGGCGTTCGAACACCGCCTTCATGATGTCTGGGGAAGGAGAGCCCACGAGCCACTCATTCAGGATCGCAGGTCTTAAGACCTGCGACGACACAGCGACAACAATGACATGACGGCGATGATGACCACGGGATGGTGACACTTGAATGACGATGACACAATGGCGAGAATTACATCAGGATGATGGAATGACGACGACGGCGTGATTATGAAGGCACGGCGACAATTGGAAGACGACACTGGAATGGCAACGATAGAACAACGACGACAATGACGGCGAAACCATGATTACGATGGAATGGCAGCGACGACGTCACGTCGACGGTATGGCGACAACGGGATATAGCGACGACATAATGACCACTACATCACGATGACGACTGTATGAATACGACACAACGACGTTGATGGCATGATTATGATAGAATGACGATGACAAGTGACTACGACGGCTTGGGGACAGTGGTAAATGAAACGCTAGAACGACGTCTGTACGATGATTAGGCAATGACTAGGGCCGTACGTATGACCAAGGCGTGTTGTAGACGTAATGACTACGACGGTATGAGGACGGCTCGACGGCGACGACAGGATCGGGATTGAGTCACGATGCTGGAATAACAGTGAAGGTATGACGACGGTGGTGGGACCAGATGGTATGAAGACCATTGTAAGATGATCACGGCGTGAAGATGACGTAGCTGGACTGACGACAATGGTACGACCTTAACGGCATTGTGGTGACCATAAATTCATGTCGACAATTGTGTGACGACGCATTGGCGATGATCGCATAAGGAATACAGTTTTCGATAAAGACTATTTTTTACAGCCTTAATTTAAGCCGTTACAGTCATGGGACAAACCGCACTCTCATGGCTAACAGCCTACAGGGAAGAATATTCGCATACCTGCATTATTTTTTGTTGCTTGAAAATTCATGCGTTGTTTTCCTTGCAGATCTGTCGACAGACTAATAAAGAGTATTTTTGGAAAGCTTGGCTAACTTATTCGTTCTAGAAACGCTATGAACTTTTAAGGGCTAAAACGAGATATTTTCTTTTGCGGTGCGCTCCAAAGACGAAGCGATAATAAAATTGATATGATTTTGGCGAGCGCAGGGACGATATCACACGCTGCACGCTCGACAAGGGTGCGACACTGATCTTAACACAGCGTAAAGACGACAGCGCAGGGCAAAATACATTGGCACATCCTCAAGAAAGAAATTCACGTCAGCATTTACGACTGTTTACAAACACGGAAGAAACGAGGTGTTAAAGATAATCACACGCACACGCAAATACGGAGCCCCCAGCAGAGGACGCGCGGCGCAATCCGCACTATTTATGGTTCAGTCAGCGCTCGCCAGGAGGCTATGAAATACTTCTGTGGTGGCAGAGTCCAGCCACCGCCTACGGGAGCGAGTGAAGCCGCCGGCGGCCATATTGCTAGAGGCAAAAGAGCGCGGCTGTAGTACAAGTGGCCGCGGTATACGTGTGGCGCTCACTGTATTTACGGTTCCACAATGAAGAATAAAAGAGAAACCCCATTAGAAAGTACATCAGGCCGCACTTGCGTGTCACTGTTGTCGATAAAAAAAAATATTCCTGCATCGATTTACTGCCGCGTGCTTTGTGAAATGCTATCAACGGGACCATTCGCCAATCGCAATTTCTCGCATGGTTAAATTACGGATGGTATCCCCACCGAAACTAAGCGTGTGTGATGTGAGTGCGTAATGAACATTCATCGTGGTTTAGCCACTAGTTGGCGTGAAAGATACGGTATAGGCGCTGCTGTGCGGCGCGTCAAGTGAACGGTCTTCGACGTCGCGCGGTCCATATCACCGCGCAATTCCCGGGAGGCTTTGTCGTGTTCCGTTGTGTCGTGGGCATTTCTGAAGTGATGTTTGTCCAATAACCGTGGCGGATGTTATGGACGACTACGCCTTTGTCGCCGACAGGGATAGGTACGTCAGCACGCACCTTTTCACTTTATTTTGCGACGGCAGTTCGAAGTAACGATGAATAAAGCCCTGTTTCCTGTTTCTACAGTAATAACTGCTGTTGGTATCGTAATTTCGATACTAAGCAATATTTTTCGTTTGCTGAGAGACCGAAAGACCCAATAGCGTTATACTCGTGGTCACGTTATTTACGTGAAAATACGGTAATTACTCTCTGTTTTAGCGCACAGCATTACCGGAGCCGGTTTACACAAGGCGCCGCAAGCCAAGCTATCTGTTTTAGCATCCAGAGCAACTTGATAGGCATGTGCTGAAGCCAGAGCTTGCGTCATGAGCTTCCATTGTGGACTATAAAACTGGTACATTGCCACAAGAAAAGGAAGAAACAAGCCGAGCCGGCACGAAAAATATAGCCACAACGAAGGATCCAGCAATGTCGTCACCACACGACACAAAACGTCACACCGACAGAAGACTACAGCATCATAAGTCACAGAACACGCGCACTTTTGTCATGCACGGTTAAACTGATTAAGAAGTCGTACGTCCTGTGAAGATAGGTGCACAGATTGCGCGCTAACCTACGTGCTGTCAGCCGTTGCTATGAGATTGGCTTCAATAATCTGCCGCGTAAGTTGCGATCGGTGCTTCTTGTGCTCTTCATACCAATTAAGATTCGGCTCACATCCGCATTCTCGACAGTGGATTCCTGTATGTCCCTGTACAGCTCGGTGCACATTGTAATCGCGTTCTTTAAGCTTTTCATTAAGGCAGCGACCAGTTTGGCCTAAGTCTCTCATCCCACATGATATCGGAATTGAAAAAAAAAAAAACAATCTCAACAACGCGAGGCACAAAACGCTTCTTGTGCATAGTAGAACAGGCAGTGGTGCGTGGATGGAGAGGATTTACCGCCTTATACAGACCCTGCGCAGCTTAGTCGGCGCGGAAAACACTATTTCCACGCTAACCCCTCGGACAATCTTTCTTTCTTTTAATCTGTGGGAGACGTTATGCAAATATGGTATGACTACCGGTCTCCTTCGTTCATTATTTCGATGCTGGGCCTCTGGGTTACTGTCCTGCTTTAATATCTGCTTTAATATCCTTTCAACTAACACTGACAGTAGCGTAGCCGGGTACCCGGCGCACAAAATCCGATCGACTTGAGCTGCAAAACCGCTCTTTGTGGCTGCAGGATTTCCTGGGGCATTAATAAGACGGAGATTAGTGATGCTTCGCTTAACCAGGTTATAATGGTCAGCGTTAAATGATAAAAAGGTGTTTCTGACTTCTTGGCTCGTACATCCAGCAGACGTGGTCGCGTGAAGTACATTGAAGTCCAAAAATTGTAAACTGCTGCAGGTTGGCATCTCGTGAGTCAACACAAGCGGATAAAAGCAATAGTTAAAGGTTTTCACGATTTCGTCTGGTGTGCGCTGGAAAGCGGCGTTGCTAGAATCTACAAGGACAAAAATAAAAATCATCTACAATAGGCAGATATTTATATACATATTTATATTTCGTGCAATATTTCGATATACTTAATTTCGTGCATAGATTAATTTCGTGCAATCTGCCAATAAAACCAGTTGGAAGTCAGCGCTTTGTTCCTTCTTCTGGCCGCCTCGGCTTGTTTTCTCCTTTCTTTGTTGCGGATGTACCAGATTTAGAATGCAATACCGACTCGCCCAATCCTCAGCCCTATATAGTGGACTTCACTGTGGACATCCTTCCATAGTCCATATGTGCTCAACAAAAAAAATGATGCCACTTATCCATAAATACTTCGTTTAGCGCAAAACAACGGACACAAGAAAAGGCGACAGGACAAGGCGCCTTGTCCAGTCGCCTTTTCTTGTGTTCGTTGTTTTGCGCTAAACGAAGTATCTATGGATCCGCACCAACTAGCCCGCCAACACATTGTGCACTTATCCATCCCGCCTAGAACTTCTTATTGTAACACATGATAACTGAAACATCAGTCAGAAATGCTACACAGTCTTAGCAACAGCAAAACAAAACAAAAACATTTGCAGTTGACACCTGAACTTTTACAATGCATAATAGTTCACTATACGAACTAAGTTTGTAACTCAGGTTCTGTGGTTATTAATTTTTAAATGTTACGTTATTAAAAGCAGTGTCCACGCTTTTACGGCGAAGCTGTTAGCTCTCGTTAGCCGACATTTTTTCGTGTCCGCGTTCGTGGGCAAAAATCGCGGAGGTTGTGCAATACCGGGCCGACCCACGGCGTAGGTTAAGCAGGCCTCAAGCACTCAGCAAAGTTAAGTGAAAAGTGCATGCATTCTTTGGAATCACGCATACAATATACAGAACAGCATTCGTTTCAATAAAGAGCAAGCACGAAACAAGCCTTCTAACCACATATTTGATGACTAGCCCGCGAGAAATTCATAAAGGCGTCCTGTACGCCGCTTCTCGATCCATGTGTCCATGACGTAATGGTTTCAATATTGGGTTTCTGTACTCGAGGGCCTGCGTCGAATATTTTTAATAATGTTTATTTATTTATTACTCAGTGGTTATCGTCGGCGAATTTAATGTTGACTCTGCGAAACCCGGCAAGAAGGACTGGTTCCTGTCGTTTGTCAGGGACAACTTTGGACTCGCATGCTAGCAACCACCCCAATCACCAACCACGTGATCGGATCGTGTTTGGATTTGGTCTTAGCCGAAATTGTCGCGGAACCCATCACGGTATACCAAAGCGACCACAAAGCGATTATCACTACCATTACTCTAAAGTAATAAACATTTCATTCCCCCAAGTAAGTGTATTGATTTTGCAGCAGCTTCGCTGGACATTCGCTTTCGCAGGGCCGGGATGGCGAGTGAACATTTTTTCTTCACAGTTCGCTCGTTTAGCAGTCTTAGTGATGTGATGTACCCCAAACTTGATATAACATTCTGCAATATTATTGTAAAAAGGGCTCACGCTCTTGTGTTCAAGCCCAACATTTACAACTGCGTTTCTTGCTGGGCTTGTTTTCGCGAATAATTGAAGAGGAAACTTTCAAAACATAAAGACGCGTACGCAAGAGAAGTGGTCAGAACGAGCTTTTAACTTACAACCCTTCCCTTTTAAGTCCAGCGCACGAGCTGTTCACCTGTTCTCCTGTGTACGCGTCTGTGTGTCTCGCTGGTTACACCATTAAAAACATGCACAGTCGCTGCACCAAACATGCACCAAACAGAGTATGTCGTTGTCCAAGCACACCGCACATGGATAGGAGCACAACCCGAGACTGCTGCAAGCCAGCGACGAAATCCAATCCTCTCCTACTAACGTGTGTCCCACGCATGCGCTTCATAAAAAGCGCACGCAGTTACTTGCCAACGAGTATTTATAGGACGTAAACGTAAATTTAACATCGACATACGCGCATCTTACGAACACTTTCCCACCCGTTGCCAACTGAGGAAAACGCACGCACGACTTACGAAAACTGAGCAGACGGCGCGAGCTTATGTTACAAGTGACACGTCACACCAGGCGCCATCTTTACGCGACTGGTGCGGGATTGAGATGTTGCACTGCTCAAGGAATACATGCCACAGTCAGTTAAAACAGCGTACAACCAATTAACGTGACGAACATACTCTGTGCTCTGCAACGTACGGTTGCTGTAGACGGCGGTTCGGGCTTCTTGCCTCTAGCAAGATGGCGGCGACCGGCTTCACTTTTGGAGAGCCAGCTCCACTCCAGAAGTCTAAGCATATATCATCCTTAGACGGGGTTTTACACCTCGCGTTTTACAGGTTCCACGTTGGAGTTCATCAGTGCGGCTGCAGCGGTGCGAGGTAGGGGCGTAGCCTTAAAGGGGTCGTTTGCTTTCGGCTTCGGGGATGAATTAGGGATGATCGATTAATTTTTTTTCAGTTAACGATGAATAAATCATCATTTTGGCCTTTAAGCGACGGATCGCTTTCGATGCAGGGTTTTTCGTCGAATAATCGACAATTTTGCCGGGCCCCTTAAGAACGTTGAGACACAGTTATCCACTCTTAAAGGTCCCTACTTTGATGTTTGACAGGTGGAACCCAGTTAGAAATACAAGGTATGACAAAGAATAATCTCTAATTAGCTAAAGACTAAATAGAGTTGGCACTAGTGGCCTTCGAAAAGATAAACAATGTATGTTATAATGCGGCACTTGGAGCGGAATTAAACAAGACACACGGCACTAGACAATCCCTGTGCAGTACAGTTAAACAAGAAATAAGAAAAAGTGCAAATTAGTTCGTGAAATCCAACTAAAGTATGCGAGAGATTATAATACGCACAGAGTAAAAGAATATTGCTATCTTAGGATTTTAGGCCGCATGCCATTTTCTACAGAGCGAAGGAATGCCATTTGGCTGGGATGTTTTGGGTGAAACTGACACCTTCTTTGAATAGCGACACAACCAGCATGTGAGAATAGACACTATATATATACTGGACTCGACATGAACTCTATCGCTATATCAAGTACATCTTCAAGGGGTGTACGGTAGCGCGATTAAAACACGCGACAAAAGAAGACACACAAGGACACACACAGCGCTTTGTGTGTCCATGTATGTCTTCTCTTGTCCCGTCTTTTAATCGCACTACCGTACACCCCTTGAAGATGCGTTGCCAACAAGCCCACGTTGTAACCCTCGTCAAGTACATGCTCGAAACTGGCGCGAATGCTGTGCAACGTCTTTAGTGAACTGGGAGTGACCCGACGATCAACGACTGGGTTGCTAGAGTATGCCTTGAATTTCGAGGGCATTTCAAGCATTTGGCTTCGGATGGCTTCAGATGGCTTTGGATGGCGTGTGCGGTGTGGGGTAAGGGAGGGGAAGCGCTCGGCTGAGCATTACTCGGGACTCGAAGAAACAGTCGACAGTCGCTCGTGCGCCGCCATTCTAAGTACGATTTTGAAAATTTCGCGCAACTCTCCTGTCAGACTCTCGAAAACGATTAACCAAACACGTCTAATCAATTAGGTCGGTTGAAATGAAAGGTGCACGTCGATGAAGATTAGTCGTTTTGCGGGATACTGTCATTCGAATATTTAATTAATTCTTCGTCGATATTACCAACCCTATGATAAATCGTCACTCTAGGAACAGCCAGCAAACAGACCCGTAGTACTTTCGGCGTAAGGTGCGATAACCCTCCTATACTGCCTCGCTGACTAATATGTATCAGTCGCTCAGATTGGGCTACATCTGCGAACATTTTTTTACACTTAATTTTACGTGCCTAAACTTTAAGCCGTGAGCTGGCTTACTCCAAGATGCGGAAAGTACTTGCACGAAAAATTGAAGTGGATATTCGATTAAGAACAAAAATTTCACTGATTCCGTTTTTAACTAAATACTTTGTGGCTCATTGTAGTTTACGAATTGTTGCCGGTGAGTTCACAAGGCGTGTCCTCTTGGAACGAATACTCAGGATGACACCCGTATTTAGGTATTCATTCCCAAAGTGTGCGAACAGGTACATTGGAGTTGCAGTTACACTTTCTGCTTGAGTGGGCACCAAACGGCGTTTTGTTTTTATAGGTAAGTGGAACGTGGAGTAGTGCATTTTTCAGCGTAAGTTTGACGGTGCATACATCGAAGCTCATGCGATCCCCAGAATTCGTTCCGAGTGAATACGCCTCGCAAACTCATCAAATGTGTAAATTGAAACGAATGCCGTAAAGCAATTAGTGGCAAACTTAATTAGTGAAACGTTGCTATTCAGTCAATTATGCGTATCGACTTATTGTGCAAACAATGTCCGCTTCATCAAGGACTCCAGTTGAAGGATTAAAATTGTGCCATCGGCCACACTCAATATAACCGAAAATTCTTTATAGTCTAAAAAAATCATGAGTCATTCCACTCTGTGATGGTGTATGACCAGCGAAGCTGTTTAGTGCGTGGCATAGAGGTGGCACAGAATTTTGATCAAATGCACGAACGTATTTTTTTCCTGATCTGCGGTCATCGTGACGATATAGGTACGCGCACACATTCGCCTGTCGCCTCTGTTAATACGTGCCTCCGTCACAGAATACAATGAATTATTCATGTTCCCTTAAGCAATAGCTCACACCCCCGTAAACGCGGCCTTCCAATCACGACGACAGAGGTGAAAGTATACGCTGGAATGATGAGCGGCTACAGAGCCAGCGTGGAAGACGACGATGCCCGACCCATCGCTGATGACGACAGTTTTTTGCACAACTGAGCCAGCTGTAGAAAAAGGCGACGACGCTCGAGCC
Organism: Dermacentor variabilis; assembly: GCF_050947875.1. Classification (NCBI taxonomy): domain Eukaryota; kingdom Metazoa; phylum Arthropoda; class Arachnida; order Ixodida; family Ixodidae; genus Dermacentor; species Dermacentor variabilis. The sequence continues at coordinate 72,492,039 of NC_134578.1, forward strand.
ATTGCTGATGATGATAGTATGGGTCCCAGTTGTGAGAAGGGTAGTCCAAGGGCGCGTTACAGGTCCCCGAGTCCACAGGGTATGTGCCATTGGGCTTGGACGCTGTCTGCACTACCACCAGGATCGGTGCACTTGATGATAGTTTTTGCACACAGACGCCACGAAACTCTGGATCTTAGACCTATACAGTTTCGCTGTAAAAAAAGAAAGCAGCACCTAGTCTATATTGCGAAAACACAGATGCCTTGACAACAAGTGCAATCAGGCTACCTTGTCGAAGGGACATACTTATAATCTGCAGTGAAGTCCTTCGCGCTTCCTTTTTGCTTGTACAACCAACGCGTTTCGGAAACAAAAAGGCACAACTCACTAATGCTGCCATTGTTTAGAGCCTATATATGTATATCTTCGCGACACTTCCAGTGCACTCAGCTTGAGCTATGGCGACAATAGGGGCTAGATGAGGTGTATAGATTTGAACCATTGTTCACGTGACATACACCCAGCTACTGAGAACAATTTCCGCATCGCATTTTCGCTAAGTCGCGTTCGGTAAATGAAGTTCCGTGTACATGTGAGCCTATAAAGAAGGCAATCGAATGCGACTTGCGCTAGTGTTTCGAGTGCCGGTCATCTGACGATAATGGTACGTGGAGATTGCTCATTGCATCCTCCTTCGCACGGTTGCGCAGCTAGTGGTATTAAAATCGCGAGAAAGAAGAAGCTATGTCGGATTTTCAACCCATGTGGTGGGCGGCCCCAAAAGATTATATCTTGATGAGTGCTGAGACAATGTTAGGGGAATGATACTTCTCTGGTTTTTAAAGCCGATGTCTTTCTTGGCAGTTACCCGCACTTTTCCGTATCCGGTGTGCTTCTAGCCTAATTTACGGGCCGATCCCGAGGTAACGCATGTCTAAAATTGTGCATTGATCCTAAAGAAATAGATGTGGTATCGATGCCCCCACTGGTACTACCGTACCATACCACCGCGTCCTGCCACCATGTTGTACCTGTGGTACCAGTGGTAATTGCGGAGCTGGTACTACAACCCTGCAGCACTACCACACTGTGGTGGTACCGCGGTGCGGTGCTACCGGTAGTTAGGGGAGTGTTGGCGGCTTGTTTGATTCCCTAGTGACAGCTATAGCCTTTTGAGCCGCTGTCGTTGAGACTCTTCGGGTCGCAGAATTACCTATCAATGCTTCATGGAGTGACGGTGTGGTTCCCTTTAAGTGGAGGCGTAGCAGTCTTCTAATAATCCTAAAAGAAGGAAAGTCTCCACTACAACTAATAAAATAAGGGCCTATTGCTCTCGCAAGCTGTGTTGGCAGGGTCATGGAAATGATGATCACGCGCCTCTAGTGATTTATTGAACATTACAATGTTTATTCAGACACGATGACAGGCTTTCAACGTGGTCGTTCGTCGGTTGACGACGTCATTGATCTTGCGTCTTCGATTCAACAACAGAAATTATCCAAATTCCTCTCCGTCGCGCTCTCTTTAGACGTGACGGGCCCTCTTATGATAATGTTTCTCATAAAGCCATCCTTCACATGCTCGTGGATGCTAAATCGGAGGCCACACTTTTCGGCAGATTTGGATCTACCTCACCCGAAAGATCTTTGTATTCGCAGAGGATGGCCATACTCTTCAGTACTCCACGAGCCGTGGAGTTCGACAAGGTGAAGTTTTGAGGCCACTTCACAAGCCACCGCTTGAAAAGTACAGGGACTGTCGGTGTGTTCTATGCTTCAACTTTGCAAATTCCTCTTTATGGGTTCCTTGCGTTACAGCACTCCGGTGCTGTCAAGCACCCGGAATAAGAATCTCGCAGTGATTCAGAGCATGCAAGCCCAAGCGCTTAATAGGGATGGTCTTGGTCTTGATCCACCGCGATGCGTTTCAACGGCTGCAACAATTGCCATCACCAGGAAATTTTCAATCAATACGTATATCAGCCCAGACACGCGTAAAAGTTATCTTCGACAGCATTTCTGACTCCAGTCTCAACACCTTACTTCTCTTTCGGAAAGTAAACCAGAGGCAACTTTTTCGACCATTGTAGCCTGCTACCGATCCTCTACTCCATCCTATTTCACGCCTGCAGGAACGCCACCGTCTGCTTTGCAGTGTCTACGGCAACCCCAAGTGTGGCTCTCAATTCACGTAGTTGTAAAAAAGTCCGACTTGCCAACTTGTGCCCTAAATCAAGCCGCTGTACATCTTCTGCATCATTCCTACTCTAGCTCACATTTTACAGATGGCTCTTTGACTCTAACCAGCTCTACGGGTGCGGTTGTTATTCCGTCGACGTCAGTCTGCAAGAAGTTCAAGATCAGCAACTTCACAGCATTGACAGGGTCCGGCACAAGGCGCTCTCCGTAGTGCAGTGCTTTACGTGCATCAACAGTCAACAAATTATTGGACTATGTTCTGTGACTCATAGTATCCGTACAATCAGCTCTGTGCTGCGACCCAGGTGAACAATTGGTGGCAGAGATACAATTACGCTGACATCAAGTGGTGGACAGAGGCCACGACATTGTATTTCACTGGCTGCCCGGGTACTGCTTCATTACTGACAATGAAAGTGCTGACAAATCTGCCCGTGAGGCACATGGAGAATGTGAAAGCACCTCGATACCATTGTCGAAAATGGATGCATCGCTGCATCTCAGCGGTCTCGCCCATATCATTACTCTAAATAAATGGAATACGCCAAAGTTCATCAACTGGCGCCTATATGTCATGGACCCACATATCAGAGTACAACATTTACTCGGTTTTACTCGACGGAAAGTAACGTTAATGTGCCGCCTGCGAGTAGGAGTTTCTTTCACAAACGCCTACCATTCCTAATCGGAGTGGCGGATGGTGCCGATTGTAGCACATGTCGTGTCGAAGAAACGATCAAACATCTCCTGGGTGACTGCTCAACATGCGAAGATGAGACGATTACCATTCAGACTGCTTTAGAGCACTTAGATGACAGACCTTGACAAGATGACAGGATTACAGATGACAGGCCTCGTGCGTCTGCTATGTACAAAGCCAAAAAAGCACTGCTGCGTTTCTATAAATGCACTAGCCTTATGATTGCTCGTGATTGACTCAGCAGTGAACGCCAAATCATGCATGTGCCAGTGCAAAATGGGAACTCTTTTCATTCTTCTCTTTCAATCCCATTTCCCCATTGCAGGGTAACCTGTAGGGCTCAGCCTGATTGACCTCCCTGCCTTCATCTCATTACCTTTTTCTTTCTCTATCTCTCCCTATGGTTCATGTACCCCATTCTCACCTCCAACTCTCCAAGGAAGACATTGTCTTTCATCGACTTCAACTAGAGGTTCAATCGCCTTCCAACTGTTATTTTTCATTTGTTATCGCAATGTTATTAGTAACGATTGCCATGGTTACAATCATCCCGAGATTCACAGTGCTGGCGCATTTGGGGAAGAATGGCGGTATAAGCTTATTGGTGCATGCATACGGGAATGATGAAAATAATTCCGCAGCAGACGTGAGCTTCTTAGAACACTGTATCCGAGAACTCAAATCTCTATGCTTTTCAGAGAAGGCAATTCACCGGAGCCTCTGGCGCATGGATATGCATGGTGAGATAGAGAAATGATAAACGATAGGCAGGGAGGTTAACCAGGACTGAGTCCGGTTGCCTGCCCTACACTGGGGGAAGGGGAAATGGGAGGGAAAAATTAAGAGAAGAGAAAGTCTACTGTGGATATCACCGACGCGGTAAAGTTTTCTGCTCTGTATCCACTGACGGTCACTCAGTACCGATCACAGGCGGTGGCTCAATCCGGTAGCTTTCAAATACCGTAACAGCGCTTTTGTGGCCTTTTTTAGTTGCGATATGCGAGGCCACGGTCCCAAGATCTTGTTCAAGGGGAACGGTTTTCTATCTGACTTATTCAGAGCTGTGCAGAAGTCATGTCTTTCATTTTCCAAAGATGGGCAGTAGCACAGTAGCTGTTCTAAAGTCTCCTCGGCACCGCAGGTATTGCACTCGGCGCTATCAGTCATTCAAATCGAACACCTGTATACACTGGTGAATGTAACGCCCTTGCGTAAGTGGTACAGCATTGTTTCCTCATTTCGCGGAAGCCAAGGTAACAGCCACAGTTGCATAGATGGGTCAAGGGAATGGAATCGATACTGGGTGTATTCAGGTGTGTGCCACTTCTCCAATGTCATACGATGCGCTAGCTTGCTTAACCGTTGGGCTATGTTAGTCCTCGATGAAGGTACAGAAACAAGGTTTTCTCCTTCGTGTGCTTTCCTAGCAGCTTCGTCGGCGAGGTCGTTGCCGGATATACAGCAATGACCCGGCAGCCACAGAAACACGACGTCGTGTACTTTCGCTAACATGGTGCGCTTCTCGTACCTGCGACACAAGCTGTTCGCAGGACCCGCGACGAAGAGCTGACAAAAGACATTGCCTTCGGGTCGCAGAATATCGCCCACCAATTAGCCGGTTGTTTGTTAATATAATCAACGGCACCTCGGAGGGCAAGAAGCTTCGAACCCGTCGATGTTGTGACGTGAGAAATCTTGCATGTGATGCTTATTGATCGTATTGCTATAACCACTGCGCCGGTGGAGCTTGTCTGCGTGGAAGAGCCATCCGCATATATGTGGACTCGCTCAAACTAGAAAGTTTTCAAACAATCCAGAGCCGCTTGCTTCAAGGCCAAGGTAGGTAGGTCAGTCTACTTTCTTATCCCTGGAACCGAAAGGCACAGTTGAGGTTGTTTTAAACACCACAAAGCGGAGGGTGAACGTGCCGAGAGTGTGAAGCCCGTTGGCAGGGAGGCACGATGAATGCTGACCGCGTTGGAGAATGACGCCTGTTGCCGTCGTCCTGGAAGGCAGGCAAGAAAGCTTGATTGCATCCGTGAAACGGTGACGAATATGAGCCTCAAGCCTGTCGATGGTAATGTTAAGTCGTGATTAGATGCCCTTGAGTTATTATAACAGTTCCTGCTGTTGAGCCGCTCCGCGGAAAGCCGAGGGAAACGCGTAGTGCCTGTGCTTGCACGCTGTGAAGCTCTCGAAGACTTGACTTGCATGTTTTAGCAAGCACGGGAGAGCCATAGCGTAGGAATCCTTTAAAAAAGTGTTCGGTACAACTGTAGCATGGATCACAGGGACGATCCCCTTTTTTTGCCGGCGATGAATTTGAAGACATGAAAAATAGATATGAGGTGCTTCAAGTGGGCAACCTAAGGGTTCCAAGAGAGGTCTCGATCAACAATGACACCCGAAAAGCGCTAATTGCTTTTGTAGTATCCATTAATGTATACTGGATAACCAGACATCGCTTTTCGTGTAAAAGCGACTAACGCACATTTGTCTGTCGAGTTGGTTAGGCCTTGTGTGCAAACATAGCTAGATGCCGGTGTTGCTGCTTTCTGTAGCCTTGCACGAACATGCAGGCGAGTGACCGCTGATGCCCAGATGCAGACGTCGTCGGAATAGATTGAGACACTCGCTGAATTCGGCCAGCCCAAGAGGCACGAGGTTGTAAAGAATAGGGCTTAGAACACCGCCTTGGGGAACGCCTCTGAATGTGTAATGGTCGGTAGTCGGACCATCTTCCGTACGTACAAGCAAGAACCTTTGTGTCAAGTAGTCTTGGATCTATCTAAATATTCGCCCTCCTAGTTCAATTGTCAAAAGTGCGTCTAGGATGGCTTTACGGGAAGCGTTGTCGTACGCGGCTTTCACGACAAGATAGAGTGCTTGATAATCGCTTACAATAGTGTTGCTCCTCTACAGATGACACTAAATCGACGACACTTTTAATTGATGAACGGCCTCGTCGAAATCCTGCCATAGAGTCAGGGTAAATTTTGCGGTGTTCAATGTACCACTCGAAATGCATGAGGATCATACGTTCCATGAGCTTCCCGACGCTGTTGGCGAGTGCTATAGGCCGATATGATTCCAGTTCCGGCGGCGACTTTCCTGCATTTAGCAGCAGTATCAGGCGGCTGTGTTTCCATTCCTATGAAACGACGCCATCTTTCCATGAACTATTAAAAAGGGTGAGAAGTTCTCGTTGTGCTTCTCGACCTAGGTGGCGCAAAGCAGTATATGTTATTCCGTCTAGCCCTGGTGAAGACGAACACCTACTGAGCGCCATAGCAGCTTCTAACTCTTCCATAGAGAATGGAGCGTCCATGCTTGTATTTCGAGGACCGGGAATGTCGCTTAAAACCATGTCAAGAAGTAAAACTGTGCCGCCGGCGACTTTCGCACAAAATTCTTCTACAACGTCTATCTCACGGCATTCTAGAGAGCAAGGGCGTTAAAACTGTGTCATTGCTGAGGACATGAGCAAAGACCCCGTAGGGTACGCCACACACAGGATAGTGGCTTGTGGCGGTCCAGTGACTCGCCAAAGTATTTCCATTTTTTTATCTGCTAGCTTACTTATTAGGCGCTCTATCTTCTTTTGCATGCGCCGAGCAACTCTGAGCTCAAGAATGAACTTCATGCGCCTGTACCTCCTTTCAGCTCGGCGACGTAATGCACGAAGTCTTTTCAGTTTAATGCCATACTCTGTACGCTTCGATGAATGTGTGAATCAACGCTTACATTCTTGCATTGCGTCTACAGTTATGTCTTCTAACCTGCGTGCGGTATGTTTCTTGCATGCGTCTCGCACACGATATTCAAAGACTGACCAGTCGATTTGGCGAGACACAGCCCATAATGTGGCATCTAGTCCATCGATTCTCACATAGGTCGGAACATGATCACTTTCATGGATTTAATATCAGTGAACTACTGCACGCTTGAAGTCAGGTACCGTGACACCACTGTCAAGTCAAGGCAGCTGCTGTACGTTGCTCCTCGCAGAAATGTCGGGCTTACATCATTTAGAAGAGATAGCTTGTGGCCTGATGCAAAGGATATGAGTGACCTGTCTCTTGAATTTTTCCTGTAGCTTCCCCATATCTGGTGGTGAGCGTTGAAGTCCCCTGTTATTATCTGAGGAGCGGGAATCGCAGCCATATCTTTTAGTCTTTTGCAATCAAACTGACTTGTTGGGGAAACGTAGACGCCACTAACTGTAAAAGACAACTTTTTCTTTTGTCACATTTCACATGTTGAATAAAGGTGAATTGAATTGAACTGAATTAGCGCAGATGTATAGGCTGCCGTCATGGAGAAGTACGAGTTGGTTGCAAGATTCTTATGACTGTAAACCAGAACCTGACTACTACAGGCACAGGTAGTTGAAACGAAGGGTTCATATCCCGATAGTCTTATCGTGGCTGATAAGTTCGGTTCACAGATGACCAGTGTAGAAAAATGGTTTTCAAACACGAACTGCCGGTAATCCGACATGCAAGATCTCAGGCCTCTCGCATTCCATTGGAATATTGGAATATGGCATTCCATTGGGCTATGAACTGATAGTTGATAGTCCAGTCGTTGTGCTATGAACATCTCTTCTTGTCCGTTGTCTTTCATGACTGGTTTTTTCCCTTCAACTACTCACGTGACCTAACTTCATGCACTTCCAGCACTAGAGCGGTTTTGATATAAAGGGGTGAACTGCGCGTTGGAAGTGGCCCACCTGATGCATGTGATGGGAGGGATTCGCCCGTAAATACGATTTTTACACACCGGACTGAGACAGAACGCGTTTGTGATGACGGTGTTTTTTTTAGCTGGCCTACTTAAGACCGACAAATCTGGGTCGGCAGTAGTCTCGTCAACATCGTAAATTACGCCAGTACTGACTTCTTTGCCCAGCGGAATATGAGGGCGGACTTTCATACCGTCAAGTTCCATGACTTTTCCCAAAGAATACATCGCAGCGGCCTGTTCAACTTTAATAGCTAGGACGTTCTGAAGTGTGTTTACTCTGATGTATTTAATTTCATTCGGAACCACCGCCTCTAGATGTGAAGACGCGGGCTACCTGTTGAGGCGTCTCAGGTTGTCAGTGGCGATAACTGCCGCGGAAACGATGGTGAGTACCTCGGTATCCGGCGAAGATCTCATGGTGGACGCACGCGAATTCGATGATGTGCTGAGAAACCTACTCTTTGCTTTACGGCTCCGCACCAGCTTTTCCCTTCCAATAAAGTTTCTATCTATCTATCACTGCTGACATAGTGCTGCATGGTGTCGTCGCTGTCAGTGTCGCTGTCGGTGCCGTTGCGCTTCCTGGAGGCAGCCGCCGCGGGCACTGCTGAGTCTGTGCAGGAAATAGCAATTCACTGGCAAAGTCTGAGAAATTCACAAATGGGGTAGAGCTGGGAAACCCGGCGTTCTGCCTGAAAGGCACTTCGTCTTCTTCTCTCAGATGCATTGTCAGGTTGCTGAACGCAGTGGAACGTTAATTGGCCACATTGTTTAGCTCTTGACTCGCATCCCGAAAGAGAGCTGGGGGTGTCGTTTTTTTTTTCGCACTGTTTGAATCACTCGCACTCACTACGTCTAGGTGGTCGACCAGCGCTGCCCTAATTCGTGCAAGCGCTGCGAGGGTGGTTTTACTCGTTCTACGCATACCGCGTCGCTCTGCCGTTTGTACGTCCACACACTTGTTTATACATGTCCACTTTAAAGACGCTCTGCCACACTTTTCGGCAGTTTAACTACTACAGCGTTTATCTTTGTTTGCGATCTAACCGCGATTTCTTGTGAGCCTCACACAGTTTTTCGGCCGATCCCAAAAATAGGGCACGCTGGTAAAAATACCACTGCCACCGGTGGCATCATGTGTTAGTGCGTGGCGGCAAGGCGGTAAGGGGAGCGTTTGCGCATGCTTTTCTCGTGGCAGTTTGCGTTTTGAGACGCTGCGCCTACAGTCGCATCGCTTCACGGTGTTCCGAAATGGTTCTTGAGGTGATGGTCTCCGAAGTATCGGTTGGCTCCCGCGTACGCGGAAGGTACGGTGGTAAGGGGATGCGACACCGATGACACATAGTGCCACGTATAGGGCCACAAGTAGCCACTTCCTAGGGTATTCTAAACGCACCCTTGGATAGCACTGACCAGGATTGGGTCTTAATTATTTTTTTTCTTTAATCCGCCCCTACCACTCTCCCCTCACCTATCGCGAAAGCTCTAGCCCGTGTCGACAACTTTTTTTTATATATAATCGACCTGCGCGTACTCTCAGAAGGGCCGACGCTCTCACGATTACTATTAAGTGAAACACCATATCCTGGGAGCACAGCGGTGGATGTTTCCGTGCTGTTTATACCAGGTAAACGAATGAGTGTACTTGAAATCATCTAATCATCAAATGCAGCGAACCAAATGAAAATGCGAGCCGCATACTTGATAGCAGGAAAAAAAAAATCACGCGCCATTTATTTATTCTCGTGAATCGCAAAAGCATCTGGGAGATTCAGCGTCTCCAGGCTGTCTCCGTGTCTCTTTTGCCAGGTGGAGCCAAAAAGAAAAAGAAATAGAAAGTGATTAAAAAAGAAGAAAAGTAAGATGTTTATCCGCGGCTTCCGCGAGCGCGACTAATCATTCCGTCGTCCTCGTGCTGCTGTCACGACGCTGAAACGACACGGTGTGCTAGAAAGCGGCCGCCAACCTTTGAAAGGAAAGCTGGCGGTCACAAACGCACACACATCGCGGTGCTTTCAGTTCACTCCGTCGTGATCCCTGAATTCCCTCTTTCTCTCCGTCGTCTCTGCTAATCTTTCTTCGTGCTTTCTCCTCGTTTTTCTTCTTCTTAGTTCTTAACTGCCGCCACACTTTAGAGCATTTTCTTTCTCTCTCTCTCTCTCTCTCTCTCTCCTTTGCCTGCTGCCCAGTATACACTGCTGGGCCACGCGCAAGGAGGACACGTTTTCGATATTGTGAACTTTCGCGCAATGGGGTTGAACTTAGTGGCCGGCCTCGGTGCCGCCTACGACGAGTTCGTTCATGTGTGTTGCCGAGTGCAGTGATCTTCAACCTAACCACAGCGATACCGCAGCAACCCTGCTGCACTACTTCTCCTAGTAGCATAGTTTCAGGCTCTCAACGAATTTGATTTCGTAAAGCCATTAATATCAGTGGAACTACTTTGTTCAGCGTAAGATCGACTGCTTTCTGGACTACTTCGTGCGTGTGTCTCAATAGGCAAGTACCATGTGCTGTGCTCCAACCTCCGCGGCGCTTTATAAAGACATGAAAAGGAAACCGTGCGTATAGCCCCCTGAGCGCTATGTCCGCCATCTTACTTCAGCTGACTACGTATTCCGACGTAAGCGGTCTCGTCACATAGTCACATAAGGGTTTCGTGTTTATTGCTTACTTGCGCTTTCCGAATACATATTTCTTCCGCTTCTTCTCTCTTCGTACTAGAGTGTTCGTCCTCTCTCTTTTATATTCCCCTGACCAAGCGCCTTCGCGCTTAGAGGGCTGCTACAGGTTGCTTCACCTTTCGGATGGAACCTAAAGCTAGAAGCTTAAGCAGGCGAATCACGTCTGCCGTCCATCACACCGAGCCTCTTGGTAAGACCCGCTTTGTACGTAAGAAAGCTGCGAGCGAAGAGCAACTGTCTCCGTGGTTCTCTGTATAGTTGTAGTAGATCGGTGTTATTGAAGGGGCAGTGGCTGCTGTCTGGCAGAGTGGCGGCTTCAAAACGTGCTGTGGGAATAACCTCTTTGTTCGTACGCTTTTGGTCTGGAGACATGCTAAATAGAAAAACTCATTTCGTTGCCATTGAATGGCGATGCAAAACGTGTAAGAGGCAGGTCTGATGGCGTTGGGAAAAGCCGTTCCAGACGCCGCTTCCAGAACCTGCGACGCAGCAGTTAGCTCCAGTGGCGACGATGGTACGGCTGTGGTACGTGAGTCACGTCTTTTCGTTAACTACCGCATTGCTGCAGACGTACGTATTGTAGAGGCTTTTCCTCCGTCAAATATGCACACATCGACGAAACATTGTGGAAAGCGCGAGGGGGACTGTACGGATCGTGTCGTTGTGAATTAGAATTGTGATCTCTATTTACGTAGTGAATTCGCTCGCGCAACACACTACCCGCAGGAAACACCGTTCACGTTGGCCCGAGGGAGGCTTACGCATGAGCAGGCTGGGTGCATCATGTCCTGTTAAACAGTGCGAAACAGCGTGATAAAAATGGAACACCAGCTAGCCCTGTCTCAATCGTACCCGACCAGATACATCACGATTAGAAAGGCGGGTTTGTGTGCATTCATGGTCTGGAAAAAAAAAGAAAGGACAGTGCGAAAGACGTGGACAAAGCACTCAATCTCACTCTTTTCTGAACGTACTTGTGATGTGGTTTTCTCTGATTTTTATATATTTTTATATTTAGAAGCAACTGACCATAGGGCCCAGTGGCTCAAGCTGTCTAATAGCTGCGGCCGCTAGGTATGGGCTCTTGGTCGTGGTGCCGTCCCGGTAACTGCAACGTCGTGATTCCAGATTTGTCATCTAACTCTCGTCATGTCGTCGTTGTCAAGCCTTCATCGTCATACGGTCTTTGTGCATTCCATGTCACACCGCCATCATGATGCCGCCGTGGTCGTATGGTCTTCGTCATTCCAGCTTTGTCTTCCGACTCTAGTCATGACCATCGTCGTGACGCTGTCATTTTATCATTGTCATCACTTTAGTAACATCCCATTATCGTCACACCGCCTTTGTCATTCCATCGACGTCATTGTTTCTTCGTCTTTTGATTGCAGTCACACTGTCGTCACTCGGTCGATTATGCTAGCCTTGTCGTGCCGTCATCGCGATACAGTGGCTATCGTGCATCGGTTGTCAGACAGTCGTCGTCGTGCCGTCGTGACGTCGTGGTCATGCCATTGTCCTCACACCATCTTCGTCATCCGACTCTTCTCCTGCCATGGTCGTCAAGCCGTCATCGTTATACAGGTTGCATGACGCAGGCATCGTTACGCCATTGTCATCGTACACTAGTCGTCCTCACCTTGTCCTCAAACAGTTGTCACGCCATCGTCATCATTGCGTCATCGTCATACGGTCGTCTTCGTGTATTCGTCGCCATACTGTCGTCTTGAACCGTCACGGTCATTAGATCGTCGCGACTGTAACTTTGACATCCGATTCTCGTCATGCCGCCGTCGTGAGCTATCGTCGTCACGCAGTTGTCGTCATACCGTTGTCATCAAGTCATCGTCGTCGCGCCGTCGCTTCACCATATTCAACACATCACCAATGCCATTCCTTTGTCATCATCCCGCCGTCGTCATACCACATTCGCCAATCATCCTTTCTTGTTCATTATTCTGTCGTAGGCAGGCTGTCGTCACTCAATTATGATCATGCCGCCGTTGTCATGCCATCGTCGTCATTGCGCCGCCATAAGACAGGAGCTATCATGCGTCCGTTGTCATGCCAGTGTCGTCATTCGAGCTTTTTCATCTGGTTGTCGTGATACCGTCATCCTCACGCCATCGTCGCCATACAGTCTTCGTCGCTTTAGTCGCCACGTTGTTGTCGTCACACCATCGCATATATTAAGCATCGGCATCACAGTGTCGTCGTGCCGGCATCGTTTTAACACCTTTGTCGTTCAGTTGGTATCATCTCTTCTTCGTCGTTCCATCGTCACTGTGTCGGCGTCATACAGCCGTTGTCATGCCGCCATGCTCATGGGCGACCTTGGCAAGCGACTGTCATAGCAAAGTGGGACGATAGTGGAGTATGTTACAGACAGCTGAAGCTACGAAAGTTTCAGAACTGCCACCACACGTGTAAAATAAGCGTGACTTCAGCAACACGTTCTATCGCTACACTGCTCGGATGCTATTCAAATTACCGTCGAGAGTCATCGTGAGACGAGTTTTGCTGCACGTTTTTTGTAGTTGTACCCGTTATTTCCCGCCTAAAACTTAACTGCGAATCAGCACTTGCGTCGTAGTCTTCTAGTTCTTTGTTAACGTCGTTTGCGCTGTTTATCTCATATAATGCAGGCTGGCTACCGGAATAGTCGTGCATGCGAATCCCCATTGCAAGGAGTGCGAGGCATCCTATACTACGGAACACGCCTCGTGCATCTGCCCATGATATGCCTTGCAATGTCAATTTTCGGTGCAGCATTTTTTCAGCTTTACGAATCAACCTTGTTCTGGAAAGGTTCTATTGCTACCATGACTAAAGCTGTATTCTTGTCGGCGTAATGTTCTAAAGGCTCTTCATCGAATTCTTACACGAGAGCAGTTTCAATTGTAGACATTGAAGAGTCCTTGCCGTTCAAATTCGCTCACTGCCAACTTCACCATAAACATCGAGACCTCCCTCCCCCTCTCTCCTTTAACTCCCGTCTCCCTTGCCCAATGCTGTGTAGCAGGCCGACCTCTCAGTTCTTCTGTGACAATAGATGTCTCTCAAAGAGTACAGAATACACCGAAAATATTATCCACGAGGCCACGCGAGCTAAGAGTCCACGCCATGCATAAGAATGCCTAGCGAGTTTAACGGGAAAGCTTCTCGTTGCATATTCGCGTCACTCTCTAGATGCACGAGTACAGCCATTGCACTGAAAAATGATCCTTCGCGCAACTCAACCGTACGCGAAGGCCTCTCCCGCTGCGTCTGTGCCATCCACAACGACATGTTTGCTGTACCACGGCTACGACGTCTGGATAAACTTTCACTTGTCGTCACGAAGTGCAGTAAAAGAAGTTCATTGGACGTGAAGACACATATATAGTGCAGACTATAGTGAAGTTCGTGCCCCGTGCCGTCGGAGATAAAAATAAATGATGGCAGGAAGGTCTGAATGACTGTCACGGACGTTCACACTTGTTTGTCTTGCAGCACTTTGTATCCGCTCACTTTGGAGAACATTCGGTATACACCTCGTGTCGGTGTCGTCCTTCTGGGCTACGCGCTACACATACTCGGCTGGAATTTCTTGCAAGCTATGCTCAAAGAAAGATGGAAAAGAAGAGAAAGAAAAATGCTGAGAGGCCAGTAGCTGTGGAGCTTGCGTGCTTCTACCTGACGGCAGCAGCACGGTTCTCAAAACTTCCAAGTGGTCGCAAGAACTCGCCTTTCTCTGCCCGTCGCCTTTAAAGCACTTGGAGCTTCTCTTGGAAAAACCAGCCGTTCCTGGTCCGTCGAGAAAGCTGCTGGATCCTGCTGAGAATTTACGGCGTCCTTTCAGCAAACACCCCCACCGGCGAGCGCCTCGGCTTCCCCGGCGCCAAGCGTATCGTCACAGCCTAGCTGTCTCGAGAGGCTTGCATGCAGGTCTCTACGTGCTCGGCTTCGCGGGGCTACACCAGCAGCGTCGCCGCGCCGCAACATAGCGGAAGACCACGGCGACTCGAAGCGCTTTGACATGCAAACGAGCTCGAGGTGTTTCAGGTGGGCGACTCACACGACGGAGGCACCGATCTTGACGGAGCCCTCCGCAACAAGGTTTCCTTTCTTAACGTCCATACAGCGAATGGAAATGTCTCTCGCGCCGTCGCCGCTCCTGTACGCAAACACACAACTTATGACAACATCCCCCCCACCTCCGTCAGTCCCACCCCACACCCGGCTCATTCTCACCATACACGTGCACGATGCAGACACGCATATAATCAGTTGCGTTACGGCGGATTGGCCGTGACTGTGAGGCCTTGCGTGTGCTTGCGAATTGCAGAAAGGCGGCCAGAAATTTACGGCGCCGCACCATCGCCGCTAGCTAAGGCACGGCGGACGCCTGCGCGTGCGATTCGTGACGGAGGACCGCGGCTCGTGTTGGCATCAGCTGGACAGCCGGAAACCGCTCGGCTGTCATCCGCGTCCTGCTCACAATGGCGAAGGAGACGAGGTGGCCACGGCGGCTGGTTCCGGTGCTGGGAAGACTTCCTGATCTCCTGCTGCTGGCGGCACTCGGTGAGACTCGACGGCGTCGAACTAAAAGATTCGGCACAAAAAAAGAAAGGAGCTCGAAGATTTGGAATATCGGAGGTGTTCATGGAGCAGTCGTATACTTTAATACAGGCCTATGAAGCCATGAAAAAAAAACGTAGGGGAAATAAGTGCCTTTGTTTTGTTTAGTTTACACCTGGGCGTTACTATGAACTGGGGTAAACTTGCGATAATCCTCGTATGCTTAAAATAATAAAAAAAATTAAAGCTTAAACAACGTACCACTGAGGAGAGCCGAACCCATGGCCCATTTCTTCTGAATCAGTGCATACGTTTACTAGATCTAGGCTTGGGAATGACACCAGCCGCGGTCGTTTAATGGCCATGGGGTTGTGTTGGTAAGCTATAGAGAGGTCACGGGTTGGATACCTGCCGCGGCACTTCAATGGGGCCGAAATGCGGGAACGCTCGTGCACGTTGATTTAGCTGCTCGTTTAAGAAGCCCAACTGGTCAGAATCAATCGGGAGTTCTCCACAGCGGTGTGTCTCACAAGTGAATCGGGATTCTGCGAAAAAAAATTAATGAAAAGACATCCCAGAATTTAACTTCTTTTTTTAGAACCTTGGGAATGATAGCTGGCTCCAATAATCTCGATCATGGCAGGCGGATGAGGAACGTCGTTTCAACCGCAGCTGTCAAGTGATACAGTAATTTGAGAGCACGGAAGTTAGGGTCTGTAATTACATTGACCCTTACTTTAAAAAAATGAAGCTGATCACAAACTGAAACCTCGTGTATATTTAAACACCTTTCAGTAAAAAAAAACCAGGTAATTTCTTCTTTGCTTCGTTTCCTCTACTTTGCGCAGGAAGGAAGGTTTAACGCTCCAAAATCGCTGCTTAACAAATTCGACAGTGCTGGAGAAGTCCCAATAGATTGGCCAGCAAGTGCGGTTATTTAACTGCACACAAATCACAGTGAATCTGTATTTTTCTTTTTACAATCTCTCTTAAATCGAAGTGGCCGGTAATCGAAACCGTGACTTTGCGTGGTGAGAGTCGGTCATAACTGACAGCGCTGCCTTTCTTTGTGTGTTTCGTATATTTCATATATTACGAGGGGAATCCGATGACTGTCGATCATTCCATATTGTCTCGAAATCTCTGAAGCCTTCGAAGTTTCCAGCGCGCCTCCGCTGTAGCAAAAGAGGCCGTGTTGTGTTTTTATTCTTACAGGTTTACCGATCTTCTTGCCGGAAAAAATTCGATACGGGAAGACAGCGGTGTGAATCAGAGAGAAAATATGGGTACAGGTATTCTAGTTGACAATAAGATGGATAGATGGAATAGGGCAGGCCGTAGGGCGCCCTATTCTTATTTATTTATTTATTATTTTGAATTTTACGGAAATTTTACACACCACCTGTGGCAGATAGCGTAATACTTGTACACTGCACTGCTAGTGCGAGACGTACACTGCTAGTGCGAGAGATCGGTACGCATACTCAACTAATTAACAAAATGTCACTAATTAAGTTATCCCGTAATCACTTGACAGCACATACTGCAATTTACGAATTATACCCTGTGAGTTTCAACACGTACCCACGCGAAATGAGTTTCCAGGATTACACCAGTTTCTAGATATTATTTCCCAAAATGCAGAATGAAAGTCATGGGCGTTCCAGTTACTTTGATGCTTCAGTACATAAAAGAGCGTTTTGTTTTTTAAAAAAATGTGAGTGGAACAAAAATGCTGCATTAGGGCGAGTTTGATGGCGCATATCTCCAAACTAGTGTCATTCTGGAAATTCATTCCGAGAGGATACGACCTGCAAGCTCACCGGCTAAAATTCGTAAATCGCCGTATGTGTGGTGCAATAATTAAGGTGTTAATTAGAGAAATATTGTCAATTGTTTGAATACATGCTTCAATATTTCGTGAAATTTACGTCCGCCTCCCTGAACAATGCAGCTCAGGGGCTAGAAATATGTTATCTGCAACAGGCAATTTTTCAAAATACCATAGAACTTAAAAATGATCACCCCATATAGAGTTGATAACCGGCGGTCCACTAGAGTTGCAGAATGGGTGCAAAGGAAATGTAAGCGCAATCGAGGACACCGCAGAACTATCCGTTGTGAGGAAATCAGAAAATTTGCAGGCGTAACATGATGTCAGCTGGCACAAGAAAGAGTTAACTGGAGTTCACCGGGGGAGGCCTTCGTCCTGCAGTGCACAGAAACATAAGTTGATGATGATCACGGTGACTGTAAAACCTTAACGCATCAATTAATTTCGTTTCTCCGCCGTCTTTACTGCGCAGCTGTCACGGTAGTCCGAGGACAGAACGCAGGGGCATCAGGTGAGTCACGCTACGCTACCATGCTACAATCACAAGCCGCGTGCATGTGTTGATACGAAGTAAGCGCGTCACATCATAACAAAAGAAAAGTTTGTACAACAAAGAAAGAAATCGGAGAAAAGTTTATGTCACCTGGGTTAATATTAAACGAGAAGAAAAGGGGTTAACCGAGGGGCCCGATTTTTATTAGTGATGTCATAAGAAGCCAACAAACACTGACACCAAGGACAACATAGGAGAAATTACTTGTGCTTAATAGCTGAACTAAAGAAACGATAAATTAATGGAAATGAAAGTGGATGAAAAAGCAACTTGCCGCAGGTGAGGAACGATGCTAAGGTTGTGGGATCGTTCCCCACCTGCGGCAAGTTGCTTTTTCATCCGCTTTCATTTCCATTAATTTATCGTTTCTTTAGTTCATCTATTAAGCACAAGTAATTTCTTCTATGTTGTCGTTGGCGTCAGAGTTAAAATTAACATTTTTAGTTTGAGCAGACAAAAAAGAAATCAAGCCTCTTCCGCCCTGCGAAGGTGGGTGACCAACGGAGCTGTAAACATCGTGGTAAGAAAGTTTGCGGTAAAGACTTTATTGGCATCACTCATTTTCACTTAGTAACCGCGGTCACAATGCCTTTGTGGCCGCTGTGATAAACACTGATCGGCATACTCGCGACTGCAAACACATTGTTTGATAATGTGAAATCGATGCTCGTACGCCGCTGGGTGATCGGTTGGGCCGGATTGGTGTGGCATATCGCAAGCGATACGTCTGCAACGCGAAACGCGTAAACCACTCCTTTTTCGGTCCAGAGGCGTCCACATTCAAATCACCGACAACGACCACAGCGTTAGTGTCATCGCAGCTAACCCACGCAAAGTGGGCATCTATGGACATGAGAGAACACCGCCAATACACGCAAAGTGCCTCGAGTGGCTCCAGTCACGTGGAAATTTTTTCGTCTATTCGCGGGCTTCTTGCACGCACTTTTATGGAGCGCTTATTGAGCAGCAGAAAGCTGTATAGGGAGTTTCTGGTGTTGCTTCGCAATTTTCTCATTGACACTTTTCATGTAGTTATAATATTGGAAAAGTTGGTGCATTAATTAAGACTAATTGTGTAATTAGGTGGACTGAAAAAAAAATTGATCTGAGTGTCTCCAAGCGACGGCAAACAGCATTACCTTGGTTCTGTCCAGCTACGTGGCCCTCGCATGTATTTAAATCTTGGTGCGTGATAGTCGGGACACCTTGCATACATGCACAAGAAAATGAACAGAACCAGAACGCACTTTATTCGCCTTACAGAGGCTTCTCACCGGTAGTTTGCAAGAAATACATGTGACGCGTCATTGAACAACGTGGAAAATAACAAAGTGATATTTGGCACGGACAAAAAACGGCTAATAATACACCCAATTTTTGATAGAGTGTAGTAAAGAAGAGAAAGACTACAGTGCACCCATGCCTACGTATACTAAGAATAGTAAATATTCAACATAAATTCTGACGAATGTTCGCTAGCGTTCATAAATCATCAATCATCCAAACAAGGTTTTGTTAACCTGGTTTTCTGGCGCAATATCAAAGTCGAAGGTGCATTCCAGTTCATTAATTAATCGCATTACCTGGTTTACATCGTTTGTTTTTCATAACTGGTCATTGTTCACGGCAACATTAGTACATTTCTTCTGGCGCGATAACAATGACTACCCTGCTTACGTATGTATACACAGCTTATTCTTATGTACACCCCTTCAGTAGTTCGAAACAATGTATTCGGCTTACTTTCAACGTGCATCTTGAGCGAATATGCGCGCATGGAGGCCGGGTCTCTGGGGGTCCTGGCCGAGGCAGCAATGGCTTAATGGGACACAAATGCGCGCGAGCGCCCGGCGCAGACCCGTGCTGGTACGGCAACTACGGCGAGTGCCAGGCGAGCTGCTCGATGTACTACGGCGCTGGAGGGCGCTGTCGGGGCTACCAGTGCGTGTGCACTCCGTCCACCATGTTCCCAGGATTCCCTCCGCAGATCGGACCGCAGATGGGACCACAGCTTGGCTTTGGAGGCCGCATGAGCGAGGAAAGGAGTGAGAAAAGTTTTTGCTTGAGACATACTGAGGGATCATAATGAGGCTAGACAGTTAAAAAACAGGGAACGAGGACAAGATAGAGGACTGAACGAGCGGTCGTCCATTCTATCTCGTCCGCGTTCCCGTTTTGCCCTCTGCACTTTCATTTTGCAAGAGTCGGGAGTAGGGTTCGGGCCAAATACTGCGTTAGGGAGGCCAATTTCTTATTCGGTATTACTCTGGTGAGGGAGTGTCCTTGTTGAGGCTTAGTGGGCCTTACCAATTTGGTTGCACCTGGACTAGTAAATAGTCCCACAGGCTATACAGTTAGATAGGGTTAATTGAAAATCACTGGGAGCGGCCTTCGTCCCGGCAGCGGACATAAATATAGGCTGATGATGATGACGATGATGATGACTTTCATTTTTAACGGAAACCAATTCGCCAAGCTTGCTGAATCACTGCAATAGTGATAGAAGTATAGCGACGAATTGGTACCTTTTATTGTAACCTTTATGTCGTTTCGTATGTCTAGTAGTTCTAGGCGTAAAAATATGTTATAGCGAACATTTCTTTGCCTAACTTCTCGGATTCGGCGTGGCTACTGCTGTTGCTATTGCTGTCTGCTGCTGGGTTGTGCGGCATCTCGGCGGTTGTATCTATACGTAGGTACTGTCTTGCACAACGGGCCGGTACCGAACATTGTACAAACCTGCCTTTGATATCCTCCTGAGACCCGGGATGTGAACCCAGGAGACCCTGGGCGGCAGCTGACGTATGCACGTAAGCGCGGACTTACACGACCTCCAGCACAAATACGCCGTCGTCGTCATTTTATCGCCTTCTTTCCATTCTGATTATTCCTTCATTGTTATGCCGTCGTCGTCGATCTACTGTCCTCACTCTGCCGTCGTCACTGCGCTGTCATCTTGTCGTTATCACACCGCCTTTGTAGCGCCGCCGTCTTCCCGCCGTCACCATCATTCTTTTGTCGTCTTTCCTTTGTCATGATTGCGTTGTCGTTATTCCATCGTCATAATGGCGTGGTTCTCCATTTCTCTGCCCCAATTGCCTATTTGTTTTTTTTGTTTTCCACCAGGAAACAGAGCTCGCCAAATTCACTTAGACTAACTTAAGTTACGCTAAGGCAGGCTTGCTGCGACGTACGGGCCCACAGACTCGCTTCAGTTCATGAACCCACCGAACTAATTCAGGCTTTCAGAAACATGTTCTCAACTTCGGTTCATGGATACAAAGAGCCAGAACCACTCGGGAACATGGATCGTGTACACTCACAACCACAATTCGTGAATACTCACGAACTCAAACGTGATTGAAATCACATGTGATATAAATTGTTATTTGAACGCACTCAGACACATATCGACTCCGATTCATTGGAACTCGCTCCGACCCACAGTGCCAGGTATGCCTGTACTCCCTTAGATTAATTTAGGCTCACGATCCCGCCCACCTTGGACTCATTCCGACTCCGTCAGACCTCAGACTCGCACCCACTCTGACTTAGAGGGACTCACTTTGACCCACACGTGGCTCTTAGTCTGAGTGATTTCGCCAGCGTGGGTATTTTTTATACGACAATGACTTCAAAGACTCTTGGAAGTGTTAGAAAATTTAACAGAAGGTGTCGTTGGTACGGGGGGACATCGTTCGGTGAATCATTGCGTTTTCACGCACGTAGATTTCGCACTCAAGGATCGGACGGGTCTTACGCGCACAGCGCGTAAATCGTGAGACGCGTGTGCCCCGAAATGCGCGTGATTATCCGCACGACGTCTCATATGCTGAGAACCACGTTCAAGTTTCCATTATGTTGAAATGAATGCAGCGTTGCACTCGGCCACGATTCAAAGATGATATGTTGAGGATATGTGCAGCCACAGTTCCCGAGAATTCCAGTCATCTTGATATGGTTGACTGTGACTGAAAATCGTGGGGGTCGAGAGCAGCTAGAGCGCAAAGGATGCGCGCTGTGTCTTCGTTGCAGCAACCGGAATGCCCAAAGATAGACGCCAGTTCCAAGGTTAAACGGAGACACAGAAACACTCTTCAGTGGCTGCTGAAGAGGTTTGGCTTGACCATACGCGTAGCATGTTAGATGTCGACTGTGACATATGACATCTCGGCATTCACACATATACACGCACACAACATACACAAACACAGACTGTTACGACCCGTTAAAGTGTCTGTTACAAGCCAGTGTCTACGAGGAAGGCTAACCCCGTATTCTGGAACGCAACCTGCACTCAGCCCTCTACTCAATCTCGATGATGGTCACGGCTAATAACTGTTGGCGTCCCCTTTGAAACGGGGCGGTGACAGATAGGCCCCTAGCCTGCTTGAGTTATTCAGGTATGCTGTACATGTTTTTCGTTCTAGCACGTTTGCATACATCTCATTAATCATTTTTGTCTTCCTCAAAACTTCTCTGTCTACCATGTACCGCTACCTATGTCTGTAACGGATCCGGTTGTATCAATATCCTCCCCGCTTTTCTTTCCCACCAGTACTCTAAATGTATCTTGCTCTTCTTGGCTGCCTGACCGGTACCGACCGCGCTGCTCTCGGATCGGGCGACTCTCTCTCCGGACACAGAGACGCTCCTATCACGCACAACGAAATCACTAAATTCTTTTACTTAGAGAGAAGGGTTCTCCTGCCGCCTCACTCCAAGCTAAGCAGGCCGCAGGCGGTCACACTCAGACCCCTGCAAACAAACTCCTACCCAAATCCGGCGTCCCCTAACAGCATATTGCCGCCAGGTGTCACGAGCCAGCGCTGAAAGTCCACCTCGAAGCATAATCAGACTGCGGGCTGCACATACACCGTGTGTCAGCATAAGGGAGGAATTGCCCTCTGCAACAGCTTCGCCGTCACGCAGATCGTCGCATACGACCATTACCATGACACTTGCGCGTGGTGGTACAGTTACACTGTCGGCGTAAACGCGAAGCGCGTTACGTCGGCAGTTTTCGCGGTTGTTCGCTGCTCTTTCTGTCGAAAAAGTCACTGTGCGCTCCCGGAGGTCTATAATTGCACCATACTCTCGCAGAAAGTCGACGCCCAAGATAAGGTCCCGAGAACAATCGCGGAGTATAAGGCAGCTGGCAGGAAACGTGGACCCACGAATTTGAACTCTGACTGTGCACATGCCCAACGGTGTGACGACATGCCCGCCAGCAGTACGAATTTGCGCTCCAGACCAAGGCGTGATAACTTTTCTAAGTTCCGTCGCTAGTTTTCCGCACAAGATTGAGTAGTCAGCCCCCGTGTCCAATAAAGCACTAACGTGGCGGCCGTCGAGCACAACAGGTATGTCGAGCGAGAGTCTGTCGCTGAGTTCGGCTGCTGTCGTCGTTGAATCGTGCTGAATAGACCGTGCTGGCGTCGATGGGAGGTCTTCGGAAGGGCGATTATCAGCGGCCTCGCCCCCGAAGGTCGCTGTTCTTAGTTTCCCCGGCGAGGGCTTGGCGATCGTCCCTGCGCTGCCATTGGAGGGCTTCTAGGAGCGGGCGAAGAACGCCTGGGGGACGGCGAGCGCGACTGCCGCCGCGGGAACAGTGGCATACTCTGCTGGGTCAAGTATTCTTCAATCGCCCTAGGCCTTTCACCATATCTGGGCCTTGGTGAATCCGCGGCAAAACCTTGCAGTCCGAGACGGCGGTATTGGCACTCGCGGTATATGTGACCGGCTTCTCCACAATGATAGCACAGAGGCCTTCTGTCCGGGGTACGCCAGACGTCAGATTTCCTTTGGGGTGGGCGACGATCCTCCATACGTTGGATTGGTTGCACAGATGGGAGCGGCGGGACGTATGACGCGGCGTAAGACGTGGCGGGGTCGAATTGGGTCGGAGCTTGGACAGGGACTCGCCTCAAAACTTCCGCATACGACGGCCGCTGCAACTGTGCTGTCACAGGCGGCGCATTGTTGGTAGGAACGGGACACTGGATCGCTTGCTGCACTTCGTTCCTCACAAGGGCAGAAATGGAACCTAGCGTGGGCTGAGGTGGGCAGGTGAGCCGTTGAAGCTCCTCACGCACCACAGAGCGGATAAGATCTCTGAGTACGTCCACGTTTCCAAAGGCAATCGCGTCCGTCAGTGAAGCAGCGTTCGCGTGCCTGTCATACGGAGCTGAGCGCTGGTCCGAAGGTGAAGTTGGGTTCAATTGCCTGTCATAGAAAGTTGAGCGGTGGTGTAACATCTTTTCCATCGTGGTGGCTTCAGTTAAGAATTCAGCCACGGTCTTCGGCGGGCTTCGAACAAGGCCAGCAAATAGCTGTTCCTTAACTCCCCGCATTAGATGGCGCAGCTTCTTTTCCTCGGACATGGTTGGGTCCACCCGACGGAAGAGGCGCGTCATATCCTCGACGTACGACGTCACGCTCTCGTTCGGCAGATGAATGCGGGATTGGAGCGCCCGTTCGGCTCGTTCGCGGCGATCAGCATTGGTGTAGGTATCCAGCAAGGCACGACGGAAATCAAGCCACGATTTGATGAGCCCTTCTCGGTTCTCGTACCAAGTGCGGGCACCGTCCTCCAAGCTGAAGTAGACGTTCCTTAACTTCGCCACGTCGCTCCATTCATTTATCTCGGCAACGCGCTCAAACTGGACCAACCAGTCTTCTACATCCTCGAAGATATCCCCGTGGAACACATTCGGCACTCGGAGATTCTGCAGCAGATACTGCGTTGCCGTTGAGGCCGTACCTTGCCTAATGGTCGGTAGGGACGTCGACGTTCCTTCCATACCGGTGTGTGGTGGCGTCGATGTTGTCGCGGAGAGATGATCAAGCTCCGGAGGCAATCCTCGGATTCTCCTGCTTGCCCGGTGAACAGGGGTGTCCACTAGGATAGGGCTGGTACTCCTGCTACCAGGAGGGGTTTGTGGCATCGGATAAACCGTACCCCGCACCTCCACCAGTTGTTGTGTGGGCCATCATGAAATTTCGGCCTTATCTCTACGGTCGCCCTTTCAAGGTGGTGACAGACCACCATTCCCTGTGTTGGTTAGCCAACTTACGAGACCCGTCCGGGCGACTTGCTCGATGGAGTCTCCGTCTGCAGGAGTTCGATGTTACCATCGTCTACAAATCGGGCCGAAAACACGAAGATGCCGACACGTTGTCGCGCGCTCCCGTCAAAACTTGCGATAAGGACATGGACGAAGACGGCGCATTCCTTGGGGCCCTCACCGCATCAGACTTGATCATACGGCAGCGCGAGGACGCCGAAATACGCCCTCTCATCGATCATCTAGAAGGCAAGAATGCTACAATCCCACGACATATTTCTCGCAGTCTCTCGACCTTCTGCCTCCGACAGGGCGTCCTCTACAAGAAAAACTCGAGTGCCACCGACAAAGAGTATCTATTGGTAATACCTGCCGCCCTTCGTGATGACATTCTCCTAGCCTGCCATGATGAGCCCACGTCTGGACACTTGGGATTTTCACGCACTCTTGCACGAGTACGCCAGACGTACTACTGGCCCAGACTTTCTACCACGGTGAAGCGTTACGTGCAAAGCTGCCGGGAGTGTCAACGCAGGAAGTCGCCGTCTTTGAAGCCCGGGGGGTTACTCCAACCCATCGCACCACCTCGCGCGCCGTTTGATCAAATCGGCATGGATCTTCTGGGACCCTTTCCCTTGTCAGCCAGCGGAAACAAGTGGATTATAGTCGCCACGGACTATCTAACACGCTACGCCGAGACGAAAGCTGTACAACGTGCCACGGCCTACGAAGTTGCCCAGTTCTTTATCGAGCACATAGTCCTCAGACATGGTGCCCCCTCACATGTCATCACCGACAGAGGCACTGCCTTTACAGCCCAACTTATAGAGGACATATTCGAGCTGAGCTGCACGCAGCATCGCAAGGCGACTGCCTATCATCCGCAGACCAACGGACTGACGGAACGGCTAAACAAAACCATAGCTGACATGCTGTCTATGTATGTGGACGTCCAGCATAAAACATGGGATCAAGTCCTGCCGTACGTTACATTCGCGTACAACACCGCCATTCAGGAAACCACACGCTTCACACCGTTCCGTCTTGTCTACGGGCGCGAGGTCCAGACCACGCTAGACGCTATGCTCCCGCACGACACCGACGCATCACTTACTGCCGATGCCGAGCAACTTACTCAACACGCAGAGGAAGCTCGCCAACTCGCGCGCATACACATCGCGAAGCAACAGAGTACAGACGCACGACGCTACAACCTTCGACATCGGCACGTCGAGTACCAGCCAGGTGACCAAGTCTGGGTGTGGACTCCAGTCCGTCGCCAGGGGTTGTCTCAGAAGCTCCTTAGTAGATACTTTGGGCCCTACAAAGTGATACGCCGCGTTAGTGAAGTGAACTATGAAGTCATTCCCGACGGTGCCGCGTCGCCTCGGCGTCGACAGCACCACTCAGAGATAGTGCATGTTATTCGTCTCAAGCCGTATTTCGCGCGTTAAAGCGACGCCAATCCGATATCATACGAATTCCACACTTCCTCCTTCTAGTTTAGTAAGCATCGGGTCGATGCCTTTCTTTTGGCGGGGGAGTAATGCCGCCAGGTGTCACGAGCCAGCGCTGAAAAACAAAGAAGTTGGGACTGGAACACGCGCTCAGCAAGAGACGGGCGCTGAAGTAGAAGAGGTAGAAGCTGAGGACGCCGCCTTAAATTATTGCACGCCATCTTGTTCAACCGCCTCCCTCGCCGACGCCGGGTACATCGTCTATTGTCTTTTCGTGACAATATATGCCGAGATTCATCCGAATTGTTCTTGCGTGTCCTGTGGTGAGGTTGCCACTTTGCCTCATATGCTCTGGGAGTGCGGTTCGCTGGGCCCGAAGTTCACCAAGGAAGAGTGGGACGCGCTCCTGCGAAGTCCCGTCTTTGAGGACCAAATCCTGGCCGTCCAGCGCGCCCGCGATCGGGCCGGCAGACTAGAAGTCCCGTCGTGGGATTAGCCGGGTGCGCGTTTCATGGCGTTTTGCTGGACCAAATAAAAGTTTATTCACTCACTCACTCACTCACTCACCGGTACGCGCTTCCGTCCACTTTAGATCCAAGCGCTTCTAAAAGGTGTAACATTATCTAGGGGTCTCACTGTACAAATCTTCGATGCTGATCATGATGATAATGATGATGATTATGAGTTAGTGGAATTGACTTTGAAACGGGACGGTGAAAAAATAGTCACCCAGCCTGCTCGAGAAAATGGATGGCAGCGCCATCCTTCGACAAAAGTGGTCACTGACCAATTCACTGACGCTCCACGGCAATTTTCGAGAAGCGTAGCATCTTATTCAGTCGAGGATCGGCGCTGTGCTCAATTCGGTTGTGTACTCCGTTGTGTGGAGGAAGAGCGTCGAGCGGAAAATCGTTTGAAAAGCACGGAGCTATAGGAGTGCGTTCGTTTGGTGTACGAACAACTACCGGCCCCGATCGAAGGTTTACGTAAAGAGCCTTTATCGGAAGTATACTTCGCGCCTTCACCTGTGTGGTGCGTTTCCCGTGGCGCTTCTGACGCTTCCAACGTCTAGAAGACGGTGAGAACGAACGGCACATTGACTAAGGCTTTCTTTGGGACTATTTGGAATGTCATACTTCTAACGCAGCGTTGCTTGCGAATTTGACACATACACACGAAGCGCATCTACGAAATGTTTAATGAAACAAACAGGGGCTGTACAATGCGGGCCGGGATGCCATACAAGAAGGGTAATGTGCAAACTGAGCTTGACACACGCGTCTTATCTATTGTAAACTTTCCTGTGCGACTGATTAAGCCGGAGCGGGCGCACAACTAAGAATTTGGCTTAACGAGTTGCATAGGAAGCTTCTAATCTGTAAGCTGCAGGCGTCAAGCTCAGTTTGCGCATTACCCTTTGCGCATTACCCTTTGCGCATGGCGCTGTGGCCTGCATTGCCCACCCCCTGTTTGTTTTATTAAACAGTTGTTTGAAAAGAAATGAAAAAGAAAGAAACATGCCAAAACCATGATCTGATTATAAGGCACGCCGTAGTGGACGGACTCCGCAATAATTTTTACTACCTGGAGTTCTTTAACGTGCCCCCAATTCACGGGACAACGGCGCTTTTGCATTTAGCCTCCATCGAAATGCGGCAACCGTGGCCGGGATTCAATCCCGCGACCTCGTGCTTAGCAGCTCAACACCACAGCCACTAAGCAAGCACGACGGGGCCTAAACAGCTGTTAGATGCGCTTCGCCTGTGCTCTTTCCGTCCCTGTGTATGTTTCAACTTCGCAGCGCTGCTTTATAAGAGTGAAAGGTAGTTTGATTCCCAGAGCTTTGAAATTCCTTGCGTATACCACAGGAACTCGCATAACAGCCTGTAGTCTGCCTCGCAATCGCAGGCAACGCGGCCCGTGTATACTTTTGACATAAATCTGTACATGGCGCCACTCTAAGGACGTGCCGGGGAAACTCAAAGATGATTTTAGAGTATGGCGCTTGAGGCCGCATTGCACGCGCAGACGTAATAAAAACGTACGAGTTAAGTCATCGCACGCGTTGCCCTGTGGCTAACGCGTCATTTGCGGTCTGGAGTTCGTATAACCGAACGCGGCGCAAACACCTACGGTGACGTCCTGAACACTCGGCGTGCCAAAGTCGCTTTCTAGGAGACCTCGGGAAATGTCAGAGCAGGCGGAGTAGCATTTGCGCCTGGCGCGTATAGTCCGAAAGATCGGTTGGTTCTTGATGCGCATGTATTTCCCGCCTAATAAGTTATAACAAATGTTTCTAGTGCTGCTAGTTGTCGTTGTTTATTTGAAGAAGATAGGCTGTTGTTGCTACTTTTGTGAGGAAGGATAGACGAACGGGTACAAGAGAAATGCTTGATCAGTATTCATCATCATCAGCCTAATTTATGTCCACTGCAGGGTTGCACTGTAGCAGGATGCCCCTTCGTATCGTGTCGACACGATCATGCGATCCCCACTGGGACGTAATCAGGAAGCAATGCAACTCGTACACATATATGTGTGCGAGTGTACGAAAAAATGAGACGCGTACAGATGCATAGGAGTATATATACTCCTATGCATCTGTACGCGTCTCATTTTTTTTTAGGATAGTGAGTTTTTTTACAGGTAGTACACCCACAATGGCATTGCAGCGCGACAGCCAAAGCAACAGTGTGAACGAAAACATTGACGAAATATTCAGGAGCATCACAATGCACAAGAAGTTAATGTATACAAGTCAAAGGAATACTAACATTAGTAGAGCAGTTGTCTTTCAATGTTTTACAACATGAGTGTATAGTTTGCTGCAATGTATACCACCAGTTAGTGCGACACTCCTTCTCAACGTTTGCTGTAACCATTATTGCACACATTTTTTTCATTGCGCTTGCTAGTCAGCATCGATTTCTTGCTCGGAACACTTTCCTCGTTTGCGTGGGTTGCCAGAACATCAGCGTAGCACGTGCTCTTCTAACGCACCCACAGGAGAAGTGCCTTGCCTGTCGGGCAACCATAGGTGCGAGCAGTTCTGCATGCAGCATACGGGATATGGTGGAGCTTGCCACGGACAAGCCTGCAAGTGCTTCGCCCTTAACAGGTATGCGATTCATGATTTGCATATCGCGCTGTTGCGTACAGTTTGTAGCACTCTTAGAAGGAAACTACACCTCAGCAGCTCCCGTTTAAGCACACATGAAGAGAGAAATCGTTTTTTTTTCTCCGCAACCACTGCACAGATATTGATTATATTTGGGGTATCTAAAAGAAGTAAAAATGGACCATTGGGGAGCGAACCTTTATTTAGGGCATTCAAATTATCACAATGTCAAGATGAAAATTTCTCAATTTTGCGGATTTCACAAGACACGATGATTTCAATACCAAGATATTGATAATCCAAGGCCTTGAAAATCGCAATGTCTTAAGTAACTGCGAAATTGAATTTACCAACTCTTGTCACTTGACAAATATACCGGTTGTCCCAGTTAACATGGACGAAGCTTTTAAAAAAAACCCAAGAGCTCTAGAGAAATTGTACTTTCTGCACAGTAGCGGCGCTAGTGCGTACTTACAGCCAGTATTTTTCTCATCAAGAAGTAATAATTAATTGTTGTTGTTTTTAATTAGTGAACTGTTTAATTATTGCTTGAACCGCAAACATGTCAACTACAAAATTGTAGGGCACCCGAATTAACCTCCTAATCGAGCATTTATTTCGTGCTGAAGTGTGCCTGGTTGTCTTTTCCAAGAAAAAAACAAAACAAAAGCCCGGGAAATACGCGAAATATGAAATAGATGCACGCGCGCTCGCCGCTACTCAAGCGCCTCTAAGCAACCTTTGCACCCGCCGTGGTTGCTCAGTGGCTACGGTGTTGGGCTGCTGAGCACGAGGTCGCGGGATCGAATCCCGGCCACGGCGGCCGCATTTCGATGGGGGCGAAATGCGAAAACACCCGTGTGCTTAGATTTAGGTGCACGTTAAAGAACCCCAGGTGGTCAAAATTTCCGGAGTCCTCCACTACGGCGTGCCTCATAATCAGAAAGTGGTTTTGGCACGTAAAACCCCATAATTTTTTTAACCTTTGAAAGATATACGGCTGCATTCGTTTATCGCCGCATCTTACAATGTTTCGCCGTGCAGGATGACTCGAGAGGTTTCGTGACCTAACTAGCGTGGCGCGATAAGCGTCAGCATCTGCGTACGCAAGAATGTTGTGCTCGAACATGAGGCGCTCAGGATAGCTTTAACTTTCGCGTATCGTGAAAAGAAGCTACAAAAGAAATTCAAACAATGTTTAAAAAACAGATTGCGCGAAATTAAATTCACAAGGTCGCCGTCACGGTTTCCCGGCTTTATGAGAAAATATTTACGAGAGAATATGATGGCCCTAAATCAAACTTCTGCTTCCTACAGTCGGTACACCTCAGCTATTTTTTTTTCCTAAACGAAACAGATTTTATTCAAGTCGGATCGTTTTTACACGTATTTGAATAAGGAAAGTTGATCCCCAGGTGAAACCACCTCCTCAATAGTGACTGAATGATGGGGTTTTACTTCCCAAAGTGCCCACAGACTACAGAAGAAGTCGTAGCGAAAGACTCCGTATCAATCTGTAGCATTTGAAGTTCCTTGAAGCGCGGCTCAATAGGCTCCATCGAGGAGAGAGAGATAAGAAAGGCCGGGAGATTAACCAGATGTGCGTTTCGGTTTTGCCATCTTGCGGAGAAAAAGCGTGCGCGAATTTTTGTAGTACGCAAAACATTGTAAAGTGCCGTGTTCAGGAGAAACCTTTGCTTCCGGGTAAACTCCAATTTCCTGGATTCAAAATGCATGTGAAACGTGGAAATTCCCGCGTTGTCTAATGCGAGTTGAACCAATTTGAACGGAATTTGTTGCATTTAAGAGAGAAAGCTGAATATCTACCGGCTTCGGGAGGCTGAGTTTCTTCATTTGAACGCCTCGAAATCATTGCGGAAAATGTCGGAAATAGCCAACCTGAAAAGATCAGCGAGTGCGTCGGAGTAATGGTGTTCTTTATTTCTTTTTTCAGCGATTTAGAAATTAATGAATAATAATAATATTCTGTGTGTTTTACGTGCCGAAACCATGATATTGTTACAGAAATATGAAAAAAGAGGGAGGAAGAAGAAGGTCGCGAGACGCTGGCTGCTACGTGTTGCTGGTGGTCAGCCATCTTAACTACTCTGACTCATGTTGTATATATATCGTAAATACAGTCTTTCTATACTCCCAGCATCCTCGTAACAATATTATTGTAAGGCACGCCGTAGTGGGGGGGGGGGGGGAGGGGGGGAGACTCCGGAATAATTTCGACCACCTGAGGTTATTTAATGTGCAGTCAAAGCCCAGTAAACGGGCGTCGTTGTATTTTGTCCCCGTCACGTGACACGCGGCCGGAATCTGATCCCGCGCCCTCGTGTTTAGCGGCTCAACCCCATCGCTACTAAGGCCTCATCAGCTGGTACCACTTTAGTGAGTTGTACCACTTTAGTGGTACCACGTTCT
Organism: Dermacentor variabilis; assembly: GCF_050947875.1. Lineage (NCBI taxonomy): Eukaryota > Metazoa > Arthropoda > Arachnida > Ixodida > Ixodidae > Dermacentor > Dermacentor variabilis. The sequence goes on from NC_134578.1 coordinate 72,523,368, forward strand.
TTTGTAAGGTACGAAAGAAAGTTCGCGGTGAAGGGGCTCGGTATTGTGCAAAAAAAAAAAGAGAGACAAAGAAAGAAAGGAAGCCAGAAAAGGCGTGCTCCGTATTTCCAAAAAAAAAAAAGAAGATATCATGCTGAGATTGCTAGTAAGAGCAAATTCCAGCCTATCGTCGTGCGGGACATTATTAGCGAAGGCTACCAACCGATGGCGAAATACCCTTAGAAACGAAGTGTTTGGTGATTTTGAGCCCGTATGTGGCATGCGCGGAGAGTGTTTTCTATGCGACGCCCTTTTCGTGTGGCAGCTCAGGAGGGTGTCCAAATGGTTGGCTTCGCGAGCACGGTTACAACATTTATACGACTCTGCAAGGAACTTATGAAATAATTACCGAGGTTACGGTTGTCAGCCCGTTTCTTTTAAAGCTTGTTTGGTGATCTCGAAATATCAAAACCGGAGGACAAGGCAGATAATTGACGCTGCAGAAATTGATCGCCTGGGAATACAATGTGTGAGTTCTGCATTGGGACAGGGTTCACGCCAAAAAAATGCTTAAAAACTATCGCAAGGTCCGCGGCCATAAATGGCTTCTCCCAGCCAGTATTTTGGGTGAATTTGTATCCCCACCCCCCCTCTGGGTCAGTTACAGTCCACTTGTTTGTTAAAAGCTCTTTCTTGACGATAACCGGAAGCACGTCATACACTCTGGATAAATTTTGTCCTGCCGATCGATAAAATTCAAATGGAAGTTTGCGGTTGCGCTTTTGTCTTCAAATGGTATGGTTTCCTCGTTTGTGCACAAGACCTTCCGTCATGGATGACTAGGCAGCCATGGTGAACACTCAGACGCCCATATATAAGTGTATCAAAATAACAGACAGTACTCCTCTCCTCCCTCTTTTTGTTTATTTGCAGCCGGGGCCGGTAATACCTACAGCTTAGCCTACTGAGCTCTGCAGTCTATGACCATGACCATTGACACCATATCACGATCAACGTGGTCTCTTCACTACCAGTGATATATATTGATGGTTCCTGCTCTCTCGCCGTTTCCGTGAATGACCCATGCGGCTGGTTGGTTGCAGTACGCCGTGTAGACCTATAATCATAAGATACAGCCCCACCGCGCTAACTTGCTCCATATTTTGGCGCCGGCACCAGCCTGTAGCAAGATATGGGCGTTACAGATTCGCTGCGCTTTTTAATAAACCCTCAATTGGAAGTCAGCGCTTGTGTTCGTTCGTTCCTTTCTTTTTTTTTTGTCATCGGTCCGCCGTTGCGCTGTGTTTTTTATATGGATTACCAACTAGCCCGATCCCACACATTGTTACAGACTGGTTGCAATAAATTCGGAAATCTCACGCTTGTGGGGAATTAGGTAGAATTCACTTCCCCACGCAGAGTAGCATGTCAGTGATGCCTGTATACATCGGCTAAAATCTCTGTCTTTCATTAAACGGTTCTCTCTCTCTCTCTCTCTCTCTCTCTCTCTCTCTCTCTCTCTCGAAGCTTTCTTTTCATAACTGTTTAATGCTATTAGCGCAGCTCAGGACGAGCAAAAAAGGAAACAGGTAGGGGTAATCAAAGGGAACGGAAAACAGGGTGAGCGCTACAGGGTAGCGCTCACCCTGTTTTCCGTTCCCTTTGATTACCCCTACCTGTTTCCTTTTTTGCTCGTCCTGAGCTGCGCTAATAGCATTAAACAGTTATGACATACCAACTCGCCCAAACTGCCACGCTTTTGACCTTTCTTTTCATGTTACGGTAGACGTTGAAGCAAATAGTGTGCCATGATGAAAACGGAATATGATGATGATAATGATGTAATGATATTGATGATTGTGCCTGCCTTTTTCTTTTAGCATAGTGAAAAAAAAAACACTTTGCGTTTACCACTCCTCCATCCTTGCTAGAATTTCGCTGCAAGATCGAAGGTTATGGTCCAGATCGTTCAGTGTGACACTTGGCAAAGCTGCTTCCTTGTTTTCAAGGGGAGAAAATTGCACAGACCTAACGCACACGTTGGAATCTATGTGTAGTGAAGACTTCGTGAAGCGCTTAATGAAATTCGGTGAGTTTGCCCATTTCGTTGCTACGTCATTGGCGTAAAGGAAGATCGCGCGTGCATGCGCTTTCGCGGACCCGTGCGATGCAATGTGGCGAGTTGATTTGAGTTGAGTGGTTGTAGGCTACTGGTGGCATTAGCCTTGCAGTTGGTGCCGACAATAGCTCCACCATAGCGACACTTAAAATAAATAAATCGGAGAAATCAGACATAGACCTGAAAATTACAAATAGTCACTCCTGAGGTCACCATGTGGAGGCCAAATCCGTGTCCTGCAGGTAATTTAAGAGAAGGCGAGAAACCACCTTCCTACACAACTGGTTCCCACGCGGGAAAACAATGTCCTGAAGAGAACTGTGGGGTATTCCTGTCTTATTGAGGGACCCGAATAACACGCTCCTTTCCGCGTTATACGGAGTACAGCACATAAGGTAATGTTCTGTGTCACCGCACGCACCACACATTGAACGTAATGGAGACAACGCCAGGCCAGTCTTATACATCCACGCAGGGGTACGAGCGGAGTCCGTGCGAATTCGGAGCAGTAAAGTGGCTTGGTTTCTTCTGAGAACCGTGGTCACACATGGCTTGTGAGGTGAGCTTCACGAAGAACTGAAGTGGCACAACACCGCTTCTCTGAAGAGCCTCTTGTCCTCTTGAGGCACTTTTCTCAATGGATTCCCAGACAACGCTCCATGGGCGAGGCTGTCCGCCATCTCGTTGCCTATGATACCTATGTGTGAGGGCACCCATTGGAAACGTATGGAGAAGCCTTTGATATGGAGATTGTGCACTGAGCGTAGGGAGCTAAGACTTAAGGCATCAGTAGGGAATCCGTGCTTTAACCTTTGAAGGGCAGATTTTGAATCTGTAAGAATGACAACAGGTTGAGGCGTACAAAACCGTAGCTTTTTGAGAGCTGCCTCAATGGCAACGCTTTCGGCCGTTGTGGAGGACACGACAGCAGTGAAGCGAACAGACCAATCATACCTCAAAGAGGGAATATGAAAATCAGCTGCACTAGATCCTCTGACCTTGTCAGAGGATCTAGTCAGATGATAAAAATTGATAAAAATTTGAAGATGACGTGGATATTCAGTCTCAAGATGTTCCAGTACGAGCGAACGCGTTACCGCCAAAGAACTCCGCTTAGCGCGAACGTGAGGAATTGTCAACGAACAATCGAGGCTCGCGAATGACCAAGGTCGTTTCAACCTCTTAGTTCGAACTCTAGCGTCAAGACCCAGGTACCCAAGAATATTAATGGCCAAGTACGCTCGGGACTCGGATCTCTTTTGAACGCGCTGTAGAAGGGCTCGCCCGGCTACCGTCTGTTTGAGGCGGCCAATTTGCATCAATAACCTTTGTGAAGCGACTAGGCTAAGAGGTCTTCTTAAAGTACTTCATTCTTAGGAGCAGTCTACGGAACGCCAAGAGCCCTCCTTAGGCCCTTTCTGTGCAAAACCTCAAGTCGTTCAAGCTGTGATAGCGAGGGAGAAATTAAAGGGTGCTGGTACATTATTCGACTCGTCAACAGTGCATCGTGCAGCCTGATCATTGAAGAAGGGTGATTTCTCCATTGCTCACTTGCAACTCTATGGATCACATTGAGACGCGAAGATAGTGATGTCACAATCGACTCCACAGCTCGTCGCCACTGTAGACGGTAGTCAATAATGACGCCCAAAAAGCGCTTGTGCTTGAATTGATGAAGGCAAGATTGATCAAGGTCTATCTTCAGCCGCGCATACCGTCATCTTTTACCTGGAAATATGATGAAGTCTGATTTTTCCACCGAGAGAGTCAACCTAGCACCTTGAAGGTAATTGGGAACTGAAAGTAATGCCTGTCCAGCTATCAGAGCTAAACGCTTGTGTAGATATCCAGTTAACCAAAGACAAATGTCGTCTGCATATATCGACATATGGGCATGCCTGCAATGTTTTTGTACTTCAACGGGAAGACCAGCCATTACAACATTAAAGAGCGTTGGGGAAAGAACACTTCCTTGAGGTACACCTCGCGATACCGCCCTTTCGGTGCTTATGGTACTTCCTAACCGCACTTGAATTTTACGATCACTGATGAATGAGTGAATGAATCGCAGAAGGTAGCCCTGTGCGCCTATGGCCTGCAAACTGTTTAGTATTGAGCTCTTAAGGACGCTATCATAAGCCTTTGATACATCTAGGAAAATAGCTAATGTTGAAAGGCCGAAAGCTCTATGATGTTCAACGTGGCTTATCAAGTCCAAGACGCTATCTTGCGCGCTTAAACCTGTACGGAATCCAGTCATGCATATTGGCAGAGCCCTTCTATCTTCGAGTCACCAAGGTAAACGCTTACTTGTCAGCTTCTCCATGAGCCTAGCCACACACGACGTCAGTGATACAGGACGATACGAGGCCAAGTCTGTCATTTCTTTGCCGGGCTTCAGCACTGGGACAACACAAGCCACCTTCCATGAAGGAGGAACGTCGCTAGTCTCCCACACTCAATTGCGATAGCTTAGGAGCATCTTCCGGTGTTCCAGAGGTAGGTTCTGCATCATCTGGTTGGTAAAGCCCTCAGGACCTGGTGCACATCGACGCCGCAGGCTGCTGGGTGCTGTCTGTAGCTCTCGAAGTGTGAACGGGGCGTCAATAACAGACGTAGATGTTACAGGCAGAGCGCAGGAATGAATTCCTGAACTTACTCGTACAAATGCATCTGCAAATTCCTCTGCCAAGCACGCGAGAGGTTTCTGCTTACGCAGTGCAAGCGCTTCGAAAGGCTTACTAGGACGAGAATCACCAGCAAGACTGCCAATGACTCGCCAAATTCTCGTCATCGGTGAGAAAATAGTCAAGCTAGCGCAGAAGGACGCCCACTGCAACCTACAGAGCTTGTTCGTATGTCGTCGAATGGCAGAGTTAAGCCTATTGAAGGTCGTCTTCAAGGATCTGTCGTCTTTCTTCCGCATCAGTTGTCGATCCGGCCTTCTGCGCGCTGTGCAAAGGTTCCTGAGTTTTAAACCCGGAGTCGGAAAATGATTAGGCAGCTTGACCGCCGTGGTAGCAGCCATCTTACCAGAAATCGTTTTGTCTATCACATCACCAGAAACACAGGCAACTTGCTCCCTGTATTTGTCCCAATTAACAACATGGCTAATTTTAGAGCCGCGCACATGGAAGTCGGCAGTAAACCCTAAAATTGCATAGTGATCACTTCCCATGCGGTCAGGTGCAGTTGACCACTTCACACGGACGCCAGGTGAATGCAAGGTGGGAAGAAAGTGGGACTTCGGTCATTGGCCACGCAAGCGTCCAAACTATCGATAACTTCTACAAGTTTGCGTCCGCAGGAATCTGTGTTCCTGTCACCCCAGACATAGTGATGGGCGCTGAAGTCACCGCAGATAATTCGGGGCGCTGGGCAATGGTGAGAAAGCTGCTGGAGAAACAAATCCATTGCTACCTTCTTTCGCGGAGACACGTATACGGATGCAACAGAAAGAGTTCGGAAGCCGAGCCGTATCCTCACAGCCGCTACTTCAATAGTATCAGCGCAAAGATCGGTGACGTTCAAAGCCACATGAGGAATATATCTTCGTATGTAAAGGGCGGCACTTCCTGCGGGAAATTACTTTATGCTGCAATTCTTATGGGCGACATATCCAGTCAAAGATCTCCCGCTCTGTAGGCCCGCCTCCGAGAGGGCCGTTGCTGGAACACAAGTTTCTTTCAAAAATAATTTCAGTTCTGTTAATCGACTTATAATTCCAGCGCAGTTCCATTGCATAATAAACGTCACTTTTCGGTGATTTTTATTTGCACGAGGTTGAAGAAAACTAGCCATATTATAAGGTAAAGTTCGCTGCGAAGGCAGTAATCATGGACTCAAAGGAAAGAACGAGCTGTAGAAAGTTCTTTAGGGTGCCAGTCTGCATCGCTTGAACATATGGACGCAGGACTTCGAACAAAACTCGCAGAAGGTCGGACAGATCCCGATTTTCGAGCTCCTTATTTTGCTGTACGCACTGCCTCACAACTTCAACAAAAGATGCAGACTGGACCCACTCTTGGCCACTGCAGCTGGTTTCCTCACCTCTTTTGAGGCAAGGGAATGTCCTCCATGTCGTCGAGTCTGGCTGTGATCTGGTCGCTGAGGAACTTGGACACTTTTTGCTGAAGCAGATTGAACAACCGACTCACCCGCAGAGGACTTTGCCGTCTTGCTAGGGTCCGGTGTGCTTGTGTTTCCACATTTATTCTTATTTGTTTTGAATGTACTGGCCGCTTCCTGGCCAGTTGCCTTCGTCTAGGCCTCTCGCCTCAAGTGATGACCAAAACATGACGGTTATGATGTCCGCACGTCTCCCTATAAGCCCGGCCTTCGAGATTCGTTCCGCTGCTCGCAGAGTGGGGGGGGGGGGGGGGTGTGTGATGTGCTCATCACGAGGGCACGGACGAAAGCAAAATTGCATAGACTTTCTTAGCAGACCAGAGGCCAGGCAAGTATAATGGTGCCAAATTCTATATTTAAATGATCCGTATCATAAAATGCGATCTTACTGCGAAATTTGAGCAAGAACTGAGCAACGATACGCGAGAAATGTTTTCCTTTTTTTTCTTTTTCTATTATAAGAAAAAATAAAACGCCGGTCTTTGTAGAAGCATTCATTCGGATATCGCTGTTGACATACCGTTAGTTACTTGTTTTGTTTTACCACACCTTTCCTTTTTCTAGGCGATGACAACGGCAGCATAGCCTGGAGGCCCCCATTCAAGAGCTCCCGGACGTTAAGGCTCGTAAAAAAAAATAATAAAGGCACTCTATGCTTGCAGGCGTCGTGCTCACTGAGACGTGTACGGGCACCTGTCCATCAAGTAGTCGACAGATGAGCGCATATACATATGAGAGTATAGGTGGTGGTGGTGGTGGTGGTGGTGGTGGTGGTGGTGATGTTGAAGCAGGCGGGGTTAGCCTGGCATACATAGCCGGCAATTGTTCCGCCTGATCCTCCTTCAAGTTGAGATCAGGGATGTGTCACCAGGTGTCGATGAGCCCCGTGTCTCGCAGGAAGGCTATCAGCAGGCGTTGCGCTCTCTTCCTGAATGCCGCGGGCCCTCCGGGGAAAACAACGTCTTCAAAGGTCCTGTGCGTGAGACCGCTTTTTTGCAGGTTGTCGACCAACGCTTTTCTTTCTGTGTCAAACTGTGGGCATAGCCAAATGAAATGTTCGATGTCACCAATGTCACCACAGAAAACACAGAGTGGGGAAGCGCGAAGCCCAGTCTTGAATAACCAAGCTGGGGTGTATGCGGAGTCGGTCCTGATGCGGTATAAAAGCGTCGCTTGTTCGCGTGTAAATCCATGAGTCACACAGGATTCGTGTGGATTCTTGTGCATCTGTCTAAAGTGAAGGCGGATTGCATCCTTAGGGTTTTGAAAAGCTTTTGGAGCTTTCACTTTTGGGACACATGTCAGCGCTAGGCGTGCGAGGGCGTCAGCTTCCTCGTTTCCATCAATTCCTACGTGTGATGGAATCCACTGAAACCTTATGTTAAATCCTTTGCTCGTGAGGTCGTCAATCAGTGCCAGAGACTGCCTTGTAAATTTCTCTAGAGGTAGGGCCCGATGTAATCTTTGTAATGCTGACTTGGAATCCGTCAGCACCACGACATCTCGTGCAGAAAAGGCACCTAGTTTCCGCAAAGCCGCGGTGATTGCGGCGCTTTCTACTGTTGTAGAGGAAACTACGCGATCCAGTCGGCCAGACCATGACACATCAAGGGATGGTATGCAGAATGCCGCTGCACAGCTATCTGTTTGTGCACACACCGAACCGTCTGTGTACACTTGTAGATGGCTTTGAAACAAAGTGCTCAAGTGGTCCAACACAATAAACTTGGCTTCGGCAGTTGAAATGGTGCGTTTCGTCGGTAGGTGGGGTACATTGATGCTGCAGGTAACGTCCGGAAAAGACCATGGCGGGCCAAGGCGACTTCGTTTAGGCCATTCCAATCCTAAATATCGGATACATCCGCGCGCAACAGCTGTTTTGTCGACATCGAGCAGCGGTATGCAACGAAAAGAAACACTGCGTGCTGCCAGTTCTTTTCTCACAAATATGCCGCTTTCTTGAACTTTAGAACAATTTTTCTGGATAGTGTCCGACTATTTAGACGACTTAAAACAGGCAAATAAACAAACAGGCTAATTAACGAACTATATAACTATGCAGATAAATATATCATGAGAAGACAACAAACAAAGACAACAAGGTCAACATAGGAAAAATTAAAGAAATGATAAATAGCGAAGGCAATGCAAGTGGATAAAAAACAACTTGCCGCAGTCGGTGAACGATCCCATGATCCAGATAGATAGATAGATAGATAGATAGATAGATAGATAGATAGATAGATAGATAGATAGATAGATAGATAGATAGATAGATAGATAGATAGATAGATAGATAGATAGATAGATAGATAGATAGATAGATAGATAGATAGATAGATAGATAGATAGATAGATAGATAGATAGATAGATAGATAGATAGATAGATAGATAGATAGATAGATAGATAGATAGATAGATAGATAGATAGATAGATAGATAGATAGATAGAATGTGCTTAATCCTTGCAGGAATCCACCGAAAGTGCGCTATGAGAAATATTGGTTTACGAAGTAACAGAAAGATAAGTCTACTGTGAAGCAGTGTAGCCTTTTCCTAGTTCGATGGCGCAGTGCCTGTGGAATGCGTTTTGAAACATGACTAATATGCTTTTTACTACATAAAGCTAGCCGCGAAGGAGTTAGCTTATGTAAGAAAAATACGTTAAACGTTTATTTACTTTTTTTTAGTGCGAATAACATTCCTTGCATTGTGAGACCAGCTTGCCTTCCGTCTCCGTAGCTATTCCATCAAGAACATGGGTTGATCCCGGAGATAAATGCAGTCTATAAATGTGAGCCGATCCCGAAGGTAGTGCATCCTAAAGTGTGCGTCGTTCACGTTCGTGTGGTTCACGTTCATTCAAAGAGGTTCACGTTCATTGAACCGCTTTGACGTCAACTTGGGCACTTATGTATACACGCGCCACTGGGTAGGCGCGGACTTCATGGCGGCGCCGCCAGAGAGCGCAACGTGTCCAGAAGGGAAGCGCGAGAGAGGAGTGCAGACGCAGTGCATGGCGCGTTCCAGCTATTCGCATGTTTGAATAGCAATGATAGATAAGTTCTATCCTTATTTTTTTTTATTCCGCACATTCTGCACTGACAATTTCAATTCCGGCCCCAAGTTTTCGGCAATTTCGGCCCAGCGAAGGGCGTGGCATCACGCAGAGCTGGCTTGCGGATGTTCGCTGCGGGATGTAATGTTCGTCTCTGTTCTTCCTACATGGCCCTATAGCACATTGACTGCACCACATGAATACCACAGGTTTCACCAACCTCTGACCCTCTCTCCTATGCTTGGCGTCCATATATGTGTTCTACCAAAGGAAGAAGAAGCCTGGATCCCGTTCCTTAGGTGGAGATGAATGCTAGCTAACATGTTGTGTCAGCTAGTCATTCTTAATGCGATTAGCATTATTTGGGTACCTCACGCACTTTTCGGGGACTTTCTGTCTGCGTGCCTGTCTGTCTGTATGCCTGTCTGTGGGGGTCTCTAGCCATTTCCCCGCCAACTCGTGCTACTGGGTAGTCCATGGTCTAATGGTTAGAACCTCGCATTAGTGAGTGAGTGAGGAAGTGGAGCAGATCATTTATCGAGCGCTAATAAACCTATGGCTTAGCAGCTAGTTAAATTGCTGTCGAGGTTTCCTCAAATTTTAGTTGCTGCATGCATGTATCGATTTATGCGACATAAGGTTTCATTAAATGTTGGGTCTTAGCATGTTTGAATGACAAAACCCTTCTTCGGCTGACTCATAGTCTGAAAGTAATTTGCTGCCGCAAATCTCACATTACGACCAATTAAAAAAACTGTTTTTTTTCGCTTCTTTCATTACTCTCAGTTTCGTGTACTAGGACAGACTTCAAACACCTTTCACTTGCTTATCACGGACAGCATTATATGCGTCGAAGGATAAAAAGGAAGCGTGTTTAGAATATAACCTTCATGTGACCGTTTTCATTTACTGGTACAAGAATGAAGCAAGACCGAGCATTTTTTTAGATATTCGAAGCTACTTCTTTTTTACACGTTCTTACTCGAATCAATTGAAAAATTTACAGGTTTGAGCTCTAGAGATGTGATAGGTAATTACGTAGCATCAACAACAAAATTGTTTTTTGTACCCGCAAGGTAAAACCGCCAAGAAAATATATCAGTCAAGACGCTTACATTCAAAACGTTACTCCTATATTTTTCTTTTCTTTTTTGTAAACACGCTGTTGCTTCTTAACTGTAGATGAATGGTAAGGCAAACTTCATTTGAGGCTGGCTATCCCAGGATCGTGATGAAGGGCCAACTTGGGCCCGTTAGTAAATGTTTGAGATAAACAGAGCAACAGCGCACGAGGCAAGACGATAGAGAAGATGAGAAAACTAAGCGCTCGCTTTTAAGCAAAATCTTATCGTGCACAACACAAAACAAACATGTAGAAAAGATAAAGGGAGAAGAGCAGCAAACAACTGTGTGATCTACAGTGCAAAGCACTAAGCAGATAGATACAAGCAAACAATACTTGTAAGCAAACACTTTTAATACCAAAATGCGCGCAATCATATATTCGTGAAAGAAGCACGATTTCTTTGGAGAGAAGCTTCACCCACTCCCACGCACGTTGCCTTTTACATAGATACAGAAAGCTTGGTATACATCGCGTACACAATAAGTCCTGATAACGCCTTACCATTGGACCTTAGTGCTTATCCTAGGACACACTTGAGAAATTGAGGCTGCTCATTTGAGGAGCATATAACACGCACATACAGCAGACACAATAGAACATGCATATAACGTAAAGGTAAATATGAATTTAAAAATGAACATTTTAGTTTATCCGAGAGGCATTACATGCGCCTACGCGTTAAGGAATAGGAGCTTTTCATACCTGTACTGTGCAATGAAAGAAACACCGTTATGCAAAAGTATGTGAATGTCATATTGTTCAAATATAGTTCTGTAAGCAAATCCTGAATGGAAGGGAAGCTGGCGATACTCTACAAATTAACTAAACTGAATTAGGGTGCTGTGCATAAGGAAGCCCCGCACGAGCAGTGAGGAGATGTGGTGGCGTCATCTGTTCATTTGTCCTCGGCAAATGCAAGCAGGCAAATTTTATAACGATAAAGAAATTCGTGCATACGAGGTTGTTGGATGCGCTCTAAAACTTTATAATTGAGATTTTAGAGATTCAAGCAACAATTAAAATGTTGACCAAAAAATAATTGGTAATATTTAATGACGGAAAAAAGAAATACTGGTTGTAAGTACACACGGCTGCAGCTAATATGCAGTGGCTACGATTTTGCTAGAGCTCGTGGTTATACACCCACGATATATATATATATATATATATATATATATATATATATATATATATATATATATATATATATTGGTTGAAGTTAGCTGAGACACCCGGTATAGGAACTTCGTCACGCGTGGGGACATGCGATAGCCCTTTGCAACGACCAAATATTTTGTGAATACTTCCATGTCTCATTGTTTACCATAGCTGCGCTTAGAGCCACAGCGTGGTTAAGGCTTACACCAGCATGGTTAAAAGCCTTCTTTCTTAGTTCCGCTTCTTTAATACCGATGGCGCCAGCACGACAGATATGTCCACTCGATCCCGCATATGACGTCATGCCAGTGGCAGCGCCAGCCATTCCTGTGGTGGCGCTCACCCTCAATAGGCACTAGAGGTCTTATAGCACATCTGTGTTTAGTGGGCGTGACCACGCACGAAGAATTGTGGTTACAGTGTCTGTGCAAAGTCCATCTAAATAGGTCGCAAAGCTTGGAACGAAAAGAGTGCCAAAACTTATCGCTAGCGATATCAGTTAGATGGCGCACGACTGAAGCGCGATTAAGTGAGGGGGGGACAAACACTGAAACTAGAAAAAAGTATGTGACAAAAAAATGTTCAGAAATTTTAAATCAGAATACTCTCATACGAGTAAATATTCCGTTTCAAATATTTTTGCTGTACTGAAACAACAAATGTTATTTTTTTCTGTTTTACAATTTATTAGTTCGCTGTTGGCGACTCCCACCAAGCGGTGATTCTGGCGCAAGACTTGACAAGACTGTGCAAACCAGCTATTATGTCGTGCGGAATGGCGGTAATCGCTCATTTGAACGCGGCTGGTTTCATCCGAGCGTGTTTTTTTTTTCCTTGCGCGTTTGTTCAAAGTGTATCGTGCGCTTCGCTTCAAATTTTGCGTGGCCTTAGCGCACCGCATACTTTGGAGAAAGGTGTAAGGGCAGGTTTCTTTTCTTTATTGTGCGAGTTTACGCTGCAGCATCCGATGCGCTGTGTCTCGGCGAGATGATAAATGCAGAACGCTTCGCGAAGAAACGTCGCGTTATGTTTGTTCACTCTCCGTTGCAAAAGCTCTGAGTGTTCGACGGGCAGCAAAATGAGTAAATCGACTATTTTCTAAATGATAATGCGGGGCCATATTGCCTTGTCTGGTAACTGTTGGATATGAATACATGGTGCCGCGCGGAATCGCGAATGATTCTGTAGAAAGGTTTCGTATATGTTGCTATACATTACAACTGTGTGATAGTCAGTACATTCCATCAGTTGAAACATGTTTTATTTGGCCAAATGGTTGCAATATATTTAACAAATAGAAGTGAAGTTGCTTTTGGAACCTCCGCGGCACTATACTTTATTTCCGTCCTATTCGCTCACCTTCCCAAGGAACCTACTGCAGCAATGGGCGTCAATAACGGCCTAATTATGTTCACATTAAGACACGCGCCACTCCTATATTTTAATGACACGTTAGTGCTTCAGCTGAGGTGAGTCCTATACTCGCCTTTGCCTCAAAAGAAAAATAATTGCTGTCGTAGCAGTCCAAGTGCCGGACGATAAAGAAATTCAAACATTCGCGCAAAGCAGCATAAGATCTTAACGTCACTGCCATTTCCTGTTGCGAAGGCCCTTATGTTTATTTTGAATTTTTATATTTTTTTATTGTCCCCGCGATACGTAGATGGCGACCGTTGTAACTAGCCGCCATTTTCTTGACATGTGGTCTTTATGGAACCTTCGCTACCAGTTTATATATACTTTGGTTTATGTTGAGTTGATCTGGCACTGCAATGGGCATTACGTAGCGTCGAAGGCGCCGTGTTAATTATCCAATAATAGAAATCGGTGCTTTGTTAGTTGTATTATTTGTTTCTTGCCCTTTGTCCTTGAATTAAGTGTTAAATACACGACACATGCCCAGCTGATACATTACGGGAAACATCGCTACCAGTTTATATATACTTTGGTTTATGTTGAAAATAGCGACGCAGAGTTGATCTGGCACTGCAATGGGCATTACGTAGCGTCGAAGGCGCCGTGTTAATTATCCAATAATAGAAATCGGTGCTTTGTTAGTTGTATTATTTGTTTCTTGCCATTTGTCCTTGAATTAAGTGTTAAATACACGACACATGCCCAGCTGATACATTACGGGAAACATCGCTACCAGTTTATATATACTTTGGTTTATGTTGAAAATAACGACGCAGAGTTGATCCTACACTGCAATGGGCATTACGTAGCGTCGAAGGCGCCGTGTTAATTATCCAATAATAGAAATCGGTGCTTTGTTAGTTGTATTATTTGTTTCTTGCCCTTTGTCCTTGAATTAAGTGTTAAATACACGACACATGCCCAGCTGATACATTACGGGAAACATCGCTACCAGTTTATATATACTTTGGTTTATGTTGAAAACAGCGACGCAGAGTTGATCTGGCACTGCAATGGGCATTACGTAGCGTCGAAGGCGTCGTGTTAATTATCCAATAATAGAAATCGGTGCTTTGTTAGTTGTATTATTTGTTTCTTGCCCTTTGTCCTTAAATTAAGTGTTAAATACACGACACATGCCCAGCTGATACATTACGGGAAACATCGCTACCAGTTTATATATACTTTGGTTTATGTTGAAAATAGCGACGCAGAGTTGATCTGGCACTGCAATGGGCATTACGTAGCGTCGAAGGCGCCGTGTTAATTGTCCAATAATAGAAATCGGTGATTTGTTAGTTGTATTATTTGTTTCTTGCCCTTTGTCCTTGAATTAAGTGTTAAATACACGACACATGCCCAGCTGGTGCATTACGGGAAACATCAAGCTTATCGTTAATCCATAGACACTTGTGCGGTCGCAAGCAACTGCCGCTGTCAAAACGAGGAGATTGCGCAGCGACTGAAAGAATCAAGATGTGTCTGAACGTTCGGAAAGGGCCAGGCAAGACCGCTCCGCAGGCGCGGATGTGGCTCGACTAATGAAGTTCTGCGCGAGGTTCTAACAAAAAAAAAACAAAACAAAAGACAAAAACAAGACACCGATGACGTCTCCGCTAGCTACGTGCCACTTAACGCTTCTATATTCTACGTCCAGATCCTTTGGTCATAATAACTGGAGTACAAACTTCTCATATGTTGTCTGTGTCCTTCTCCCCGTCCTGTTGTTTAGCGCTGTTTTTTACTGCTCGTAATCATGAACCAACCAGCCCAAATGCGTGTTTTTCTACAGACTTCGGGGCTAGTTGGTTTGATAGAATTGTTGGGGACCACATCGCTTAGGTGACGTGGACAACTCAAATAACGTTTGCAGTCATTGTCGTTCATCCTTGTGCGCGTCACCTAAGCGCTATGGTCCCAATAACAATAAATGTTCGTCTTCCTTACTATTCATAATACACTCTTAAACAAAATTAACCCTTTGGGTCCTAGCTTGCCGCAGAACAGTAATCGTCATCTGTCTTTCCCGCATTTCCTTTCTTTAACGCTGCGAGCCCGGTACTTCCCAGTAACGAACGCCATGCGCGTTATCAGCATGACAGGGCATTCTCGACAGGAAAGTAGCGAGCGCAGCGTTTTCAAGAAAGGAGACGCAAGCAAGACTGAAGACGATTATTTTTGTGTGGCAAGATGCGACCCAAAGGGTGTACATTTGTTTAAGAGGGTAATACTACTACTACTATTACTACTACTACTACTACTACTACTACTACTACTACTACTACTACTACTACTACGAGAAGTAGTAGCAGCAGTAGCAGTACTGACTACGTAGGCTTGACAAAAGACGTAATGTTAGATATGGCTCAACAGAACTTCTTGGGCATGTTGTTTCTGTTTACAACGTTTAATGTGGCTTACAGTTGTACGGCTTACCACTACTGTTGTTGTTACTACCACTAGCACTACTATGCTACTGTTACCAGTACTACTGCTACCACTCCTACTATGAAATGGCTCCTAAGGGCATAATTCTGATCGAGCTATTTGTATGCGGACTGCTTTTGCTGCTGCTACCACTACGACTACTACAAATACTATGAAGGATTGCCTTAGGCGTAATGTTTCATTTGGGATGTTTTTGTGCTGAAAGGCGTGACACTTTGTATGATTTCAAGGATTGATTCTACATTCATGAAACGCGTTTCATATTCCTTTCATCAGGACTACCATTCAGCCAATGTATTTACGGCATTTACGTGCACTTCCGCTTCTAGACTTCTTTTAGCGCCGTGTGTGTAAATATGTGCACTCGCTGAGGCAATGCTGCCAGTCTCTGCTAGAAAATATCACTTTGTGAAATCTTTAGAGATATCTCCGACCGGCGTTTATGCGCCACGAATAAGCGTTATATAAATACCCGAATGGCGCACCCAGCAACATTTTCCTAAAAGTTCCGCCGTTTGGCCTTGTAGACTGTTTCATGAGACCATGGTTGTTGGTCTCTGGTTGCTAGTCTCGGAGGCCACAAATTCCAATGTATAACAAAATGAGCAATCTCGAAGGCTACAAGAAGGTCTCGTAGACTCAGAGATTGCCAGACAAAGGGCATCCTCGAATGCCTCCGAGATGGTAAAATTCTCGGTAATCTTGGAGGCTGTTTAGCGGCAGCGGTGTTTCTCTCTATGGCCGGTAGGCGGCACCACAAGTTACCGTTTTCTTAGTTTATTTATATTTTCTCCCTACCTAACATGCTCTCCGGAAGCGAAGAAAAGAAAAAAAAAAAAAAGAACGAACGAGATCGAAAGAGAAGCAAGCAATGAAGCCCCGCTCCGAATGCCGGGACAGCGGCGGTGCTGGAGAAAGGGGCGGTGAGGATGTGGAAAACCGAAGGGAGCGCAGAGAACGAGCGCGAGGTCTCAAAAAAAGAGAGAAAAAGAAAGAGAGAGAGAAGCCCCTGTCGACTGAGCGGACCGTGGTTTTCCGCCGTCGCCTCTACCGCACGTACCGGGACTTCTCGTGGTGCTGCAAAAGCAAGAGAAGCGCCCCGTTGCTGTCGTGTTGTAAAGCGATCACGTATCTCGTCGCAGCAGTGGCCGCTCGCGCGTCGAACGACCCAATTGCAGGATTAGCGCGACGGGGACGACACCTCATCGCTGGCAAGTTTGCGAGCGCGTGCTACGAGCGGCAAATTCCCGCGGCCCGCAGTGCAAAAGCACGGAGGCGGCGATAAGTTTCGTCGCCCTCCCTCCCACTTCCTCTGTCGTCTGCTTTGTTGTGCCGTGCGTCCAGACGTGACGAGCTGCGGCCCGCAGTGAAGTGCTTTTTGTAGCCGGCTTCTCGAATCCACTCGGAGTGTGTTTGGGCCGAAAAGATCAACGCACCGTGCACCTTTGGAGTAAACCAAAGCCTCCTTTCGCCGGATCAACTTTTTCTCCCCCCCTTCCCACCCCCTTCGCGCCGGCTCGCGAAAACTGGTTGTGCCAGCGAGACGCGGCGGCGGCTTGCGTCGACGGTGGTTGCCTCGCTAGTGTAGCGCCCCACGGCCGTTGTTGTTTCGACGTCGAGGAGTGCGAACTAAAAGGTGAGCGCAGCGGACATTAATTGTTCTTGCGACTGCCACTGATCATGCACAGCGCGTGATCCGAGTGGCTTCTATTGCCTTCTGTACACTACACGAACGTTGAAGGTGGGCTGGTGCACGAAAGGTTGAAGTCTTTGAGTGATAAGGGCGCTTGCTACGCTTAGCGCAACCTCTAGCCGTCTGCAAGCTGAAGCGCTGTTTACGGAAGGGCTCTTCGCTTATACAGGGTTAAAAACGACTAAGTCACAAATTTGGCTGACTTAATTGTGGTCATTGCTTGCTAGGAAAAAAGAAAACATAAGGTCCCGTCAAGAGATTTTTCGATTTTCGTCGTCCTCATCAAACAAAACGCAGGACTCGGCGCAACAAGGTAAATTCCGGAGGTGTCCGATTAAGAACACGCAACTAAATCGTGTTTTCTCACTAGTTACATTGATGCACTTGCGTGGCAAAGTTGTATGGACGGTGACATTTTACACTAATAATAGCTAGGCATCGTTGCATAGATCGTTGCGTAGAAGCTTGGCTTCCAGCGACTCGCAGCTGCCGCGTACGAAGTGGATAATTGCTGCCTTATCGGCTGGCTGCTCTAGCCTCTGAATGTTTGCTTATTGCGACGACGTGTGCCTTCTCTGCTCACTGAAGCCATTGACGCATGCGCACGGGCCACCGTGATCGTGTTTGTCGAGCAAAGTAACGCCAGCGGTAATTGGCACCCGCGTTTCGCTTGCAAAGTGCACTGCAGAGTATTCGAGTACTCTCGAACTTTATTATTGTTATTATTATTTTTTTGTTATGAAAGAAATCAAATCGCGCCCTACTTGCACTTGCAGCGGCCTGAGCCTAAAACGCTTCCGGGGACGCTTGAATTGCCGCAGCAAGTCGCACGCATGTGCGTACTCGGCAAAAGCGTCATCTTAACGTCTCCGAGGGCTAACACACACACTGACTAAAGAATTCTGTATATTTGGTAGAGGTGGGCGAATATGAATTTTTTCGTGTGCGAATAGTAAGTATCAAACAGTGCCGCCCGTACGCATTTATTTACTGCAGGAACATTTATTTCGTTATGATTACGTACCACGCCAGTAGTGAATATTGCAAAAAAAAAAAAAAGAAAAAAGAACGCTGCACGATTAGTCTGGCAGGACACTAAGTGGCGGACTGCATGGAAAAATCGCTCGTGATCATGTGTCGTGTAGGCCAAACCGAAAACAACGCTTGAATAACCCGGCTTGTTCCTGCATTACTTGGAATAGTTTTGTCGCCTGTGTCGTTTGTGATAACTTGCGATACATAATTTAGCACACGGAGAACAGCAAGCCTAATTTAACTGTCGGTTTTTGCGAAATATTCGGTTAGTTTCGCTTATTCAAAAATACCCAATAGTTCCTTTTCGAATACGAACAGCTACTGCCAATTATTCGATTCGTATTCAAAACTTCGCATGTTTGCCCGCCCCTAATTATTCGCTAATTATGGCGTTACCCCTCCTGGTGCATGCTGTTGGCTTACGGCTTGCAGATACGTGCAGATACGTGCAGTTGCACGTTTGAGGCTGTAGCGTTCGGGTTTGTTTTACCTGCAGTCGTACACCACGTGATCTTGTATAGTGCAAAGAGACGCGTGCAAAAATATGTGCCAGATAGCGCGATTTTTTCACAGAGTAATCTTGATTCTGTGATTCTGATTGCGTCACTCCAAGGGGCAGATACCACTTGTTCGACAAACGGAAGCACGATGTTAACCTTAACAAATCCTCTAACTAACGAAATTTAGAATTAAGGCGCGTGTTTCAAGTGCGTTCTTAAGACCAGGCAATAGTAATGTCATATCGATTTACCGGAATCCTTGTACTTAGTACCAGTTGCAAGAAGTAAGCCCTCAAGTTCTATGGTGAAGTGTATTGATTTTTCAGTCGGCAGTTAATGGGCGCTTCATTTTTCCTCACTGCTGAGAAGTGTTAAACGAAACATCAGCTGCCTCTTTATTATCGTCATTCCAGGCTTTTTTGCATGGCATATTCTCGTTTCAATGAAGTGCGGTTTGTTTTCGAAGTCCCGACGGGGGGCTTCACATGCGACTGTTATTTTGCGGCGTCCCCGTGACAGTTGTCATTCTTTCGGCGCGTTGCGACAATGGCGTTTGCAGAGCAACTGTCGAAGTGAATTGCTGCGTTGAAGACAACAAAAGTGATGAAAGCGCACGAACTGAACTTCGCAGAAAAGCATTCTGTTTGCTAAAACTGCGGCTCTCGATGTACTTTTTTGTTTGGAGTCAGTTAGAAGGTACCTGGTTTCGGGAATTACTTCAGTTCCCAGTTTATTTCACTTACGCATATTGTACGATGTGGTCCTTACGAAAATGTATATTAACTTTCTTTAAAATTTCTACCAACTTCATATTAACTTCAGTTAAATGCTGATTTACAGTGCAGTAACATTTGTCCGTACGTTGTAAAAAAAAGTTTAGTTACATTTTTCTAAATAATCCTTTTCAATAAAGGCATGTTACAGTGCAATTTTTTTTAGGAATTGGTTACTTTTTTCCAAAGACAGTGTTTAGTGCGAACAAATCAAACATTTAACCTTTCTTTTCTCTCTCTCGCTAACGAAACATTGTACAACGTGATTAAACACGCAAGCACTTTCTACTTCTTTTTTTTTTTTTTTTTTTTTTTTGAGAGGACATTTTGAATGCGACGCACTTAGACAGATGCTTTTTTTTTTCCTGTTCAGCGTTTCTAAAGAACGCGAAAGGAAACGTGTAACTTTTCTTATTATTCCCAATTAAGCCGTTGCTGAGGAATGCCAACAATTAAATGGGCAGCTACGTATCGTTAACGGCAAACGAACAAGAGCCACTCAAACGACAGCCATACCATATGTACATGGTCGCTAACGAAGGGGATTTCCTACCAAGGCTCGGGGGCAACGTTGTTTCTATGGGCCACCTTTTCATGATGTCCTGACAGATGCAACGTTGGGCTTCGCAATCTTCGAACAACAAGGTTCGAAGGTCCGCCGACGTGTTCGGCGTGGCATGAATGCGTTAAGCAGAGAATAAAACAAAACAAAAACATCTTTCCAAGTTTGCTGAAGATAAACGATCCGCTTATCACAGAATAATTTTGCACGTTTTTTTGTAACACGGGTGTGACGGGTTAATTGAACCGACCAAAAGCGGTGCGAGTCGATAAGATATTGACTGTAAAACGAAGCGTTAAAAACAAGAGACCTCTGCAAGTAAGATAAGTTCAGCGGTTTGGGCTTTGGGCGATTTGATGCACCTTGATTTCATGTCCCATATAAACGAGAACATGGGACCGCGTGGCTATCACTACGTGCTGCGACTTCTGTGTGCTATCTAATTATGCGCTGGTAACGTTAATTAACAGTCCAGCAAGCAGCTAGCCAGCGTTACTTACGTGCGTTTGTAAAGATTTCCAAGATCCCTTCATCATCGCTATCTCAAGTCTCCGATCATCGGTATAGAGACTGAAATGGCTGATGCATTATGTAGGATGCGGGAGATAGCGACCCCCCTCAGTCTGTAGTGGGGGAAGAAAAGTCAAGTTTTGTGGGAGCTTACAAGCAGTCCTTTAAAAAAAGCCACCATCGAGCTCGATGCCCTCAGTGAGTGACCTCAGAGGTCTCAGTCGGAACGCACTTTACAGCGGGCCCAAGACAACGACAGTCCAAAATCGGATACGGAACGTTTCCATCGTTGCTCCAACAGTCCAACGTGACTCAAACCACAAAAAAAAAAAAAAAAAGAAACATTGTTGCCGGTTTTGACGAGACGAACGCTTCGGCGGAGCGTTCGGATTCAGCGCGGCTGTTCTCTGACGCCGTGTTTATATACATGGTTCAACTGCGTCAGAGTGTGCCGTCATAAACATTTACTATGTTGCGCGAATCCCGGAGCGGGAAAGCATTCCTCTGACGCCGCGAGGAAGCCCGCGGTGTTTCAGCGCGTTTAGGCAACGGTGACCGTTGGAGTGGAAAGTTCGAGTGCTTGCTTGCCTGGCGTTTGTTCGCATCGAACCAAAGATAGCTCTCGGCGGCCCGACCGCCGACGTGTACAGTACGTTTGCTTCTTTCGCAGCCGCATGTTTGTGCTGGTGTGTGTGTGTGTGTGTGTGTGTGTGTGTGTGTGTGTGTGTGTGTGTGTGTGTGTGTGTGTGTGTGTGTGTGTGTGTGTGTGTGTGTGTGTGTGCGTGCGTGCGTGCGTGCGCGTACGTGTGCGCTTGCGTGCGTGTGTACGCGCGTGTGTGTGTGTGTGGGGGGGGGTGGGTACCGACTCAATGTCCAGGTGAAATCGATGACGTCGTTTATCGACTGGCTCGCTATAGACGCCATCAGTTTTGTGAAATTTGGAAGAGCGCGTGACATACGGCTACACCGGGCGTTTCACGAAATGCGTTCGAGATGCTGCTCGAACTGCGCCGGAGATGCCGGCTTTTGTTTTCGGTTTGAAAGCACGCAACTTAATCGCGTGCTTTGATAGATAGAATGATAGGTGTAACGTTAAGGGATAAGAAAAGAGCAGATTGGGTGAGGGAACAAACGCGAGTTAATGACATCTTAGTTGAAATCAAGAAAAAGAAATGGGCATGGGCAGGACATGTAATGAGGAGGGAAGATAACCGATGGTCATTAAGGGTTACGGACTGGATCCCAAGGGAAGGGAAGCGTAGCAGGGGGCGGCATAAAGTCAGGTGGGCGGATGAGATTAAGAAGTTTGCAGGGACGGCATGGCCACAATTAGTACATGACCGGGGTTGTTGGAGAAGTATGGGAGAGGCCTTTGCCCTGCAGTGGGCGTAACCAGGCTGATGATGATGATGATGATGATGAACTTAATCGCGGGCCCAATTAGCGATGAAGGTGAGGAGGTATGCCAGGTGTTTCACGAACTGTTCGACATTCCTTAAAAATGGGCGGAATGAGATGTTTGAATTATTTTATCTATGTTACCGCAAAGCCATAAATGACTCGATGTAGTAATTAGACAAGTTAACATGTACGTTAGACTACTTAACTTTTTAACCAAACCAGTAATGCGATTGATCCCAATGGAAAGACTTGAAGCGCGCCATCCGAGCAGCTCATAATCGTTGCTAGAAATGCAAAATGTAGACGTTTTTGTTTTTACAGGTTAATGAATTCCTGCCAATTTTGAGCGCGTCCGTCACGCGCTCCATAGATGCGCTTGAGTGAGGGACGCTCGCTTGATGCTCGCCACTGCATTCCTAGGCTGCAGGGCGTAGGTGTATTGTTGTGCAATAGATGTATATATATTTTGTACACTGTGTAAGATATTAATAGATTCATTACATTACATTCACAGTTAATCTGCTACATGCGGACCACACGGCACATCAGGCGAATAAAGTAAGTCACCGTTGTGATTGGCATTTGACATTCGTAGCTATAAGCGTAAGGTGGAATGCCAAAAAGCGTGCGTCCTGACTCTACTGTAAGGCGGTCTTCAATGCATACTGACACATGACTGGATTTACTTGCTTTTTTTTTAATCAAATGAAAATTCTAGCAACTATCTTGTCGCTAGCTCTCCACAGACGATGAATTGTTAAACCATTAAAGCCGATGACATGAAGGGATATTGGAACATTTCCGCATAAAAGCAGTTTTCTAGAACGTCCGCGAACGTTCATATGAATAAGAAAGAAATATGGTTTCGAATCGTAATGCTGATATTGGTTCAACATCTCATGAGACATCGTCTTTGTCCTTGTGACATCTCTGCAAAATTACGGTGTGCATCCGTCTGATTTGAGGTTTGCTTTTCGTTGTAGCTTGTGAGCAGTGTAGTACATAAACAGTGAAAGGAATGTACATGAGAATGACCTCAATTACGTGCGCCCCATTGCATTTAACCTAATAAACGTAAACATTGCATGAGATTTCACGTTGCTTAGAATTAAAGTGTACAAAATGGCACGCACGATCGTTAATCACATAGATCTGAACTAAAAGCTTCACTACAAACCTTCGCTTTTACGTAGGTTCCGACATCTTTGTTGAGACTGCATTTTATTTTTTCAAGCTTACCTCTACTGTTGAAGCATTGTCGCCAAGGGCCATTTAATACTACAAAAAAACGTAAGCACTATTTTCTAAGAGGTTGTTTGACGGGTTATACTGTTATTAGTCGTTCCTGCTTACAGAGCGCAGCTTTAGAAATCTCATTTAACGAACTTTATCTATATTAGTAAATCTCAACTTGTTATATGTGCCTTTCTTTCGGTGTGGATTTGGAAAAACGCACTCTAAGCTCTTTTGTTCAAAGTCGTTTCACAGCAATGAACTGCTATTAATTTGGCGCTACACAGCTGCTATAGACGTCGTTCCAGTAAAGCCCGATCTGAAGCGTTTAGTTAAATAATGAAAATTTTTCTAATTTGGTGTCCAACGGTATACGACGCGTGGGTAGCGACAGCTGCTCCGCAGACTTCGCTTTGGCAACGTGACAGACGACAGTATGGTCGTAATCAGCTGCTAATCTCTCGAGCATGTTGTTTTGTAAAGGTGCGAAACGTTGATAAAGTTACTTACTGCACGAGGCGGTGAGACAACTGGCTTTCGCTTAGTTTTGCACTTATGTATCTCGATTTATTATTAGACATGCTCAGTTACAGGTTTGCCGAGATACTAGGGTTTGTTATTCCGTGCCAGTTACAGGCGCCAGACGAAATGAAAAAAAGAAATTGCGCTATATATGGCAAGTTGCAGACGCCCGATTTGGACTTACGTCATTCCAGATTGATTGCAGACTTACCAGCGTTTCTGGAGCTCTCGGCTTCCGCTTGCCAAAATGTTTCACACAACAAGCGCTGGTGATTAAAAAGAGACGGACAATGGCCGGGGATTAATGAACGCCGCATTGCATTCAGTGACTGAATAGCATCTAACCGCCAAAAAAATAAAAAATAAAAACCGCACCATTCATTTGGGGTGAGACACCTCAGTAGTGTGTGTATATGACCTGTGTTCATTAGTAGCTAGAAGTTTACAATACGTCTTAATTTCCGTTTCACGATAGCTAGGCCTGGATTTTAAAACTTCCACCACTGCTACGTTTCATGAAAGCGACTGGCCTCAGTGCCGGATTATAGGCGTGAAGTTATAGACATCCGCACGTATTCACACCGATAGTACATTCTTCCCTCTCTCTCCTTTTTTTCTTCCCTTACACCCCTTCCCGTGTGTGGGGTAGCAAAATGGACGGGCGTCTGGTTGAACTCCCTACCTTTCCTTCCTTCCTCCTCCTCCTCCTCCTCCTCCTCCTCCTCCTCCTCCACCACCATACTGTCACCGTACATGCGTTCTCGGAATCCGCGTCCGTGAGATTTGAATATTGAATCCTTTGGCTTAAGCGTTGAACCTTTGACGATGTTGTTATTGAATCATTGTTAGCTTATTAAAGAAGTGCTCATTAAATTCACGTGTACGGCTTTGCGTCGGTAAATTGCAAATGCAGTTACGACAAACTCTAGAGTGGCATTATGTATGTCTCCTGGTACACTTAATGGGCATTAACGTCCTATATAACAACCTACGGGCTATCAGGTGGTGCGTCGTAGTGCCGTGTGGCTCCGGATCGATTTTGACCGCCTGTAGTTCTTTAAAGTATGCACCCAAAGCATGGCCGCGCGACCGTTTTTTGGAGTTCGAGCACATCGCAATGCGGCCGTACGTGGTCTAAAGTCGAGCCCGTGACCTCGTGCGCCGCAGCGGAAACGCTATAGCCGCTGAGCCGGTGACGTTACGCATCCTTTATACAGTTAGAGTGAGGCATAATAAGCTTTGTCTTTCTTTCTTTCCGTATTTTACTGTTACCGAACTTAC
The DNA here is from genome assembly GCF_050947875.1 of Dermacentor variabilis. NCBI lineage: Eukaryota > Metazoa > Arthropoda > Arachnida > Ixodida > Ixodidae > Dermacentor > Dermacentor variabilis. The sequence continues at coordinate 72,548,311 of NC_134578.1, forward strand.
AAAACCAACAGAAAAAATTAATAGTAAGCTGGGCCCATCATATATATATATATATATATATATATATATATATATATATATATATATATATATATATAGCACGTTCTAGTGCAAGGAAAAAATGCTTTCTGTATTTCGCACGTTACGCAAGGCACTTTTTTATCGCGAGGAACGCAGGGACCAAGCGCAGCGCCCTTTGTAAGCCGATTTTCGTCGTTTGCCGAAACGACGTGCATCCCATAATCTCGCACTGTAGAGAGACTATAGAGCTTGAGTGATTTATCGGCCCGGCTTTCCGATGCATCAACGTGTTTTCGCGTCGCGTCGCAGTCAGAAAGGCTTTCAGCGTGGCCGTGATTTATCGCTTTTTTTTTTTTTCGTGACGCAGCATCCACGCGCTGCATTGGTTGTCTCTTCGTTTTTAAGCTTGCGGGCACACTCGTCTAGGCCTTGCCATATATGAACAAGGGCCGCGCGTCGTAGCCCTACGTCTTATGCTTAAATCCTGCGCGCGCTCCTTCCATAATGCAGGCCCTTATTCCAGTTCCTTATTTGTCGCGGAAGCGCTCACTTTCTTTTCTTTTGTTTTTTGTGCCCCTAATCTGCTGCTATATGCAAGGGATGCCCATTATAGCGGCGCTTTTTTTCGAATATTCGATCGGCTAAGCATACGACCCGCGAGGCTTTCCAGAGTGGACGAAGTTAAACAGAAGGAAGCAGTGAGATCGACTGGCACTGTTCGTGCTTCTTTTTTTTTTTCGATAGCAGAAACATTTATCAGTGTTGCATTAATGTTTCTACGATTATCCAAAATCCAAGAATCGCTTCATTGTCACTATGGCATCGCATGGTTGTGTTCTTTGTTTTGTTTTGCTTTTTTTTGGGGGGGGAGGAATTTTTACATTCCCATCCCTACTTTCTCCCGAAGTCACTACAGCATAGGGGATTGCAGAAGGGTAAATACTTCGTTACACGGATAGAACGTACAACGTAGCATGCAGGCCTATGTTTCGATACAGTGAACATATCCCAGCAGCAAAGAAATAAGCATGGTTCATCGCTCACAAAATCAACAGCATATGCAGACCGCCTTGTACATAAGAAATTATGCAGGTACATGCTTTGCCTAACATCGTTAAAAAAAGAGATTCTTTACCAACTATGCGCTCGAAGAAACGACAAATCTTTTCTTTAGTTACTTTTCCTTGACTGCCTCATTTATATTTACTTTCACCCTGATCGTACAAAAGAAATAAAATACAAACAGCTCCACACCATGTTGACTGATCGGATCTGACGTTCCAAAGTTTACGCGCGGGCTCCCGGCGCCGCTGTAGCGGGGGGCTCCGGGTTAATTTTCGTCACCAAGACCGCACATTTCAGTTGAACTACACAAGCGTATCCGCTTTCCGCTCCTACTGTAGTGTGGTAGCCATGGCCGGGAACCGACCTCGTCACCTCATCTTCAGCGCCGGAGCACGGTAAATGTACCCTGGTAGCGCGTGAGATTTATGAACGAGTATACAGTATTAGCACAGCGATCCGCTATGCGTATATGGTCGGCTTAAAACACGTATAGCAAGGCGTATAAGAGACTTATCTCTAGAAAGGTCAGACCGGGCTACACTGAAACGTTCAGCCTTGCCGTGTTGAGATTAGTTCTGCGGCGCCGATATTGCGCGTCTGCTCGCAGCCCTTCTCTGTCTTCGCCTTTCGGCCAAAGAGCCGAGACTTACAGGGGGGGAGGGGGGGAGGGGGGGGGAGGGGTGTAGGACATTTGTCCGCTACCGTGGTAACGCTGTCGCGCTGCTGCAATTGCCGGGAGCTGTCGCCGGGAAAACTCTAGGAGTAATTAATCGCTCGTCCAGAGACCGGGCAATTTCAGCGTGGTATTGCTGCCTGCTAGGTAGCTCCATGGCCAGTGGTTTCTGCGGAGTGGCTAGCTGCATTTTTTGTTTTTTTTTTGTGACCAGACCCCTGACGCCATGATCAGGGTGGTATATGCCAGTCGCTACCGGTAAGACAGGGAGTGAATAAAAAAGAACCACCATTGAAAAGTGTCAATAGACCGTTTTTTCGTAGGTGCCGCCATATTGTGAACGCAGTGGCGCCGCCTATGAGCAGCGCCATACTGGCTTGGGTGAAAGCGGTCTTTTGCATGGCAGGTATACGCTTGGCGGCAGTTTCTGGCGTTTGTTTTCGCGCTCGTGCGGTCTGTTTAGTATGACGTGCGTCTTCTACGTAGTAAACGGTTCTGTGAGACGTGCTGAAGTGGTTTAAGTGCGTCATGGCCGGAATTTCTGCTGGCGTTGAGGTGGACGTACAGAACACGCAGCGCGATGTGTGCGCGCATATTCGAGTCTACAATCAGCCTCGGAGTTGAATTGTGTATTTCTGAATGTTCCAGTCACTAATGTGACCTTATTGCAGTATTATCCTCTATTTCTAAACTGCGGAAACATACGCGACGATCATAACAGCGTGATCGTGGGTACCGTTCTGCTACGATAGGAGCTGTGATGTTATACTTTGGCAAGCGTTCAAACTGTTCGCTGCAGGTTACATTGCGTGACTACTTGGTTCGATGGGTGAGGTTTCCGCACCTGAATAAAATAGTTTTGGCTAGTGATAGCAGCATACCTTACAGTCTGAATTACGCTTGTCCAGCAAAGGGACTGTTTACGAACTGCGCGAGCGTCCTAAGCAGTGGTAAGTGCTGGATTACATATATCTTTGTTCTATATACCGCATGGTCCAAGCATACCGCATCAGCGGCTATATATTTATAAACGTTGTGCGGCGTGACTATGCGAGGCCCTATTGCGGCGTTAGCCCGTTTTCTCTTGCTTTTTCGAGAAAGAGGATGATAACCGAATTTCTTTTTCGGTTGTGTTTGTTCCGTTCACTACGACGCACTCACACGCATTACGGAAATTTTGTCCTCAAAAATAGGCATCGCACTCTTTTTATGCGATCCTTCATATATTATGGCTGTACGCAGGCAAAAAAGGCAATGCCGAAGCGCACAGCTTACATATGTACCGTGCTGGTTCACAAACCGCAGTGATCGCTGTGTTGAGCAGCGCCATCGGCCTCATGCAGGAAGGCTAGCGTAGACATATGGTAATTTGAAGCCTACTAGACTTGAAATGCGCGAGAACGATGCCGGTGCATCACAAATATTTGATTGCGCCTGCCGCTTAGATGTTTCGTGGTTGCCTTAGGTTGGCCGTGCACGAGCATGCGCTCTTATGTTTATGCTTTGCTTCCTACGCCAAGCGATCAGATATTGAGCAGATTTACCATTTCATGCTGCTAATACAGAGACACCGGGTTTCTTTGTTGAATTAAAACCGATATAAGTAAAATAGTTCACAACACATACACACACCGCGACTGATAATGTGCGTACACCGCGGCTTATAAAACGCGACACATTTCTGCGCTCCCAAAAGATATTTCCGCCTACCGTAGTTACCGATGCACCGAAAGGCTTCCCTGACGACCTTATATGAACGGACACGGCTTAAATTTCACAATATACCATCTAAAACATCTCAACATCGCTCCGCAGCACGCGACAGCAATACTTTCAAGCAGCGCCCCGCCGGATCGCCCAAGCCAGAGAGGAGGAAAGGCTCTCCGCGCGCCCTATCCTCCTCGCCCGATGAAACGGTCTATAGGCGGTGCCTAAGACATGGCGGCTATGACGTAATACTGGCTCTGCAGATCACCTCCGGCGCTTGCTGCCCACAAAAGCGTAACCTTAGAGATCCGTTTTGGCTGCTTAGAGGCGACCATCACTGGGACTTTGATTCGGAAATCTACAGCATCAAATGGTCACTAAAAATAATATTGAAGGCCCACTGAGGCATCATTTCGAACCTATGCAAACTGTAATAAGAGGACAGCTAGCGTGAATATTCGGAAAGGCCTATAGGCCCTGTCGAAATCTACGCCCCAGCGACGGCTCTCTCTGGGTAACGTACGCTGATCTCAAAAGCCATGCTTTTGCTGGGTCAACGAAGAGGCGACGGCTGGGTACGTGCGCCTGAAGCGATTGCTGAGCCTGTAACACGTGATGGAAGCCATGTTTTGAACGCTAAATATACAATTCTGTGAAACTACAGTTGGTCTCGAAATGACAGCTCTGGCGTCATCGACGTTATCGTGGCGTCATGACACAGAAAAAAAAAAAATTGCAGACGTTGCTGCCGCAGCGTCTGCAGAACAGAGCGATGCAGTGTTTTAGGACCTGATGACGTGTACGCCACCTGGATACCCAAATCGGCCTGTGGAAACAAGCAAATACCAGTCCATTACACATATGCTTCACCCGCCGTGGTTGCTCAGTGGCTATGGTGTTGGGCTGCTGAGCACGAGGTCGCGGGATCGAATCCCGGCTACGGCGGCCGCATTTCGATGGAGGCGAAATGCGAAAACACCCGTGTGCTTAGATTTAAGTGCACGTTAAAGAACCCCAGGTGGTCGAAATTTCCGGAGTCCTCCACTACGGCGTGCCTCATAATCAGAAAGTGGTTTTGGCACGTAAAACCCCAAATATTATTATTACACATATGCTTCGACCAGGGCACGTCTCGTGCTTGTATCGGTGCGACTCGTTGTTGACCCGCGCATATTAGGTGCACAAGGTTCAATGTACGCTTAACGCGTTGTTTGCTTTAGCTCGCTTTTCGTGTCTTTGAAAGGAGTTTCTGTTGTATCCTTGGTTTGTCGCCGCCTATTGAGTAACCAGTGAGTAACGTTTGTTTCTGCTTTGTCTTCATTCTCAATATTTTTGTAACCCGCCGTGGTTGCTCAGTGGCTATGGTGTTGGGCTGCTGAGCACGAGGTAGTGATACCGAATCCCGGCCACGGTGGCCACATATCGATGGGGGCGAAATGCGAGAACACCCATCTGCTTACATTTAGGTGCACGTTAAAGAACCTCAGCTGGTCGAAATTTCCGGAGTCCTACACTACGGCGTGCCACATAATCAGAACGTGGTTTTGGCACGTAAAGCCCCATAATTTAATGTTTTTTATTCTGATGAAGTTATGAAAATGAATGAATGAATGAATGAATGAAAAAGTGACCTGACGACGGCGACTCGATGGTTACGACGACGGCCTTCGTCGTAACGGAAAGAACGCATACGGACACCGCGAAACCAATCTTCGAGCTTCTAAACTGCTGTCGCAGTACAACAGCCCAGTGAGTAGCAAAGCTCTGCGACGTGTAATCGCACCCGTACCCGAAGTAACTGCGGAAGCCACATTGCGGTAATTTGCATGCGAAGACTGCGATGAAAAAAAAAAATTGATTCACATTCGGGACGGTAACGCGTGTCCCGTCCGCGAAAGCGCATTAAGGAATACCGGTTCCGGCATTTCTTTCTTTTACTGGAAACGAAGCGAAATGACGTCACCTGTGAAGGAAGGTGATGGCGATCGCGACGGAAGGTCGACTGCGGGTGTGGCCTATAGCTGTGGGCGTTGACAGCTGCCGCGTTGGCCGTGTTAGGTCCCGCTCCACTCGAGACGCATAGGCCTCAAAAAAAAAAAATAAATAAATAAATAAAGAACGAAGAACGATGAAGTGTCGAAGTGGATGTGTTATTTGAACGTGTACCGGTATTTGTTATTCAGGGTTTAGATGGCCGTGACGTACGGTGCATTGTATGGCATTAACAACCAATTGTCAACGCCGCCCGGGTTCTGCGACACCACGAAGTGTAGCCCCCCCCCCCCCCCCCCCGCCCACATAAAAAAAGATATACAATACCACTCAAGCGTCGACCTCGCGGCGTGTCAGCGGCCTTGTAGCAGCAAGCGGCACTCTTGAAGCGAAGAGAGGGCACCAGATGACACTCGAATCGTCTTGCTCGCTCGCGCCTGCTGTCGCCGATCACGACGCCCTTCGCCGCTCGTTTATTAAGGCGAAGGCCTCGCACGTCTCATCAGTCGGTCGACCTACAAAGTCCTCGAGCGAAAACGCGTCGACGACACGAAGCGTACAGAAAAGGCTACGAACTCTCGACCATTTGTAGGAGTCGAACACTCGACCTCTGGTGTTAATGAAAGCGAAGTTGATTCAGGCAGAGTTAAGACAGAGTTAAGGCACTCGAACCCACGACCTTTGGTCGGAGTCGAACCTTCGGCGTTTGGTGGGAGTCGAACCCTGGACCTTTGCTGGGAGTCGAACCCATCACCCTTGGTGGTAATTAAAAAATTTAATTATGGGGCTTTACGTGCCAAAACCACTTTCTGATTATGAGGCACGCCGTAGTGGAGGACTCCGGAAATTTTGACAACCTGGGGTTCTTTAACGTGCACCTAAATGTAAGTACACGGGCGTTTTCGCATTTCGCTTGGCGGTAATTAAGGCGAAGCTAATTCAGGTACAGGTAATTAAGATATAGGTAATGAAGGCATTCGAACGCATGATCTTTGATAAGCGAATTAAGGGGGATGACTAAGCGAAGTAGACTAAGCGAATTAATGGATCTGTATACCTCATGTGTCCGTCTTTAATGCGTCGATACTTGGGCTTTCGCGTTGAAGTTGTCTTAGGGATAACGTAAGCGACCCTGTGAATTTTTCTTAAAATAATACCTTAAAATTTACTTGCAGTAAAATTTCACCGGTATCGTCAGCGTTAAAAATAATTTTCAGTCATTACCATGAAGCATGTACGTACGACATAAATGTTGCACGGTTTTACTGATTACGCTCGCAGACTACCTGGATATCGAATGTTTTCTCGAATCCCCGTGGCCCGTGAAACTTCGACGCCGACTGCGCACTGTGTGTAAAGTGGATCCTCGCGAGCGCGTCAGCGCTTGCTTGACCCGCTGTCAAATCACAGTTCGGTGAAATGACCTCCTTGCAGGTAATTACTGCTAATAACTATCGATCGATTGTCTTGGAAACGGCCAGCAGATCGAACGGCGGACTGGATCGCTGATCCTTTCAGTCTGCCTCCCTTGCGCCTGACCATTTGTCCGGATTCCTGCTGGCTTACCGGTCGCGTCGCCATGGCCTTCTCTCCATCATCACTTCCTTTGCGCGCGGAGAGAGAGAGAGAGAGACATTGCGTTTGTGTGGTGGTTAGGATCGTGCCGATATTGACTTTCAGCACTAACTTCCCCGTTTCGCTGACAGTAAGTGTAATTTACTGCGGGTGCGCTGAATTCCGGTCCCTGAGCGCTTCCTTCCGTTGGTATAGCAGCTCGGTTGCTGGCTCACCTAGTCAGCTCTACGAAACTAAAAGTTGTGAAAGCCGCATTGTATATTTTAATTATTTTTTTTTCTTTTCTTCTGCTTGTGCTAACAGAACTTAAAAAGAAAAGTGCCTTTGGCGTACAGCACAATTAGATCTCCTTATTGAGCCAGACTATACCGAAGATGAGGAAATTTAATGTACAAGAAATCAATATACTCAATCGACTATTTAACAAAATGTTAGTAAAAAAAAGTTTTAAGTAATTACGTTAGGGCACGTGTGGCAATTTATGAACTGGAGCCAGTTAGTTCTCAAGACACATTTTCTTAGAACTAATTTGGAAAGCCGCTTTTTTATGCATTGAAGCCCAGAGGTAACTGGGACATCAATGGATGACATTCGCGCATTTCGGAAAAGCGTATCTCCAAACTGGTGTCGTCCATTGAGTTCATCCGTTGAACGCACCGACTACAATTTGCAAATTGCAATGGATGGTGTAAATTATTCATTCAAATTGAATTAGCGAAACCTTGGCAATTAGTCGATTATGCATTTTGATTTCTCGTGCTAATAACGCTCGCCTCTTATAGTAGTCCAGTTGAACGAGTAGAATTTCGCTACATGACACAAGTCTCTTTTAAAACTTCTACTGATTAACTGCCTAAAAAAAACTGTACTACATATACATAGACAATTACGGGGAGCATTACTCCAAAATATTGACTTTACATTGCACGAAAGGCGAAACACGCTAATGTTTCTCTCCTAAAAAAAATTGGATAGCGTTTCAACTTCAAGGTGAAGACATAAGGGCGATACATTCGAAGGCAGTCTGTCGCAACGAACACAGATTGCACATAAACACTTGTTGTACAATTCTTCCTTCAGAAGCAAGCCTTTCAGTCTACGCCTCAAACACACTCGTGTGGTTTGGGGTTCAGTCATGTCATGGTGGTTCGATCACCTCTCGAGCAACGACATGTAAGGTCCTCGTCTAAAGGCAGAATCGATCACTTGAAGTGCCGGCTTGGAATCGCAAAATATAGTCCTATTCTGAGGCGTCTCCACTGATATATAACGAATCGCCTTCCGAATGGCAACAATCTCTGAGGCCATTGATGTAGTCTGGTGGACGAGATGAAAGCGCTTACCGATCTTCATATTCGGTATTACGAATGTCGCGGTTGAAGTGGTTGTTCACACCGACCCGTCAGTAAATATATGTATGGAAGCGGCGTACTCTTCAGATATATGTGTTAAAGTAAGCTGTTGAATTCCACGTGAGGGTATACGTGATTTCTTCCCGACTCCGGGAATTGACAGATTCACCACAGGTCTTGACAAAGTCCACGCCAGTAGGGCCGCTGCTGCAGTATACGAAGTTTAAATTGAACATCAATGCTTTTCACTGCACACTTGAGCTTGATGTTCTGTCTAGTGCTCCTTAATAATAAAGTTTCTCGTCTCCATGTTTCCTTGCGTGCTCCTTTATCGAAAGCCCGGGCAACTTTTTTTTTCAACATATTGTGTCTTAACTCTTGCGTTATCGTGATAGGCCGACCTCACAATGCGCAGGTTTGAAGTAAGGAACAAAAAAAAATGCATTCAGTGACGGTGGTGGAGTCTGCTCATTCTTGTAATACCATTCATTACGAGCAACTCTCCGGGCGCAGCAGGGGGTTCCAGCGGGCAATGACTCCACCCCCGACCCATTCCTCGGAGCTTCGGTTCGGTCTTCGAAACGTAATAGATTGCATGTTCGTCGAGATGCCGCCTCTCTCTCTCTCTCTCTCTCTCTCTCTCTCTCTCTCTCTCTCTCTCTCTCTCTCTCTCTCTCTCTCTCTCTCTAACATCCACCCCCGCCAGAAACGGCGGGGTTCGCGGTCCAGCGTCGCTTGTTTTAGCCGGAATTATTGAGTGTGCACGCGGTGCAAAGGCCGTCCGACAGCGGTTCCGCGCCCGAACCATTATAGCTTCCCCCTCAACTCCTCTTCCTCTCCCCCCCACCTCGCACACAAGTGGCAGCAACGAAACGACGACACGATAGGACAGCCACGGCTTCGAGAAAACAGCCAGATAGACGCTAATCAGATTGCGCCGCTGCTGTGGTCGCCGGGCTACGAGGAAATGGAGAGAGAGAGAGAGAGAGAGCCTTAACAAGTGCTCTCTTGTCGCCGTCGCCCCTGGAAAAGCGTCCAGTCTGTTTTTTCCCCTCGTTGCTGAAATGTCCTCGACGAAGTAAACCCGACGTGTCCATGTCCGTATGGGAGTCTAGAACGGATGGGCGCAATTTCTGTAGAGAGGGGATTGATGCAGTGTCGTCGCACGCCCAATTTTGGCGTCTCTCTCTCTCTCTCTCTCTCTCTCTCTCTCTCTCTCTATTTTTTTTTTTCACGGAGAACGAGAGAATTAATTAAGCAGGAAGAATGTAGGTCGCCCGAAGCTTTCCGGGCTGCAGCAACGGAAGACGCGGTTTCTTCGGTAATTACCTGAGATGTCAGATAATTAATAATGTCAGATGTGAGAACCCAATGGGGCATTCGGCGCATGGGCAGTGTTTGGAGCTTACTTTATTGGTGGGCAGCTCCGGATGAACGCACCCTCAGCGTCTTTCCTCCTTTCTTTCTTTGCATCGCTCAGCCAATGCCTCATTTACTAGATGCCTGCCGCGTGAGCCGAGAAGCTGGTTCCTGCCCCTCTCCTCCTTACTCTTCCCCATCCGGGTCAACCCAAGTTTTAACCCAAGTCGGCTGCGAGCGCTAGCTGCGGTGACCGCTGCAAACCTAAATCACGTAGCCTTGCCTCCGAGATTTTAGCGGCGTTTGTTGCGATCCCGGAGGCTGGACCCGTGGTCTCTCGTCAAGCCATTGGTCGAGCGCGCGCCAGCCTAGTAATCGTCACATCCTCCGCAACAGGAAGTGGGTCGGCTGCGAGCGCCGTCTCTCCGCGACTACGCTGAACTACGGGAACCTCCGCTCCAATGGGAAGACTAGCGACGCGGCAGGCATCTAGTAAAGGAGGCATTGGCTCAGCCCTCTCTCCCCTGCGCCCGTCTGGTTGACTTTCATACTCCCCCCCCCTTTTTTTCCCTCTCTCTCAACTACGATATATACATATAATATGATATCTTGGTGCGATGGCCGGAGGGCCTCAAAAGCCCACGTACCACATGTTGCGAGCGAGTATCCAAGTGTAGTAGTCAAGCGCGCCTGGGGAATCCATACGGTCTGTCCTTTTTTTTTTTAGTTTTTCACATAACACACAATCTTTTCTTTTTTTTTCATTGACAAGATGTACCAACCAGCTAAACTGAACACGCTGCTAGCCTATAATCGTAGTACTTGAGCTAGATCACTCCAAGCGGCAGGCATCGGTCGTGCGAGAAATGGAAACGCATAATCGACTAATTAACAAATCTATCAAGAAGTAGGCTTTTTTTAATTAATTACGTTACGCCACGAATTGCAAGTTTGCGAATTGTAGAATTGTAGCCGGTGAGTCTGCACGGCACATCCTCTTGGAACGACTAATAATAATAATAATAATAATAATAATAATAATAATAATAATAATAATAATAATAATAATAATAATAATAATCGGTGTTCCAGAGCATTCCACCGCCCTATCGAAAAAACATATATGTCCCGTGACTCACGTGCCCAATAATGCAACATGAGATTATGAGGCTTGTCATCTTTTTCAACATCTTTATCGATGAGACGGTGTTACAAGGTGCGCCGTTGCGGAAGGCTGCAGATTATTTTGGGGGTCCTCTAACGTGCACCAAGATCTCACTGCGCGGTCATATTTCGCTTTCCTCCAACATTGGAATGCGGCCGCTTCGACCTAAAATGGAAACCGCGATCTGCAGTGCTTTGAAGCGGAACGCCTTATGCGCTTAACCTCTGCGGCGGCCGTAGAGAATGAATCGCTCAAAATAAACCGCATGGACGCCACCGGACTTAATGGGTCCACGTTAAGGAAGGTTTTCAGCTAGAGGTATATGCGCTGTGAGAAGCTACAGTTTCGGCACGAGGGCCAGAAAGCTGGCGCGTCGAAGGCATCAAACTGAGGCAGCCCTTGTTCTGCCCGCAGTAAGCCATACACACCCAAAAAATAATAATAATAAAGAAATAAAAAAGAAAGAACACGAGATGTGGCGATTCCTCTCGCCAGATTCTTTTTTTTTTTCTTAATAATTTGCCGTTCACGACAGGCCCGTCGCGCTTTGATAAAGTAGGCAGGCCGTTGCTTGAACCACCGACGTGTATTTTTTTCCGCGTGTGTTTTAAGCATACCGAAAGCACAAGAGGCTTCATACAACATGACGCGAACCATTGCAAACGCTAAACGGGACTTGCTATCGCATGTAAAGGGCAGTACAAAGTGGTAACCAACTGAGTAGATTTATTGCACAAGCAGATATAAGTTTCTAAGGGACTTCTAAGGTTTCTAGACTATATATATAGTCTAGAAACTACCACAAGTGTCGTTCTGTAACGTAACCAGGTAAATAGAGGCCCGTCTAGTTCAACTCGAGGCGGCAAAACGCACGCCAACGCAACGTGACCGTTTACTATATATGGCGTCGGGTTGAGCAGTCGGTAAACATGAAACTTCACACCTCGCCCGATTAGAAACGTTGGGTAGCAAGCGTAGCCCTCCCGAAGAACATTTTCAAGGTACGTTTTCAGTTCAAAGTAGTTATAGATGGTGGACAGGTGATCTTTTACTGCTTGCAACGCTTGCAGTCACCATTAAAGTGTAATGCTTTCCTGCTGCCGTACTTGTAAACGAATACGCGTACATAATCATGATCATCATCAGTCTATTTTTGCGTCCACTGCAGGACGAAGCGTATCCCAGCGATATGAAATCACGTCTGCCTTCCACTAGCTGCTTCCAAGCGGCGCCTGCAAGTTTCCTATTTTGATGCGCCCCCACCTAATCCTCTGCCGCCCTAGGCAGCGCATACCGTCCCTAGGCACCCATTCTGTAACTCTAATGGAACACCTTTTATTTGCCCTACGGATTACATGGTAAGGCCAGGTCCATTTCTTCCTCTTAATGTCACCTATAGGACATCGGCTAACTCCGTTTGCTCTCTGATCCACACCGCTCTCTTCCTGTCTCCTAACGTAACGCCTAATATTCTTCGTTCGATCGCTCACTGTGTGGCCCTCAACTTGTTCTCGAGCTTCTTTGTTAACCTCCCAAGCTTCTGCCCCGTACGTTAGCACAGCTAGAATGCAATGATTGTGCACTTTTCGACGCGATAGCGGCAAGCTCGCGGTCATGATTTCGCAATGCCTACCGTATGCGCTCCAACCCATTTTTCATTCTTCTGTAAGTTTTCACATGATCAGGATCCCCTGTAGGTAGTTGGCCTTGATAAACGTAGCGAGAGAGAAAGCAAATGATAAAGGAAAGGTAGGGAGGTTAACCAAGACTGAGCCCAGTTGGCTACCCTACACTGGGGAAAGGAGAAAGGGGACGGAAAGATTAAAAGAAGAAGAGAAAGTCTACTGGGGATATCGTTCGGTCACTCAGTCCGGATCACAGACGCTGCTCAACCCAGTAGCATTCAAATATCGCAGCAGCGCTTTTGTGGCCTTTCGTTGCTGCGATATGCGAGGCCATGGTCCGAAGATCTTGTTCAAGGTGAATGGTGTTCTGTCTAGCTGATTGAGAGCTGTGCAGAGGTAATGCCTTTCGTTTTCAAAAGATGGGTAGTACCACAATAGATGTTCTATAGTTTCCTCAACACCGCAGGCATTGCAGTCGGCGCTATCAGCCATTCCAATAAAAAACGCATATACATTTGTGAATGCTGCCCCCAAGCGTAAGCGGCACAGCATTGTTACCTCATTTCGCGGAAGCCCTGGTAACAGCGGCAGTTGCATACAGGGGTCGAGGGAACGCAGTCGATCTTCAGGTGTGCGCCACTTCTCCAATGTCATACGGTGTGCTAGCTTGCTTAAGTGTTGGGCTGCGTCGGTCCGCGATAAAGGTACAGAAACGAGGGTTGCTCCTTCGTGTGCTTTCCTAGCAGCTTCGTCGGCGAGGTCGTTGCCGGAGATATCGCAATGGCCAGGCAGCCACTGAAACACGACGTCGTGTCCTTTCGCTATCATACGATGGCGCATTTCTCGTATCTCCGACACTAGTTCTTCACAGGACCCGCGACGAAGAGATGGCAGAAGACATTGTAAGGCCGCCTTCAAATCGCAGAATATTGCTCACCGATTAGCGGGTTGGTTATTAATGTAATCAACGGCACCTCGTAGGGCAACAAGCTCCGACCCGGTCGATGTTGTCAAGTGAGAAATCTTGTATCGGATGCTAATTGATCGTGATAGTATAACCACTGCGCCGGTGGAGCTGGTCTGCGTGGAAGAGCCATCCGTATGTATGTGAACTCGGTCAAAGTGGAAAGTGTTCAAACAATCCAGAGCTGCTTGCTTCAGGGCCAAGGTAGGCAGGTCGGTCTTTTTTATTATCCCTGGAATCGTAAGACGCACATGAGGTTGTTTTAAACACCACAAAGCTGAGGTTGAACATGCTGAGGGTGTGAAGCCCGATGGTAGACAGGCACTATGGATGCTGACCTCGTTGGAGAAGGACGCCTGTGGTCGTCGTTCTGACAGGCAGGCAAGAGAGCTTGATTGCATGCGTGAAACATGACGAACATGGACCCTAAGCGTGTCGGTGCTATATAATGTAAGTCGGGATCGGATGGTTTTGAGCCATTATAATGGTTCCTGCTGTTGAGGCGCTCCGCGGAAGGCCTAGGCAAACACGTAGTGCCTGTGCTTGCACGCTCTGAAGTTCTCTAAAATTTGGCTTGCATGTTTTAGCAAGCACGGGAGAACTATAACGTAGCAATCCGATAAAAAGTACTCGATATAACTGTAGCATGGAGCCCACTGACGATCCCCATGTTTTTCCGGCGATGAACTTGAAGACATGAGCAATAGATGGGAGCTTCTTCAAGTGGGTAACGTGAGGGCTCCAAGAGAAATCCCGGTCCACAGTGACACCCAAAATCCCATTATTTCTCTTGTAGGAGATAGGCTGGCCATTGATGCATACTGCATCACGAGATATTGCTTTTCTTGTAAAAGCGACTAACGCACATTTTCCTGTTGAGATGGTAAGGCCTTGTGTGTGAAGATAGGGAGATGCCTGTGTTGCTGCTTTCTGTAGCCTTGCGCGAACCTGCAGGAGAGTGACCGCTGATGACCAGATGCAGATGTCGTCGGCGTAGATTGAGACACTTACTGTTTCCGGTCGGGATTCGGCCAGCCCAAGAAGCGCGAGGTTGAAAAGAATAGGGCTTAGAACACCACCTTGGGGAACTCCTCGTCATATGTAGTGGTCGGTAGTCGGACCATCTTCCGTACGTACGAACAAGGAACTTTGTGTCAAGTAGTTTCTGATCCATCGATCTACTCGCCCTCCTAGTTCAATTGTCAAAAGTGCGTCTAGAATGGCTTGATGGGAAACGTTGTCGTAAGCGCTTTTCACGTCTAGAAAGAGCGCTACTGATGATCGTTTCCAAGATTTTTGCTGTTCTACAGATGACACTAGATCGATGACACTGTCAATCGATGAACGGCCTCGTAGAAATCCCGCCATAGAATCAGGGTAAATTTTGTGATGTTTAGGTACCATTCGAGACGCATGAGGATCATGCGTTCCATGAGCTTCCTGACGGAGCTGGCAAGTGCTACAGGCCGATACGATGCCAGTTCGAGCGGCGACTTTCATGCTTTTAGTAGCTGTACCAGGCGGCTGCGTTTCCATTCCTGTGGGACACCATCTTGCCATGAACTATTAAAAAGGCTGAGGAGTTCTCTTCGTGGTTCTCGGCCTAGGTGACGCAAGGCAGTATATGTTATGCCATCGGACCCTGGTCAAGACGAACACCTACAGAGCGCCATAGCAGCTTATAACTCTTCCATAGAGAATGGAGCCTCCATACCAGTATGTCGTGGACCGGGGATGTCGCTTAAAGCCATGTCAGGGACTAAAACTGTGCCGCCGGCGATTTTCGCGCAAAAGTCCTCTGCGACGTCTATCTCACGGCGGTTTTGATAGAGAGCAAGGGCGTTAAAAGGGTGTCCTTGCTGGGGTCTTGAGCAAAGACCCCGTAGGGTACGCCACACACGGGACAATGGCTTGCGGGGGTCTAGTGACTCGATAAAGCATTTCCATCTTTGATCCGCTAGCTTATCCATTCGGCGTTTTATCTTCTTTTGCATGCGCCGAGCTTCTCTGAGGTCAAGAATTAACTTTGTGCGCCTGTGCCTCCTTTCAGTACAGCGACGTATTGTACGAAGCCTTTCCAATTCAATATCATTCTCTGTACGCTTTGACGAATGTGTGAAGCAACGCGCGCAATCTTGCATTGCGTCTGCAATTATGTCTTCTAATCTGCGTGCGGTATGTTTCTTGCAGGTGTCTTCTACTCGATCTTGAAAGACTGACCAGTCGATTTGGCGAGATACATCCGGTAATGCGGCGTCTAGTCCATCGATTCTCACATAGGTCGGAATATGATCACTTCCATGGGTTTCAATATCATTGAACCACTGCACACTCGAAGTCAGGCAACGTGATGCCAAAGTCAAGTCAAGGCAGCTGCTGTACGTTGTTCCTCGCAGAAATGTCGGACTTCCGTCATTTAGACGAAACAGGTTGTGGCCTGATGCGAAGGATATTAGTGACTTGTCCCTCGAACTTATTCTGGAGCTTCCCCATATATGGTGGTGGGCTTTGAAGTCCCCTGATTATCTAAGGACCGGGAGTAGCAGCCATGATATCTTCTAGTCTTTTGCTGTCAAATTGACTTGTTGGGGTTAGGTAGACGCCAATAATAGTAAAAGACAGCCTCTTCTTTTTCGCACTAACACAGACGTATTGGTTACCGTCGTGTGGCGCTACGGGTTGCGAAAAATACGCTAGGTCCTTGCGAATTTAAACCAGAACCTTACTACTACGGACACACGTGGTTGAAACGAAAGGTTCATATCCTGATAGTCTTATGGAGGTTGATAAGTTCGGTTCACAGATCACCAGCATAGGAAAGTGGTAGTCAAACACGAACTGTCGAAAATCCGAAATACGTGACCTCAGGCCTCTCGCATTCCATTGGAATATGGAGGCACTTCTGACATCATCCCGGAACAATCGCTGTTGCTGTCGATGAGCCATGGTTCTGCTGTAGAAGTTCTCAGGCACTGGACTTCTGAAGGCTCGCTAGAACCGGATTGATGGCATCCAGCACTTGCAACGCACTTCGACCTGTTGGTGCCTGTAGCTTGTCCAGAAAAACACGAATAGCACTCACCAGAGAGCTGATCATGGCAACAATGTTTTTATTTTGGTCCGTCAGTTTATCAAGAACAGTCGAAGTGTCCCTTGCTGTAGAAGGCTGATTTCGCTCAGTAGGTGCATGTAGCCTCGGCAGTGCTCGTCAAGCGTCAGCAGTCGGGCTGTTCGTTACACCTTTGTCCTTTGAGCTGACTGCGTTTGGCCTGGGTAGAAGAGTGGGTGGTAATGTACGTGGCTGGCGCTCTGCAGAGGCTTTGGAGGGTCGTGATCGACATCGGCGATGCGATCGTCGCCGCCTAATAGATGTTGCTGCTTCTCGGTGAGACGAGTGGTCTCTAACCATTTTCTTCATTATTGCCATTTCCTTGCGAATTAAAGGGCATTCCTTCGAGGATGCATCGTGAGGGCCGCTGCAGTTTGTGCACTTCAGCACACCGGCCTCGCACGTGTTAGGGGTGTGGGGCCCAGTGCAGCGAGAACAGACGGTAGTGTTCTTGCACACACTACTCTCATGCCCAAACTTCGTGCACTTCCAGCACTGCAGCAGTTTTGGTATGAAGGGGCGAACTGCGTGTCGGAAGTGGCCCACATTTGCCTGCGATGGTAGGGATTTGCCTTTAAATATGGTTTTGACATACCGTGACGTGCCGAGACGAAACGCGTTTGTAGTGATGGTGTTTTCTGTAGCTGGCTTATCGACAGATCGGAGTCGACAGTGATCTCGTCAACATCGTAAATTACGCCAATACTGACTTGTTTGCCCAGCGGAATATGAGGGCGAACTTTCATCTCGTCAAGTTCCGTGACATTTGCGCAAAGAATCCAACGCAGCCGCGTGTTCTACGTCAATCGCTAGGACGTTCTTACGGGTGTTCACTCTGATGTCTTTGATTTCATTCGGAACCAGCGCCACTAGATGAGAAGACACGGCTTGCCTGTTGAGGCGTCTTAGGTTGTCGGTAGCGAGAACTGGCGCGAACAGGATGGTGAGCTCCTCGGTATTCCGCGAAGATCTCACGGTGGACTCACTGGAATTCCAGGATGCGCTGAGGAACCTTCGCTTTGTTTTACGACTCCGCACCAGCTCGAAGGTGTCGTCACAAGAATCTTCACTGCTGACATAGTACTGCATGGTGTTGTCGCTGTCAGTGTCGCTCTCGTTGCCGTTGCGCTTCCTGGAGGCAGCCGCCGCGGGCACTGCCGAGTCAGGCGGACGCGCGTGAGGCTCCATCTCCGTCGCAGTTAAGGAGGAAACGGCAGTTCACTGGCAAAGCCAAAGAAATCCACAATATAAGTAGACCTGGAAGACGGCGTTCTGCCTGAAAGGCACTTCGTCTTCTTCCTTCGTCTTCTTGATAAACGTACTCCTGCACCGACTCTAGAGGCGGACTGCCACTAATTATAAACGCGCATAAATGGGCTTAAATAAAAGAAAATTTTTTTACTAAAGATGTTTTTGTACTCATCGTCGCACTTTCACATGTTCTTTTTCTTTCCACGTTACGTCCACGGAAATCGTCTGAAGCGTTGGAAGCGTGGAATTACGAGAGGGCACCATAGCAGTAACAGCGGCAATTATCTCTCCCTCCCACTCCCCCATCCGCTACGGCCGTCAGAGCAGTGCTTCAAGTTCACCGACGCCGGTGTAAATGTCGGCGCTCTGTTCTCTCCTCGGCGTCGTGGCGAGACGGCTCGACCGCTCGCTGGTCCGCCTCGCATGTGTGTCCACCTGCCGACCTTTTCGCTTGTTTTTCGTTTCCCGGTTCTCGCTTCCAAAATATCGATCCTGCCGAAGTGGTCCCCGCTCGCGTAACGCGGCCGGTGGAAATTAGGTTATAAGCCACCCCAGTGGCCGTAACCTTTTACCCTTTCCTCGGCGATTTTCCCCTCGCCATTTTGTGGCGAACCTTCCGTCCTTCTCTCTCTCTCTTGCTTACCCCATTCTCTCTCTCTCTCTCTCTCTCTCTTTCCTCCCTCCCTCATTTTCTCTTCCTCTCTCTCGTTTTTTTTTTCGAACCTTTATATACACACACACACTGCCTGTGCGCCTCTTTGGTGGTCCTCGCCCTGTCGGTGCGGGCCTCAAGCTGGCATGCCTGTCACGTCGGGCGTTCGTTGTCACGCGTTAAAAATGCAAGCCTCTTCACCGCTGACCTATACGCTTCGTCCCGACTATAATGTGCACCAGCTTTTGCTTTTATTATTGCGCAGTGGGGGGCAGGGGGGGGGGAGGGTCTGGGCGTGTGTCGGAAGGCCAGTAAGTGGGCGCTCCCACTAAACCCGACCCTCGTGAATGCAGAATTTACATAGATCTGTTATTACGGTCTATGCAGGGTGTTTTATCGTTTTATAGTGTTTTATAGTTGCTTTAAAATCGGGGAAACTGCAATAATCAAGCGAGTACCTCGCGAATGCTTTTGCCACGGAGGCATACATTTTTGAATGAGTCAGTTTGGTAATTCTTCGAGTAGTTTTTAAAATGCAAGCTAATTAACGCCCACCGTACGCGTCGCTCCCTGCACAAAGTGCTTCGCACATTTTGGATTTATTTTTTTTTCACTTTTACGATCAAGCAAGTAAGATGAGTGAGTTGGTTACGCGTGTTGTGGAAGATGATTTTTTCAGCGTAAATTTAGACCTCACCTGCGGGCGACATAGAAGGAGCTACGTCTGCCTTTCTCCTGTCTAAATTTGCGCGGGAAAACCGGTCGTTTGTGCTGTGCATCTCGTTCTCTCCCGTCTAAATTTGCGCGTGAAAATCGGCCGTCTGTGCTGTGCATCTCGTTCTCTCCCGTCTAAATTTGCGCGGGAAAAACGGCCGTCTGTGCTGTGCATCTCGTCCTTTCCCGTCTAAATTTGCGCGGGAAAACCGGCCGTCTGTGCTGTGCATCTCGTTCTCTCCCGTCTAAATTTGCGCGGGAAAACCGGCCGTCTGTGCTGTGCATCTCGTTCTCTCCCGTCTAAAATTGCGCGGGAAAACCGGCCGTCTGGGCTGTGCATCTCGTTCTCTCCCGTCTAAATTTGCGCGGGAAAACCGGCCGTCTGTGCTGTGCATCTCGTCCTTTCCCGTCTAAATTTGCGCGGGAAAACCGGCCGTCTGTGCTGTGCATCTCGTTCTCTCCCGTCTAAATTTGCGCGGGAAAACCGGCCGTCTGTGCTGTGCATCTCGTTCTCTCCCGTCTAAATTTGCTCGGGAAAACCGGCCGTCTGTGCTGTGCATCTCGTTCTCTCCCGTCTAAATTTGCGCGGGAAAACCGGCCGTCTGTGCTGTGCATCTCGTCCTTTCCCGTCTAAATTTGCGCGGGAAAACCGGCCGTCTGTGCTGTGCATCTCGTTCTCTCCCGTCTAAATTTGCGCGGGGAAACCGGCCGTCTGTGCTGTGCATCTCGTTCTCTCCCGTCTAAATTTGCGCGGGAAAACCGGCCGTCTGTGCTGTGCATCTCGTTCTCTCCCGTCTAAAATTGCGCGGGAAAACCGGCCGTCTGGGCTGTGCATCTTGTTCTCTCCCGTCTAAATTTGTGCGGGAAAACCGGCCGTCTGTGCTGTGCATCTCGTTCTCTCCCGTCTAAATTTGCGCGGGAAAACCGGCCGTCTGTGCTGTGCATCTCGTTCTCTCCCGTCTAAATTTGCGCGGGAAAATTGGTCGTTTGTGCTGTGCATCTCGTTCTCTCCCGTCTAAATTTGCGCGGGGAAACCGGCCGTCTGTGCTGTGCATCTCGTTCTCTCCCGTCTAAATTTGCGCGGGAAAATTGGTCGTTTGTGCTGTGCATCTCGTTCTCTCCCGTCTAAATTTGCGCGGGGAAACCGGCCGTCTGTGCTGTGCATCTCGTTCTCTCCCGTCTAAATTTGCGCGGCAAAATTGGTCGTTTGTGCTGTGCATCTCGTTCTCTCCCGTCTAAATTTGCGCGGGGAAACCGGCCGTCTGTGCTGTGCATCTCGTTCTCTCCCGTCTAAATTTGCGCGGGAAAATTGGTCGTTTGTGCTGTGCATCTCGTTCTCTCCCGTCTAAATTTGCGCGGGGAAACCGGCCGTCTGTGCTGTGCATCTCGTTCTCTCCCGTCTAAATTTGCGCGAGAAAACCGGCCGCCTGTGCTGTGCATCTCGTTCTCTCCCGTCTAAATTAGCGCGGGAAAACCAAGTTCCATAAGCCTCCACTACGAGCGCGCACGGAACAGTGCCGTTGGTGTGGAATCAATTTATACCGTGACGAGCACTTGGTTTTGTGAATTTTCTTCTAAAGTATTAAAATTCCAGCTTCAAATTTCGGGCCGGCGAAGAACGACCACGAAATGACTCGTTGCTGTCACCTATAGTAGGGTAACGATTAGAGACCGCGGGCGCCTCAAACTATCAACTTAATTTAATGCAATTTACTTTGATGGACGCAACGTATCAATACACATAAATGCAATATTATTATGCGGAAGGTGGCCCCAAGGTAAAAAAGAAAACTGCAGGAGGGACCATCTGCGCATGAATAAATATAGGCACAACATGAAGCGAACTTGAGACGTCACATGGAGACAGATGTAAACTGGTGCACTAGTGTAGAGGATTGTTTAAGTACACCCGCGGGAATAAAGGGTAAAATAAGGATGAATAAAATAGGAAAAAGAAATATATATGTATATATGAGCAAAACATTAAGATAACTGATACAAAATGTGTGATTACATCAATACCAACTTAGAAAAACCTGCAATCAGTAAAAAAAGGAAACAAAACGAAAAAAAAAGTCGACACGGGGAACAGTTATCACTGGTATTTCTACGAACAGATGAGCTTGTTTTTGACACGGCCTATTGTTTCAAGCAGCATAGAAAATGATAAGCGAGCAGATAGTCAAAGTTTTTATCTGTCCTTTTTGCCTTCCCCATTACGTGTAACGCTTAAACATGGCATAACAGGGTCGCTCGTGGTTTCCAGACGCCGGAGGTGGAACGGCCAATTCACTCTAAACAGAAACTGTGGGCTACCTTAAGGCAAAGGAAAAACTGGACCCTGACCATAGGGGTGCGGTCAAGGAAGCAAGGCTTGAAAGCAAGAAAGTCTAACTCATGCACTACATCGCAGCACCAATTTAGTTGGCGTTTCTGTTCCTTTTCTTTCGTTTCGTAAAAGGTTCAGTTCAGGGCCAAATTTGATTTCCCCATTCAAATTCAGGTGAAGCGCAGAGATGCTTCAATTATATAGACGGCTACTGGAACAACTTGAATGAAATTTGTTGTATTTGAGAGATAACATTAAAATCTAGTAAATATATGGAACGCTGAACGTTAATTTGGTATCTCCAATTCTTGCGAAGTTTGATGAATATAGGTAAGCTACAAAAAAACTTTTAGCGCGTACAAGTTTACAAATCCGTAAATCTGCACCAACACCAAATATCGCATTGCTGCAAACAGCTGCAGCGGTTGTGCAGCATCTCAAGTGAACGAATTTGACGTGTATTTACAGCATGCGTGAATTTGTTACAATGTTTACGAGGTGTCGGCAAATGCCCGACTCACAAATGAGTGGCATATTTCAGGGCTGTGTATGATACGTCAAATTTGTCCGCTTTGGATGCATTATTACGTGTAATTCATGTAATTCAGAGTACTGTGCTCCAGATTCCCAAACCTGATGCGTAATATTTTTGAAGATTTGAAATTTTTAAAAAATATTTCGAAAGGAGTAACGTGTAAATAGAAAATCCGCTTCCTACACTCCCTAAATTTAAGCTTCTTTTCTTTTTCTTTTTAGTGCGACGAAGCCCATCAAAATCGAGGCACTGGTTGCTGAGAAAAACGATTTCTCTCCGCCTCCTTCACTTAGAGAGGAGCTCTCGAGTTAAAAAGCTTGCTCTTGATACGAGCCTTTTTCTCTCCCCTTCCTTCTCCTGCCCTCCTTCTCATCCGTCTTGTCCCCCTCCTCCCTGTTGTGTGAACGCTTGCGTGGTCGCGGAGGGCACGATTCACGAACTTAAGAACCGTGCGTGGTGCTGGGGCACGTGCAAAGGCCCTCGACACGTGAGAAACGAACGCCGAGAAAGCTTAGTGCGCATGTAAGTATCTGAGTACATCGTACGCCGGCTTCCGTCGGGCTGTGGTAATTCGGGGTGAGAGCCGCGATTGGCGGTGCAAAATTTCGGGTCGCAACTTGTTTTGCTCTCTCCCGAACAGGACGTTTCGGGCCGCGCGTGGGCAGCACGAGAAGCTCCCATGTCGTGCACTCCTTTGGCACGCGTAACCACAAATCCGCCCTCAGTTGGGTGCCGAAACGAACGCCAAACACTGCTCCCTATAGTACGCTGAAATATACCTTTGAGCGAAAGTTGTCTGCTATGTTGACTGCACCGAAACGCCGTGCCTGCACAGTAAGAGGTGCATCTGTGGCTCAGACTCTCAGCAGGGGGCCGTGACATCTGCGCTACCATTGCCGAAGTTACAAAGTTTCGGCTCGGCAGCAAACTTCAGGCCCGTGCACGTGCTGTACCTTCTCCGGCAGCGTGACGTATCTTCTGCGACGTGTATCGCGGGATGTGGATCCCACGGAAAGAAGCACTCCGTGTCCGCGGTTGCCGAGTTTTTTTGCGACTGCTCCTTTTCACGCCTTTATACAGACGCTTACTGTGGTGAAAAAAAAATCAACTTGCCCGCCAGCAAGCCACGATGACAGATCGACAATGAAAAAAAAAAATTTGCTCTGTCACCTCCACAGATTATGAAGCGGAAAGGGAGACGAGGGCATTGTGAAGACGCGAATGACAGGGAAGCATGCGAGCTGAAAGAACGCAGCCACAAAACAAAGAAAGCAGGAACGAAATACGCACTTGACCCTTTCAGTGTCGTTCTTTTTTTTTTTTTTTTCGGAAGCGACGCATCCCAGTGTCGCTTTTCTTTTTCCTCTCGTTTATTGTAAGGCCAACACAACGGTTTATTTATGGTTATGTCGAAGGAAAAAAAAATGACACGGATGGCAGTCAAATGCACCCTTGGTATGGTCCCCACATTCCTATCTTCGTCTCCTGCCTCCTACGTTGTTTTGTTTTGAGGCACGCGCGGAAATGTACTGGTACTTCAGGTCACACTGAACGGGTTAAGTAGTAATTTGTCTGAAAGATTATCAACTGCAAAAAAAAAAATACACTACAGGCAGGGAGAAGAAAATCCGAATGTTGTGACAAGGTGCGATCCCGTCCTTCCAGTGTGATAAAGGTCGACGGTTCGACTCCTGTCCTCAGTGGCAACGTTACCCATGAGGCATAATGCAGGGGGAGGGGCGGGAGATATATATATATATATATATATATATATATATATATATATATATATATAGTACACCTAGCATTGTGTGCCTGTTATCAAACTTCAAATTGTCAAAAGTACTCCGGAGGCTTCATCTACGGCATCTCACATGGTGGATAGCACAACATTTTGATGGGACACACAGAAGGGAAGCACACTCAGCAGAGCGCTACTTGCAACTATCGATTCATTCCCTTGTCAGCGGAGAAAATGCAAGAAGACACTCAACGGGGCGAACAACAAATACAAAAGAACACAAAAAGAATTTTACAAAAAGGGACCATCCACCTATACTAAGCCGTCAAAGTGCTACCCGATCGAACGTCTATAGTATGCGATATGCCAACACGCCCAGTCTTCAACCTTAGCAAATCTCTCCATAATCCCTTGTTCATCGGGGCTTCGGAATATTCGATTATTAGCTGCAGTTTCTGATCAGGCAATATGGGATTGCTGCGTAGTGCGCGTGTTCATTCCAGGAAGATGCCGTGCAATATTGAACGACAGTGGATAAATAGAAAAGGGAGGAAGGAAAGGCAGGGAGGTTAACCAGGCTTTGTCCAGTTTACTACCCTACACGTGGGGAGGTGCATGGAGGAGGGAAATAAATAGCCAGAGAGAGAGAGAGAGAGAGAGAGAAGACACGAGTTTCGATCGAGACAATAGATAAGTGAACGTCGCCATTTGCTACGACTTGAACGTTACGTAAAAATTGGCTCTGTCGTACAGCTTCGGGTTCACTTCCGCCGTACTGCACGCAACTGGCAACGTGGTGGTGACCCCGACGCCGGTCGTGGAGGGCGGGTTGAGCGAATCAGGAACAGCCGGGCGCGGCGCGAAAGAGCAGCCAAAGAAGCAGCGTCGGCCGTTTCGCTGATGGCGGACATAACGGGAAATAACGGGGAAACTGCGGGAGAGACAGAAGTGAAACTGAAGGTTATTGCAGAACGGTATCAAAATAGGAAGGACTGGAGGGGAAAAGAGAAAACAGCAAAAAGAAGAAACATGAATTCCCTAACTTGGGCGCATTGTTCGTATTGTATTTTTCATTTTTTTTTTCTCTCTTTGCCGGAGGCAGCGTTCCGTCGCGAACGGTAGGCCATCATTCGGTTGCAGGGCATTAGCAGATATGACGGACGGTTGTTGGGCATCGCCAAATGTACACGTTCGCGCCCCTGTCGACAGCGCGGTTGTGTGTGTGTTAAGGCGAAACGACGCAGTCTGATAACAACGCCGGGTAAGTGCTTATTGTTCACAATAACAACGATTATGGCGGTCGCAATGATAACTGCAATGATGATGATGATGATGACGATGGCTGTGCTACTGCGGCTGCCAGTGATACGATTTAGCCTCCGTTTGCATTGTGCGGCGAGCGCGTTTGGGAAAAAAGTTAATGGCACTGCCGCCGCGTGTGCGCAGTTGCTATGACGTTGCGCTCTTGAGCCAAGGTAGCGGGTTCGCTTTCGCGCCGCGGTGGTCGCACTTTAGCGGGAGGTGCGGAATGCAGAAACACTCTTGTACCGCGTGGTCTTTGTGAACGTTAAAGACGAAAAGCGCGTCCACGCTTCTTTGAAGACGCCGGAATCTGTGACGGTTACTGACTCTACTGCGTCGTGAGTGATTGTCTCTCATTTGTGCTTTTAAAACAAGTGTTCACGGACATCGCCGCAAAGGATAGTTTCTCGAAAGAGACTTTAACTCTTCTTCTGTTAGGTGTCTCTCTTGCTTTTATATTATTATTTTTAAGCATTACCTGTTGAAAGCACTTATATTTACTTAATATTTTATCCTGTATTATCTATTAATCAATCGAAGAGGAATAGCGGTCGCCAGCAAACGGCGAAAACTTTTTCATATGAAGAAAAAGAAAGGAAAGAAACCCTGGGTGGGGTCTAAATTAATCCGAAGCCCCCACCTACGTCATGCCAACTAAGTAACGATGCCGTTGCGGCTTTATAGCTAAATACGCCGTAATTTAATTTTAATTTTTTGTAAAAGCTCTTGGTTGGCACACTGACATCTTAATTATATTGACGACTGTCGTCAGCTGACGCCTTGATAAGCGCCGTTATGGCAAATATGAGTTGTGGGATTTTGAATTGGGAAAATCAAACGAGCAAAAACAAAAAAGAACAGAATAAGACAGCGAACTGGATAGCGCCGTAGCTCTGTCCTGGGACACAAGAACAAATATCGGGGTTTGTTCTCGGATATACGGTACAGTGGCAAACTGGATACTGAAGAAATCCTACACCACAAGCTCTGACGTGAACACTGAAAAGTTCGAGGTTTCTTTAAAAGCTCGCAGGAAGTCGAAATTACAAAACAGGCAAGAAAAGAAACATATGCTTAACAATATGCGAAGAAGCGAAATTGCGCCACGTGTTACATAGCCCGTGTATGAGCAGTCGGCGTTAATAGACCGTGGTTGAAATTCGTCGATTTTGTGCGCCTTGTAGGTTCAGTAATGAACAGTGAATGCATGATGACACTTGCGAGAGAATCTTGAAGCCCGGAAACGATTGACACGCGTCGCGGTATGTATATACCCCAGTGTTCCGGCATCGGCACTTCGATGGGGCTGCCGCCGCAACAACGCTCATGCACTTTCTTTCTTTCTTTCTTCCTTTCTTACTTTCTTTCTTTGTTTCTTTCTTTCTTTCTTTCTTCAAGACATTCGTTACAGAAATGCCTTGGGGGACGCGACAAAATGCAGTGAATTAGGTGCACGATAAAGAAGCCTCAGCCACACTATATTAATCCGGAGTCTTCCATTACGGCGTGCCTCGTAATCGGATGGTGGTTTTGTAACGTAAAACCGGCAGAATGACAGAAAAAGAAATCTGGGCCAGTGTAATGTATACGCGTTCCTTTTTGCTCTATTCTGTTCCTTCCTAATAATGCAGAGCTCACGACCGGCCGATCCCGGTGTAAACGGCGTGGGTGGAGCGCCGCTGGCACTACTGTTAAATGCTCGAAAGGGAACGCCGTCGGAATAGAATCGCAATGTTATATTCGGCGTTGTGTGTTACATTCGGCGGGAAAATTCGGCGTTGTGGAGGAAACGTGTTAATAGTCTGCGCTTGCATTAATTAAAGGGGGGGATAATTACAATAAAACGGCACAATATAAAACGCTCTCGAATTCAGTGCACTTCAGCTCTTCATTCACAGCCTCACAACGCCTTCGCTGGTCAAAGTGGCACCAGTATGAAACTCACGTGATTCTGACGGCAACATTTATAAAATACTTTCTATATACATAAAAAACAA
Organism: Dermacentor variabilis; assembly: GCF_050947875.1. Taxonomy (NCBI): domain Eukaryota; kingdom Metazoa; phylum Arthropoda; class Arachnida; order Ixodida; family Ixodidae; genus Dermacentor; species Dermacentor variabilis. The sequence goes on from NC_134578.1 coordinate 72,575,439, forward strand.
AAGAAAGAGACGTTTCCGAATGTTAGTCTCAAGAAGTTTAACCTGTGACTTGCAGAAAAGAATTCGGTACAGAAAAGTTCTAACTTGAGCAGCAGAGCATTTCTCGGCCCATTCTGGCACGGCATATCTCAGTGCTGGTGCTCGGCGTAAAGTTTCTGCTAGAAGCTTATGCTTCGAGTGCTGGCTGACTTCAATTCTAGTGTTTCAAGTAACTGTTAAAAAGTTAGTGGGAGATAGAGAGAGGAAGAGAGAGAGAGAGAGACGGGATAAGGAAAAGGCAGGTAGCTATAGGTTAACAAAGCTGTGCCCGGCGGTTGTCGGGGTATAGCGCTGGGATAGGGAGAGAGGAGGCTATAAGATGAGTGGACGGAGAGAAGTTCAAAATATGCATACCCCAACACACGCAACGAAGTGCTCGTTGTTCAGTCAGTGGAAAGCTGTCTTGGAAACTGGTGCATTTCTAGAAGCGCCGCAGCGCTGTTGTGGCTTTGCAGTCACACGAAACCGCCGTTCAAGGATGTTATGCAAGAGGTCTGTCATCTAATTGGGCTAAAGCTCTCCCAAGGGCAAGTCTCTCATCTTCGCACGATGGGCGGTCGCACAGGAGGTGTTTCACAGTTTCTTATATGGCCATGTTTATGTGTTACAATTGGCGCTGCCCGCCTTTCCAATTAGGAATGAATAAGTGTTCGTCTGTTCGTAACAAAAAAAAAAAGCTTACTACTCGCAACAGACATTGTAGCGGTTCTTCCAATCGAGTGAAATTTGGCAGAAGTTATAACTGCATCCACGGAGGTACGGCGTGTAGAGTTTCTTTTTTTTTTTTTACCCGCCGTGTTAGGCTGCTAAGCACGAGGTCGCGGGATCGAATCCCGGCCACGGCAGCCGCATTTCGATGGGGGCGAAATGTGAAAACACCCGTGTACTTAGGTTTAGGTGCACGTTAAAGAACCCCAGGCGGTCGAAATTTCCGGAGTCCCCCACTACGGCGTGCCTCGTAATCAGAAAGTGGTTTTGGCACGTAAAACCCCATAATTTATTTTTTTCACTTGGGTTACCAGGCGGCATAACGTCTTAGCGGACTTAAATATAAGCATGCAGGCCCGTTTCATAGGGATACTGCAACAGCGAATTACAAAGTGAGGTTAGTTTAGAGTTGGTGTAATGTAAAATGTAAAGGTTTGTGAAATTTGTTCATCATAGTGGTGATTATCGCGCACATTATGATGTCTACTGCTGTTGGTGTAGAGGTTGCTCAGCCGAAGTTGTCGTTTTGCTTTTTTCGTTTTTCAAATCTCGAATCCCTTATTTGCAGCAGCCTGAGGCAGTCGTCACAGTATTTATCAAGTGGCGTCTGTGATCCCGCTAGGTCATCTGAAAGCATGAACGCAGAACGAAAAAAAAAAGAGACACGAAGAACAAAAAAAAGGAAAGCAGAGAATCGTGCCATTGTGGGCTGCTCGTTGAACGATTTCGTGGGCGCGGGAACCGCATTGGATCTTCGCATTCTACGCAAATTTGACGTTCAATTTACGTTGCCCTTTCGGGAGGCGAGCGCCTTCAGAGCCGAGCCCCCCTCCCCCTTCCCCCCGACGCGAAATTTCCCATTCCCGCTCTGCGCGGCCGGTCTTCAATTCTGCACCGGCCCTCGATTTGCGAGCGCTTCGTGTTTGACTTTTCCTTCGTCGCCTTGAACAGGGTGTGTCCCACTCCACGAGCGCGCACTTCTTGGCGAAACTCACGAGGCTGGCGCCTTGCGTTCTGAACTTCTCGGTTTGTATCCGGATTTTGTTGTCTGTTCACGCAGTCTGTCTCCGTTTGGCGAAGACCCCACCTTCTTATCTGCATCGCCCTTAACGCATTTTCTCTCTCACTATATGTGCCGTTTTATTCCTCGCGTCGCCGCGAACTGTTCTCGATTGCGCCAGGAGAACCGCATTGCGTGCGGCCAAAAGTGGACTGGACGTTTCGATGACTTCAGGTGGGAATAAAGCAGGGAAGGCGTTGGGCTCATCGGTGGCACTTTTCGATAGTCAAAAACTGGAACTTTTTTAAACCTCCCTGGAATAAAGAAGCATGTTAAAGTGTCACGAAAGGGCCAGCCAATAAATTTGTTTATACTGGTGAATTAGTCTCTTAGAATACCATTATCCTTAATTTGGCGGAAAGAGATTGGTTATTAGCGGGAAAAGAAGGTTAAGCGTCCGTTCCTCGAATTTCGCGCGGAAACACCAGCGCCTGCACGCCAGCGTGACGTCACGGATCTCTAAGTACCTACTCATTCTTGGACCGCTTTGGCGTGCAGGAGAAGCTTTAAAAAATTCCCTAGGTTGAATCTTTGGTTTCCCTTGAATGCCATGCGGATATTCAGTGGACCGTCTTTATAATGAAACCGCTTTATTCAAAGTATCTCTTTATTCGAAGCTCGGTGACTACCTGAGTGCAGTCCGTGCACTTAAATGCTGAGTTCTTTGAAGTGGAGTGGCACCATACTCCGCTTAGTGCGAAGTGCCAAGCCAGAAATTCGCACCATACATACAGCTGAGTGCGGCTGTGCGGTGACCCTTTGCTTTCCTTCGTGTCGAAAAGGCAGGCAGAGGGAGCTGCGAAGGCCATGCTTCGCCACGTGGTGGCGGTTCCTTGTGACTTTGGCTGCATCACGTGATCATAACCGCGCGCCAAATTAGGCAGCTGCCTGACGGGCCTCCTCGGAATGCCGCTGCTATCTTGTCTTTCCTATTGGGCAGCGCTGGATTAAGGTGGGGGATATGGGGTCTGCAACCCCGGGACTCCATCTTCAGGGGCCCTAGCTGCTCGACCATTTTAAAAAAGAAAAGTTGCTGAGCATTCTTGCTGTCCACGTTGTACATACGTACATTGTAATGTATGTACGTACAATTGTACATGCGTTTTGTTGAATGCTGTGCGTTCATAACTTGAATATTGAATGCCTAATAAAATGTTTCTTGTTTTGAAGAATATGCTCTTCTATTTTTTTGGTCCGTGCTGCATGCCGATGGTGCACTTCGACTAATTGTGAATTTGTGACGTACTGATGCTTTAAGCGATTTGACGTGTACGTCAGATAATAGCCGTGAAATAATACTAGAAATCACGCCAAGAAATTAGTTTCCCGAACCCATAAAGATGATGTATATTTTATGACTGATCAGCGAACGTAACATGTGGGCTTTGAAAAATTCTTAAACCAGTCGTCGTCGTCGTCGTCGTCGTCGTCGTCGTCATCATCATCATCATCATCATCATCATCATCATCATCATCAAAGTCGTCGTCGTCATTAGGGCCCCAAGGATGCAGCGCCGGGCCTCGAAATTTCTTGATCCGGCTCTGCTATTGTTTGTAGCCTTATTGCCATGCACTACATTTTACGAGCGCGCTAACTGTTGCAATGCACTTCCCGCGTGGTTATGACCATTTTAGAACATTATGCTTTTAATGAAATACCGCTTATAACAAAGCTACGTATCCCGTCCCGATTATTTCGCCCCGACGAGGAATTAGTGCGCAACCTTCTTCTTTATTTGCTGTAAAATATGGGCGCTTTGGCCACAGAAAGGACCGATTACAACAAAATGTTCGCTAAGAAAAACGACAAAGAAAGAAGGCAGTGAAATAAGAAAACATCATCAAAACAAGTCTATAAAGAAGTAAGACACTAGCAGAGCAAGTCGACGACCCACGTAGAAAATAGAGAAAAAAAGAAATAGTGCAGGGCTACATAAACAGCACAAGCATGAATGGGAATATAAAGAATTGATCACGAGCGATTAATCAGGTCGCTGTCAACGTGAAAATCCCGCAGAGCCTTGAGAGCTAATCTCTTTTTTGTTGGGATGCGACCAGGATCCTTGCACTCTCTGCTCAGAGGAAGGGGGGGAGGGGGGTTCTATATCTCTCATCCGTTCAGACTACTGCGACTGATCTCTCGCTGCTGCCCATTGTCCGGCAGCTCACTGAGACAGTGTTCGTGGTGCCCCAGCGCGCGCACTCTCACTGTCGTGTGGCGGACATACTGGCAGAGCACTGTCCATTATCATTATCACCTCCACGCTGGCCGCTGTCATTAACGGGATGCCGCTGTCGTCAAAGGTGCCGCTGTCACCGACGGAGCAGCCATACAGACACGACGTGTGCTTGATCCCTGGATCTACCGGCTTAGCTGCTAGCCCTGTGAGGCTCTCTGACCTCCGATAGATATCTGTATTATTATCGCGTATTCCTTCCCTTCCCTCAGTTGCGTGACAGAGATGACGTCAGTAGCATATTTGTGAGGGCTAGTTGGTTCATCTGGAAAGAGAGAAAAAACTAAGAAGGAGAGAGAAATAACAGAGGCGTATTAGATTAGAAAGGGTGGAGATATAGCTGCGTAAGCGTGCCCTATCCTGCGATATGGTAAAAAAAAATTACCGACGATTACGTTACTTCCTAATGCGAAATTTGAGCGCAGCAAATAAGCTGTTTCACCTTTTCGATAGATTGAGGCAAAGAAATCGAGCAACACATGTATGCGCTATCACAGAATTTTTTTTTTATATTTCCCGTACTCCTGGATCATCTCGACGGCGGCGACGGTAAGCTTCTGCTTCGGCGGCACGCACCTCTGGATTCTGACGGTGACGGCGCTGGGCCTCTGCTCTGGCAGCTCGTTTAGCAGCAGCAGCAGCAGCAGCAGACGGAGGACTTCCATCGGTCGTCTCGCTCATGGCTCAGAAAGAACTGGCAGATAATTTCGCAGTGGCGAACGGCAGCGGCAATTTCGGCTCGGGCGGTGCACATATACAGATCCGCCGCCACCGATCTGGCTCTCTCATTGCCACCGCACAGGGCGAACGGCAGCGGCAATTTCGGCTCGGGCGGTGCACATATACAGATCCGCCGCCACCGATCTGGCTCTCCGATTGCCACCGCACAGGGGTTGCATTGGAGGAGGAGCGAAGAAAGGAATTAAGTTCGAGCCGGCGCTTTGACAACCGGAGACTCGCAGGAAGAGGGGGGAGGGGGGCGGCGTGTACACCCAGCGGCAAACGATGGGGGCAGAAGCGCGCGCAGCAAGCGGACAACACGATAAAGGGAGGAGGGAAGAGATAGCAGCGACTGACTGATGCCGCTGACGCCGATACAGGGGGGGGGACCCTTTCCTCCTCTTTCTGCATGGCGGCGACGGTGTTCTATGCAGTCACGTTATCTTGACTCTCTAGTGGCGTCAGCGGCATCCAGCGGTATCAGTCGGTCGCTGCTAGCGCTGGGGGGATGAAAGGGGGGCGGAGCTGGTTACGAGGCCGACGACGACGCGAAACCCAGGAACGGACGCCAAAGAGCTGCGCTCTAAAAATAGCCTTTCTTTGCATGATCTATCATGATTGTGTCATGTGTAGTACATGTATTTGTATTCGCATGCCTATTCTAGGCTGGATATGTAAAGATTGTGCCTTCTTTGAATAAAATTCAGCTCTTGCGGCCACATCGAGTTTGCAAGTTTTTTTTTCTTTGGTCATGCGTTCTCTTCGCCCAGCAATCGTATTTCCTGGGCTATTATTATTCGACGTCGAACGAGATGTTTCCATGTCATCAATGTTTTCATGCTAGTCGTTTTTCTGGTTTCCTCCTACGTCAGATGCATATGCAGTTAAAGAAAAGAAACTACTTCCGGGATATTCCAAACTTGTAACTTGTTAACTCTTTGATTGTTTTGCTCACTGTCACGCCATCCGTAGGCGGAGGCGGAAACGCGAACTAGATTACGCCAAAACGCATGCCAAAATGCAATGCAATCAACTTTGCATTGTTGCAATCAATAATGCAATCAACTTTGCAATCCTGCAACCTTCAGGCTATCAACGAAAAAACTGACTATAGGAAGTTGTCAGTATACAGCAAGAAATTATAGCGCACACGTCTTTTTTCTTCGCAGTTAGTGCGCAGATGCATTGTATCGTCATTTTTTTTCTCTCTTCTTGACTCATTTTGTAATCACAAAACGACTGGCAGTTCTACCACATTTGTATTCTTTGAGGATTTTTCTAGATACTTCTTATTTTGTTGACTGAGTTGTACGACTTTTTGGTTGTCAAATGTCTACAGCTTTTTCTTTTTGGTATGTACAGCGATATTTTCATCATTGTAGGTATCCTAATTGACGTGGCTTTGGTTAGTTAAAATTGTTCGAATGTCATTGTACATTAATATGTTTCTTTATATATAGGCAACACGTGGAAATGCAAGTTTTATGTACCTTCATATCTCTGAGGAGACTGATAGTATTGCCAAGTAAATAAATAAATGAATAAATAAATAAATAAATATTCATCACCATGTAACACAACATTGACGGCAAGGGAGTAAATACATCGACCTAATACCCGCGATAACCTGAGACAGTCTATTCCATTTTCTTAATGATCTTCTCCCTCTCTCTCTCTCTCTCTCTCTCTCTCTCTCGCTGCTACAATGCTTCTCTTTTTCTTTCTTTCTTTGTCTTGTATGTGTTAGTGTTTGCGCGTGCTAAATTTCCCTCCCAATGAAAAGTTATCGGAGATGTACTGCTTCCAACCTGTCCAGTTGGACCACAGAGTTTATTATAATTAGGGGGGGGGGGAAGTGGCTTCGGTGTGCTGTTGTATGCATGGGGAATGCCAGTATGAGGCGGCTTTGGGAATTTGGGGATTGGGGCGGCTTTCTCCGAGAGCCGAGACGACGTAAAGACGCGTCTGACGATATAACAGCGTTGTGCCTGTTGCGATGGTTCATCCTTCACTAAACAAGCGCGTAAAATGCCTATTTCTCTTTATTATTACGCAAAAAAATTTTTATTAAGCAGTGACAACTCGTGCTTGGTTGAGAAATTATACCGATCCTACACCGTACCAGTGGCCGCTAAAGTTGAAAGGAAAATTAGGATGCACCTGGCGATCACTGGCGCGCAGGGATCGGAGTGACGTCTTCTATCGCTGGGCCCCGGCTTACGTTTACTTCGCTTTCAAGTCTGAAATCGGGGTAGACGACAACGATAGATGTATTACGGGCAAACAAATAATGTATGTGATGATCTCATTTCCTTTTTTAAAAAAAAGGAAGCATTATGTGCGTGCGAATGATTGTATTTTAAGCCAAGCCACATTCGACACGAGCCTCGCTCGCCCGCATCTAGGCATCTCTATGGTGGCACATCCCCCGTTAGGCAATGTTCATGTAGGCGGTGGCGCCAGATTTCCTTCATGTAAAATTGTAAAGAAACTGAGTTGGGCCTCAGGTATAACGCTTGTTACGATCGGCCTGCAGAGGTACCGACATACAAAATTCTCCCAGCCCGCCGCAGCTGCGGTGGTCGCGATCTAGAGGACAAGCGACCTCCGAACTCTCCCAGTCTGCTGCAGCGACTCGCTTTGTAAGGACGACAATGCGCGGCGTCAACAGCCCATCGGCGCCACTATGTCTAGGCGCTGTCGGCGGACCAAGTATTGTTATTGGAGCCGCCGTCGCCTTCACGGTTTGATTGGAGTGGGGCAACTCCTGGAAGGAGATGTTTTGCGGTGCGGTCTCGCGGGTCCCAGAAGTGGTCAGTCAGTGGACAGACGCGGCGGCCACTGTCTGCAGGGTCAACTCTGGGACCAAAGAGGCGCCTGCTCGGGTCAAGACCTCTGTCTGCGAGAACCCTCTCACCTAGGTGTGTGCAGCGAAACCTGTGCGGAAGTGAGTGCGTAAACCCTTGCTCTCAAAGGCGGGTCGGTTAAGATGACTTTGGACGCTCCGATTGGTCGAAAGTTGAACGGCCGTTTTCCCTCACCTAGGGATCTAGGGAGGAGCGAGTGCTTATAACTAGGTGTTACGCGGCTGCTGAGTGTGCATTCTCTTTCAGTCATGCTAAACTGATTAACTGTAACGTTCTCATGTAGATACTGTAAATAAATCCCATATTCCTCGTTCTCGAAGAGAACAAGTCCTTCCCTTCAACAACGTCCTCAGCGTGGATGAGTTGGACGACGGCATGGGCCAGCTACCGTCTATTTCATGCCCTACCCCAACCCTTACACACTGCACCTAAGTGCGGCCGCTCCACTTGGCTTCGCACCGTACGCAGCCTTTCGAGCGCTTAGGGCGGGGGAGCCTTTGGCCGTGATTCCCCTAAGGTTTCTCTCGGGAGACACACGACGAAATCACCTGCTTTCTGGCGGTGGGAGATAGGAAGGGAGGTTTGGGAGGGGGCACATTTTTATTGCATTATCGTGACTAGAGCTTGCATTGCGAACGGCCGCGTAGGCCTCCTCGCATTCTTTCTTTTTTATGCGGTTATAGAAGAGCGTGAGGCGAGATGACGTGGAAAGAATGTCAAGTACTGGAAAGATATGGACCACTGGCGAAAGGCCAGAGTTTGTCCACTGGCAGAGGGCGCGTCCGGGTCGGACACCGGCATTAAAATAAAGCGAGGAAATGGCCGTACCCCACCCACCGCCTTCAACCCTACTCTAGTGGGGCCTGCCCAGGGTGTTTCTTCTTGCTTCGAGAAGACCCCCTCCCGTTATATAACGCTTAATGTGTCACCGAACGTGTTTCGACCACGGGGAACTTCGCCTAGCAAGGGAAAAGTGTCTTTAGTGTTGCCGTTACCCCGTCCCGTTCGCCCCACTTTATCTCACTGTGGAGGGCTCATCTGTGGCGATGTATCACCGCAACGTTAGTCTAGCAATCTATGGATTTTTCAAGTCTGAAGCGTTACATTCCGACCTATGTAGACGAAGCCTGAATGTAAGCGGTGACGAAGTCGCGCCTCTCTTTCTCTCTCCCTCTCTCTCATCACTAATGACAGCTTCGACTGGTCGTTCAGAGCCTTCTGGTGGTGCTAGAAGAAATTTAGGACAGTAGATCCACTACAGTTTAATCATGCTTCAACGCTGATAACGAAGGCTATTTATCGCTGTTACAGTCTGCTCAAGGTATATATACTGCCCTGATCGAACGCAGTGTTACGTGATCTCTGTAGCGCAATTGGTGCGCCCTGAAGTGACCAGTTTAATTTATGAGAAACACAGAAAGCGGCTAGTATTTCTTCCCCCACATGGGTTGCCACGCGGCATGACGTCAGTATGAACTAGTTGTAATATTTATTAACCATTGTTATATCCCGCGTTGTAGCTAGTATTTAATTTCGAAAGTACGTCTTTCTTCTTTCCGTTTACTTCTAATTTCATGTCCGTTTCGGGAGCGAAACGCTACCTTATCGCGTTCGCCCTCGTCAGCAGCGAATCGATGCGGCCGTTTGCATTTTTTACGAGCCAATAAGCGGCTGCCGATACGTGCGGTGGTCAGCATTCAGAGGGACATTTCTAGGAAATGCTAACTCGCCGCTATGAACACGCTGGGCAATCTCGATCACGGTTCCGTTATGGCGAGTGTCTTGCAAAAGGAACGAGCAAGCGCGCAGCGTGACATGCGAAAAAAGAAATGATATCCTGCGACCTTCGGTGATGGCGCAAACCGTAGCGAAATGACACGTGGAACAATCTCGATTGCGTGCCGACTTACTGGGAGATTCCTCGATTACTCTTTCGCTAGAGAAAAAAAAAAGAAAGACTGCAAGTTAGGGTTTCATTTACAGAAGTGGGAGGGGGGATCTTCGCAGGAATCTGCCGCTTAATGGCTCTACGGAGACGTTACGACCGGACCCTCGATTCAAATGACTGTCGTGTCAATAAGATGAACAAGAAAAAAGGCCAACCAAGAAATAAAAAAATCGCAGATCTAATAAATCTGTGTAGCGTCCGTGGTTTCGGTCTTGTGTTTGGGTTCGCTTTTATTTGCTCTAGAATCGCTTCAAGTAGCATACAATCATGCGCGAGAACAAGTTATCAGTGCTGCTCTAGTAGCTCTAACTGATCTATAATTGACATCATCGCTAAGGCCCGAGGCCGCGGTATCAAATCCCGGTCACGACGGTCGCATTTCAATGAGGGACGAAATGCATAAAACCCGCCGTGGTTGCTCAGTGGCTATGGTGTCATGCTGCTGAGCGCGAGGTCGCAGGGTCGAATCCCGGCCAAGGCCGCTTGCCGATGGGGGCGAAATGCGAAAACACCCGTGTACTTAGATTTAGGTGCACGTTAACGAACCCCAGCTGGTAGAAATTTCTGGAGTCCTCCATCACGGCGTGTCTCATAATCAGAAAATGGTTTCGGCAGGTAAAACCTCATAATTAAAGAAATGCACAAAACGCCCGCGTACTGTGCATTGGGCACAAGGAACCCCGGCCGGTCAAATTTAATACGGAGTCCCCCGCTCCTAATCGTATCGTGGTTTTGGCACGCAAAACCGCATAATTTAATTTTAACACGTTATCCATAGACTGTACAGACGAAAAAAGAAAACGGTGCAAAACCTCCGAGTCCGGCGGAATCTCGGCACTTTTTTGAACGTTCGTTAGGGTATGTTCCCCCCAAAATTTGGCATCCTTACAGCCTGTAAAACTGATCTACGGTCCTTGCAGGGGACACAGTTCGTGATATACCAAATTCCTTCTTTTTTCATTTCGTGATGCTGCAGCTTATGTATGAAGTCAGTATGCTGCGGAGGAACTTCCGGCGGACTGCATGCACTCGTTGGACGCATGTGTGTTCACCTGGACTATGTGTGACTTTATGCGATCTTATCTCTGCAGTGTAATATTCGTAGTCTTCTTCTTCGTGCATTAATGAAAAAAGAAAAACAATTGAAGAAGTTGCTATAAGAGGCCCGGCACACTGTCACAGTAGCACGTGATCCATGCCCAGTAACGTTGATGGGCAAAGCCTCGTTCTAATTCGCCGTAAGGTGCGGGCGAAACCGAGAATGCGGCCTCAGTTTTCGTCGCCGCTACGATGACGACGACGACGCAGTGGTAAATGGACAGACGGAGCAAACTCATTCTCGAAAATTTTTTAAACTGCTGTCTCTGTAAGAGAGCAGAACGCGGCTAATTGGGAACGTGTACGTGTGATTAGGAGTGCGCGAATGTTCGAAATTTTCGAATAACCAATCGAACGTTGCCCTGTTTGATTCGGGCTTCGAATGGAATGGTCACTATATTCGTGAGTACCAATAGTTCTTGAATAGATTTCCCTTATTTGGCATCGCCACCGCTGCGCGATAAAGCATACGATTGGAGCAGAAGTACGTTTCAAAAGTGCGACGTCATCACGACGGGCTTAGTAGACATAAAACACGAGTAGTTACACAGTGGAGCACGCTGCGCCGCTTAGGGAGTCAAATATCTTTTTTCGGCAATACCGCTACCGTTCGCTTTCTCCAGTGAATGCTGAGGGTGTGAACAAACGGCTCATTTGCTCCTAACGCTCCATTCGTGCGTTTAATAAACAATGATTCACGGCGTACAGTGTAATTACGGAAACTTGCTAACGTTGTGAACACACTATCATGGTGACGATCGTCTTACATTAACGGTGAAAACGGAAGTTTATCCTTCGAGAATTACTCCGAAAAGTATTCCATATATTCCATATGACGGCCGCATCGAGACAGAAATTAAACGTTGTCGCTTGTCTCTCTCCTCGTTTCCAGACCATATGGAGCGCGACGCCGCGTCATCGAGCTCCGTGCACCGTCTCGTGCTGGCGGTCTCGACCGTGCTGGTGCTGACGCATTCGTGGCCCGTGGCCCGCGCCGTGAGCGCGGAGAGCCAGTGCGACCCGCCGGGCGTGTGGCAGACGGGCGAGGCGCTGGACGAGACCGCCTCGAGGGCTTCCGGCGCCAACGTCAGCCTGATCGAGCCGACCAGGTCCGGGAAGCTGCAGGAGTGCGTGGACCGATGCTGCAAGAGAGGTATATACGCGCGTAGAAAGAACGGGATGACGGAGGGACGGGAATCGCTCGTATACGTGCATTTCTCTGAAGCGTATATACGGCTAAGGCTCGGCCATGGTGAAATAGCTCTGAGCATTTTTTTCCCGGAGTTTAGGTGGAGCACGTTGTGTCGCGGGAAAAGTTTTATCTGGCAGCGCCGAATGCATGTACAGCCTTTGCAAAACTATACGGGCTGATCCGTACCTTCACCAGGTGTGTGTGTGTGTGTGTGTGTGTGTGTGTGTGTGTGTGTGTGTGTGTGTGTGTGTGTGTGTGTGTGTGTGTGTGTGTGTGTGTGTGTGTGTGTGTGTGTGTGTGTGGGTGTGTGTGTGTGTGGGTGTGTGTGTGTGTGTGTGTGTGTGTGTGTGTGTGTGTGTGGGTGTGTGTGTGTGTGTGTGTGTGTGTGTGGGTGTGTGTGTGTGTGTGTGGGTGTGGGGGGGGGTTCAAGTATATATATCTGTTGTCTTTCCGTTACTTTTGCCTTTGGAGGTATACGAACTGCCCAAGCGCGCTTTATTTTTGATTTACTGGCACGCGTAGATTTCTGTGCTCTGTCTGTCTTTCTTTCTTATTTCATTTTTCCACTGCTCACTGCTTCGTTTCGTGGGTGACGAACAGCGACAACGAAGAGAGACTAGTTCACAGTGCGCGCACGTAGTGAGAACGACGCTTACGCGGTCTTGCGTGGTCATAACCGCTATCAGTAGCAAGTAGATGAATTGCGGAAGGAATTCTAACGCACAGAACCATTCCAGCATCGCTTTCGACGTTTCTTTTAACTGCGCGCAAGACCCGCCGTGGTTGCTCAGTGGCTATGGTGTTGGGCTGCTGAGCACGAGGTCGCGGGATCGAATCCCGGCCACGGCGGCCGCATTTCGATGGGGGCGAAATGAGAAAACACCCGTGTGCTTAGATTTAGGTGCACGTTAAAGAACCCCCAGGTGGTCGAAATTTCCGGAGTCCTCCACTACGGCGTGTCTCATAATCAGAAAGTGGTTTTGGCACGTAAAACCCCGAATATTATTATTATTATTAACTGCGCGCAAGGACGAGGACACAAGAAAGAAACACATACCGCACCACGAGCGCAGTACTGCCAACTGTTTATTTTTTGGTATGCAAGCAGCATACATATATTTCATTCAGGCATCTGTACACTTGTCCACATTGTCACCCTCACATGTGCCGATAAACATAAAAACGTAGAAGTTATCTGCTGAGTAACGGTGTGCATCGCGTACACTATAAAAAAAGTTTACACACTTTGGGTCGCATATCTGCCACGCAAGGATAATCGTCATCTGCCTTGCTTGCGTTTCCTTTCTTGAAAACGCCGCGCCCGCTACTTTCCTGTCGATCTGGAATGCTATGTCATGCTGATAACGCACATGCCGTTCGTTACTGGGAACTACCGGGCTTGCAGCGTTAAATAAAGGAAATGCTGATAAAACAGATGATGTTTTTCGCTAGAATAGCAGCTTGGGCTTGTTGGTTTTCCATCCTGCTAGTAACAGCGCAAAATGTAGACAAATGTAGACGCTTGTGATGTCTTCTTGTCTCGTCCCTTGTCTACATTTTGCGCTGTTACTACCAAGATGATGTTTATCGTTGTGTGGCAAGATACGACTCAAGGGGTGTAAACTTTTCATCGAGTGTGTACGTCGTCAGAAGGCCGCCCGAGAACAATGAAAGAAAAAGCTGCGCGTCATGTTGCAGGCAGCGCTTTTGGCGGTTTGCCGTCCCGTACGATCAGTTGTAGCGCGTGTTGTTCAAAAGTGCAGGCGGCGGCCTCTCCAGCTGTATAAATTACTGCGCTCAAAAAAAAAAAAAAGCCTAACGTTGCTGCAGGATGGTATGCATATTTATACTATGACGTGTTAGAGCACATCTTTTTTTCTTCATTTGCTTCACATGGTTCGCGATGCTCAATATTGTGTAAAAGACATTTGTAAACAATGATGTAGTACTACCTTTGTGCTCGCTAACGCCGCGCAAACGCTAATTCGGGGGCCTGCGGCTTCGTCAAGCTGTCCATGTGGCAGCTTTTTCTGCATGCCCCTCGCGTCATGTACTTATGCAAATAAACATCTTTGTCATTGTCATTAGATAGGTTGGCGCGTCACTACGCGACGGGTGAAAAGCGTGACGACAGGACGCGGCAAAAGAGTGACAGGTGGCTGCACTACGTGCCGGTGTGCTCAAGAGATCCCGCGATGCGAGGACACGTCGTGAAATTTGCGAAAACCCGCGTTCTTCGCACGCGCGGACGTTCACACGCCCGCCGCCATGACCATGAGTGGCGCTGGTTAACACTCCCCGGGTCAGATTTCCTACGCACGCGGAAATGCCCGAGAACGGGGACGGGGAAACCGCCGTCGCCGTATCGTAGTGGAGCATTCCAGCGGCACAGTGCGCGATATCTACAAGGAAGTGACCTGTGTAACGCAGGGTTTTGGATACCCCGGCCAAGCGCTTGGTGTTCGACTCTGGCACGTTCCCGCCAGCAACCGTGTTGTTCCCGTTAAACAAATGCGTTGTCACCACATCATTTTCTTTAGACTGTTCCGACTATCATATCGCACTACAGGGTACATAGGAAAGACGAAATTCTCTTATCTCGCGCAAATACTTGGTGTTTCTCCTTTGGGCTTAAAAGATATGTTTAGAAAAACCGCATAGGTGCTATGGGGAGCAATGGTGACAGTTAAATGTGTAGTGTACTGCAACCCCGCCTAGCCTTTGCACATATATATATATATATATATATATATATATATATATATATATATATATATATATATATATATATATATAGTCAGCTTCAGTATGTTCATGCCATCGTCTTTTTTTTCTCTGCGTTTTTGCAGATGATTGCAGCGTTGCCACTGTCAAGGTTCAAGACAAAGGCACCGTACTTTGCGCCTTGTTTAACTGCAACCCACCTGAAAAGTGCATCTTCAAGAAGTCGGCCAGGCTTCTTAGCCTGGACCGAACGGCGACTGCCTTCCTGAGGCGGGTCGTTGCCGGCTGGCCCAAGTACAGCAACATCGAAGTACACACGGGAAACATCTCCTCCACTAACGCCACGCCGATTTCGTCGTCGACATCACCTACTCCCGATACGACGTTACCGTTCGTAGCTGAAGCGACGACAGCCAACGTCACTGTAGCAGCCAGCGGGGATAAGTCGACGACGACTTCCACGTCCGCTCCAAAGCTCAACACGGAAGATAGTGACGCAAACAGCCCCATGGTGACGACGGATGACGTCACTACAGCGTCTGGTTTGAACGCTTCAACATCTACGACGTACCGACCTCTAGGTCTTAACAGCATATTAGACCTACTAAACCACGTGGCCGAGTCTAGGACTCACTCCGAACTCCATGAAGAAGCAACCTCGTCTACAGATAGTGCCAATCACGTTTCTAGCACGTCACTGTCGCGCTCGGGTACATCATCAACGACAGAATCGTCCTACAGATCGTCATCTACTACGCCTACCGACGACGATATGTCTCCGCCTCCGTTTTCCGATACACCGGAAGTGTCTTCGTCAACTGAAGGGACGACCAGCACCACTACGACGGTGTCGTCTGCTCTCGAGGCTTCCATGAAGAAAATCCTTCCCACGAAGATGTTCGACGGCGACTCGTGGTGGTCCCCGTTGTCGGCTCCCGTGAAAGCCTCGAACCCGTCAACAAACGCATCCAGCGTCACTACCCAAAGCCCGAACGCGACAGAGAAGACGACCGATGCGGTCAAGTCCGGCGACATCAGGGGACCCATACAGATCTTCGCCCCGACGACGTTGAACGTCGACCTGATGCCCAAGGCATCGCCTTCGATCAGCCTAGTGATAGGCCTGTGTCTCGGCCTGCTTCTTATCTTTGTCGTTATGGGCCTTATCGGCCGAAGGATTCTCGACGTGTGGCAGAGAAGGCACTATTCCAAGATGGACTTCCTCGTCGACGGCATGTACCACGTGACGTGAGTCGCGGACGTGCAGTTGGAACCTTAGCGCGCCACGAACAAGGTTTCTGGTGCTCCGTGCAAGCGCTAGCCGGTGGTCGCCAGCATGCTAAATTTCCACGTGAAAAGAAAGTGTCGTCGACGGGGCGAATCGCTAAAAGCTCCCAGAAACATCAGTTCCCTGGTGCAATGCGAAGGCGTCTTTCTTGCCTCTTTTTGACACACAGGTAAATGTGTACAACCAAAACACAGTTTTGTTGTTGCAGTAGCCAAAGTAACTTATCGCCCTAATTTACAAAAACTGGCAGACGGATGCCGTGAAAGCTCTGTCTACACAATACAATTCTCACCTTATTTAAGATGCGCCCTGTTAGCAAAAGTTAGCAAAAAAGTGAAAAAGTCATGGCAACTTCGTGGTTTACGTACTATTCCCTCTTTTATCTGACGCCATAAAAAGCTCCGTTTCTAGGGGCTTTCTGCAGTTTTCAACAAAACGTTTTCTCGTTGTTGTTGTTGTTGCTTGTTGCATGTGGCGACCATCGGCTAGGCTCTCGATCAAATTTTGTACAGACGTGAACTGTTGGGTAGCAGATATGCTCGATACGGCGTTGGTGACCGTATGCCACAGTGAGAGGACTGTCTTTGTTCCTGTTGGTTGATTGTTTGCGAAACTTCTTGCTTGCTATTTCTCGCGTGCATTCGTCCTCATCGGGATCAAAACACTACATCACAGACAGCTTGCTGGCGAGGCTGATCCAACTCACCTTCTCTACTCAGACTGATTTTGCTTCAGCCATGTAAGATATGATGGGCAGTTGTTGCTGACAGAGAAGGAAAACAGGATAAATGAAGGACAGGGAGGTTCACCAGCACAGAGTTGACTACCCTGCATTGTGGAAAGGAGAAAGGAGAGGGAAAGAGTAAGAAAACGGGAGGAAGCCCAGAGTCGGTGTGCAGTTGAGTCAACGGCTGATTAGAATTCTCAGCGCTCTATGACAGACGTTCCTCTGAGTCCGGTTGCCTTCAGAAATCGTACCAGCGCTGTGTAGTCTTCTGCAAGTGTGATGGACGAGACCATGGTCCCAAGATCTTGGTCAGTACGATAGGTCTTCCGGTCTAACTTGTATATACCGGTGTGGATGGCAAGTCTTTTACCTTTAAAGGACATTTAGTAGCAACATGTTTTAGAGCTTCTTCGCAAGCATGTATTGCGATGGGCGCTGTCGTTCATTCCTATCAAGAATGAGCATGCGTTAGTGAATGCAACGCCGAGGCATCGCTAAAGTAGTGTTTGTTCCCTTCGGGGAATATCAGGTAGCAGGTGCTGTTTCGGAGAACTTTAACTAGGGTGGAGTCAAATCGGGAATGTGCCATTTCTATAATGTAAGATGTGCTAACAATTGCTTTAGTGCTGCGCTGTGTCAGCTCTTGATGGCGATACAGAAACAGACATGTCCTCGCTCAAGTGCTGACCTTGGCTTTTTTCAAAGTACTTAATGTTGAGAATTACAGTATAATGCTTGTGCTGCTTTCTTATCGCAAATAGGTCAGTATGACCGATATGCTGAAAAACTCCTTAGTGAGCTCAATATTTGCAGAAAGAACTTGGGCGTGTATATGGTTTGTAACTGAAACACAGCGACGAAAATGATGTTATCAGGCAGCTTTATCCAATATATGGCATATATATATGTAGATATACGTCATATATCCGACTTCAGCCATTCGCAAAAGGCACGTCGTGCTCAAGAAAGGTAAAGCTTATGATATAGATGCACAGAAGTTCAAGATGAGTGGGGCTCATATCTGTCGCAGGACAATGGACATTGTTATTTCCAACAAAGACAATATTAATCATGTGTAGCGGTATTTATTAAGTGGACCTTTATCACACTTGCACCGTGACGATATAAAAAAACAGAGCTCTTATCCTACATATCCTCCCCTTCCAGTAATATAAACATATCAGGTCACACGGAATAATACACCGTCAAGACCATTGCGGGATATGCATCATGTGAAAATGTTTGATAAGTATGGCTATAAAGGCTGCGTTTGCAAGAAAGTAAATGGCAATGCTCTATATATTGTTTTTAGGTTTTCCAGGTTTAACTCCCACCCGTGTCTCGTGTGTTAAAAGCAAAAGGCGGTGCATAAGTAGCGTTCGTTGTAGGGTCCGTGGAAATTGTAGCTTCGCACTTTCGCATCACCCATTGAGATACTAGTTAGCGGTCATAGTCGAGCGCGATGCAACATTAATTTTTTTCCCCTTCATTACTTTTTCCGGCATTGTAATACAGTGTGTTTTGATGTCTCTGCTAACGAGCTACTTATGTGCGGGTGGTGCGTGAAACCTACGCTGCCGGTGAGGGAGTACGACCTCGCACGTTATATATCAGAGAGTTTTAGCATAGCGTTACCGGCTTGCGGTTACCGATACAGGGCGCCGTGACCTACCATGCGCGAAGTTTACCGGGTGCCGGTAAATTTACCGGGATGGCACTCGCCCCGCCTGCCGTGATTGCGTAACAACATGCACCTGCTCATGCGGGCGGTCCACTCGCTCTCCGCCGTAAAAGCAAGGAATAAACAGTACCATCAGCCATCGCTATGTCTCATCTCGCGCCGAGCGCAACGTATAAGCGATGTTTTGTCCGAATTAATATTGAGATCAGTGGTAGGTTTCGACGCCGCTGGGCCTGGAGAGGCGGCAACTAGGTGGGAAAAGTGTATCGATTTCCGCCTAGCAGATGGCGCCACAGCAGTTAACGTTGGTCGACGCTGTGCAAGGCGAGCGACTTTGACGAACGGTTTCGCTGCCAACCGCATAACGCTTTCTTTTTTTTTTTTTTTTTTGGCAGTCACGTACATGACAAAGTGGGTGTTGCTGTAGCTAATGGGGACTTTGGGGAAAACGCGTGAAGTTGGATCGATGCGGCAACAGTGCGACATGTTGGTCACGCGGCACCAATTAGCGCACGGAGACCAAGTGTGTCAACCAACAGTGGAGCACCAACCAAGACAACGCGCTGGCTTGAATGCACGCGATTTGGGAATTGCAGCTGCAAAAGCCGCTCGCCGGTTTCTCTTGGCGCTTTCAGTTGATTTCCAAAGACCACTCTGATTTGGATAGTTCGTTCAGTGTGTTACTGGGAACAATTTTGGTTCGGGCTCACGTACTTTACGAAGACGGTGGCGCCATGAGCCGGTTGCGAAGGCTAAACTTTCAAGAGGCACTTTTTCAATTGCTGACGCAACGCTAAGATTTATGTTGCGGCTAACTGAGGTGAATTAGACGGTGTATGCCAGGCTTAGCATGAAATTCTTCCATCATTCAACATCCGTTTTCTTTTCACTCTGGAGTAATAGGTGTGTTTTCCCTCTCTCTCTCTCTCTCTCTCTGCAATACCTTGCAGCAGAGATGTCTGCGATGCGAATGAAAGATCGGGGCACAAGTGCCTTGTAAGCACGAGCACGTCATTGTCACTTCACCTCCTCTGTGTGGAGCCTCCACAGCGCAGGAACACATTGTCGCAAGTCTTCCTCTTCTCGCCCCAAGCATGCAAAATAAGAGAGTCATGATAGGGTCCAACTTTCGTATTTGCAAGCCCGAGCTCTCGCGGGCTGCGTCGTGTTCTGCCTTCCCGGTGTCCATGGAATTATACAGAGGCACGCTGCTTACAGATTGTACCGCGCATGTACATGCGAGAGATAAAAAAAAAACCCGAAGGAATACTTGTTCGTTTCGTTGGCGGTGCACATCGCTTCTCTTTCCTTCAAATGCGACCTTAATTCTGCGGTCGTCATTCGCTATGGGGGCCAAGCAAGTGTCGACGAGAGAACCTAGTTTGATCAAGAACGAACGTCTGTTTGTCTGCTCCTGTTTCCTGGCTAAAACGCTGCGTGCAGAGGTGTGGCAGGGTTGCCGAATGCTAATCGCAGGAACCGCCAATCGGGTTACGCCCCTAGCAAACACAGGACCAATCCACATCCGTTAATTTCTTCGCATGAACATTGGGGGACGTCTTCTCTGAACTGTCAGGTGCAGGTTTGCTGAAAACGTTGGAATCTTCTTAGTGCGGAAGTGGTACGCGTATTTTGTTGCCGAAACTGCTTACACTTGTGGAAAGTAGATCTTGCATCAACCAACCAGATGGCGAGCCTGCAAGGGCTTGTTCGTATGGACTGCAGGGCAGCCCGAAGCCTACCAAGCAGAACTTGTTGCTGGGCGATTTGGCATATCTTAATGAGTGCCTGAAGGATGCAAACATATGCACATGCAATGTTTAGTTCCATTTTTCTGTCGTCCATTTGTTTTTTGTTTTTCACAATACATTACACGTGCATGTGCTTGCGCCCTTCACTGCAGGCCGTCATCAAAACCTACCGAATCAGCGGTTTTGTTAAGCCAGGAAAGAAAGGCATGTAAATAAAGCACAGCAGAAATTCACATTTGAAGTCGGGTATGGTGCAATGTGTTCAGTACCTCCTCTGCGAACCTGCACGTTATTTCTTTTTGTCTAATGGTCGAAAATAAGAAACCCTCGCATGATGTCCCGATGGATGTTTCGAACGGTAGTACAGAACGAATTTCTGTGAAAAAGAATTTCTTAGGCAGGCTTACTGTTCAGTACTTCACAGCCTGTGCTGTCACGCAAATCTCTTATTTGAATGTTCTTCGGGGCTTTTCCGTGTTTTCATATTAATAAAATACATAACTAAGTGACAAATACTCGCTTCTCAGTAAATTAAGTATAAGATCAAAACGCTTCATTAAGTTGTGTCGTATGATCGCTATAGCAAGTACGTAAAATTTGATCACATTATACTTATGCATTGTGAAATGTCCTGCGACTAGTGACCTAATTAATAAAGGGAAACTCAGACATTCACCCGTTCGTAGCAATTGCTACAAGGGAAACTCATACGGGCTCCTCAAAAGAAAGCCTCGCAGTTGAAGAAAAATTCGTCCTGGTCCGGGACTCGAAGCCGTGACCACCGCCTTTCCGGGGCAGCCGCTCTACCATCTGAGCTAACCAGGTGGCTAGCAGATGGCAGGGCTTTATTAATTCTCTACACCTTGCGGGTTTCCGCAGAACTATTACGTCAATGACTAGTGACGTACTTGCTTGGCCACTTTTGTTTCTTACACACTTCCGCAATTATACTGCCAACAGTGGTGATTTATCACCTGTAGGGTGTGGGCCAGTTAAGAAACATTTGTTTCGTGAAAACAGATATGCGGATTCTGTCACTCAGTGGTTGGGACGAACTCTGGCTACCACTGTGCAGCGCGATATTAGTGCGACGTAGAATAACAAAAGGCCAAACAAACGCTTCATACACATTTTTTTTTTCTGGTTAGACCCGGGTACATTTTAAACTCTAAAGTTTTGGTGGCTCGAGGTAAACCATTTGTGGTTATGCTTGTGGCATGTTGTTGCTCTATTTGGGGATTGAAGCTTTCGTTATCATTTACTTTTGTGTGCGAGTGGTGCAAAGCATGCGGCAGATGTCTCGCTTTTTTCACCTTAGTGCGCAGTGTTACTCTGACTCTTGCTTTTGTGGTCACACTGTTTTGCGACGTATGAATAAGCGCGCTGTTTCCTTTCTGTACATGAGTAAAATCAAAACTCTTCGTTGTTGCGAGGTTCAATATCTGCAGATTTTTTTTTATTTGTAGGTGTCGGTGATGAATTACAATCATTCTCAAGAGTGGTTAATGGCGATGATTCTGCTATTGCAGTAATATTCCCTGTGATGGAATGTGTTTACGCAGCTTGTTGATGAATTAAAAGAAAGGAAAACTTGCTTGCAGCGTTAATCCCTCTTATTCTTCCAGTATTGCGCCTTATCGTAAGGTTTAGTCATGACACAGTACTTCGCGGGATACGTCAAAATAGCCGAAAGGTGAGTGAATGGCATTGGACAAATCACATGCCTATTTCTTCAGATGGCATCCATGAAACCACCGCGCTTTTATTCCGAGCTTCGCATAATTGCGTCCTTCCTCGTAAAAGCTAGGGTTCGAGCAAGAAAATGGATGGTTTGGGGACGGGGTATAGGTACCCGGCATGTTGAACACACTCGATGCACACGTGACATGAGCTCGGAGAGAGAGCCGTATGAAGGCGGTCGTCACTGGCAGCTCTCAGTGCTCATCCCAGTATGAACATGAATGCAGCGGCATCATCTCGTCGCTGTGCTTGCACTGAAACGCGCGTCGGAAGCGCTCGCTGCTTCCCAGATGCGCGTTCACCAGAATGCGGGCAGGAATGCCCATCCTGTGCTTGACCTTGTAACGTTCGGCGCCCCGCGGTTCGCACATTCCCATCGTGTACACAATGTAGAAGAGCATGTCGGCCGTGAACTCCGGTTCTATACGCAGCCCGTCGGAGTGGTACTTGGACACTTTCTCCTTGTAGAACCTGTGCAGCGGGTCGAGCAGCGCGCCCTGAGCGATGAACTCTTCGAAGAAGGCCTGCTGGTTGCTGTTTATGAGCATGTCCTTCAGCGAGAGGGCGTACAGGTCTCGGTAGCAGGACCTGATCTTCACCAGCTTGGCGTCGTCGGTCGGCGACCACCAGTGAGTGCTGACCGTGGAGTCGCGAATGAATGTCTGCGTACCCCGGCCGTCGATGACGGCGAGCATCGCCTTTAGAATGGGCGCGCCGATCAGCGGCACAATAAGTAGCGGGTCGTCGAACTCTTGCATCTTGTTGATGAGCCCGAACATGGCCGGCGGCAAGTACAGCGTGTGGGTCTCGGCTATGTACTTGGGCTCGGTCGAGAACACCGACCCCGGGAAGAAGTCGCCCCCGTAGCCGGGGTCGCGACCGGGCACCTCTTCGAGAAGGCTGGCCACCTGCCGCGGCTTGTTGAAGTGCTTCTCGTCCCTGGCGTACGTGAGCTCGTCGTGAGGCGTGGCCCCGAGCAGATCTACCTTCAGAGTCCTGAGCTGCTTCAACGCGTCTCTCCGACTGTCGGTCTCGGTGAACCAGACGCGGACGTACTTCTTGAGACTCTTCTTGAGGTCGGCGATCATGTTCTCTATCACTCGAGCTTTGGGCTTCTCCGGAGACCACTCTGTGACTCCTAGAGCCTTCAGCGCTAGGAGCCGCATCCCGTGTCGGTAAGCCTTTTCGGTGAGGCTTAGACAGCCCTGGACCTGCATGGAAACGCCTGTCACCGTCTGCTCGAGACCGAGGGGCGTAAGAAAGGACATGTTTTGAATGAGCGGTGCGATCTGGGTGAGAGTCGAGTAGATGATCAGGTTGGCCACGTCGAGCGCTGACGTCGCGTTTCGCAGCACGGACATGAGGTTCATGAGGTACTTGTGGTCCAGGACTCGGATTTCGCGCCGGTTTTCGACCAGAGCCATCACGAGCGGGTCCCAGAATTTGTCGCCGGTGAGGAGGTTCTCCGTCTCCACGGCGCGGTCGGCGAGGGTAACGAAATCTCGTGAGACGATGCGGGCCAGTGCGAGTTCCAGCTTCACGATGGCTTGCGGTAAGCTACCAGCTCGTCGGCCTTGAAGTGCCGCTCGCAGTACTTTTTTGTAGTCTTCTTCCTTGGCCGTCGGGTACAGGTTCTGGAATCTGCAGCATGCGCACAGAATGGTGTAAAGGTACGTGACTTTTCGAGATATTGGGCTGAGATACTTTTTGAACCATGTGCCGTAAAAAGAGAGATAGTAAAGAAAAACAATTCTGGGGTCTTACGTGCCGAAACCACGATCTGGTTATGAGGCACACCGTAGTGGAGGAGTATGGATTAATTTTATAACCTGGAGTTCCTTAACTTGCTCATAAATTGACGTGGACGAGTGTTCTCGCATTTCGCCCCCGTTGAATTACGGCCGCCGCCACTGAGTTACCGCGGTGGTGGGAGAGTAAGCCATATTTCAACGTCATTGTGCGCTTCGTTCTAGTTGTCGCCAGCGGAACTGAGGCGTGACTCTCCTACTCCGGGCACGCCCGTTTTATGAGAGCTACGTAGAATCTACCTCATCCTCGGTGGTCTTTAAGGCGTCGGGTGTGCCACAGTTATCGAGCTACTGATGTGGAACGCACGCGACTGCGGTAAGCAGCAGCTCTGATCAAGTGCGAAGTGGTTTAGAAGCCTCCGAAAAAAAAATGCGGATTCTACGCGCTGTGGGAATCAGTTTAGGCGAAGTTTGCATTGGTGTTTGTGAAGAACGATGTTCCTGTTTGGCAACCATTTGCGAGCAGAGACCACGTGACCCAGCTGGACGCACTTTCGCAGGGAATTGCCTCGCCCAACAGGAACTCGTTGCGATGCACATGCCACGCATGACGACGACAGAACGACCACGATGGCTTGAAGATGACTATATGACGGCGACACATGGCCGATGACATGATGACACTGGAATCAATACGGCAAATGAACACGATGAAATGACCCCGACGCAAAGACGTCGATGCATTGATTGCCGTGGTATAATGACGACGGAATGATGATAACGATGTCATGACGACCATGGAATAACGACGACGTTGTGATGGAAGGATGACGATGCTAAAATGATTGCAATGGTATGACGAAGATGGCATGACCAAAATGGTATGGTGATGTATTCTAGACACATAATAAACCAACATACCTGCCTTTTATGCGCCATTGAGTACGAATCTGGTAATGCCAGAATAACAATAAACGCATGCAAGTAAGGAGCTCGTGACACTGTTATAGTTATGCAACAGAACTATACTTTTCATGGATGGACTAAACTAGCGCTGCTGTTCCATTTATTTATGAGTGTGCATTCTGTTGTGTGCAGAGCTGGGGAAGCTTGGTGCGGACACGACCTCTACCTTCGATTCAGACGCAAAATAGCTGTATTCTTGCTGCGTATTTTGCTATATGCAGACAATAAATTAACCCATGAGAGCAGCTCTGCCGCGAGCGTCTATCCCGAATGTACGAAGAGCTTCAACGCACTCGATCGCCTATCTATCTACGCGTCATTCACGAACAAGAAATCAATTTAGAGTGCATAAATATCGGGATAGTAAACGACTTCTTGTAGCTTCCGAAAGACTTTCATATTACCTCGCCAGAGGCAGAACAGGTGAGTCCACGTAGAGCGTGTCGTTCCTTAGCGTAGAGCGCAAATCCCCGACGTACGTCTTCAGCAGCGGCGTCGCCCGAAAGAACTTCGCCACGTACGCCACCAGTTTGGGCAGCGTGCTGACCGACGTTATCTTCTCCAGGGGCCAGATGGGAAATCGCGGCCTGATGCTACTCAGCGTGCGCGGCGTCTTGGGCTGCAGACAGTCCGTGAAAAACGCTGCCGCGTTGCGCTCCCACGGCATGGCAGACACCTTCTTCCTCAGGTAGGCGGCCAGCTCGTTCATGAGGCTCGCCACCGCCTGCGTCCGAAAGTCCAGCGAGTCCTGCTGGTCCCCTCGCTCGCCTTCTGCGGCCGCCGCCGCCTGCTGCGGCGACGACGACGTGAACCACTTGGCCGAGCAGACGTGCGAGTAAAAGTCGTGGCAAGGCTTGATGGTCCAGTCCAGCTTGGACGTCAGGTATCGGCTCAGCCAGCGGCACTGCGGCCGACCACACTCGCTCCGCCGGCGTCGCTCCCCGCTGCCTTCGTCGGCGATCTCCCTCCACGAGTCGTAGTTGTTGATGAACGCCGAGTCCGGGGCGTCCTGCCGAGCCCGCATGGCTCCGTGCTCCGCCTCCGAGGCGTCGCCTTCGCCTTCCTTCTTGCCGCTCGCGTGCGGGCTGCGTCGCCGGCTGTGCCGCCGCTTCTTGTGTCTCTTGTGCCTCTTGGCGACGGCGCCGCGCTTCTCGGAGCTCTTCTTGCGGTGCGTGGCCGCGAGGGTCCGGGACGGCGACGCGGCGTTGAAAACCGGCGCCACGTGCGGAGCGTCTTGTAGCGGGGGGTACGCCGGGGAGTCGACCTCCATTCCTCCGGGCGTCGTGAATCGCGACACCACGACGCTGAAGAGCGCCATGCTCAAGACGATGATGATCGTGATGCCGCCCATGAAGATGAGCACCGAGCGCAGGCTGACGTAGACGACATTGCTGTCGTCGGCCGTCTTGAAGGTGCTGTCGCTTCGCGGCCGCTTGGCGAACGAGATTGTATTAGCCGGCCTGTCGACCACCATCTTGCCGCCGCCGCCGCCGCCCGCCGTCTGGCTGTCGCGGCGATGGCGATGGTCGTGGCGGAGATGGGAGTGCTCCGCGAAGCGACAGAAAATTGAGCGACAAGCCCCGGAAAGCGACTTGATTGTCAAGCATGTGGGAACCAAAATGAGTGTAAACAGGTGAGTAAACAAATACGAGAATCAAAGGTCTGCGCGTAACCCGAAAGCACTCTCTTTACTGCGACGAAACAGTATTCTGATAGTGATGATTCTCAACTCTGGCTCGTACCCGTTTCGGGGGACAGGCCGATAACAATGTTGTGCGTATCAACGTTGCCCAAGAACGGGTGTTACGCTTGGGTGAAACGTTCGACCAACAATTACCCCAATAAGAAAATATTCATAAACTATTAACGGTTATCGCCAATGTAAGCGAATGTCTGAAGGTTTCCTGAAAGCCATTCGCTTTATTAAAGGAATTATGCGCTCGAAGGCGCTTACGTCTTGCACATTTAGGTAACGTTTGCCGCTTCATTGCGGAATTCAGTGGAGAACAGGGTCCTTAACAGTCACAGCTGAGCTATATAACATATACGTGGCTTTACATATAAACCGATTCGTAGTATGTGTGTTATTTTCTGCGGCGCCGGCGGCGAGGACTGCTATCCTCCTCTCCTGCAGCCCAAAGAGAGAGAAAAGGTGGCAGCAGGAGAGGAGAGCTTCGCCTCGGCCATTCCATTCTCTTCCTTTATCCTTAACCATACGGGCACCGAGCCACGCTCCCTGCAGGGAAGCAGAAGCGCCACCACTTACCTCTACGCAACCACTCTCTCTCTCTCTATCTCTTTGCTGGAACCGTCCAGTCGCCTTAAACCTCTCCCGCGACATCACGTAACCATGACGAACGCGCACTGCAACTCGATTGCGCGGGAGAGCACGCGCCATTTGCATGTGCGTCGTAAGGATTGAAATCGGGCATGAAATAAGTGGTAGCTGGCCCACGCCGTCGTCGACTCATCCACGCTAAGAACGTTGTTGAAGGGAGGGACTTGTTCTCATCGAGAACGAGGAATATGGGGTTTATTTACAATATCTGCACGAAGGGTGGAGAACGTTACATTTCATCAGTCTAGCATGACTGAAAAAGAAAGCACACTGAACAGCCGACAACGGCTGCTTAAAAGCGCTCTGTCCTCCCTAGATCCCTAGGTGAGGGAAAACTGCCGTTCAACCTTCGTCCAATGGGTGAGTCATCGTAATCGAACCGCCTTTGAGGGGGAGGGCTCACACGCTCACTTCCGCATTTTGGTTTCACTGAACACACCAAGGGGAGTGGGTAGTTGTAGTCAGGGGTGATACGCTTGACCCAAGCAGGCGCCTCTTGATCCCAGAGCTGACTCCGCAGCTAGCCTCCGCGTCTGCCAATTGATTGTGACGACTTCTGGGGCCCGTTAGAAAGTACCGCAAGACACCCTTTTCCAGGAGCTCTCTTGCTCCAAGTAGACCGTGAAGGCGGCAGCGAAACAACTAACTATACTCTGTCTGCCGAACGAGGCTAGACTCGCTGGCGCCGCTGGGCTGTACACAGGAGGCGCGTTGTTGGCTCTCCCAAAGGACTCGTCGCAGAGGGCTGGGAAAATTTGGCGGGTCGGTACCCCTGCAGGCCGATTGTAACAGCGTTACGGTGAAAGTCCGACCACCCTGAGAAGGCGCGAATGGTCCAAAGATAGCTATTAGCTTTAAAATTTCGAAAGCAAATTTGCCAGGTAGCTAGACTAGTGCGTAGTGAGGAGTAGGAACAAGTCAATGTTAGCTGTCAAAAACATAACCGGAGTCCGAAATTTTCTGACCATCCGCCACTCATGGCGCTCCTCTACCACATTTCGGATCGTGTTAACTGCTGACGGGGGTCAGCGCTAAAATTCCACACACAGATGAAGATGGCACGAGCGCGTGCGTAAAACTTGGAGGCAGTGTTGCTCCCCACCAGGGCTACCTGTCATCGAAGAGCTTCTCATTTCTGGCACTTGATCGAAGCGTCTACGACGCTGCGCGAAAGAAAAGCATTCTGAAAATATTATGACTTGCTTCTCTAGGAAACGCATAGTAAGCAACTCCCCCCTCCTTCTCTCTCTCGCTTTTTTTTTTTTACAGCGAAGCTGCATATGGGCTAGGGTTCCGTGTATTTTGGTTCCGCGTCAACAAAAAACTATTATCATCAGTGGCTCATACACCCATAAGCAAGCAAAATATACAATAGCTCACACAGCTCCGTAAGGCAGAGGCTACAAGCACACAGCAAAGTGCAGCGAATTGTGCATACATTTTTTGCTATCATGCTTACAACATACAGAACTGCATACGTTTCAATAAATAATAATAATATTTGGGGTTTTACGTGCCAAAACCACTTTCTGATTATGAGGCACGCCGTAGTGGAGGACTCCGGAAATTTTGACCACCTGGGGTTCTTTAACGTGCACCTAAATCTAAGCACACGGGTGTTTTCGCATTTCGCCCCCATCGAAATGCGGCCGCCGTGGCCGGGATTCGATCCCGCGACCTCGTGCTCAGCAGCCTAACACCATAGCCACTGAGCAACCACGGCGGGTACGTTTCAATAAAGAACAAGCTCATAAAAAGCAACCGAAGCAGCCGCCTTAGATACCGCGCATATCACCTGGGGACCCCCCTTTCACTTTCGTTCTCAGAGACCGCGAATGCATTCATAATGGTAACAGCGCGAACAAAAACCACGACGGAGTGAAAGGACACAGGACGAGCGCTGACTCACAAATAGGTTTTCTGAAACACACACCAGGAATATAAGCGACAAAGGCAATCACATGGTCAATCGAGGAACGCACAACCAGGCCACGTGGATACACGTGGCCTGGTTCTGCACAAAGAGACAATTTTGTTTAAGCATTCTGATATATTCACCAGATTAGTCGTGGACGCAGCCCACATTGAGCGAAAGTGCACGTGGTGCATTAGTCAGCTTTCGATCGCGCATTCTCAGCCGGAATTAATTTCCCTAGATAGCTCGATACGGTACCAGACGCCCTGTATCCACGTGGCCTGGTTGTGCGTTTCTCGATTGACCATGTGATCGCCTGTGTCGCTTACATTCCTGATGTGGGTTTCAGTAAACTTAGTTGGGAGTCAGCGCTCGTCGTGTGTCCATTCACTCCGTCGTCGTTTTTGTTCGCGCTGTTACCATTATGAATGTATACCAACTCGCCCAACTTCCACTTTAATATCGCGAATGTAGCAAGTATATACGGCGTTTTATTTTCTGCACCAAATAACACAGGGTGCCGCAGTGATAACGTGTGATAAGCGCATTTGCACATGTACTATCAGACTATAAGCCTCGGCAGCCAATACAGATGCAGCACCGTGGAAAATATGGCTCACAAGTAATAAAAATATTTTAATAAACATTTTATTGGCGATTTTAGGGGCAATATTGCATTTGCAAGCTTGAAGCCCAACAATCATATGTTTCCCAACAACTTCACAAAAATCGTCGTAGGTACTACGGCGTGCAGTATTTTGGCTGAGGGCAGCTGATCTACCCACCCTATGATAAAACGCCACCTACTTCCCTGCTGCGCGGACGCCAATGCTGTGACAATTACGGGTTCTCTTCATTCTGATCCATAAAGCCTTTTTTTTATTTGCTGCTATTGGCAAACGTGATTATCCGAGCTGCGGTACCGCCACAAGATTGGGAGCGGAATAGAACACGCTTCGCGTCGATTCTTGGCGTCATCATAAAAAAGAGAGAGAGAGAGAGAAAGCCGCGATGAAACCCGTGCTAAAAAAAAAGCTTGCGCTACTGTTGGTCAGCACTCGCAATGGAGAGGATGGAGCTATCGACGTCACTGGGGCACTATTTCATATTTCTTTTGGTAATGCCATAGGGGCCACCCACATGCATTGCCAAAGTACTGCAGGCTTTGGCATCCAAGACGACTTTGTTTAGGGAAGTTTTTATTGAGTTAATATCATTCTGGGTCCTCAATTCCCGAATTGCAACGTTCCCTCTATAATTGCTAGTTAAGCAGTTATTTAGGATATTCTTACTAACTATCGGCCATATTTTGCGCGATACCGAGTTCCTAGTGGTCACGAAGACACTTGATGGAACATCGTAGAATAACCTCCGAAAATTAACCATTTTATAAAATTCCGTGTAGCTGAAACAACACACGGTTTTTCTGACATCAAGTCACACCACAAGAAAATGATAGAGAGAGGGTTAGCTAGAACTGGTAGACAGCGTTTTTATTCAACACAGCAAAACTGGTACAGAAATAATACAAATGATATAAAACTGATAAAGGGAACACTGCATACATACTGACAACACAGAAGCCATTTAGCGAATTAAATTTTTTAGCCCACACATTCGTGCAATTATTACGTAGGAAGTTGCTAAAGCTGCAGCCTACAATTCTGCGGCCCTACACATCTGGTACTAAGTCTATACGCCTTGCATACTCACAGATGCAATTAGTAGATTGAAATGTGTGCCGTGAAGTAAAGAATTGGAAAGTTGATAAGCGTAATTATGTAAATATTTAATTAGGCATTCTGATTCCTCGCAGAAGTAATGCCCGCCTCTTCAAGTAATATAAATCATTGGTTGAAATTTTGCTACCTGAAAACAGGCAATTTTTAAAAATTTGGTGCAGCTAAAAATTATGCGTGGCTCTGCTATAGCAAATACCAGTGACCGTTGGAGCTGGGGGAAGGCCAGTAAAGTAGTACCAAACCACACAAAGACACACGAGTGCCGGCCACGCCTCCCTACGGCGTCCGTGATTCGCGTGGTGAACGCCGCAGTAAACGCCGCGGTTGTCTCCACTCTGTACGGAGCGGAGGGCGAGGAGGACATCGAGGCAACCCAGCTGCCGCCGTAGAAGAACGCCCCTCCCTCGCCTGACCCCCGTGCCTTGCACGCCACAGGAGAGGGCACACATCAGGGCCGCGTTCCTCGCTCACGTGCGCGCTGCTCCTTCTCCCCCGCTAGGCTCCACTCACCGACGCCGCATCACTGTGCTGCGCAATGCTATTTTTATACTCTACTTTCACTCTCTCTCAGCTCTCTCCCCCAGCTCGGCGAAGCTACGCACGCAATGCGAAACCCAGCGAGGTTCTAGCAGCTCCACTGTAAAACCTGTAATCACCAAGCACTTGTTACATTCTTGCTGCACCGGAGCGAATATGTCTCTTGAATCTTAATAAGATGTTCCATCCTGATTTTACGCGTTTATACTTTGGTTATCCACCTGAACTGCCACTCCTTGGTTGCTAACTGCCTGTTCAATGTTTGCAGCGCTCTCCACCGAGCTCCGGCCGCCGGAACTGTAAACGCTGCCTTTGAGAAATAGATTGCTGAGCTGCTTTTATAAGTTTCTACACAAGCAAACAGTCGTATTAGTTTAAAACAGCCCAATAAATGTTTGCAACGCTCTGAAACGAGCTCCGTCGGCCGGAACCAAGGAGGTTATATACTTAAACGTTTGGAGTGGGGCTGGCTTTCCAAAAGTGAAGCCGACCGCCGCCATCTTGGTAGAGGCATGAAGCCGGAACCACCGTAGCACGGCTGTTGCAGAGCACAGAGTATGTCCGTCGTGTTAACTGGTTGTATGCTGTTTAAACACCGTTTAACTGATTATGACATGCTTACTGAGGGCTGTGCGACACCTCAGTAGATCATAGCTGCACCAGTCGCGTAAAGATGATGCTGGGTGTAACGTTTTTACTTGTAACATAATTGTTTTGCACCGTGTACGTTACGCGCAGCGACTGTGTTTTAATGGGGAAAACCTGCGAGACAAACGCGTACGCAGGAGGACACGTGGGCAGGACGAGCGCTGTAGTTACAAGGGAAGAGTTGTGAGTGCGGTGTTCGTTCTGGCCACTTCTCTTTCGTACGCGTCTTTATGTTTCGTAGATTTCCTGCTCAGTAATTTGCACACACTGGAACACCAAGATATGCTATTGATCACAAGAGCGTGAGTCCTTTTACAAGAATACTGCAGAGTTAAGATCTATATCTAAGGTTTTGGGTACACTAGTACATCAGTAAGAATACTGAACGAGCGAATTGCAAAGAAAGAAGCGTGAACACTGCTGTCAAGATTGTGTTATTTAAATATTAAAGAACGCAGAACCTGAGTTACAAAATAAGCTTGTATAGTGAACCATTATGCATTGTAAAAAGTTCAGGGGCGCGATCGGAGATATTTTGTTCGATACGCGTTCTGTACAGTTGCTGCAACGTCACAAAGTTGCAGTATGCAAAATTTGTGACAGCGGGGCGGAGAGAGCAGCCAATCAGGAAGCGGTGACCTCCCCGGAAGTTTATCTCCGTCGTTTGTCGTCTGCTTGCAAACAGTATACTACAAAGCCAAATGTTTCTCATCTTCCAATTGAATTAAATCTTTATCTAAAAAAATGTATTTTTTCTTCTCAAGCCCAAACACGTTTTCAAATAGTAGTACGTGTGACTACTGCAATTTATAACTATTAGGTTCTTTGCGTCGTCCCTAGGTGGTGTCGCGCACAGCGAGAAGGAAAAAGAAAAAAAAAACGACGGGAAGAGTGGCGCACTTTTCAAGAGGCAGCGACAATATCCCAGTGGCTCACTGGCACCGATGGTCTTGTCGATTTCTCTGTACAACCAACGAAATATTTGTTTCGAGAAACAAAAACGACGCCGGAATTCACTTTCTGCCATCTCTTCAAACGCGTTTCGCACCGCCACCCGCTCTCCTCCTTCCTCTAGAAAAGCCAGCGCAACAACCTAAGTTTCCAACGGAAGCGCCATTTTCTAGAATTAAACTATGAATTGGATTCAAACGTGCCATTCCGCAGCCGAAAAGGCCGCCTGTTGGATCCAATCCAATCCACCAGACGCGCCATGCGAAGCCGTATGATCGCTCCAAACTTCTCAACTCCCGTCGCGTTCGGACGAAATGCTCGGTGGGCGGATGATTGACAGGAGCGTGTCGTCATTTTGACGTCACCAAAAACGGGGCGGCGCCCCGCGGCTGGCGACGTCGGCGCGGAGTAGGCCAATCGCGCGCGCCGGTAACCGAACGAACGCGCCGAACAACCATCTCCGATCGCACCCCAGGTGTCAATTATAAATGTTTTCTGCACTTCTTATGTCTGTGTAGCAATTCTGACTGATGTTTCAGTTGTCACGTGTTTTACAATAGGTTCTAGACGGGATGGATGAGTGGCATCAAATTTTCTGATCACATGTGAAATATAATAGAACGTCCACAGTAAAGTTCATGACGCAAGCTTTGGCTTCAGTGCATAATTATCAAGTTGTTCAGGATGCCACACACACAGCTTGCGGCACCTTCTGTGAACCAGCTCGGCAATGTTGTGTCCTAAAATGGAGAGTAATTACCGTATTTGCACGTAAATTAACGCGACCACGAATATGTAGCAAGAGGGTTTTCCGTCTCTCACAAAAAGAGAAAAATTACTTACCACAGAACTTACTATACCAACAACAATGGTTGCTATTGTTTGGATCCCACCGATGGCATCGGTTGTTGGGAACTCGGCGCTGACGCCCGTGGTTGTACCTGGGTCGCAAGCCCCAAGGGTAGCGTTGGCCTGGCGGCCTGGGGTACAACTGGAAGCATCCGAAGGTCCCGGCAAAGCATGAGTCGATTGGTAACAACAAAACAACTTGTTTATTTTAACATCGCAAAGAGTTGGCGGTCAGGTTGACCGAAGTAGAGAGACGGGAGAGCACTTTACTCAACAGAAGAAATCGGAGCCCTCCTTTTGGCGTCCGGGGGCAGCTGTTTTTATACTCTCGCAGTTGAGGGCAAGAAGGAACCCCTCAATAGACGAGCACGTGATTGTACAATGGGCTAATGGTGACGCACACTGTCGTAGCGCCGCCGGTCGGGCACAAAGACTGGGAGGAGAGGGTGACCCCTGCTGTCGCAGCGCCTGGTTCGGGCACAATGACTGGAAGGAGAGGGTGACCCCTGCTGTCGCAGCGCCTGGTTCGGGCACAATGACTGGAAGGAGAGGGTGACCCCTGCTGTCGCAGCGCCTGGTTCGGGCACAATGACTGGAAGGAGAGGGTGACCCCTGCTGTCGCATCGCCTGGTTCGGGCACAATGGCACATACACTCACACACGCACATGAAGACACGTGGCATCGGAACATGCCTGGAAACGCCTGGAAACGCCTGGCGGGGAGCGTTGCGGCGACGCCGAACGGGCCAAAATGTCTGCCGCCCCGCCGCAGTCGCGCCGGCAAAACCGCGTGTCGCAGGCGAAACGCAACAGACCGCCCCGCCGGGGGAAGGAGATCCCGATGGACAGGGGACTGCATCCGCTGTCCGGAGGGATGTCGCTCGATGATGCTCATAACCGAAGTCGGGCGTCCCTCGACGTTTCTTGAGCGCAGCGCACAGAGAAGGCCTCGTTCTCTCGTTCAGGTTCGCACGGGACACTGCAAAGTGACTTCGGGAGAGTTCACATTTTTGTTCTCGTTCCCGGCAAGCGTTAGAACTACGCTGAAACTCAACCGCTCAGTCAGCAAGCACGGCACAACCCTCACTAAGCCCTGCCAGGCTCTTTCCCCTTTTTATACCACTGCCTAGTTCCTTACAGTAGTCTAGCATCACTCAGAACGCGTCCACAAATTGGAAAATTGCACTAGAAAGCATATCATCACTTTGAAACACTAAACAAAAGCAATATGTTAAAAAAAAATCCTGCCTCAGGAAGAAAAACATCAGTAACCAACAATTTTGAGGCTGATTCCTACGTTAGGGGCTTCGACTTAAGCCATCGGCGTTACCGTTGAGACTCCCCTTTTTGTAACGCACCTCAAAGGAATATTGTTGTAAAGCGAGGCTCCAGCGCAGGAGGCGGCCATTTTTGGCAGAGATGGTCTGCAGCCATTGGAGAGGGCAGTGATCCGTCTCAATGATAAACCTCGAGCCGGCTAGATAGCATGACAATTTCTGAACGGCCCACACGAGACATGCACACTCTTTCTCGGTGGCGCTATACGCCTGCTCACGACTGGTCAGCTTACGACTAGCATACAGGACGGGGTGTTCTACTTCTCCCTTTTCCCGTTGGCACAGTACAACGCCCATGCCTCGCTCACTAGCATCGCACTGAACAATGAACCCTTTTGTATAGTCTGGCGATCGTAGCACAGGCTGGTTTGTTAGGGCACTCTTTAGGGCGCTAAAAGCTCTTTCCTTTGTCTCGTCCCAGACGACTGTTTGAGGCTCTGACTTTCTTAGAGCATCCGTCAGGGGAGCCGCGATATCAGAGTACCTGGGGATGTACCTCTGATAGTAGCCGGCGACACCTAAGAACGACCGAATATCGGTCTTCGTGCGCGGTTGCGGGAAGTCTCGCACAGCGGCCACTTTTATTTCAGAGGGGCGGCGACGACCCTGACCAATCACGTGACCGAGGTAGACAACCTCGGCCTGTGCTAACTGGCACTTAGGAGCCTTGACTGTCAAGCCCGCTTCGCGCAGGCGGGTTAGCACTGCCCGCAAGTGTGCCATATGCTCAGACCAGGATGCGGAGAATATCGCTACGTCGTCTAGATACGGTAAAGCGAATTCTTGCTGTCCCCGCAACACTTTATCCATGAGGCTTGAAAAACAGTATGGCGCGTTCTTCAAACCAAAACTCAACACTTTAGGACGGAATGTTCCCATTGGTGAAATGAACGCCGCATACCTACTAGCCTCTTCTGTAAGTGGAACCTGCCAATAACCCCTGACAAGATCTAGGGTGGAAATAAACTGAGCGCTACTAACTTTCTCAAGGCGCTCCTCGATGTTAGGGATCGGATAAATTTGATCCTTAGTGATGGAATTAAGCCTGCGGTAGTCGACGCAAGGACGAGGTTCCTTGCCCGGTACCTCAACTAAAATCAAAGGGGAGGTATAATCACTCTCACCTGCCTCAATAACACCGAGCTGTAGCATTTTCTTTACCTCAGCCTCCATAATATCGCTCTGGCGGGGTGACACCCGATACGCCTTGGATCGTACTGGCTCTGGGGAGGTAAGTTCTATATCATGAGTAAGTACAGAAGTCCTACCAGGCCTCTCAGAGAACAGACCTTGAAACTCTTGTAATAGCCGGTGTAGTTCGGTTTTCTGCTCGGGCGACAGCGGTGCTTTACTGATAAGGTCACTAATGACTTGACCGGTGTCTTCCTTGTTCGTCACTGAGCCTAGTCCCGGAAGCTCGACCGGAAGCTCTTCAGGAACGTTTACCATCATGCACACCACTGCTTCCCTTTGTCTATAAGGTTTGAGCAGATTACAGTGGTAAACATGCTGTGCTTTCCGCTTTCCTGGCAGACTTACCACGTAGTTAACGTCCGACAGTTTCTGAACAATTCGTGCTGGGCCCTCCCACTGCACGTCTAGTTTGTTGTTTAGCGATGTGCGCAATATCATGACCTCATCGCCCACCTCAAAACGACGGGCCCTGGCTGTCCGATCATAATAAACCTTGGCCTTCTGCTGGGCCTTTGCCATTGCTTCACCTGACAACTCCTGTGCCCTTCTTAAGCGTTCGAGGAGCTTAAGTACGTACTCCACCACGACTGGGTCGTCGCCCCTACCTTCCCACGATTCTCGAAGCATGCGAAGCGGAGATCGAAGCGAGCGACCGTACACCAGTTCAGCTGGCGAAAACCCCGTAGCCGCATGCGGCGCGGTCCTTAAAGCAAACATCACCCCAGGCAGACACAGCTCCCAGTCAGTTCGATGTTCAAAACACAACGCTCTCAACACGCGCTTCATGACGGAGTGGAGCTTCTCAACGGAATTCGACTGTGGGTGGTACACTGAGCTGTGTAGCAGCTTTACCCCACACCTTTCGAGAAAAGTTGTCGTCAAAGCGCTAGTAAACACTGTGCCCTGATCTGATTGGATTTCCGCAGGAAAACCAACTCGCGCAAATATGGACAGTAGTGCATTGACTATCTCAACTGAGCTGAGTTCTTTAAGCGGCACTGCTTCAGGCAACTTTGTCGCTGGGCAGATCACAGTCAAAATGTGTCTGTACCCCGTGGCTGTTACCGGCAGAGGTCCCACTGTATCAATAACGAGCCGTCTAAAAGGCTCCGTAATGATAGGTACCAATTTCAACGGCGCCCTCGATTTGTCCCCTGGTTTGCCCACCCGCTGACAGGTGTCACATGACCTTACGAAATGGTCTGCGTCCCGAAAACACCCTGGCCAATAGTACTCTTGCAAGAGACGGTCCTTAGTTTTCTTAACTCCTAGGTGTCCGGACCACGAACCCCCATGCGTCAAGCGCAACAGATCCTGACGATAGCATTGAGGCACGATCAGCTGATCGAACTCCACTCCTCTGCGGTCTAGATACTTCCGGTACAGGACTCCACCTCTTTCCACAAAACGCGCATTTTTCCTGGCGATACCTTCCTTGACATTGCAGCGTATGTTTTCCAGGCTGCCATCCTTTTTTTGCTCGGCTATCAAAGCCGACCGGCTGACTTTTAGCAACCTATTAAGTCCGTCGGACGTAGGCGCGATGAGCAAATCAGTAGATAGCTCTTCTAGCTTTCCCGTGTCGGGCGTTTCCTCTCCAGTATCTGGCGCCTTCAACGCTACAGACTCAATTTGATTCAGTTCGGGCGTGCTCTGAATATCAGCTTGCTGCGCCTCTGACCCTTTTTCGTTGTTTGATAACGTCGGCCCCGCAACTACCGCCTTTGCAGCGAGCTCCCGAACCTTCGATCTGGTTAAGGCCTGAACACTAGCTTCACCAAACAAAAGCCCCTTCTCGCGCAGGAGGTGATCGGACCTGTTTGAAAATAGGTACGGGTACTGGGGGGGCAGCATAGATGACACTGCCGCCTCCGTCTCAAGCGCTCCGAAAGGTCCTTCAATAAGCACCTTTGCTACTGGCAGACATACGCTATGAGCTTCCACGGCTTGCTTGATCCATGCGCACTCGCCCGTGAACATATGGGGTTCTACGTAAGACGGGTGAACTACATCCATTGTAGCGGCGGAATCGCGAAGCACTCGGCACTCTTTCCCGTTCACGAGGAGGTCTCGCATGTAAGGCTCGAGAAGCTTCATGTTCTCGTCAGTGCTGCCTATTGAAAAAAACACAACTTTTGGTGTTGTTTCCGGACACTGCGCCGAAAAGTGACCCGGCTTCTGGCACGTATAACACAAGCGCGC
The DNA here is from genome assembly GCF_050947875.1 of Dermacentor variabilis. Lineage (NCBI taxonomy): Eukaryota > Metazoa > Arthropoda > Arachnida > Ixodida > Ixodidae > Dermacentor > Dermacentor variabilis. Next base: position 72,613,646 of record NC_134578.1, read on the forward strand.
TCGCCTCATCTCGAACCGCTTTCTGCGTTTGGCTGCCGCCGTCTCTTTACGTTTGGTCGGACTGCTTTCACTCGCATCCTCACTACGCGTGTCCCCCTTTAATCTCATGGGCGTGAACTTCGGCCTCTCAAACTTCGAGCCAAATTCACCCTTTTTACCGTCCTTAGCTCCGCGAGCCCGACGCGTCACAAACTCCTCGGCTAGCTCAGCGGCTTTAGCCACCGTACAAACGTCTGGCCTATCCAAGACCCAGTATCGCACGTTCTCCGGTAACCGACTATAAAACTGTTCTAGCCCGAAGCACTGCAGAACTTTATCGTGCTCACCAAACGCTTTCTCTTCTTTGAGCCACTCCTGCATGTTTGACATAAGCCTATACGCAAACTCTGTATATGACTCACTTCTGCCTTTCTCATTTTCCCGAAACTTCCGACGGAACGCCTCCGCAGACAGCCGGTACTTTTTTAGCAGACTCGATTTCACTTTGTCGAAATCCTCTGCCTCCTCTCTATCCAAGCGAGCGACTACGTCGGCCGCCTCGCCGGGTAACAAAGTGAGCAAGCGCTGTGGCCACGTTTCCCGAGAGAACCCCTGCTTCTCGCACGTTCGCTCAAAGTTAACCAGGAACAAACCAATGTCCTCTCCAAGCTTAAACGGCCGCATCAGGTCAGTCATTTTGAACAATACGCGTTCTCCTGCACCGTGTGCCTGACTTCCATTACGAGCGCGTTCTATCTCTATCTCGAGACGCTTCATTTCCAAAGCGTGTTGACGGTCACGCTCTTGTTGCTCTCGCTCTTTCTGTTCTTTACGTTCACGCTCCTGTCTTTTTGCAGTCTCCCTCTCTTCAATGGTCTCAAGGCATTCCGACAGCTCGTCATCCTCAGCCTCTAACTCAAAAATAGCCTTTAGCAGTTCAGGTTTTCTTAGTTTGTCTGAGACATCCAGACCCAACTCTCTTGCAAGCTCCAACAATTTCGGTTTGCGCAACGACTTCAAATCCATGGCTGCTCTGAATGCTGCTTTCTCTACTGCTTACTATTGTCTTGCCGCAAACTAACCCGGCAGCAACGACAACCACAATTACCAGCTCTGTTTCTGACACTAACAAAAGCCTGGCAAAGCTCAGAAGAAGAAAGTCCCGCACTCACCAAACCTCGCAGCCAAGAGTCCAGCGCAGTCGTTCCGCTGCAGGCAACCAGTCGTCACACAGGGCTCGTTGCACTGCTCCCGGATCGTCGTTGAGCTGCTCAGCATACAGTCAACTGCATCTCTTCGCTGCTGGCCTCCGTTGTCGCGATCTCACCGCTGGCAGACAGTTGTTTGAAGTCGGAGGCGATCTCACCGCTGCCAACCAGTTGTTTGGATCCCACCGATGGCATCGGTTGTTGGGAACTCGGCGCTGACGCCCGTGGTTGTACCTGGGTCGCAAGCCCCAAGGGTAGCGTTGGCCTGGCGGCCTGGGGTACAACTGGAAGCATCCGAAGGTCCCGGCAAAGCATGAGTCGATTGGTAACAACAAAACAACTTGTTTATTTTAACATCGCAAAGAGTTGGCGGTCAGGTTGACCGAAGTAGAGAGACGGGAGAGCACTTTACTCAACAGAAGAAATCGGAGCCCTCCTTTTGGCGTCCGGGGGCAGCTGTTTTTATACTCTCGCAGTTGAGGGCAAGAAGGAACCCCTCAATAGACGAGCACGTGATTGTACAATGGGCTAATGGTGACGCACACTGTCGTAGCGCCGCCGGTCGGGCACAAAGACTGGGAGGAGAGGGTGACCCCTGCTGTCGCAGCGCCTGGTTCGGGCACAATGACTGGAAGGAGAGGGTGACCCCTGCTGTCGCAGCGCCTGGTTCGGGCACAATGACTGGAAGGAGAGGGTGACCCCTGCTGTCGCAGCGCCTGGTTCGGGCACAATGACTGGAAGGAGAGGGTGACCCCTGCTGTCGCATCGCCTGGTTCGGGCACAATGGCACATACACTCACACACGCACATGAAGACACGTGGCATCGGAACATGCCTGGAAACGCCTGGCGGGGAGCGTTGCGGCGACGCCGAACGGGCCAAAATGTCTGCCGCCCCGCCGCAGTCGCGCCGGCAAAACCGCGTGTCGCAGGCGAAACGCAACACTATAGAAACAGGAAACAAAGCAAAAAATGCGGATACCCGCAAGGCTTTATTCATCCTTACTTCCAACTGCCTTTGCAAAATAAAGTGAAAGGGCGAGTGTTGACGTATTTATCCCTGTCGGCGAGAATGGCGTCGTCGTCCATAACACTCATCAAGGTTATTGGACAAGCATTACTTCAGAAATGCCCGCGACACAATTGAACACGCCTGAAAGCTATAAGCGGACTGCGAGGTGATGCACCGCGCGACTTCGAAGAACGTTCCCTTGGCGCGCCGCACAGCAGCGCCTACCGTATATCTTTCACGTTAGTTAGTGGGTAAACAGAGATCAATGCTCATTGCGCACTCACATCACACACGCTTAATTTGTGTGGAGAGACCGTGCATAATTTAACCACGCGAGGAAGGCGAAGCGTCCTGCCAATAGCTTTTCTCAAAGCTTGCTGCAATAAATCGACGCAGGAATATATATATATTACCGAGAGCAGAGACACGCAAGTGGGGCTGACACACTTTCTAATGGGGTTCCTACTTTGTTTTTCATTCCAGGACGTAAACATAGGGGGGAAGAAGAAGAAGTGCTAGCGCAGCGGACGCACTTCGCGACGGCTCTGCCTTAATGAATGTTTTCCGCTGAATTATCGAGTCGAATACCTGAAAACCGACCACCATCGGATAGAGCAAATCGACCCGAACCCAGGGACACCGAGACCCGGGGTAAGCGACCATTTTCGAGGATTTTTCGAAGTGAGAAGCCCAGCTAAGCTTAACGCCGACTAGGCCTATACCGGGGGCCGGTAGGGCGGAAAACGGTGTCGCAGTGTAAGCCAGAGGTTCGGAAGCACTTCCGAAATGGAGGTAGACGAGGCAGAAGTGGGGGAAACCCTGAATACCAAGTCGAGAGAAGACAGAGATGATCCCGCGAGCCGCGCCGAGGACGGCGACGCGGATGGATGGATCGAAGTTACGCACAAAAGAAAGGGCCGCGCGAACGCTACCCAAGAGGCAGACAAGCGAGGCACCCGCTGGAGAAGCCCGACGCGCAAAGGCGGGAAGAGCATAGTGAACAAGATTCTACGAGCAAGCAAGATGCCCAGGCTACCTAGAGACGACATCAAGATAATCGTAAGACCGAGAGACGGGCTGAACATCAGAAACACGTGCAGCGCCAGCCTAGACGAGGCGATACGCAATGAAGCAGGAGTGAGCAGCGACGAAATCATCACGATCTGCCCCAACCACACGCAAAACATCTTGGTGGTAAGCACACCTGACGAGACGACGGCGACTAAAGTCGCCAAAATCAAGGAAATAACAATCAATTGGAGGAAACACACGACCAACGCGTACGTCTCGGCACCAGAAGAGATGGCCAAGGGGATAATCCGCAACGTTCCCCTCAATTACACACACGACCAGCTCGTGCACGCACTGGTGAACGTAAGGAACCCTTCCCTGGCGTACGCCAAGAGACTGGGCAGCACGACCACCGTGATACTGCACCGTGCACTTCAACAGCATCATGATGAGAGTATCCCTCTATCGGAAACAAATAGACTTTTGCAAAGAGTGCGGCAGGCTCGGGCACAGACCCGATGTATGCCCCAGACCGGACGACAAGCTGTGCCCGGCGTGCGGTAGCAAAAACCCGGCCAAAGACCACGAATGCACACCTAAATGCAAGCTCTGAGGAGAAGCTCACCCCACGGCGGACCGGACTTGCAGGGCTAAATACAAGACACCGTACATGGTAAAACTAAGAAGATGGACAGCGAGAAGAAACGAGGAAGAACTCTTGCGAGTAGCCGTCTCACAAGAACCTGACGGCGGGGACAGCAACCACACACAACCATCTCCCGCGCCCAGATCCAAGTCCAGCTCCAGGTCCAGATCCAGATCCATGTCCAGGTCGGAAGCGCGGGGACGACCGATCTCGAGGTCCAGGGACAGATCCAGATCCAGATCAAGGCCGGGAGCGCGGGGACGACCGAGCTCGAGGTCCAGGTCCAGGAACAGGGACAGGACCGGGAGTGGATACATATCCACCTCGAGGGGGACGAAGCCCGAAACGAACGGGAAGAAGCAAGAACAGACGACACCAGCAAAGGTGAGCTGGTCAGACGTAGTGGCCAATCGCGAATCGGGAAGGTCCGGCAATACCAGTAACGATAGGGGCAGGTACGATCACATAGAGGAACGCGTGAAGGAATATCGAATGGAAAACCAGCTACTGAAACAGGAGCTAGAAAAGGCAAAAAAAAACAAAACAGCGAATCAGCCAAAAAAATTGACGAACTACAGAAAACACTTAATGAAATACTTACCAAAATGCAGACACAATCGTCGCCCCCGTCAGCCGCCTTCGCTTCAGTCTCCACCCCATCCACCGAAGCAATGGAGGAGGAAGTGGATATGGTAGCAGATGTAGCACACCCACTGGGCGCCAAGCGTAAAATCCCGGAGACCAAGACCAACGAACAGGTCGCTTCGGTACAGGAGGTCAAGAGACCCCGACCTAACACAAAAAAAACTGACGTCCTTGAGGACATGCTCAACAAACTCTCTGACAAAATGGAGAAAATGTTCGAGATGTTGGCGGCGCGCATTAGTGACAGCGAGGCAGAGAGGAAGGCGCAGGCCCTAAAGTACGACAGGCGGCTCGCAGAGCTGGAGAAGAAGCTCTCGTAAAGATGGCGGGCACCAAAAAGGGAAGACTCGTCATCTGGCAGTGGAACTGCCGCAGCTTCTCAAACAAAAAAGCAACAATGACACAACACATTAAATTGACCGCAAAAAGACAAAAGCCCGACGTAATCATTTTCCAGGAAACATTCGACCACGCCAAAATTGCCGGGTACGCCACCCACAAACAACGCACAAAAGGGACGGGGAGGGACACAGTCGTGACCACATTAGTCAAAAAAGGACTGGTCGCGATCCCGAGAATTATGAGAAAAATTACGGACATTAGCCACATCCTCATAGAAGTGGTGCCACGCAGCAAGAAGGAGAGCAGCACTTTCGTCCTGAACGTCTACAGCAGCCCGTCCAAAAAGGGCCTAACACACAATTTCGAAGATTTAATAAACGAAACGTTGACCATCGCCGGCGACAACAGGCTCGTCATCGGAGGGGACTTCAACGCTCCACACACGCAGTGGGGATATGGACACTCGTCCAAGAAGGGAAAAAATCTGGCCGACCTCATAGAAAAGGCCGGCCTAACCCTTCTCAACGAGCCGGCCTCACACACCAGAGTGGGTGCGGGCCCCCATAGGGACACCACACCAGACCTAACGCTATGCAGGAGAGCCGGGAGAATCACCTGGGAGAACACCTTCGAGGACCTGGGGAGCGATCACAGGATACTCAGCATAGCCCTAGGAGAGGCCCGCGTCACGAAGGGAATAAAACATAAGTTCCGGCTAGTAGACTGGGACAAATTCCGCAAAATCAGAGACGAAAAAGAACAGGAACCCATAAGAAACATAGAGGAATGGAACGGAGAGCTGCTACGAGACGTAGAAAAGGCCACGACCGAAATGGAGTGGGACGACTGGGAGGCTCGACGCGAACATGAAGACGACGACAATGGTGGTGGTCGCTCTCCGCGGATGGACAGCAGGCTCGCGCACCTCGTACAAGCCAAAAAATCCATCCAGAAACGGCTGCAAGGGCAAAAACACAATAGAAATCTCAGGCGCAAAATCGCGGAACTAAACAAGACCATCGAAGCACACTGCGCCCAGTTATGCAATCAGGATTGGGACGAGGTATGCGACGCCATGGACGGCAACATCAACACGGGCAAGACGTGGAAGATCCTCAAGCACCTGCTCGACCCGTCGGGAACGAAGACAGCGGCGAAAGCGGAAATGACCAAGCTCAGACACAAGTACAAAGGGAACATCCGTGAAATGGGTGATGAAATCGTCAAGCTCTACCTTGAGAGACCTCCAGCCGTTGAACACCGGAACTACTCGGGCTCTGCCAACGAAGACCTCGACAGAGATTTCTCCCAGCAAGAAATCAAGGCCGTCCTGCAGACCATCAAGACCAAGTCGGCTCCGGGCCCCGACAAAGTGACCAACAAGATGCTCCGGAACCTGGACGACCAGGCAACGAGCCGCTTGACAGACTACATCAACGAGTGCTGGCGGAATGGCGAGATACCCGACGAATGGAAGAGGTCCGACGTGATCCTCATCCCGAAGCCGGGTAAACCCTTAGAAATACAGAACATGCGGCCGATCTCTCTCACTTCCTGCGTTGGTAAAGTGATGGAGCACGCTTGCCTGAGTAGAGTTAACGGCTACCTGGAGTCAAACGACCTGTACCACAGCAACACGATTGGCTTCAGAAGAGGGCTCTCTACACAAGACGCCATGATACAACTAAAGGAGCAAGTCATAGATACCACGGGGTGGGGCTTGAGGGCAATACTTGGACTTGATCTAAAGAAGGCCTTCGACAGGGTCAAGCACACGGCCATACTCGACAGAATCGTTCAACTCGGCCTGGGCGAACGAACGTATAACTTTATCCGAAATTTCCTTACGGGAAGAACAGCCAGAATCAGACTGGACGAGGAGGAGAGTATCCAGGTGGACATGGGCAGCGCTGGCACGCCGCAAGGGTCCGTCGTGTCACCGATGCTCTTCAACCTCGTCATGATTGGACTATCGGAAAAACTGGACCGAATAGAAGGCATTAATCACACCGTTTATGCAGACGACATTACGATTTGGACCACGAAAGACGCAAGCGAGGGCGATATGGAGAACAGACGTCAAGGGGCGGTGGAGGCAATCGAAAATCACCTAGAGGGCACCGGACTTGAATGCTCGCCGGAAAAATCGGAACTGCTGCTCTACCGCCCCAGGAGGTTCGGCAAACCGTCCAGGGACGTAGCGGAACTACACAAAAGGGGAATCAGATTAACCACGAGGAAAGGCACGGAGATACCCATGGTCCAAAAGATTAGAGTTCTGGGTCTCTGGATCGAAGCCAGGGGAACAAACACGGACATTATAACACGCCTGGAAAAGAAAGTCACGGCGGCCATTCGGCTAATACAGAGAGTTTCCAACAACAGGAGGGGCATTAAAGAAAGAAACGTTGTGCGGCTCGTTCAGGCCTTCGCGATCAGCCACGTCGCGTACGTGGCGGCATTCGTCCACTGGAACAAGGCCGAGAAAGACAGGATCGACGCGCTCATTAGAAAAGCGTACAGAACAGCACTGGGTCTCCCCCGATACACAAGAAACGAAAGGTTACTACAACTCGGAGTGCATAACACGCTGGAGGAGATCGCAGAAGCACAGAGAATAGCGCAACTCGAAAGACTCTCCGGAACCAAGGCAGGCAGAGAAATCATGGAAAAGATCGGCATAAACTACCACGGAATGAACGGCCCCAAGAGGCAAATTCACCCAGACGTCCGAGCCGCAATCAACACGGAAAATATCCCGAAGAACATGCACCCCGTGCACAATGTCGAGAGAAGAAAATGCCGCACGAAAACGATTCTCAAAAACCACGGCGCGCGGGAGGGGGTGCTCTTCGTAGACGCCGCGCGGTACCGCCGACACAGTTACGACAATGGTGGTGTCGGCGCTGACAAAGGTAACTCCCTCTTCGCAATGGCGGTCGTATGCACGAAAGGAAAGACCGTGACTGCGGGCTCCGTAAGGACTAGATCGTCGGAGGCAGCGGAAGAAACGGCAATCGCATTGGCTATAATCAGCGGTCGGCAACAATACAGAACAATAATCAGCGACTCCAAGACGGCTATTAGGAATTTCACAAAGGGCTGGGTCTCCACCGAGGCGGCCAAAATCCTGAACCACAGAGCAGAAGACTTTAAGAACGGCACAATTACACCCAAATACCTCAAATGGATCCCGGCACATATGGGAGAAGTTACCATGAATGCCCCTCCCAACCTCAACGAGAAAGCCCACCGAGTCGCGCGAAAACTAACCCACCGCGGCACGGACAGTGACGGCCCAACACCCCGCAACCCCCGGGGAAGGGAGAATGATTGCGGCGGAGGCGATGGAGAAGACGGAGGAGGCGACGACGACGAAGAAGCGATAAAAGACGACAGGGACAGACTGGTCACGTACCACGACATACTGACACACTACACGAAACAAAGAGAAGCATACCCACAACCCCACAAACAACTCGACAGGTCTCAAGAAACAGATTGGAGAAGATTGCAAACCAGAACGTTCCAAAACCCAGTACACTTAAACAGAATAAATTCAACACAATATCCAGACGCAAGCTGCAAGCTCTGCAAACATGAACACGCAGACATGGCACACATCTTGTGGAAGTGCACACAGATCAGTTCAGTATACGTAGAGGACAAGATAGAACCGGACCTTCTCGAGGAGCGATGGCTAAGCGCTCTGACTAGCTCAGAACTACACGACCAATTATGGGCTATCCAGCGGGCCCGGGCCGCGGTGGAAAGGTTATGCCTCACCGCACACAATGCCCGGGTGGCCTGAGCCCTGGCTGGCTACCTCGCAGGTCCTTTTTCCATTAAAGTTTTTTCCGTCCGTCCGTAAACATAGGGAGCTCCGCGCGTTTACCGCGACTGCTTATGCTCGTGCCACGCTCTATTGCCTCTAGCAATATGGCCGCCCCCGGCTTCACTCGCTCCTGCAGGTGGCGCTGGGAGTGCCACTCCAGAAATTTTGTGTAACCTCCTTGGCCGGAACTGTAGGCCGCACTCCTGCAGGCCGCGCTCAGAGCTAACAGGCTAATAATGTGGCCTCCGAGATAAGCAACACGCGCTGCGCAGCGGGACATAGAGTTTCCTACAATAATTCCGCATGCCGCGGGAGCGTTGATTAATCTCGAAGGCCATATTAATATGCTCAGTATGGCTCCTGCTGCAGCAGCAGATGACACTGCAGTAGACCGTTGGTCAATGACAACAAAGGGGAAAAGAAATGCAGCCATATGAAACACGGAGCTCTATGGGATACAATAGGTACGGGGTGTTCCGGGGTATGTGGAAAGATGTAATGGTTCTAGGACTTACATTTGGAAGTGCGGTTGTTTGTTTGAAATCAGCGGTACAATCAGGACTCGATGGCAACCAAAGGTCAGTGGGACGCCTCGCATTGGGCGCTCCCGGGAAGACTCCAAACGAAGCTGGGCAAGGTGATATGGGCTGGACAAGATTTGTAGTGAGAGAAGCTCACAGTAAAATTGATTATGAAGAGCGACTGAGGAAAAAAAATGGCAGTGGCTTAGCTCGGCTATGCCAGGATATACATAGCGAAAGCTAAGGCATAGCATGGGTAGCATTGGTTAACCTCGATTGCAAGTCCAGGTTAGTCTGGTTGTCTAGCTATGTTGCGGCGTTTAGCCAGTCGTTCGGCGCGCTGTTGGTCTGTTTCCTGGGTGATTCGTTTCCTCTTCATCTCGTTCCGATGTCTCCTCCTGCTTATCAGAATTTTCGCCGTCCATGCTGCTGCCTCAACTGTGGTTGCGGCGCACGCGAGCTCTCCTTTTCAATCCTCCGACTTGTTATCAGGCATGCGACGCAGCTGGCGAAGCGAGCGGAGGCGAGCGCAACGACGAGGAACGCGGTGTGAATGTCATACCAAACGGCGGCGGCGGAAACGCGCGACGCTGCCCAGCGGCGGAACACCTGTGGCTCGGTGCTACTAGTGGCGCATGCGCAGTAGTGACTAGGGAGCGAGAGAGAAATATCCGCGGCGTGGCGCGCGTTGTGACGTCATGTGCCTCCTCGGAGCACCGCCACAGCGAAATCGCAAGTTCGCGGCCAATAAAGCTTTCGCTTTAAAATGCAAGAAAGGGGCTGGGAGAGGTTTCAGGTATTTGTACAGGAAAAACATTGATTCACAGTGGAGGAAAATAACTAGGAAGCTTACCAGCAAGTGTGCGACCTGTATGGTGAACAACATGGCAACAAATAACATCAAGCGGAAAGTCAGAGAAGCTGAGATAATCTCATGGGTGGTGGCAACGCAAAAGAAACCGGCTATGAGTAACTGCTTAAGAGGAAAAAAAATTAGATCAGGAAAGAAATAATTTATGATAACTTAAAGGGAAGCGCATTGCTTTTCGAAGCGAAATCAGGATGCTTAGAACACACACTTATAAAGCGAGATATGGAGCATCTTTTATTAGAATGTGAAGCACAACGGTCGATTGAGGGATCTCTGGCCTCCTTGAAGCCCTTGGGTTCAGGGAGAGCAGGGGGAAAGTAAACATGTCCGCAGTGGAGGTTAGTTAGCGGCGATTGGAAGATTGGTGGAACAAAAGTAGGGAACGACAAACAACGGAGGCGTGCAAAAACAAAGTTCACAATAGGGGTTCAGAAAGTTTGGTCATGGGAATTCATCGTGGGGTTTTTTCCTTTCCTTTTTTCTTTTTTAATCTAGAACACTATGTTAAATATTTTTACATTACACAATATATTAACAAGAGCTTGGTGGCGCAACCCACCACCCCGTTCCAAAGGGAACGCTCATAGCATCCATCCATCCATCGGGTTCCTGCCAAGCATAGAGTTTCATATAAGGTTTGTTCGATTCAGAAAAAGGTGCACGGCTCCACAAACCAAAAAAGGTGCAGGGGGTGCCGGGCTGCACCCACTCGCTGCAAGGTTCAAGGGTGCAGTGCACCGTGGCGGCACCTTGCCTTGCACCCCGTTCAATCGAGCACGGGGGTGCAGGGTGCACTGCTGCACCTCGGGGAATCGAGGGTCTAGTTGCAGTGCACCGTGAGTCGGTGCAGAAGGTGCAGAGAAACTTGGCTGAATCGAATAGACCTATAATAGCTTATATGTCAACGCTCTGGAGAGGCAGTCCCAGCCGCCGCCTACGGGAGCGAGTGAAGCCGGCAGCGGCCATATTGCTAGAGGCAAAAGAGAGCGGCTCCAGCATAAGCGGCCGCGGTATGTGCGCGGAGCTCCTTGTGTTTACGGTCCCGCGATGAAAAAAGTCGCAGTTTCGCTCTCAAGGCGAAGCATCCATAGCGATATCAAATTAGTGCAGAGAGCTATACGAAGTAAATATAGTACTTTTATCGCTTACTAACTGAATTATGATATGGTGTCAGCGCGCAGGAGTTAACATGACCAACATCACACTCGATGAGCGCGCACACTCGCTGTCAAAATGCTGGTGTGAGCAAGCGCGGCAGCAGCAGCGAGCGAAGTGACCTTCGTGCGGCCTACCGCTTCAACGCAAGAGCGGCGAGCACACAGGGCGCACGAAGGTATGAGCCGTCTGCAGATCATTTTTTAGATACGGCGCGCGCAACCGCACGGGGCCGTACAAAGCAAGGAAGTTAAAAACTGCTGGAGTGGAAACTACGTCCTATCATGAATGTGAAGCCGCACAGGAGGGGCACGACAAAACTATAAATAAACGATAAAAATTGTGAAGCGCTTTTCGCACATTTCTCACGAGTTAATAAACCTTTTTGGTTAATCATGGCTTGTTTTACAAGACAAATACTTACCTCTGTATTACTGATTTTATTATGAACTCTGAATGTCCCGGCATATTGTATTGGGGAGAACGTCATCAATATACAGGAGTTACTATTTTTGTTGGGAACAACCAGCTTTTATTTTCTAATTAGCTTAGCATTACCATAACAGATCCAAATAACCTAATATGTAAGTGGACATCCCATCCTCCCACGGCCTTTCGCGCGACTGAAAACAGTGCGTTTGCTCTCCGCTTTCTTCATTCCCGCTCGCCAGACTGAGCCGCGATCGTCGGCTTCCCTTGCGTGATTTCCCTCGCACATACAGCCCACTACGCGCGGCGAAGGTGTCATCGCCCTTGGACTTTGTATGAAACATCACGGCGACGGCGACGGTAAAAATGCGCTTGGAGTGTCCACATAATTGCTATCGGAATAAAATAAAAAGAGAAACTAATTTAAAAAGTACATCAGCCCGCACATGCGTGTCGCTGTTGTCGACAAAAAATATTCCGGCTTCGGTTTATTCCCGCAGGCTTCTACCGACGCTTCACTTTCGCACTTCCTCGCTTGGTTAAATTATGAATGGTCTCTCCATACAAACTAATGTGTGTGATATGAGTGTGTAATGAGCATTCATCACTGTTTGCCCACTAATTGATGTGAGAGGCACGATAGGCGCTGCTGAGCGGCGCGTCAAGTGAACGTTCTAAGAAGTCGCGCGGTGCATCGCTATTCATGCAATGGCGTCCAAATTCACGACTGATAGGGTGGCGCCCTCTGGATTTAAAATGCGGGTCTTAAAGGCTGTTTAATCCAACGCACTCTAGCTTTTACTCGATGAAGGCACCAGACGCGATTGAGGGAGCCCTAAACACGTCATACAAATCGGGTTTTGGACGTCACCTATAAGTGCCATATAATAAGTTGCCTACTGTTCATGCGTTCATTATCCCCGCTTTTTTTTATGATTCACTGAAGGCGAGTGTCTTCCATCTAGTGGAACTCCAGCCATTCAGCGCATGACCTCCGAAATCCGTGATATTTAAATGCACGTCCCTGAGAATTACGTCCTCTGGATTTAAAATGCACATCCTAAAGGCTGTGCTTTCGCTGGTGGAACGCGGTGGAAGCGAGTTCAACAGCTGGAAACACCTCATAGACATATAGGCTAGACCGTGGGTTAGACCAATGGCTAGTCTAACCACCCTAACTGGGCCTCTTCGATTATTCTATATGGCAGCCCCGGACTGTCTGAGGAGGTTCTGTCAGCCAATGAGCGTTGCATATGCAGTGTCTCGGAGAGTCTGAGACTATTAAGGGCGAATAATCGAATAAGCCCACGAATACCGGTGTGACACGAACACTTTTGATCGCGATCAAACACGAGCTGGATCGAAATTCCCGACTGCGATTGGCTCCCTCGTGCAACTTGAGCAAAGGAGGCAATCACGACTGAGAAATTCGATCCGCGACTGGCTTCATCGTGATCAAAAGTGCGCCGTGTATAACTCTTTGGTGCACCTAGAGTGCACCAAAGTATACTACTACGATGGAGGAAGGAAACTCCGCGTAGTACTAAGTAGTTGTATCTCGGGGGCCATAGCTACTGTATCATAGCCAACCCAACGTTACTAGACTGGTTGAACCAACCAGGGTCTTAATGCGTGGATCGCTAAGAGAGAGCGCTAGCTGTTTCAACATAGGTGTTCTTAGTTTTAACAAGCGCTAACGGCAGCCAAGCGTAGCACTAGCGCCTGCCCTGCACGCCCGTTCTAAAGAGTGAAGCCACATCAACATCACCAGCAGGTTTGGAGCTACAGCCACAGCCGGCTCAGCGCCGAGGGGCCCTGGCTCATATTGCTTTGTATTTCGCGGCTAATTGCTTCGCAATTACGTTGTTCCGTACCAGTGTTAAATCGCAAAGGGCCAGCCTGGTTTACTTCAGCGTGTTTCAGTCGTTCAACGACTCCAGTGTCGGGGCTTTCAGAGCTGTGGCCGTCGGAGGAAACAGTACCGGCGGGGCCATTCTTTAGGAAGAGCCTGAGCAGAGCCTACCGAGTGTGCCTAGAGAACGCAATTTTGTTGACATTCTTGAAAGCTGCACGGTGAGTGTTAACCTTGCAGGAATTTTCGCTAGAATTTTCTTTTTTGGCGGTTGCTGTTTCGGTTGGAGCGAACTGCCTTCTCTATACGATACGCACTCGCGAGTTCGAACTCTCCGCTGTGTGAATAACCTCTCAAGGAAGCCCTATGCCTTGCAACGCTCATCCCTGAAATTTCGTTGCGCGTCGCTGCATTGTGCATGATTAATGCTAAAATCGTGAATTCCGCGTGGTTTGACTCGCCCGCTGGCATGCATACATGCCCCATGTTAACGCTTTTATTCGCTGCATTCTGGCATTTATCGTAGTGCGCTGGTGCCCATTGACATTCGTTAATTGCATATGATTGAAAATGAAGTAAAAATTTATTATAATAATCAACATCGGCAAGCGCCTCTTCCAAACTGGTAGTCTAGAGAAATATTGTACACGTTAGTTCCGGAATAATTTCCCAGTGCAAATGAGAACACTTCCTGCGAATTAAGTGGCTTACAAATTCGAATTCTTGCCAGGCGAACGAGATTTTCCTCTTAACCACAGTGTATCATCCTTTCACATTTCAGTTGGCAATGTTTTGATCCGATGTAAAGTGGTTAAGCATGCAAACGGGATTTCTTTAGTCGCGGTTTTGCTGTGAGCTGGTTAATATTTTTATATATGTGCCTGCGATTCTGCGTTCGATTCTTCTTGCCTTTGACTTTTTATGGTTCAACATGTGCCAACCAGCTGCCAGAAAAGGCCACTGCTTATCCTTTAACTTAGTATATTCATGTGGCTCTAACCTGAATCTCATCACAATCAACCCTTGGGTCTCATTTACCAGTGGATGCAGAACATTTTATCGAGAAAGTGGTCGCACATGCTGCATAGCATAGGATGCTAAATGCCCTCGATCAGAGCAGGCTGGCCACTGGAAACCAAACTTGGCAATATACAACGTAATGCTGTAATGTAGCGCTTGCCTAGTAGGACTCTTTGAGGAACTACCGTTTGTTATCTTTGATGTCACAGGCCTTAGTGCAGTTAAGAGGGAGTCATATATGCCTGGGTGTGAGTCATGTCTTCTACTACAGTGGTCCGCATCCTGACCTAAGGGAATTCTAGGTGAGATTCCGAATTTGTATCAATGAGGCCGGCAGCATTACCTCATTAGTATTAAAGAGACACCAAAGAAAATTCAAGTTTTGGGTGTGCATTAATTGTAGATCAATTTGTATAAGTGTCAATGCAGCACTTCGCTGGAGTCTAGAGCTCAAATTTTTCAATAACATGTGAAGCGAGAGGAGGCAGCTGCTGACTCTGTTGGCACTGGCACAGAAATGCTGTGAGGCACGAGTCAACACTGTCTTATTTTTGGTGACAGCACTGACATCCAGTACAATTGCATCTTATTCCATTTTAAAGGAAGCTTACTTCTGCTTTATTTGTTTCTGTGATGCTTCAAAATAAGAATGCAAATGTAAGTGAATTGCAGAATGAGGAGGCTGACGAACAGCTTGAAGTATAAACCCCATGCAAGCAATCTTGCACGCGACAGCGACAAGCGACGCGATGGAGATGGCTGTCGCGTTCGCTCGTCGCCTACTAGTTGTACCCCATGCGAGTGATGACTTCGAGCGACGCATGGAGTGACGTCTCCCTAGTGTTGCTGGTATGAGCGCAGCAATATAGGCGCCGAAACTAGCGTGACGCGTGCTTTATTAACTTAAGTTGATGTGTTCTACTGTAAAAAGCAGCATAAGATATTTCTGAAAGTCTTGCAGTAGGTTCGTATCCTTGCACGTATAAAAATTCAATTGTTTGCTCGTTCCATGCGACAGTCGGTAGTACTTGAATTATGTACATCCAGTTCCGGCTTCGCGCTATTGGCTAGTCGCTCATAGCACTTCCGGGCGCCGAGCGCCGAATTCTAGATTTGGTAGAACCGAGTGATCGCACGACAAGACCGAGCGATCTGTTCACGCGACGGCCCGATCCGTCGCTCGAAGCCGTCGCGCACAAAATCGTGCTCATGGTGTTTAGCCTTTAAGCGAAACTTTCCTACAGCTATTGTCAGCACTGTTTGTTGCAGTGTATGATGCAGGCACTAGTGGATGCTTTGACTACACGCTGGGAGGTGAATTCAAAATCGTGATGCGCCTCAGCTTGGAGGGACTGGCACACAGGAACATTATTCATACGTGCTAGAATGAAACAGTTTTTTAGTTGGCGTCCGTCCTCGCATGCCTCCTAGGTGGAGGCTTCCTGCCTGTACTCTGAAGAGACCACTCGAGAAAAAAGTCATGGGCTGAGTACTTTACTCGCAGGCATCTCCTTGTCCTCCTCCATTTGCAGCAAATCAGGCTAGCTAGTTAATGGATTGAATCTAAGGCAAGTGAAAGGTAATCACATGGCTCTGGTAGCATGTACTCTAACAAAGCTTGCCAGCACTTTGGCTGTTCACCTCTCATCTACTGAAGGGCGCAAGGTTCAAGCAGGCTTACTTCAGTCCACCTCTTTCAGGACGCGAGTGTAGAATCCAGGGAACATGGTGAAAAAAATTGATTAAATTGCTGGATTCAGGTAATTAAAGAATCTGATTAACTTTACTGTCCCTTTAGTGAGAGGGTGGCAGTTGTTGTAGTAAAGCTAAACAAGAGAGATAAACTTGAGGTAGTACAGTCTTAATGTGACAGTGTCTGCTCAAAATGATGAAAAGATACATAAAGCTCTGCAGGCTAGCACTGAAGAAAGTCAATACTCGGTATGATATATGTATAGAGGCCGTAAAACACTTCTAGAATATAGAATGCATTGCTGATCTGTATAAAATGTGCCTGTGAACATGTGAGCCAAATATTATTGCACTGTGTGCAGCAAGGAATTAACAATCTCGTATCAAAACAGGAACAAAATTGTCTGCTCTTGCTCTCGCAATGTTATCACCAGCAATCTCCTGCTGTCGCTTTTGCGATGTCGGTCTTCACAAGCAGCCAAGCCCACCACCGGCTATTGGCTGATTTCGTGATCACGAGAACATACCCACTAATAGCGATATTGCTAATTTTGAGGTAAATACATGAAGAATGCGTATATGTCTCCAATATCTAAAGGACACAAAAAGCATTTCATTTTGGCACTTCTGGTCTACACATGACAGTTGTGTGTAGCTGCATGGCCTCCGAGATAGCTGCGTGCTGCATAACATCAATGCCACAGCTGCCACAGGGGGGAGAGGGGGGCTGCAGTGGCCTAGATATCCTGTAGAGGCACCCTATCTTTTCTAGAAGCTGTTGTCCTAACTCACCGGTATGATATTCAACTTTTGCGTGGAGCCTTACCCCCTTGCTACCTCCCCCGTATAAGCTTCCAGCGCACTAGTAGAAACAAAAGGAGAGAGAAAGCTGCTCATCAGTGTAACTATGTCTAACTCTGGTTATGCTTAGCGAGAAGACAGGGAACACATAATTCCAACAGACAGTGACTACAAGGAAAGCTTAGGGGGAATTACTTGTGTATTTAATTTAAATGTAGAAATTATAAAAAAACAAAATGAAAGTGGACTAGAAAGAACTGGCCGCAGGTGGGATACAAACCCACGGCTTCGCATTACATGTGCAGTGCTCTTGCCATTTGAGCTACTGCGACGCTGTTTTCTGGGCGGCCTCTTGGGCAGGCCATTGTGCTTTCCACATTGCTAAACTTTGCCAAAAGTTTCTGTTGCAAAAAGGATGGAAAGAAAGGGCTATCAGCTCATGCAACACTTCTTGCTGTTTGAGCACATCTTCTGAATTCTCCATCTGCACAGCCCTCCTCATCCTCTGTGAACCTCGTGCAGACAAATTATCCTGTTGCGCCACGCCATCTGTGCATGTTGCTTCTCCCCTCTGCATTCCACATTCTGACTGCCTGGTAACTGCCCCTGTTCTTTTGCTCCAGTGATAAATGAACCCAATTAAACCCCTTTTAAGGAAAGGCCAGTGTTCTGTTGCTCACTAGAGATACAACGAAAAGGCCTTACCCCCTAATTTAGCTGGCAGCATTAAATAACATTTCAAAAGTTGACATCGCCATGAACAGAGTTGGCATATGAAAACTTCTTCCATGCGTTTGCTGCTGCATGCCAGCTGCTTGTCTTAAATGAACAAGAAATTGGGTGAGTTGGTGCGATCTTTCACACCTGCTTTGTCCTTGCATTATGGTTTCTTTCTAATATTTGCCTTCTTTATGGTGTATGGTAGTAGGGCTATCATATTGTTTTCTTTCTATTTGACCAAGTGTTTTCCATCAATGACATTTAGTTGATGTTCAACTTGCATGCTCCTTCAGATTGCAGCAGAACCTCTTAGCGTTGTTAAGAAGATCTTCCTGTGACACTTGAGACCATTCCATGTGTTCTTGGAGAGTGAGTAGCTGTTATGAAGATAACATAGGGTTCTCTAAACATAACCCACTGTCAGGGCTTGTAATTGCTGTTCGCAGGAACTGATTTAAGGAAAATAAGTAGTCACTAGAGTCTGGTGATTCTTTGTTGTTGTTGCATCATTCTATGCCGAATCTAAAGTGATGGAATAAGTCTATTAGCCCATTTACATGATTTTAACTGCTCCATCGTAGCAGTGCATGGCAAAACGATGACACAAAAAGGAGCAAAGACAGGATAAGCATTGCCTGGCAAATGAAACTTTATTGGAAATGAAACATGACACACATAAAAAGAACAACAAAAACTAATCTAAAAGACCACAGTGGCGCATCAATGCAGGTTTGTTAAGAAGGTTGCGGACAAGTTGCAAGAACTCAAGAAATGTCACCTGTTTCCTTGTTTTGCACTGCTATCATGGATAAGCTCTAACTTGCCCGATTAGCCATCCTTATGTGGTCCATAACTTCTGTTTGAAATAAAACTGCATCATGAAATTTTACTGCCCTGTTATTGGCCTCCTCCTCCTTTGAAAGTTTGCATCTAAATTAGGGCTGGGCAGTTTAATTTCTCAAATCATTTATGGATGCTTTAGTTTCAGTTGGGAATAATTTGTTCAGGTTGCAAAAGCAAAATAAGGCAAGGCAGGTAATGCCACAGCTTTATTTGCTCAACACAAGAAAAGGGAACAACAGACTAGTTACAATTTCGCGAGTAATATGGTGTCCGTGGGCTTTACTGGGCAGAAGGACATGCGCATGGCACTTCAAGCCAATGGAAAGAAAATTCATTGCCAAACAGGAGCACCTCTGTAGTACAGCTGGCTTGACTTATATAAGCAAAATAATCTACTCCCAAAGAAAGTTATAGAGACACTAAAGAGAAAAATCATTTTAGCTGTTAGTAAATCACGTTTTCGCGATACCAAATGAGCCGCCCTTACTGCAAGGTGACGCTTGGTATGCCAGAAAGGACTCGAGAATGAAAGAGGGGCAGTGTTTGAAATTTCCGGACCAGTCTGCTGTGACGTTATGGATATTGAAGCTGTCTGTGGGCTTAATTTAACATTTACTGGTAAAAATGGAATTCATTATATTCTAAAAGAGAAAAGGAAGGAAGTGAAGGATGGAAAGGAAGTGTCAATAACCTTTGCTGAACCACAGTGGCACAAATGCGAGAAAATACTTTGCAATCGGTGATGTCACATTGACATACTGGCTTTGTTGGAATGACATATCTGATATAGTGTATGAGCACAGAAACTTCTTTCACACAGACACCAATATACAATTTATGTTTTGGTTGTCGTTTTCTCGTGCAATCGGCAATGTATTACAGGAAAATCAATGAAAGTAGAGTCCTTCAAGAATGCTTTATCAATCTAAACTGGTTCAGTATTTCTCTTTAGTGCTCCCTTAAGATTCCTTGGATCCGTACCTACACCTTTCATTATCCGAGTGGTTTTGGTACGCTAGGTATGTCCACTCCCCCAAAGCTTCACTGACTTGACATAAATGGTCAAGTGAAATCGCATGTCTCTTTAGCGTGAAGCATTCTTTGCTTCATCCCAGGCACTTATGGGTGGCTAGGTTGTCTCGCCTAGCTCGGGACATCTTCAATAAATAAAAAAAATTGGTCCCAGGGTGCGATCGAACCATGCTCTCCCCGCACAACCCTGTCCTCTAGCGATTAGGCTACAGTCACATGAATACTTCTCTTGTGCCAGGATCAACTATCTATTCAAGATCAATAATGTGTGCATCGTGTCGCATAGCATAAGCAAAAAAGCACCTATGTGCAAGAACACATGCTCTCGTGCGCGCATGCTCAACCTTGACACTGTCTTTCACGTGCACCACTTCGCATAACAACATGTTGGCCACTGAGGCAACGTAATGGATATGATGTTGCGCTTCTGAGCCCAACCGTGCAGGATTGAAGCACTGCCGTGGTGGCTGTTAAATGCAAAAATGCCTGTGTAACGTGCATTGGGTACACGTTTAAGAAGTCGAGGTGGTCAAAGTTAATCTGCAGTCCCTCCGTCACTACGGTGTGCCTCATAACAAAATTGTGGCTTTGGCGTGTAAAACCCCAGAATTTAACTTTAACGTGCTGGTTACGAAATAGAGAGTTTGCCGGTTTCTCTTAATCTTCCCACCTTGCAGCTAGCACTCTGAAACACTGCTAGAATGCACCACCTTTGGGATCGGCCCGCATTCTCCAGTCCTTTCGATGCAACAGCTGGTGCTTTGTAGGCACTGTGTGACAAGGTAGCACCTTCGATATTCGCCTAGGTCGTAACGAAACAGATTGTAAGGCTTCTTCGCTTGAGTACACAAAGGTCAATCGTCATGCCATCAACATCGCTGTTATTGTAATCACACACACACACCCGCATCACACACTGAATAGCTTGCCTTGCAGAAATGTGCTAGTTCATTTAGTAACCTTTAGCACAACAGCAAATGATACTGGTTCACCAGCTACATGTGAAATGCGTTGCATAACATTGATTCCTACGGTGCATGGGATCTGCGTGATTGTTCTAAAGTCCCGGTAAAGGAATTACAGGTCTTGTGTCTCTTTTATAACTCGCATACCTGTATCTGCAAATCTAATTGTTCTATCACTACTAACAAAATAAAATTTCCAATCACTTGCGTTGAAATTTTTAGTTATAGCCCAGCCCCTGGTGTCAGTGTATGTTTAAAGATGTCTGCAACTTGTGTCGCTTTTGCAGATGCCTTCGATGCCACTGTCCTGTAAAGAATGCTGCATGCAGTTCACCGGCCCGGTGCCTTACATGGATCACATGCAGAGCGCCAAACACAAGAAGAAAATGGCGTCTCTGAATCAGACCGACGCATCGGCTCCGGCTACGGACTCCAAAGGAGTGGCTGCCATCAAAGGAAGCTCCATATTGAGGCATCCGCTGCCGTTTGCGTGCAAGCTCTGCAACGTTTCGATGAACTGCGAAGCCGCCCTGACGGCCCACAATAAGGTGCGTCATGTGAAGCTTGCACCACTGGTGCCGAAGTTTGTGGTACTCGCCTCGGTGGCTTAGTGGCCGCGGCATTCCACTGCCAAGCTCGAGGTCATGCTTGTTAGAGCTCGGCTGCAAGCGTGCTCGTGTACTTAGACTTAAGTGCACGTTAACCCCCGTCTGTGCCTTGGACGAGCTGTGCTCGTCCACACATTTCTGGTAATAACAGTCAAGGATGAGCTCAGCTTGTCGATGGTAGTTTGCATTTTCTAGGAATGCCAAGGGCAAGCCTAGTGTCATCTTAGTGCTCAGTCGTGCTTTTTGTAGATAGCAGCACACGATTTGCGGCACTGCAGAAGAAGAAGCGAAATTATTCGATCTGAACGAGTAAAACGTGTTGGCATCTAGAGTCCTTACAAATAATTTGTTCCGTTTTGGTCAGAATTCGGGATGGTAGCGGGCTATGGAAGGCATTAAAGAGCCCCATGTAGTCATAATTAATCCGGAAGCCCCAGCTATGGCGTGCCTCAAACTCAGATTTGGTTGGTGGTACGTGGAGCGTCAGAATTTAATTTAGTTAGAAGTTCATGGCAGAGCATAAATGCTTTGACATAGGAATTTGTTGACCCACCACAGTGTCTCAGCGACTATGGCGTGCTGCTGCTGAGCAAAAGCCCACGCTAGTGGTGTCTCAATTTGGGTAAAATGCAAGAATGCTTGTGTGCTTAGGTTTAGCTGCGCATCAGGGAACCGCAGGCAGTCAAAACTAATTCAGAGACTGCACGACAGTGTGTCTTGTAATCACAGTGTTTCTTTGGAACACAAGAGCCCATGAACGAACCAATCGACCTATGAAAAGCTTTTGTAGCATCAATGTTTATTAAAAAATCAACTTAGGAAGTCCCAATTGATTCTGTAAGAATTCAGATTTTCTCCTCTTTTTTCAAAACGATTCAGTGAAGCACTTTACAGAAGAACTGCACTAGGTTAAGTGAAACTTCCTCTTTAAGTTGAATAGTTAGGGGGTGCATACTTAGCTTTTCGTGAGTACACTGCACATCAGTTAAGGCTAATTATTCATAAAACAGATTTGCAGGGTCTGAGTAAACCCACCGTGGTAGCTTAGTAACTGTGGTGTTATGCTGCCTATCTCGAGGTTATGAGTTCAATCCCAACCGCAGTGGTTGCATTTTGATGCGTTGAAAGGCAGTAACGTTAAAGGTGAACGTTAAAGAACCCCATGCGGTGAGAATTAATCTGGACTAAGGCAGGCCTCATACTTGATTATCGCGTGTCCTAGAATGTAATTTAATTTTTTCAAGGTCTAAGTACCAGTGAAAAAGGTTCAAGTGGTACTTCAGATAAGAGGAGCCTGCTTGCAATGACTCATTTTCAATAACAAAAGCTTATTGAGAAATGTAAAAGTTTGCTAAACTAACCTATTTCTTCACGTAGGCTATCGAAGGTGGGTCTATAGAGAAAACTGTTGCTATCTTGGAACATTACGGTGATGTACATTAATGTTTTGATACCTGTGTGCAACGGGCGCCCATGAAATCCTTTGAAGTAAGGTTGTGTGAGAGTTACTAAAGCAATTGAACCTCAAGGGAGTTGTGGTTGTACCACACGGCCACTAAGAGTGTTTAACAAAATTGGCTTTGTTCAGTTTATGTATGTGTACAGAAATTAACTCAAATTACGCCTAAGTCTATTAAATGTAATATTGTTTCAGTAAAAGAAAATATAGAATCTTTATGCAAAAAATTCACTACAGTTGTAATGAAGTTGATAA
Organism: Dermacentor variabilis; assembly: GCF_050947875.1. NCBI lineage: Eukaryota > Metazoa > Arthropoda > Arachnida > Ixodida > Ixodidae > Dermacentor > Dermacentor variabilis. The sequence goes on from NC_134578.1 coordinate 72,636,546, forward strand.
AATCGGCAATTTGCTTCATCATATTGAAGTTCTGTAGTAATTTGACCTGTTATGCAAATAAGTACAGTTGACAGCCTATTTTTCTGACATGGGAGGGGCTGCAAAATTTTCCAGATCGGCCAAGTGAAGAAAGGAAATTTGAGAAAAACATTCATTTTGTTGAATTTCAGAGTTGGCAACCAAAGGTGTGGTTTCATGTCCCGTTGACGATGTTTTCATATCATCGGGGTGAATTAAGTCAAGCTAGGTGCGCTTTTGCATCTACTCCACCCTAGCGGCAGATAGCGTCATGCGTATTGGGGTGATGCTATCGTGAAAAGCGCTGACAGCGGGGAGTGAATGCTTTTGTGTACCTCGCGCTTCAGTGCATCTCCGAAACTCGAGATTACGCAACCTCCAGTATTAAACACACTGGAAGACAGCGCACATGACGCCACAGCATCTCAACACGCTCGCTCTTTATGCACGTGGCAGATTACCTCTAAAACGGTGGGCGGGCTGCATACGCGTGCAGCTGCGTTGGCAGCCATGTGCACCCACTGATGCACTAGAAAAGCAGACGCACGCCAACCCGACACCGCACGTGCTCGCTCTCTCCCCTCTCCCTTTCCCCTTGCTCATGCTGGAAGATGCTCATCAGGCCGCCAGCCTTTTGGCTCACCCCCCGCAAACTTTCACTTGCATCCAAGCATACAGCGTGCAATTTGTGAGGTGTGTACCGAAGCAGGTGCTTGTAATTCAACCATTTGGTTGAATTCAACCATCGGTATGTAACCATCGGTATGTTAATTCAACCTTCGGTATGTAAGGCAACTAAGGGAACGTATGACTTCATCTCCAGCGTCGAATTGAAAGCTGATATGCTGGACTAAATGTGCTAGACAGGTGACAGATCGGTTGGTGTGAACGAAGTAATGTGTCTAGACAGATAGAATGAGAATGGTAATGGTCAATGCTGATTTGAAATGGCGCCTTCAAGTACCTTGCGTACCCAGTACGCCTACACTGTCTCTTTCCTAGTGGAAGTGGCTCTGTTCAACAGACTGCAGGCCCACGTGGGAATTGGTACTCCTTTGTTTCCACTTGCAGTAGAATTGACCTGGCTGTGGTGCTTTGGAAATGACTACTGGTTATGGATTCGAGAAAGTGGCTTATTACATAGGGAATGGAAGCGTGGGCGGAAAAGTGGCTGAAAAGATTTTCTCTTGACATTGCGAACTGGGCGAGCGTCGTGTGTGTGCTAGCGGACTAGGAAACTAAGGAGACGAGAAAATCTTTTACGCACAAAACGGCTGGGACCCTTTTGTGAGGCAGCTGATTTAATTTTTTATCTTCCTTGGCAGTTCTGGGGTCCTCACATAGGACAGTCTTACCGAGCGTGTCTTAACCTGGCTCTAGCTCTTTTTGAGGCCAACACTTACCCACAGGATGTATCGAGGTATTCATCCTGTGTTAGACAAATTTATTGGCTATGAAATGGCTTGGATATTGTCCTGGCTGTCGGAACCTAATGCCCGGCGGCACGGTTTTGGCCTTAAGGGAAATTTATTTCTTTGGTGTCGCTGGGCCATCTGCATGAACCTTGACCGCAAATACCAGCATCAGTGATGAGAATGCTGCTACATTTGGTCCAATCTGCTAACCTCCATTAAAGTTGCTACATCCATGCTACAAACGAGATAAACTGCTCCAAAGCTGCTCCAAGATCAACTGTGCCATGCAGTTTCAGAGTCCACTGCAAAGAGGCAGAGATGTTGCGGTCAATGCCAGGTAGCGGTCGCCACTATCTTACGCAAAGAGCTCCCTCTTGTCTCCTGCCATTCATGAAGCTAAACAAGTGAAAGGGTCACTGAGCTAATCCAGTGCAAGCTCGCACGCGCATGTTCGTGGGTGTTGTATAGTTTGGGATGGAAGTTTTGCCGGGCCTAGTATTGCGGGCACTGCGCATTTCGTGTTGTTGGTGTGTCTTGCATTTGCACTTTGTACCACTGGTATGGCCTTGGTGAGAGAGGGGTTCCTCAACCGATGGTGTGGACTTCGTGCATGATCTGTGTGCACTCATAATGAAGTGGATTGGTGGGCCTGCCATTTTACTAGCTACTTTAGGCCTGAAATAATATTGCTTTGATGGCCATCCTGCATACGACATGACTGTATAGCTGTCAGTTCTTTTGTGCCCTTGAGTGGCTTGGTTTACTGCTAAGGATGTGCAGTATTTTCTATTGTGAGCATACAGGTTGACGGTTGACTCGGCGTAGCCACGTGGTGGTCGTAATTTGTTCGTGAGCGGTTGTATACGCAACCGCTCACAAATTATCGTTTTCACAGATCTTTATCACGGATTATCTTTTTGAGAATATTCGCAGCGATGTGTGCTGGTACTCTGGAACCACGTCTGATGTGCAGGAATAGAGTCCGGCCCACAATCATTAAGAATCATCATTGTTGACTGCTACAAAATCGGCTCCAAATTGTCAGTTTTGTTGCTGCAAACCTGCTCCGCTACGCTCTTGGCCATTCCCATCGCTGCAACATGCAAACAACGAAATGATATTAGCGAGCTCAGCTCCTCGCTTTGCCTCTGCGAAAGCAAGCATCGCCTACTTTCACTGTTCCATTGTTGACGAAAGGCATATTTCACAGCTCACTGGCAAATTAGAGTGGTTTTTCTCTTCTTCAGGGGAAAAGTTGGGCACGTCTAGGGAGAGATAGAGCCGCCTCCTCCGTCCCCGCCCTCTTTAATTTTGTCTATGGCTCAGCAATTGTGTCAGTAAATGGGGCCATTTTGTGAGTAATTTTATAGTTTTTTATCATTAATGATTCATATCAGGAGAAATTCTGAACTGCTTAGCTGTTTACACTTGTGCCACATGTGAAATTGTGAAACTCGCTTCTTTGCAGAATATTTTTTGATGCATGCAGTCCATATTCGTTCACACAATGTAAGCTGCCCAGAACTTTGAAAAATTTCCTCATGCTTTGGTTCTGTTTGTTTACGCTGCCGAATATGGAAATGGGCTCGGGCCCGTGTTGGTGGGCCCCGGCTACGAGAATTCAGGGCCACAACTTCACCTGACCTCCGATACATGTGCCGCTCGCCTCTACGGTTCAACAAACTTGCCCCACTCGCTGCGGTTCACCCGTCACTCTCTCTCTCTTGCTCGTCGCATGCCGGCTACCACATGAGGAACCGGTCTTGAGGCTCGCAGGATCCAAGGATATGTGCTCCCCAGAGCTGCACACACAGCGGTGGGATCTCTTGGTGTTGGGGCGGTTACTCCAAGGGGTACACGCACTTTGTGACACGCTGTGCTGAAACTCCTCAAATGGGTGAACTCACATAAGACCAAGTTATTGGCCACAGAAACTTGAAAACACCAGCGAAAGAGTGTTATTTTTTACTGCAATTTTTGTGCCTTTGGATGTCACATTTTGTTCTCCTATGACATATAACTGTGGCACCCAAAAGCAGCAGTGCGTTGGCGTTACATAGCAGAAGTTGGTGCGCCATGGTTCCCAAGCCTGCCCAGCTTGTTGATGGTGTAGCTTGTTGATGGTGTCATTTCCATGGTCACAGAGCCTTCCATGTTGCTGTCGTGGTGATAAAGCGATAATTAAAATGGCCGTAAAACATAATGTTGTACACATTTTATGCAGTACTTGGTACAGCAAGGTAATTGCACGTTACATCTTTATACCACAGTACTGCAGATTGACTTGTCCGGTGCATGAAGTGCATGAAATCCCGCATCATGATGATATTATCGGTGCTGCCCAGCAAGTTTTCAGGGATGTGGCGCAGGGCACGTTTAACCCTCTAACGCAGGTGGTTGGGATTTCGCGATGTACTATGTACAGCCTATGCCCTGGAAATATGTTTTCTGGCTCAAGTGCCGGTTGGCATGCATTCACAACAAACAGTGTTTTTTAATGTTGACATGCGGTGCCATCTAGGAATAACAGTAGGAGTCTGGCAGCCATTGTTTGCCGTCATGATCGACGATGTGCTCATACCTGCAATGCGAGCTATTTTCTGGAGGTTTCGTGAACATAAAAAAAAAAGTCAGTTCATGCGTCCAAATCTTCTTTATTATTGTTTATATCGCCGGATATGATGCTGTGTTGTGAGCTTGAGAATGCAGTTAATCTTAGCATTACCCTTTTGTTACGGTATGTAGCGAATTCGCAACATTTGCAAAACTTAATCGTTGTAGCAACATGTCCAAAAAGTTGCAATTTCGCCTGAAAGGCGAAGCATTGAATGCCGTAGCAAATTAGTAGACAGCTATATGAAGTAAGAACAGTAGTTTTATCGGCCGTATAACCTTGTAAACACAGGCATACTAAAGGCATACTAACTAAATTAAGAAGCATGGTGTCACGCGCACACAAGCAAACATGAACACATCTCACTCGATGACTGTGGAAAGTCACTGTCAAAATGCTGCAGTGAGGAAGTGCGACAGCAACAGCGGGCGAATCGACCTTCACAGTGCCACTTGCATCAACGTGAACTAGGTCACATAAACATAATGCAGTGTGGACTCCGTACCCGTCACCGATAACTTTCAAAATACACCGTCCCAGGCGGGTGCGCATGGCCGCCTGGGCCATCCTTAGTAGAATGCGCGTCCTTCCCTCCCCTCCCCTCTGAAGCCTTGCGCGCGAAGGAAGCCAGTGCACGTCCTCCCCGCTTTCCTCCGTTGCATCTGCGAGATTGAGCCGCAATAGCCTAATCACTCTCGCATGCTTCCATTTGCACATACAGCATACGGTGCAAGGCTGCGATTTTATTGCCGTTGGATTTTATGTGGGGCCTCACAGTGATGCCGGCGGCGAAGGTAGAAATGCACCTGGAGTGTCCATATGATTGCTGTCGCAATAAAAACCAGGAAACTGCTTTGCTTTTCTGCAGGGAATGGGCATTACCATATTTACTCGATTGCAACGTGCACCCTTTTTCCATGACCAAAAGAAGGAAAAAAAAAACAGCCTCAATTGTAACATGTGCCCATTGCCGTGACCTAAAAAAAGTCCTTTACAGTACCGCGCACTGAATTATTTCTTACAGAAATACAACTTTTTCTCATTTGGAAAAACAGATTTCTTCCGATGGACTAAAGTTGCGATAAAGAAAGTCGCAGTTTTGCCCAAAAGGCGAAGTACATATTGTGATAGCAAATTAGTAGACAGCTGTGTGAAAAGTAAGGATACTAGTTTTATTGGCCGTATAAACTTTTAGACACTAGCTTACTAACTAAATTAACACACATGGTGTCAGGCGCGCACAAGCAAACATGAACACGTCTCACTCAACGACCGCGAAAACTTTTTATCAGAACGCTGGAGGGAGAAAGTGTGGTTGCAGGAATGGAGCTTTGTTTGGCCTCTCGCTTCAACATGAACTAACTTGCGAGAACACAGCACTGTGTGTATAAATGCATACACTGTCTCCGTTGCAGAGAGCTTTCAAGGTAGGGGCCTTGTGGCCGTGCCTACGCCAAAGTAGAACACCTCTTCTGTTTGTGCCAGTCCCGCATGCAAGTTTCGGGAACTACGAACGCCTCTGATATGGCCCGATTCCCACCAGTCACATCACTTTCTTTGCAATTGCGGCATCGTGATGAATACTCGGTGTGTCTTCGCATTTGGCACTTCCATGTTGAGAGAGCAAACACAGAAAATGGGAAGATGGACGGTCCTAAGCACACATACTACAGCACACGGAGGAAGCTACGGCAGCTAGGCTTGAAGCGTGTACGAGGTGACCATTTTGAAACGCTGATGGCGATATGATAACACAGGTTTAGGGTTGTACGTGAATCTAACACGAACACAATTTTTGGACCCGTTTTATAGGGAAAAAAGTGTGCGTTAGATTCAAGTAACTACGGTAGGACCTTTTACGGTAGGAAGAGGCTTTGCCACATTTTCTGCTGGAGCATATAAGTGATGGCAGCTGTCTAAAAGGAAGAGAAATTGTGTGACGCCGGTGCCTATAGCCAGGAGTTTCTTTTCAGCAATAAGCTGCATGAACTTGACCAAGTTAGGGGGGTGTGGCAGTTGGGTGTGGTCACACATCATTTAGTACCAGGCGTCCCTGGTTCACATAAATTCCAGGTGTAGGCAGTTGGAAGGCAAGTAGAGAGCATGACCCTTGTGGCACCCCCCCCCCCTCCTCCAGTGGCTATGCCACCTACCTGTAGCCTGCTTTGGCACTGACAGCACCAGGCAGTTGCCAGTCGTCAACAGCACATTCCACCCATGCAAACGACCAGGGTGCGAGGGACAGGCAGTTCTTTATTTGTGCAAAGTGCAGTGTGCACCTTGTAGGAGTCGTCGGACGACCTCGCCGCTGCCACCATTTGAAGGAGTTGAAGGTCGTAGAGAGGAACTCGGGGAACAGGATTTATTTCCTGAATTTACATTTTGAACAAGACATACATCGACAGTCTAGCGTGACTCCCATATGGAGCCCGCAAGCCTAACATACAGCAAACAGCTTACGAGCACACAGCTCACTAGTACATTTCTAGCATGACAACGAGCACTCAGCTCCCGACGACGAGCACCCAACGAGCACACTCTAGCAGCCGGCAAGCGCTGCTTGTAAGCATTTGGTCCTCCCTTGATTCCCAGTGGACGGAAACGTTTGTCCAGTCATCGTTCGACGTCACCGTTCGACGTCACCGTAGATGACCCGCCCTTTTGGAGGATGAGGGCTGTCATACACGTGCCGCACGCACACACAGGTGTAAAGGTCCGGAGCCGATGTCAGAGGGGCTTCATAGAACTCTGCTTTGTCCCGGGTGTCGCGGCTGAGTACCACATTCCTGAGCTGACCCCGCATCGTGGCTGCTGGTTTATTCGCAGTTCTCTGAAGGGTGCCTTGTCCGGTTGGATAGGAACACGTGCAGCGGACTGAAAGCTGGCACGTTGCCACCCCGTCTGGCCATTCCTAACAACCTCTATCTGAGCAAAAGTGTCAACTGTTGTCAGTATTGTCAACAGCCATAGGTTACCAGACAAGAACTTGTCACCCATTTGTTAGGTATGTGGTCATCTTAAGCATAAAATAACCAGTTTTGCACAAGTTAAGCCAGGAACTGCCTCGGAATGGTGTCTCTTTCTTGCAATGTGTAACACATCTTTTTGGCCTAGGTGCTGGATGTCATGAATTCGAGACATACCCCAAAATTTATAGAAAATTCCATCTTCACGCAAAATATTGGTGGCAGTCCATTACAAGGGTTCAGTGAGGTTAAAGTCACCTGCAACTATATTTTATGCCCTGCCTTTCATAATTTCAGTGTTAAGTGGTTAATTTTCCGCCTCTTGCCACTCATAGAAAGCAGTTTTGCATATCTCTTATCATCATAATTATGCTCCCAAAACTTGTTAAATTCATCCAGCTTCTTTTACTGTATTTGCGCGATTCCACCGTGCCACATATTGTCACATTCAGTTATGTTACCGCCCAAATGCCCCCAAAAATAACTTGGTGCAGACTACTGTGCACATCAACTAACGAAACCTGAATTATTATTGCACCCTGTTGAAATGATATTACCATATTTACACGAGTGTAAGTTGACCCCCCCCCCCATATCGCGTGACAGGAAAAAAAAAAAAAGAGCATACCCGAGGGCGCATTCGATAACGAAAATTTATTAGTAGCTGACATGGTCACTGGACTACTGGCCTTCACTAGTGCTGCCATCGTCATCGTTGCTGCGGTCCCCAGCGCGTCGTGGTCCAGCGAAATTTCACATTTGGCAAACGACCGCACCACGACATCTTGTGGAACAGCAGCCCACGCCGAATGCACCCAACCGCACACAGCCTTCAGGGAGGCTCTTTTGACAGGTCCGGTTGGCGTAATTTCGCAGTCTTCTGCCGCCAGCCACTCGTTGTACTCACGGCGGAGCAGAACCTTAAAATTAAGGCGAAGGTCCGGGCTTGTTTCATGACCGTCGCACTTCACTGGCAGGGACCGATCACGCATTTCAGCGATGTACGCCGCAAGCTTAGCCTACAGCTCCGGAAAGTGTCCAGACTTCGGCACGTGGGAAATTTCTCACTTGCCGTCACAGGTGAAAATTTCGCTTCGCTTCAGTCGCCACTCTCGCACCACCCGTTCAGAAACATTGAAATTGCGGCCCGTTGCGCAGTGATTTGTTTCTTCGATGTAAAGGATGGCAGCCCTCTTGAACGCTGCTGTGAACGAGTGCCGAATGATTAGTGGGCCTGGAGCACTCATGACGACTGGGGAAGCATAGAAGTAGCACGTAACCAGCAGTCAAGTGGAACGCGTCAACCCAACGCCAATGCCTTTCAGTAGAGAAAGAGAAACCTGCGAGCGGTGTCTGCTCTTACGTGAACTACCGATACTCCCCTCAAGCGCCGCCGTTCTGAGGGTGCCGCCACAAATGGGAACAGCGGCGCTTCCATCAACTATCGACACCCCCCATGAGTGTTGCATGCTCTGTAAAACTCTCAAAAATGTTGCAAAACCCTTCCGAAAAGCGAACAAACACGCGGGATAGCGAAAAGATACGGGTAGGGCCATGGAGCAAACATAAAATTGTAACTACGTTGTAGCTCCTGTCGGCCTCGCTTTTTTGGTGGGGCCATGTTTTGGTTTCGATTGTAAGTCGACCCCCCAACTTCAGACTTTCAAATTTCAAAAAAGTGGTCAACTTACAATCGTGTAAATACGGTATGGAACATGCAAAGGCACACACATTCACACAGCTGAATCTTATGAACTAGTGGCTGGCTTTAGGAGTCGTGACGACACACTTTCGCTGCCTACTGATCACAGAAAGTAATCTTCAGTTCCGTTTAATGCTTTAGAAATGCTACACTTCTGGAGGCTCACGCAACCGTCGTCTGCTGCAGGGCATCCCACACACCATGGACCCACCTTTACAATGTCTCCGAGTGTCACTTTCTTCAGATGAGCTGTTCGATGGCAGTGCGGCTAGGTACCTTGTGTCACTTTTTTTTTAGTAAGAATTGGTTTAATTTTGGTTTTGAGTGGAATTAGCTAAGAGTGTAATGTGCATGCAAATTTGAAAGCACCTTTTATTAAAAGAAAGTGCTCGTTAGAATAGTGCAATATATTGTTTCAAAGTGGGCTAGTTACTGCAGCATCGTCGTCCTCAGCCCCAAACTCCTGATCCTGTTGCTCAATTTTGTGCGGAGCAGTGTAACAATATAATTTCGTCATGATAACCATTACAAAGTACACATTCCTTGTCGATACATTGCCATATACTTGTTCTTTTCTCCCCAGCACACAGTGATACAAACCACCTACTTGCCAGTGTAGCCAGTGTAAGCAACCCTGACAATTTCCGTGATGTGCTGAGCAATTTAATTCTTTAATTTATGCATTTATTCTCATGTGTCAATTTCATTTTATTCTTGCTTTTGTATTTGAAATGCGTCATTACTCTTAGTGCGTGGCTACTGCCTTGTGTTTCTTGGTCCTATGCATTTGCATTTCGGCCATACGCAGTTTCTTGTTTCACTTTGCATGAAGTATTATGTATCTGCGTGCATCTTTATTTTGTGCTTCGAGGTTGTGCTAATCTTGTTTTTTAATGTTTGGTATGTACTGTAAAGAAATGCGTATAATATGGATCTGCATATAATATGAGTGAGGCAAACTGAGCGAAAACATTTATTTACCTCAGACTATGTGCTTCCGTCATTGTCATCCTCGGTTGAGCTGTTTTCAGGCATTTCCTTGCCCGAGGACTCTTCCCTGATTTGGCCATCTTCTGTGCCATCAAGCGGGTTTGCAATGCCGCCCTTCTTGAAATCTTGCTGTGTCAGCATGTTACGGCTGCCAAACCCAAACTGTCTCTAGATGGCGCCTTCTGCACACTAGAGGTCAATGAAGATGATGGTAGCCATGCAGTAATAACAAAACCGAAAATTTCAAGCCCCACCTTCGGCAGAAATTTTAGTTCGGGTCCACATTTAGTACAAGGTGGAAATTTGGAATGTTAATAATTAGAAAAAAAATCTTCCTGTTATATAAAAGTTTTCATGTTATTTCTGCATTTTCTTAAGCGTTTATTCCTCTATTTCACTCTTTTCCTGGCATACCTAATTATTGTGTATTAGTCTGAAGCTGGCATAACCCAAACACATTCACTAGTTGTTTCGTGGGAAATGGCTATTCAAGCCATTAGTAATATAGTACTTACCTGACCAGCATAGAACTACCTTGGAAAAGACTGGGCGTACTAAACATACATAATCTAAAGATCCTTAGGTTAGCTGATGTTACTCATTGTTTACTTAATAGTGATCCTGCCTTTCTGCTAACATTACAGAACCGTCAGCAATTACTATACATGCTTAGACATTTTACTTACAGGTGTAACAAAGCTAGGACAAATTATAGGTCACAAGCGCACGTCACTAGATCATAAGTTTCCTGAATAAGAACAAAGATATGGAAGAAATTGCTAGAAACCCTAAACCTGAAAAAATAACGAAGCGGGAGATAAGTAGATTGCTTGCTTAATTTCCAACGCCTCAATCTACTGGAGAACCATCTTTATTTTAGCAAACTCTGGTGTTTAGTGTTCTTGTTTATATGTAATGATGCATATATGCAGTCTTACTTTCATATTCTGTATTAACCAATTTTTACGTGAGGATGCATGCTTACGGTTTTCTCTTCATTGTGTATATTTAGTTCAGGTGCACTAAATTAAAATTTATGTTCTGCTGCCATAGCTTCTGTGCAGCTATTGTCCCGGGTGGGAAGGCCCTGTCAGGCGTGGCTGCCTTTTGTTCTCCCTAAGCATGAAAATGCACACTTGAATGATGTCTTCAAATTCTTTTGACTTTTAGGTCCTTGCTAATAAGTTTGTTTCCCCCTCTCATATATAATGTTGTGTGCCTTGGGCATATTGCAAATAAATAAATAAATGAACAAAGAAGTAAATAATTTAACAATCAGATAAATAAATAAAGCAGTAAATAATGATCTCTGTGCGAGGTCACTTAATTTGTTCATTGTTAGTCCAGATAAAGTGACATAACTTAAATCTCTTTGTACAGAAGTTGAATGGGCAAATTTTTGTCATTATAACCATTAGTTTGTATAGCCACTGATTAATTATTACATGGCTAATTGTATGCGAGCGTGTATTCATTACAGGTAAGCCATCGTGGAGGTATTAGCTCCCATTGCAGCTGGGAACTGATTTTATTGCGCTCGATGCTAGCCACGTAGCCTTTCAAGTAGATGGCGGGGAAAAGTCCGTGACCTTTCGTCGCTGCATCTTCCTCAACCGAAGGATAGCCTTCTCAACAGCAGCTACTATCTTGAGATCATCTTCGCTGCCTTTGTGCCTGCCGAAGTAGCGGCGCAGCAGGTCCACTGCATCCAACACTTGGGAGGATGTCGGCATGTTTGCACACGGCGGAGTATCGTCTTCCTCGACACTCATCGTCGCTGCCTTCATGCGCCCAGGCAGCACCGAGCAGAAAGTCGTCGGTTAGCTCCTCTGTTGCCACATTGTCAGCACCCACGCTTACGTGATCACAGGTGGTTTCACCTTCACTTACGACACCAGCGTAACTGAGTACCTTCCATAACGCTAGTACAGCTTCTTTTGATGTGGCAGTATCATCAGGTGGTTTCCTAGGTTTCCTACTGGTTTCCTAGGTTTCTGCCTCTAACTTTTTGTCCCAGTCATGCAGCCATCCAGCAAAAACTTTTCTTGTCATCCTAGTAGATCTGTACCGCAGTTGAAGTTTCCTCTTTCTTTTAAACCATTGCGGAGACATGCTTTTCCCTATCACCAAAGGTGGAAGCTTCTCCAACCTGTCCATGTTCATAAAAAGGGGCACAGTGACGTGTACCTTGCTGTGTTTCCTCCTGCGACAGAGATTGGGCCTTTTAATGATAGGGTCCTTTGCAGCAACATTTGGTAGAAGAGAGCTCCCTCATCGGCATTGAACATATCTTTCTCTTCATACTTCTGTAGGAGGGATCCGACGTTGGCATTCACCCAGAACGTTGCTGTCTCTTTGTCTACAGACTGGGACTCTCCAGTGACGACCCTGCCAAAGATATCGCAATGAAATCGCTGTAGCCAGCCGTCTCTTGTGACAATGCTGTCACAGTTCATAATGCAAGCGAAGTCTCTTGCTTTTGCCTGTAGTAGTGCCTCACTCACGGGCAAATTAGCAGCCCCTGCATCCAAAAACCACTTGAACAGTGCCCCTTCCTCTGCTTCAAAGGCAGGAGAGCGCAGCTTCTTCCGCATACCTTTTATGCCGCGTCCGTGATGACTCCTTTGCTAATGAGAATTGTAGAAAGTGTGCTCGGCGCAATGCCGAAGTCCTTGGCCACTTGTGTTTTCTTCGTCCCTGATGCAGCAGTTCTAGTTAAGGCTGCCTTCTCATCCAGAGCAATAACTTTGTTTTCATTTCGAGCTGCTGTGGCCGTCATTCATTTTCCTTTCGTGTAACCAGCAACACGGCATAAAAACCAGACTGGCTGACCGACGTAAGCCTGCTTACGAAAAGAAAGCAAACAACAAGTGCACACAGCACGCTAACAGAAGTTAGGCTTGGTCAGCTTGGCTTGGCTTGGGGCGTTGTCCGTGCAGGGCAGCCGTGGGGAGATTTAAACTGCCACATTCAAAGGCCCACAAAGCGGGCGGTTGTCATTTTGGAACGAAAATTTTTCGTTGTACGTTTTAATCAGTATCAATCAGTAAAACGAAACTTTAAGCGCATGGGTTTCTGTGATGACTTTCATGGGCAATTAAGATTCTTTTGTTATATCTATTATCTCATTATAAACTATTACACTATAACGAGGTCTGAGTGTATACCGTATTTGCATGATTCTACCGCATCCCCGATTGTAACGTGCAGTTATATTACTGCCCAAATTTCCAAAAGAACAACTTGGTGCTGATTCTACTGCACACATCAAGTAATGAAATCTGTGTTGATGCGTATCATGTTGAAATGATGTTATGGGCCATATAAAGGCAAACAAACACCTTTTTTTTATCCTGCTACTGGACTACCTGGACAAAAGGTGGTTGAGCAGAAGCATTGTGACAGGTGTACAGCAAACTGAAAAATGGCAACTGCAAACCAAGGCATAAACAAACGTCGGTTTGATGGCAGTGGGACTAGATACCATGCATTGAGCTTTTTATTTTTGGTACAAATCGGTTTTGTTTTTGATTTTGATAAGAATTATTTATGATTGTAACGTGCATGCAAATTCGAACATACTTTCTATTAAAAAAATGTGTGAAGTAGAATAATGTAAATATGGTGCTTGGTCATTCCTGCAACCACTGTTCCAAACTACAGTTTCAGGAAACATTAATGCTTTGCAGGGGCACCTGTTTCTACAACTAATGTGTGTAGCAGTCAGGTTATTCGCATAATATTTTTGCACTCTTCTAATGAAGGAAATGCCCTCCCCAGGCTAGCTGCCGGTTTATCTTAGTTTCGGTGAATATTGTTGTCTTTCGTGGAGACTGGATGGTCTTACCACGTTTGCATCGTTAGTTATGTGTTCTTGCTTTTTTTTTTTTTTGAAACTGGAAAGTATTCAGTACTCTCAGATATTGAAAGCCTGCTTCTTCAAAATAGTGCTCCATTTAAATATGTTACTATTTTGAAGCCCTTGTTAACAAACACTTATAGCTTTGCCCTAACTGCGCTACTGAAAAGTAACCTTCACGTTTTCCCGCTTTGCAGGGAAAAAGGCACCAGCGTGCGTTGAAAAGTCAAGGCACCATCCAGCAGTCAACCGAGGAGTCCTACGCTGGCTCTGCGATGGCCACGTCATCAGTCGTCGCTCCAACTCAAGTGCCGTCCACGGCGGAAGACCTCTCCTGTGAGTTCTGCGGCATCGTGCTTTTCAAGAGCATGGAGTACAAGGTGCTACACCTGGAGACAGACGCACACCGGAAAAACAAGCAGTGGGCCGTGGCGCAACAAGGGTACAAGGACGAACGCGAAGAGCCGAACCTGAAAAGGCAGAAAACATCCGACTACCAGGAAAGCGAAGTGACCGGAGGTCCTAATGGCGGGTATAACGAGTACGGAGGCTCATACGAGTATAATGAGCACGGAGGCCCTAACGATGGCTACAGTGCGTACGGAGGCCAGTGAAGCCTCTCCGCGCTGCACCGACGATTGGTTCAGTCCAGGTGGTGGTTCGGGCGTTGCTGCTAATTGGACAGATTGATGACCCAAATTGCCTCCCAATGAGTGTGATATGTTGGCACCTGAAAACCCATAAAAATCACTTGTTACCTTAGCTTCAGTGGACTCACTGCATTCTTTTTTCCAGCTTAGTGTGCACGATTTCAGCACATGTGAGGTGGTCCTAGCGTTTGGTTTTACCTGCAGCCGTAAGTGATGGCTTCAATGGATCGGCTTTGTAATGTTCACTTAGGCAAGGCGACAACTGCGGGAAGGACACAAAGCACAAGGATGCAACATTATCATGCCTGGCAAAATCACCAGGCTTCTTTGTGACATCTTGACTGTCCTGCGTGTGTGTGTGTGTGTCTAACCATGTCCATGGCCTACTCCATTAGTATTGCAGTGAAATACATATGAGTGGCTGAAAAGTCTTTGTGGTGTTTGCTTATCTCTGGCTGATGGAGCTGGCATTGTGAAGAATGACTGGTGCAGCTTGGCACCACCTTCTGTGCTTTTATGGATATACAAGCTTTTGTTGCATAGCAGATGTTTGTGCCGTGCTGCATAGCTACAGCTATTGGCCTCGGGATTACTTGTTATCTGAAGCGTAGACTATTATGGGATGAGGTGAAAGCATGCAAGTATTCATCATCATCGTTAGCTTATTATGTCCAATGCAGGATGAAGACATCTCTCAACGATATCCAATTACTTCTGTTTTATGTCAGACGACATCCTGTGCCTGAAAATTTTCCACCTTCATGGCACGACGTAATTTTCTGCCATCCTCAACTGCGTTTCTACTCTCTGGGCAAGCATTCTGCAACTACAATAATTATCAGTTCAGGAAGTATGTTAATCAGAAATGTGTTCTGTGTCACTTCCTTCCATTCCAGTGAACACCCGCTGCGGTTGCTTAGTGGCTATGCTGCTAAGTACAAGGTCGCGTGATCGAACCTTGGCCATGGCGGCCGAATTTTGTTGGGGCAAAATGCAAAAAAACCTGTGTCCTTAAATTTAGGTGCACGTTAAAGAACCTCAGGTGTTCCATATATTCAGGAGTCCGCCACTACAATGTGCCTCATAATCAGACGGTGGTTTTGACACATAAAACCCCGTAATCTATCTCCATTCCAGTGAACCACAGGTACCTGTGTGGTTACAGGTGTAACATGTAGTTCTGCCCACCACAACCACATGCAAGGAAGCTGATGTGGTTAGCACAGTTTGGCATTTTGAAATGTTTGGTGGATCATCCTTCTAGCACATGGATTCCAGTGGATTAACATCTGCTAGTAAGTCTACTGCGAGATCTTGGGAGATACTACCGTATTTACCCGTATAATTATTGCACTTGCGTAATGATCGCACCCCTGAATTTTGTCGTCAAAATTCGATTTTTTTTCTTTCCCGTGTAATGATCGCAACCTGAACTTGTTGCAGCAATATGTCATGTGCCAAGTCTAGCTAATGATGATCAAGCTTACCATCTGTCGAATGCTACGCGAACGACTTTTGAAGACATACCAAGCGGTCTGCACGCACCCAACATTCTTAAGCAGATGCCCCATTTCATTCCTTCCATCACTTTCCACACTTCCATGAAAAAAAAAAAAAAAAAGCTACAACCAAACTTGCCTCGGTTTTAGTATTTGTAGGCTTCATAATTGTTTTGGTCAACAACAGCAACATAAAGGGTGCCTTTCGGTTCTTCTCGTCTGCACTTGTGGGCACACAACAAATCGTGAGCAGCAATGATAGTGGCCACGTTTACACTGATATGTTAGAAGTGTAGCCCATTCATACGCCGACGCTTGTAACGCAGCTAAGATATTCGCCCACCCTTAGCGGAGCGTGCCATGTTAGGATAAGAGTAAAGACAAATGCCGCAGTTTCCGCAGCATGCCTGCCATGTGTTTCTATGTCACTGGCAGCTAAGCGCGCCCATTTCCGTTTCTGTCCCCTCAAAGTGGACATGGCTATGTTATTGTCGCAGACTTGGCGATATTAACGATATTATTCATTACTGATATGGAAGAAACTATTTCAATGTGCGTAATGTACTCACGAGAAGAACAATAATCGCGTTCGGCGCGTTCGGCTTGCTCCGCCGGCCGCCATTATTGTTTTGGTGTCCCGCACTGAAAGCGGCAGCCGCCTGCTTGACATCTCGCAGCAAATGCGGGATGAAAAAAGAAAATGTTTCTTTTTGTGGGAAATTTAACCTGTGTAATGATCGCACCTCTAAATTTGCATCAATATTTTTGATCAAAAAAGTGCAATCATTATGCAAGTAAATAAGGTATGTTAGTTGCTCCTTGCATATTTTTGCCAACATGTGGAGTAAATGTGTCAGGAAACAAACTAAATATGAGGGATGTTCTATGTTATCATAAAGGCAATACATTTTCATTGCATACGTAAACACACCATGGTTGTGTTGCGGGTGCGTAAACAGGCTGAGCAATACTGCAGAAATATCCCTGCATCCTAAGCTTAAATGTAGGAAAAGGACAAGAAAATTGAGGTAGCATTTCCTGAAACAATAAATATCACTGTCTTCTATGACATTGCTGATGCCTACTGCAAGAACCATGGTGCAAGGGAAAGGCTCTTTGCCGGTTCCCCTGTCCACCATGCAGCATGAAGCCCAAATGCAGCTCCACATCAAAGAAGCTTATAAGAGGTTGTTTATCCTCATCTCTAGATGTAGGTAGTACATAGGTAGAAAAAGAAGGAATGAAATGTTTCTTGACTAAAAGCTTCATAAGGATAGTTCTTGATTAATTAGTAATTGGTTTTCTCAAACAATTCATCACTGGAAATTTATTCTAGAATACCAAAAACATTACTGTAAGCTATGCGCTAACTTTTCCGCACTTAGAAGTTTGAGGTATCATATTATGGGGGGGGGGGGGGGGAGCGTGGCAGAAGTGATACGTTTGGCATTTTAGGGTTAAAGAGCAACATAATTCCATTCAAGCTAGAACATTATTGCAGAAAAGATATATATTTATTCATTTGGCCGAATAGGGCTGATTACTAGAGAGAAAAAGGAAGGATAAGGTTGAAATGTCCTTTTTCTGAATTTACTGCCAAAACCAAGGCACCAACAGCACGAATTGGCACTAAGGTTGGCGCTGTGAATTACATTGTGTTCAATGTGATATAGTCCTTTCTGGTCGATAAATGATTAACTACGTTCCGTGTCATGCTTAGCATGCAACACTCTGAAAGCTGTGTGTGCAGTTAGGTCATCAAAAAGTATCGCTGCACATTTCGTAGTCTTGTGCTTTAGCAATCTAGCTCTGCGTCAGAAGGGTATGAATTTGATGCCTTGGATGGATAATGTTTTATTTTAAATGGACATTTGATTATTTTCCTCAAATTTTTCCATGGCCTCTTTCAACCGTCGTGCCAGATTTCTGCAATTATATACAAAACCGCAAAGCCTATACAGCTATTGGCCAGTCAGCTTCACCGTTCGCCAACACTGTATGCCCAAGCATGCACGTGGGGCTGCTGCAAAGTTCTGCAAATTAAAACTGCAGAAGTAAGCACCACAAAGCAAATTCATCTAAACAACTTATTAGCAACCGTATAACACGGTTTATTCATATGTAAGAGTTAAACCTAGTTTCATTTGCTACTGAGCTTCTATAAGGAAGAGTTTCAGAAATAAATTTGCTACAAAAAACACCAAACTATTGCTTAGTGCAAACGTGTCACTGTAAAATGTTTATCTAGGCTTCACAGTAAGGGATTATACAGTTGAACCCACTTATAACGATACCAGTCTAAACAATATATCGGTTATAACAATGAGGAGCTGCTGCACAGTCAACTTTTGTATGTTTTCCATGATGAGATAACCCGCTTACTACAATGCCCAAACGCCGCATTATTGGTTATAACGAAGTCTGGCTGCTAGATGTCAGAGTCGAAAGGTAATGCAATGCGAAATCCTTGAAAAGAAAAAAGAAAGAACGAGAAATTCGAGCTGCTGCATGATGGGTCGCTGCTTCAACAGCCGCTGTGCGCTCATTTTCCAGCCATCCCTGCGCGCCTCTCTTCCCTTTCCTTTCCACCCCTTCGAACACGAATGGGCTGTGCTCACAGGTCTAAGCCGCCCCACCCTCCAAAACACGAATGGAGCATGCCAACTGTGCTGCTCGCAGATTGCTTGCATGTTGCTCGCTTGCTCCTCATCCAGCGCAGTTCTGCAAACAGCTCAATCACTCACATTCGTCTTTGTTGGTTGCGTCAAAATCGTTCCTGCTCACCTGGTTTCACAGCCTCCTTTGACCAACAGTTGGTTTGATCCGCCGCTGAAATGGAAGATGGCTGATGCACCCGCTGATTATCTGCAATGCGTGACGTTGCCGGTGAAAAGAAAGTGCACGGCTATAGATTTGGAATCTAAGTGCTTCTAACCGATGAGGTGATCGTCGCGAACATGCTTACATCAGGTAGCGACAGCGACAACGCCAGTGATGACTCGGTAGGGCAGGCTGCCTCAATGTCCTCCTCACAGGAGGCCCGGCAGATGATTCAGTTTCTCCGGGGCTTTGTTTTCACGAGGAACCTTCCACTGCACTACGTGTAGCACATGGATTCCTTGGAGACGGAAGTTGACAAGCTTTGCGTACAGCATGCAAGGCTGACGGACAAAGGGTTTTCCGATGCAAGCCAGTGAGAAGCACATGGCAAGATGCTTGTGGCGATCTCGCCTCAGCATTTCTTCTGGATTTCTCAAGCTGACAGGTGGCTGCAACAACCATCTTGCATTTTTTAAAAGGCGCCTTTTGGGGGCCACCAAAGCAATGCCTCTGTGCTGTTCGCATATCACTTGCAACCAGTCACCCCTCTTTGCACTTGTTATAGCAGTGCCATTCTTTAACGCCGATAGCCGTGGCTTGTTACACGTGATCGGAGCGCCCAGGAAGTAGAGTGAACACAATCAGCAGCCAGATCGAGGAAGGTGGTGGGGAGGGGCATTGGCCTCCCCACCATTAAAGTTTTCTCGCATCAGGTCTGCCATCCCCCCCCCCCCCCCCCTATATCACCCGCCGTGGTTGCTCAGTGGCTATGGTGTTGGGCTGCTGAGCACGAGGTCGCGGGATCGAATCCCGGCCACGGCGGCCGCATTTCGATGGGGGCGAAATGCGAAAACACCCGTGTGCTTAGATTTAGGTGCACGTTAAAGAACCCCAGGTGGTCAAAATTTCCGGAGTCCTCCACTACGGCGTGCCTCATAATCAGAAAGTGGTTTTGGCACGTAAAACCCCAAATATTATTATTATTATCCCCCTATATCGATTTTTTTCATGCAACCTGGTTATTGCTATTATCGGTTATAACAATGGAATTTTCATGCCACTTGAATATTGTTAAAAGTGGGTTCGACTATACACCCAAGCAGGTGCTGTCAGACTCTGTTAGGTTGGAGCAAGGTTGAGTAGAAACCTAAGGGTGGCATTGCCACTTGTTATTTGTATCTGCAGTATCTTCTGGCTTAGAAAGTACCCTCTCACTATGAGGGTGCCTGGTGGGCTATTGGAGAAGTGTAATTTGTGAATACTGCTAAACTAAGCACTTTTTTTAGTGTCATGAACTGTTGAGGTTTTTTGCCGTGGTCTGGAAGTCTGGCGTCATACAGAGGCTCGAGCTCTTGCCTACGGCGCCGGTGCCTCTAGAAAACGGGTAGCTGGGTTATGCTACTGAGGCATCACACAGAGGCTAAGCTGACTCACGCCACCATCTGTATTTCCATGAAGACAGTTGTTTGCTTGGTGAACAGTCGGAGGACAAGCGGTTGGCAGAATGAACAGGGAGTTTATACACATTTTTAGGGAATAAATTAAACATGTTGTTACGAAGCACAGCCAGCTGAGGACAGTAGAGAGGATGATGATGCTCGACGACGTCATGTGGACTGTCTTTCATCTTGTATGCCACTGAATGCTTTGTAGATACCCTGTAAATATATTTATACCTCTCTCTTCCCCGTAACGTTTTGGTGGAGCTCGTAGGCTCTCCAAGACGCATGACAGAATCATGCTGCGTGTGCTCCTTGGCTGCATCGGCAATGCCAGCTCAAGGCTAGAATGCTTCGGGTACATCGACACATGCACCCACTGTCATCGTGGCACAATCGCGCGACCCAGGAATCTTTTCTGGCACGGACAATATCAACGTTGAAGATTGACTTCAACTGTACGAACGGGTTAGCATGCGCAATCACTGGGCCAGGCCATGATGCTTGTTAACCTAATCTTTTACTTTGTGGGAACAGCCTGCGTCTGGTTTGAGACCCACAAAGAGGAACTCATCAGCTGGGACTTTGGGTAGCAAAAGCTCACTGATTTGTTTGGCAAGCTTGTTGGCTGCTGGCGTGCTGGAGAGAAAGACCATGCGTGCACAGTTCAGACTTGCACTGAGTCATATTGACCTATATTGAGGACGTGCTTGCGCTATGTCACAAGGTTGAGAGGAAGGTGCCGGAAGCGGGAAAGGTCGCTTATATCGTCAAAGGAATCACTGATGACACATTTACTCTCCTTGTCTTCGAGAACACTTTGACAGTGCAGGACATCATTGCTGAATGCCGCTGCTTCAAAGAAGCCAAAAGCCGTTGCATTGCCCGCCACTTTTCTCGTCTTCCTAAATTGGCTGCAACATCTACCTGCGAGGACCTCTGTCTCCCACCTGTGCCAGCTGTATCTGACAGTATTGTGCGCATGGTCTGCCGGGAGAGTGAAGCTGCCTCTCCAGTTCCTCCCCAGGTTGACGCCCCAGACAATGCCCACGCAACAATATCCCTGACCCAGACTGTTGTACGGCAAGAATTGGCCAACGTCGAACTCCAGTAGGCCCAACTACCGCTCTCCTGGCGTACCCGATCTACCACGAAGTTCGTACGCTCATCCTCATTATCGAAACCTGGAAGAATGGCACACTTCTGATAAAAAGCCTATGTGCTTCTGTAGTAGACGCATTGGGCATATTTCCCGCTATTTTTGCAATTCTTGGAACTCTCAGCCTTGGCTGAGCTTTCGAAATACCTGGTGCCCACCTTGTTGTCCCAACTTGCCAACACACATCGAAGAAGACGCTGTTCCAACATCTTTGCTCGCACGACCAAACTGTTCTCCTTTGCCATGCCCATGTCTTTCTCGTTTGCCTGTGTGTCGTCGCTCTCCGTCTCTTCCTTACTCGCACTGCTCCTTTGGAAAACTAAGGGGTGCAGCACAGAGAGATGAACCTGCCATGACGACCTGACCCGAATTTCCTCAGCTTACATTGCCTGGCCATCATGACCTCATCAACGTGGACTTGGGCAGTATACCTGTAATAGCACTGATTGACACAGGAGCCCACACATCGGTTATGAACTCTAACCTCTGTATGTGCCTAAAGAAAGTCCTAACTTCTGCCCCGCTCGCTGTCGTCCAGGTCGCCAACGGTAGAACTTCAGGTTTCACTGGGATGTGTGCCACCAGTGTCACTGTAGCTGGATGCCATACTTTCTTTTGTGTTACACTTTGGAGTAGTGCCTACACGAAATCATCTTAGCCCTTCATTTTCTTTCGGCACATTCGGCCGTTATTGACTGCTCTGCAGATGACCAACTCGCCCTACCGCATGCTGTTGACCCTCCTCATCCTAGGCCGAGTCGACTATGTTCCACCGATAATGTTTGCCAACTTTACCGAGTCGTGACCTATGTTGCCATTTCACCCGGTCCATTTGTTGCCGATGGCGGTTACATTGTGTCGCCCAATGCCACTGCCCTCCTGTTGCAGAATGTCGCATTCCTACACACACTCGTCTGTATAAAAGGCAATGCCACCTGTCTTCCTGTGGTGAATTTCGGCCTCTGTCCTCAAGTGCTACCTCAGGGCAGCTCTCTTGCAACCTTGGCCCTGGCTTGCGACTACCATATATCTGCCTGAACTAGTGATACTGTGTTGCCTACCTCTGTTGGTTTGGGCCCTACAACCCGAGTGTTTGAACTTTTCACTACAGTGGCCACTTTTGGCCTGGCCCACCATACGGACGCACTTCGTTGTCTTATCGCATCGTACCAGGACATTTTTGATCTGTCACCGGCCACTGGGTCAAACGTCAGTTGCTAAACAGCGGATACACACCAGCGACGCCAGTCCGTTCCACCGATGGCTCTACTGCATCTCCCCTACCGAGCGGCAAGTCATAGAGAAGGAAGTTGACAAGATGCTTGCCTGAGATATCATTGAGCCTTCCTGTAGCCCTTGAGCTTCCCCAGTCGTGCTCATTAGAAGGTTGATAGCTGGCACTTCCGTGTCAACTATCGCCATCTCAACAAAGTAACCAAAACAGATGTGTATCCGTTGCTGTGGAAAGATGACACCCTTGATTGTTTATATGTTACAAAATATTTTTCTTCGAGAGACCTTCGCTCCCGGTACTAGCAGATTGGATTTGACATAGACTGTGAGAAGACCACTTTTATTACACCTGGTGGCCTCTATCAGTTTAAAGTGGTGCCGTTCAGGTTATGCAATGGCCCGGCTACATTTGCAACTATGATGAACGCTCTCCTTCGCAGTTTTAAGTGGTCAATCTGCCTGTGTTACCTCGATGACGTTATTGTATTTTCACCAACTTTTGCCACACACCACGACTGCCTTTCAACAATTCTTCCTGTGTACTGCAAGGCTGGGCTTCAGCTGAATTCATCAAAATGTCACTTCGGCTGCCGGCAACTTACTGTGCTAAGACACCTCGTTGATTCTTGTGGCGTCTGTCCCGATCCCAAGAAAGTTCGCGCTGTCAAGAATTTCCCCGTGCTGGCCTGTGCCAATGTTGTTTGAAGCTTTGTGGGTCTCTGCTCATACTTGCACCGGTTTGTATGCAGCTTTGCTAACATTGCACATCCTCTCACAGAAATTCTCAGGAAAGACATGGCTTTTGTCTGAGGTCCGGAACAAGCTGCTGCGTTCACTGAGCTTACCGTGCAGCTCGCTTCGCCACCAGTTCTCGTCCATTTTGACGTGACCACTCCAACGGAAGTTCGCTCTGATGCCAGCGGTCGTGGAATCCGTGCTGTTTTGGATTGTCGCCAGCAAGGTTCTGACCATGTTACTGCGTATGCTAGCTGTCTTCTGTCCCAAGAAGAGTGCAATTACTCCCATTACTGAATGCGAGTGTCTTGCTTTCATTTGGGCAATGGGTAAATTTCGCCCTTACTTGTAAGGCCGCCCATTCACAATTATTTACAATTCACCATCATGCCCTATGCTGGCTTTCATCCCTACAGCCTCCTGCTGGATGTCTCGGTTGGTGGGCCCCACGACTCTAGGATTAATACACAGTTGTGCACAAGAGTGGCTGATTGCATGAACACGCTGGTTGCTTGTCGCGTCATCCAGGAGACCCACCGGAGTTTCCCGACAACTGTGAGTATACCTGCGTGCTGTCGCTTACTGATCTCCAGAACATCGGAGATAGTAATGTCATGACCCCTACTTGCAAGACGTCATTCTTCGGCTGACTTCTGAGACACTTTCTCCTTCCTTGTGCATGTTTGTGCTGCAGGATGGCATCTTGTGACGTTACAACATGCACCCTGACGGTCCTGAACTGCTCTTGGTTATTCCCACACATATACGTCTGTCTTTGCACTGCTGCACAATGTTCCTACCACATGTCACCTCAGAGTCTCTAAGATGTGTGATTGTGTTCGGCATTGCTTCTTGTGGCCCGCTATTCACCGTTCCATCTGCCGCTATGCTGTTTCCTGTGAACAATACCACCGCCTCATGAAACCGCCAGTACTCCTAGCTGGCCGCCTTCAACCCCTTGACGTACCATCGGAGCCATTCTTTAGCGTTGGTCTTGACCTTCTTGGCCCTTTCCCGCTATCTGCTTGTATAAATAAGTCTATAGCAGTCGCTACCAACTACATGACCTGGCACTCCTTGACAGCTCCTTACAGACCTGGGCCTTTGACAGCCTTAACAGAACTGTCAAAGGCGGGCTTGCTATGTATGTTTCTGCCAACCATCATGACTGGGACGTCACTCTGCTCTTTGTACCATTTGCCTGTAATTCCTCCCGACATGAATCTGCAGGCTTTTCTCTGTTATAGGTCTTGCACAGAAGAAACCCCATGCTGCCGTTTGACACGCTCCTTCCCACCATTCTCGACACGTCAGAGTATGCCTGTGACGCCATCTTCAGAGCTGTAGAGGCACGTCAGATTGCCTGCCTGCGCCTTACCATTTCACAGGAAAAGGAACGACGCTTCTTTACTGCCCGCCACCACGATGCCCAGTCTAACCCATGGTGATATGGTTCTTCTTTGGTCACCGTCACTACGAGTCGGCCTTTGCAAAAAAGTTGATTTTACCTTATGCTCGCCTGTACCGTGTCTTGTGCCAAGTGACCGATGTCACATATGAAATCACGCCTCTTGATTCCGCCATATCTCGACCTTCCACCGATGTCATCCACATCACCTTCCTCAAGTGATACCACTCGGACTATCTAGCGAGCACTGGGATGGCGCCTTCTCTACTAGAGGTCATGTTACCAAGCACAGCTAGAGATGAAGCTGAGGATAGTACAGAAGGCGACGATGCTCACTGATGTCGCGTGGACTGTCTCCCATCTTGTATGCCAGTGAATGCTTTGTAAATGCCGTGTAAATATATTTAAATCTCTCTTATCCCCATAACAGTATTTACAGGTTAAGGCATGCTCATACTGGCAGAAGCACATGTTAAATCACAGTACAAAGCTACAATTTGTTTTCCTGTGAGCACACTACACAATGTCAGAGCACACATCTAGTATGCAAGGTGCTTTCTTAAACAGCCCCCAGTCCTCACTGATAACTAGCTGTGGAAATAGGTCATGTCATCATTGGCCAATGCGATGGTACGTAGCAGTTGCAAAGCGCTGCCTCCGGGAATTAGAAGACCCCACAAAGCACACACGCGCTGTCCCTAAGATGATCGTGCAAATGACATAGCCAGTACACCATACTCATTGTCCAAGCAATGACAGGGAGCGTTGAACAACACAAGCTCGCCAGGAGGAAAGCCCTTCCCCAAAATGCCCAAAAACTTCTTGACTGGCTTGATGGGTTGGCATAACGCATAACACTTGGCGTCGGTAATTATGCAGCAGCCTCTTGCGTGCGGTGGGCTTGGTGCTTGTTCAACACGCCTTCCTTTTTCTACTCCTTGGAGTGGGACCTTTCGCAGCAGTCCATGGAAGCCTCCTGTCGCCTTGTTTTCATGGCCAAACGCTGCCATAATTTGCACTCAATGGTGCCCAAACCTTGAAAGATGAGCTTAACAACGTCGTGGAAGAGTCGCTTGGGTAGAATAGAGATGCGCCGACCTGTAGAAGTGCCGAATTTGTGAGCACCTTGGTGCTCATGTTAGCCTAGTGGTGTGCTGCTCATGTCATTTTGATGACGCCAGGAGCCACCCTCCAGCCAATGCTCCAAATGTAGCAGTAGTAAGCGTGAGATAGCTTTAGCCATACTGCTACATCTCTTAAATTACTGCTATGGTTTTTGCCACCTGCCAGCTTTGCATACTACCTTAGCTGCACTGCTCATGTGTTTGGCACGGCTTAGCGAGTGTGCAAAAGAGGCTTATAGTAGAGGTGATGGAGGTAAGAACAGAGGCAGTAGTTGTATGCTGAACTTATTGTTGACAAAGCTGCTGGTCAGGTGGACTTGGCCATGAAATAGTATATATAGGAGTTTACTTGGAAAGCGTTTTGGTATACTTGGACCTTCCATTTCTTTTTTAAAATTAGTGACAATGCAAAGTCTATCACCTTTAAAATGCAGCAGTGTTACTGTTATGCCCCCCTTTTATTTATACGTCATTTTCTATTTGTTTGCTTCCTCGTGTGGATGCCTGCCATTATACTCGCATCATATAAATGCAACACAGTGCCGATAGTGCACAAAACATCCACTCCTGCTAGTGCTAGACAAATTGCCGACGTGTTTCGTTCCTGCATAAAGAAACTAAAACTGACGAGTGAATTTTCTAATTAGAACAAACTTTGGTTCCTTGACCTAGAACTTTTCCTCTGACCATGTTTGCTGGCAGTCTGCTACCTGCTCCAAGTAGAACCTCTTAGCTTGCAGCATGGTGCATTCAAAGCTTGTGAAGTGTGCGATTGCCAAATCTCGTTTAGAGGCTGCCTTGTCGAAGTCGTGCCTTCACACACTATGCAGTGGTTCCGATTCCCAGCTGCTGAGTCTGTGAAGGGAAAGCTACTCAGACAATTTACCGTCTAGCATTGCCAAATGTCTTTTAGCAGACTTAAAGGAGCCAAACCCTGACAAACATAACAATAAGAAGGAGAAAAGTTTGCATTCAAGAACAATGGTCATTCCTTATTTCCATTGAGTTTCTCATTATAACAAATGGGTTGCATGTAAGGCAGGCATCAGAGCTGTATTTTTGGCAAAAAGACAAGTCCTGCAGTATGTGGCAAAAAGCAAACAGGGAAGGCACGAGGCCTTGAACATGTGAAATGCAAAAAATCACAGGCCTGAGCTGTATACCAAGCACAGTCGCAGTGGAAGCTGGAGGAGTTGTTCCATAGGAACTCCATTTCCAGCAGCAAGCACTATAGGGTCTTTGTGGTGAAGTCTCTGCGTCGTTTTAGTGAGAACGAACTGAGCTGTCCACCTGGCGTTGACGGCAAGCTATGGTTTGTGATGCTTGTCGGAAGGCGGTCTGTTCAGCCTGACATTGTCTGGTTGTAGCTGTGCGAGTTCTACGATTGTAAGGTTTGCTTCTTCAGCAGCGGTTCGTAGCTTGCGATGACTCGCCATAAGGTGTAGCAACGTGTAAACGCAAGTGTCAAGGCTATGCGGAGCACATGTCGCATTCCTTGTCCCCTGGCACAATACGGTGATGATAATGATGATGATGATTTATTGGCATCGCCTTTAATGTCGGACGGTGACAAATAGTCACCTAGCTCGTTTGAGTTAACCAGGTCAACATGCAACATGCTACTGCCACATGTTGGGACACCTGGTGTAATACAACGCAGCTGCATTGCAAGGCTTGCATGTATCAACGCTACGCGCCGCACATGTCACACTGTGTGACAAGTGCCATATTTGTATGCTGCTGCTGCTGATGATGATTTTTGCATGCCCTTTGAAATGTGGCAGTGGCAGTCACCTAACCAGCTTGATCTGTTCAGGTATGCTATATATGTTTTTCATTCTGGCATTTATATAGATTTGCTTAATCTTGTTTTTCTTCCTCAAGACAAACCATTCATTTCTTGGCCAATCCCCCAAAGTGGGTAGGAGCCACTTGCATGGTAGAAAACCCAGACAACCTTGTAACACTACCTATGCAACTGCGATATGGCGTGCAACCTGGTGCAATAATATGCAGATCCAATGCAAAGTGTGCACATATCGACACTGCATGGTTTGCATCTTTCATCACGTGATAAGTTGCACGATATGATGCTAATGATGATGGTTATGATTATTTATTGGCATCCCGTTTGAAATGAGGTGGTGAAACTGTAACCTAGCCTGCTTGATTTAATTTGGGATGCGACAAAAGTGTATCATGCATGCGTGATGCCTGCCTGTGGCTCTTTTTCGTCCTCGACACTATCCAACCATGTTTTGGCCAATCCCCCACAGTGGGTAGGAGCCTGGCGATAGCTGCGGTAGACACCAGCGGCAGCGGACAACATCGCCTACTGAAATGGCTACTGGAATTAGCCACTAATAGCTTATTGCTGTAAAAAGTTTGTTGATTGCTGCCACAACATAGCGTATTAGATTCCACTCTCGTGCGGTCGATGCTGCATTGACCAAACTGGCCGTTGTGTAAATGGCCGCTTCAGAGAAACATTCCAATTTAATGAAGGGGTGTGTTGGCAGCCACCTAGCCATGCATAGCTCCCGTTGTGGTTGTCGTGCATTATTTAATCAATGCAAAATACTAAGGCGCTATGGTGACCAGTGCACACGTGAGATATAAGAGGCCTTTTGCATCGTTAAAAGAAGGCGATATGTGCATGAGTGTGCCTTCGATATCGCTCCTCACCAAGCAACTTGTGTACTTTGTATGTGGATGATGGCGACCATCTAGTCGGGATGTTTCTATATTCTTCGTCATGGCTACCTTCCTGACAATGTATTCCTACTATGGTACGTTCTCCTCTCCCTCCTGCCTATTCAAGCTCCTATGTATATTGCTGTTTGTGCAATCAAATATTGGCTGAAAGTTAGTGCTTCGTCTGTCTCAGTCCCGTCCCGTTGTTTGCGCTGTTACTCATTTTCTCCAGACATGTACCAATCGACCCAAGTTAGCATGTTATTGCTTCATTGTTTTGTTGTAATTGCGTGGTCGAAATGCCACTCAGCATTCTACATGCTTCCACGAATGAAATGGATCTGACTATTCAGTCGTGTTGGAGCAGCACCGCAATTGACACTACCTGATTATTTCTAAAACTCCTGCATGCTCATTAAGGTTAGGAGTGTGCGAAGAGTGATTTTTGAGATTGAAAAGAAATCGAATAGCACTAGAAGCACATTGAATAGGGAATAGTTTTCAAATAACAGCTGTTATCACAATTATTATAAAATGGTGTTCACATCCCAGTATTCTTAAAGTTAACAAGTTTTATGTCATTGCATAGTACTTTATGAAGAAGTGTTTATTAAAAGCACAAATGGAGCATTAGGAGCAACTAGTAGTTTCTTCACATGTGCAGTGTTCTTCAGAGAGCACGAATGATCGCTATACAGCCTGTAAAGTATGACTGCCTAAGTCTTGTATCCTGCTCCACCTTGCAAGTTCTTGTATTTTATGTCCAGTATGCTCGCCGGGGTGAAAATTTACTGTACTTTTGCTTTAATTTAATGTTTACTTTGGCATTTGGAAATATTTGGAAAGTATTACAACAATATGCGCATTTACGAATAGGGACTATTGAATTAAAATATAGAATTGAATGTTACACTACTCAAGTCATTATTTGAAAGTTTCGAATATTTGTCAACCCCTAATTAAGGCGCACGTATCAGATTGCAATGCGTGAAAATATGTACCCTATGGACATTCTAGGTCTACTTGTCTGTATACTATCAAGAATGGCATAAGTTCCTTAAGAAATAGGAAACTCTTGCACTATTGTCTACAGGACCTGCAACTAAGGCAGTTCATTGAGCGTGGGAGTGATAGTTAGTGCATGGATTTGTCTGAGCTTTGTCATCGTGGCTTCAAACGACCTTGCTACTTTGCAAATTGATCATTTTTGACAACATATTGCATCATAAGTGCCCCGATACTCAACATTTATTCACGTGTACAGAGACTGCCTTGCTTTGTTTAGAAAGCTGCAAGTCTGTAAATTTAGAAAGGAGAGCATAATAAATAATGTTGCAACAATGCTTAAAGCCACCAGCATGTAGATAGACAAATCTGTATACTAACCGCATGGAGAAACCTTGCGTTAAGCTTAACATCATTCCCATGGCAGTCGACTGATTACAGTGCCAGAGTTCCCTGCAGTAATTTTTGTAGGAAACTATCGGCCACGGAAGAGGAAAGAAGTAGGAGGGAGCATTGCGCAATGCAATTGAAGCCTGTTGAATCTGCTTAAAGGGACCCTGGAATGATTTTGACGATATTTTACAAACATACTGAGTCGTTAGAGTAGGGCCTTCTGATCATTAATTGGTGCATCTAAGTGCTCTGCGTAAAGCGTGCAATTTATTATAAGGTTTTAAAGATGTACATCGCTGTCGATCGCAGCACACTGCTCGACAGAATTTTCAGCTGCCCCTACCCATAAGACGTAAATCACCCAATTGACGTAGGTAGGGCGAGCTATACGATTGGCTGCCCAGGGTGCGTCATCGATTTTTCCACCTTTATGGTGAACAAATGATGTTCGTAATAGTTGGAATGTTAATTAGTTTCTATAAAAAGAAAGCAACAGAAAGAGAATGCACAAGAACAATTTCTCACTACACTTAAGCACTTCCGGCACACAGCCAGCGTCGTCTGCTTGCATTACAACGTGCTCCATTTTGACGAGAGCTCCGCGGTCAGAGTCGGTCTCAGTCTTTTCGCAAGCACTATGATTCGACTTTGTTGCGTTGTGGACTGCAAACGTAGCGACTGGAAATATGTCAAGCTGCGACATCGTGTCCCTCTGCTAGGCGGCAGACGAGCGGACTGGCTGCAGCGCATCGGACTGTCGCTATCCGATCGGCGCCATGATTTGCGCGTTTGCGGCCGTCACTTTACACCGGAAGACAATAGCGTTTCACGAGTCCTGTATTAAATGCAAGCGCAAGGGGACAGGGCCTGGCCGTTTGACAGTGTCGTTTCACGGGATGAGCAGAAGCGCAAATGTGAATGGTCTGCACGGTGCAGCCACCTGGTGGCATAGAGCTCAACCACACACAGTAGCAGTAACAAAATGTATTCTTTGCTGCTGGTGTAAATTTTTCGCAGGAATGTAATCGTTAATGCATTGCTTTTGTAAATGTTTAAAATGTTTTACACTTGGTTCGAGCAATGTTAGCTCTTTGTTTGGCTGGTTAAGCGCTGGGCCTACGGGTGGCTGGACTGTGGAGACCGATCAGGCAGCGCACGTAAGTCTACGCTAAAGTTCCTTCATCAGCTTGAGTTTATGCCTCCATCGTTTCGTCGAAACGCCCAGCTCGCCTATTGTTACCGGAATACTAGACACGTTCGGCGCTGCGACAGAATGCTTGCAACGCGCGCTGCTTCGATCGCTCTCGCTTGGGGTCTACTGCCAAGCAGCTGGCGGAGCGGTTGGAGAGGCTTCGCGCGCTCGTTCCTAGAGAACCGGAAGTCGACAACACGATGTGCCATCATGACGCAGAGCCAGTGAAGGCGGAGCTTAGCCCCGATCACTCGGCGAACGAGTTGAGAAAATTCATGACTATGGAGGAGGGTAATTTGTAATCGCCCGTAGCCCTCTTTATATGAGACGTTTCTCCCAAATTGTGGTGAGAACGATTAACTTTAGCTGTTCCCTACGTGTCTACAAGATTCGTCCGAACCGTTTCGGGAGCCCTTTAACGGATGATCATGTCACGGTAACTTTTAGTGTCTTCAACCACTGCGCTAACTGCGCTCAGAGTAGGCACTTCTGAAAAGAACAGGCGCTACAGCAACGTGCAGCTGCTGAGCTCGCACATTCCAAAGATGCTGAATGTAACGGATAGACTCGTGTAAGGGCCGCACGTTTTCACAATTTTGGTGAGGTGCGGTCCTTACACAGGACCGAACCTTCTCGTAAAAATGGTGCCGGCGCAGTCTTGTGCACACAACGGATCCCTGGATGTACCTTGCATCAGAGGTCAACGCGCAGCTGTCGCCGTCTAGTAGCGGCATGTGGAAGTACGCAGCGAGCGAAAATTCAGCGATGTGCGCGCGCCGCATCGGCGTAATGAACGCGATCGCTTCTCCGTTGAAATTTCTTTTCCCAATTTTTTGGGCTGCCAAGTTGGAGGTGCGGCCCTTGCATGGGTGCGGCCCTCACTTACTCGAATCTAACGGTATACGTTTAAATATCAGTTGCTGAAGTTGCGAAAAAACATTTCGGGAAGAAATGTGCACAAAGCGGCTGGTATGGCCACGGCCGCTGGATTAAAAAATAAAGATGCGCCCTGCTGCGTGCACTGAAAACGCTGTCATCCGCCGCGGAACCACCAGTCGGGGATTGGTGTCTGAGATAGGCATAGAAAATGGGCGCGGAACGCGCTTCGAACGGTGTCGCCCGTGCGTTCCGTCCCTGACCGCTAGCGCCGTTCGGCCCAGCCGAGCGGCCGAGAATGCAACTACGGTTGAAACGATCGCTGGCATTGCAGTCCGCCTGACGTGGCAGGCCGCACCTTTTTTATCCAGCGGCCATGGTATAGCACTCGAATGCCATGAACCAAGCTTATTGGTTCACGGTATATATGGTGCGTCGCTTCAGGAGTGGACGTTTTGTGCACTATCGGCGCTTTGTTAGATATATATGATGTGCGCATTATGGGATGCACCTGCAGAAGGAAGGAAACAAATAAAAAAGGAAACAGTAACACTGCTGCATTTTAAAAGCGATAGACCATTGTTACAAATTCTTAAAAATACCACGCAGAATCTCCCGTGGGAGTCATAAATATGATATGGAAGCATTTCTTAGTAATGACATAGTGTTTCGTGGTCGTATGCTGGTGCGCTTCGTGTAATTGCGAGAACGACCGCGACAGAATCGTGAAACGGAGAAGCGCGCTTACAACACCGAACTGTTAAGTGAGACCTGCACGACACGACTATGTAGAAGAGGCGAGTAGAAGCAATGTTCACTCGTGGTGCGTGTTGCTGTAGTTCCCCGCTCTCAATAGCGTCGTTGAGTTGTTTCTGGCGTAATCTGTATTGACGCCGACACCCCGCATTTCTGCGTTTCCATTCTTCACTAAGCGGCCGCGATCGTCTTGGCGCCATTGCGGAAGTGCTACAGCGCTGCGGCGACACGAACGCGGCGGAAGGCGGTGCGACGTAAACTGAGGAGGCAAGCAAAGTACTGCACGTGGCGGCGCCAGATGCGCTGATGCAGTTCCGGTTATTATAAGCCGTTATCGCTCTTTAGCGCCTTACGGGGCTCTTGCATTGCCCGAAGGGCGCTGCGAAAATGGTGCTAAAAAGCGATCTCTGTCCTGAACTGGGTAGTACCAAGCTCGGTCGCCTGCTTCGGAAAGCACGTTTACAATATGGACCTGCCACTTTCGGTTTTGTTGTACCACGACTTGCAGCGAATATCGGGAGCCGAATATTTTTTCAGGGGTGGCACGCTGCGTAAAGGCAATGAATTATGCAACGCCGAATACGCGTACGCCGTTCAAGAAATAAGCGGCGAAGTTTTAGCGCGGTGTGAATCTCAAGTGAAGCGAGTCGCGTACGAAGTTGAACTTCAGGTAAGGTTTGCACGCTGCTAGATTCAGGCGCACAAACGCGAGGAAATGCTTGCTATAAATGAATTCGCAGCAGCGCTAAGCAGACATCATGTGTACGGTACTGCTCGAGCGCACCACGGTACGCGCCGCGACGGCAGCGGTCTTCGACATGCCGCGAAACGGCGGGCCTCCTGCAAACTTTGTTGAATGCATGCCGCCAGACAAGTAGTTTTTCCTGCACTGTAGCAGCGGCCATCTGTCCCTTTAGCAACTGATAAATAACTGATGCAATGCATATGAGCTCGCAGTAACGTACGTGCGAATCGCGCTGTAGCGCGAGCTCGTGCGCTGCTCGCTTGATGTAGCTTTAAATGACAGCGCTCGAACATTGATCTGCTGCAATCAATACTACCTTGCTGCGCTGCCTCAACGTGCTGGCTTGACGTCAAGGATGAGCACATTTAACTCTATAACCTGTGCTGCTCGTAGTGGGGTAGTGGATTGTCACCAAATCAGCCCGACCATTTGTGGTAATTTGCACACACCTGGCCACTTCACCACTTCGCACCAGTCGAATTGTCAATTGTCGCTGTGGCTGGGTCTCGAATCATGAATCACCAGCCATGGCTGCTGCTATGTCGGTCTGCCGTCGGGCCTGTAGGTGCAAAAGACCGAATTTTAGAATGCAGATAATCAAGCAAGCTTCAAGACAGGCGAAGCAGTCAGCATGACGCGAAGTTTCGCTTACCCAGCACCACGAACTGCAGCTATCCAGCGCGCCCGACGCTCCGCTTCGTGAGGCCTTGAAGGAAAACGGTACAATCTGATGTTGGGCTTCAGGCCTTGTTGTTCATGGCAGCCCACGACGCAGCAGTAACGACGGTGACGCTTTTTCGAGGCTGAGCTAGGTCTCTCCGGATCGGCATCGCCGATTCCTTCTGCTTCCAGCATTACGTCCCACGGAGAATCCGTTTTCGTTAAACTATAGGCTGCGGCTGGCTCGCAGCGTGGTCGGCGTGGTCTGTGAGAAGTGACGAGCCTTTTCGCACTCGCAACAGGGCATAAAAAAGTGCGAATCGACGCAAAACTCGGGCTAGAAACGTGCTTCGAAACAGCCAGGGCTCAATACTAAACAAGCCGGTACTACCCAGATAACGTTTCGCGCGCCGCCACCAGGCGCCGCTACTATACCTCAAACTCCAGCGCAAGACGCCCATCCATCCGCGTCGAATCATTTTAATGAACCGTGCTCCGGCGGCGGCTACGTCTGGCGCGGCGGCGCGGGCTAAAGAGATGTGTGATGCCGTCAGAGAGTACCGACTGCTGATAGCTTGGCGCGCTGTGTTCTCGCCGCTGTACTTAGCGTTGGAGACACGCGGGCCCATATCTTGAAAGGGGTCTGCGAAACGGGAAGAGTGCGGCGTTTGCTGAGAGCTCCGTGAGCGCTGTGTTCTCGGCGTTTCGTTCGCCTTCGACAGGCAGCACGAAGGTAAAGTCTCTCGCTACTGCAGGCTCAATCTTGAAAGAGATTGTCTTATATGACGGACGGACGGACGGACGGTTTTCTCTTTGGTTAAGCACATAACTGCTTGCGCGTCTGAAAAATAAATTAAGGCCTAAGTATAGCAAAAACCCTTTCCAAGTAAACAGCTGTATATATTATTTCATGGCCAAGTCGAACTGACCAGCAGCTTTGTCAACAACAACTTTATCATACCACTACTACCTCTGTTACCTCCACCACCTCTACTGCAAGCGTGCTTTGCACAATCATTGGCTAAGCCATGCGAGACGCATGCGCAGTGCAGCTAAGGTAGCTTGCATAAAGCTGCCAGGTGGGCAAAAACTGCATAGCAGTAATTTTAGAGATGTAGCAGTATGCTAAAGCTATCTCAGGCTTACTACTGCTACGTTTGGAGCACTGGCTGGAGGGCGGCTCCTGGCGTCATCGAAACGACATGAGCAGGATAACACTAAGCTAACGTGAGCACCGAGGTGCTTACAATTCCGGCACTTTTACAGGAGGGCGCATCCCTGTTCTACCTAAGTGACGCTCCCACGACGTCATTGTTAAGCTTATATTTCAAGGTTTGGGCGCTACTTAGTGAAAACTGTGGCAGCGTTTGGTCATGAGAACAAGACAACGGACGGATTCTATGGACTGCTGCGAAATATCCCGGAGTAGAAAAAGGAATGCGTGCGTGTTGAGCAAGTGGACCAATTCTACCGCGCCCAAGGGGCTTACACATAATTACCGACGCCAAGTGTTGTGCGTCATGGCAACCTATCAAGCCATGTCAAGCAGTTGTTGGGCGTTTTGGGGAGGGGCTTTCCTTCTGGCGAGCTTGTGTTGTTCAACGCTCCCTGCAATTGCTGGGACAATGAGTATAGGGTACTGGTTACGTCATTTGCACGATCATTTTAGGGGCAGCGCATGTGCTTTGTGCGGACCTTCTCGTCCCCGGAGGCAGTGCTTTGCAACTTCCATACCACCGCATTGGCCAATGATGACATGGTCTGTTGTTTAGCGTTGTTTAGTGCTCGTAATCATGAACCAACCAGCCCAAATGCGTACTCTTCTACAACGAAGGGTGCTTGTGTACGATTTCAATATGACGAAATTTCACCGCAACCGCCAAGGAATACCGAGACAAATGGGAATTTTCGCTGACGCAGGTGGTCAAATGATACAATTAAAAGCAGCTTCTTGGTACGTACCTCACAGATTGCGCGCTGTATGTTTGGGTGCAAGTGAAAGCTTGCGAGGGTGAGCTGAGAGGGATGATGGCTTGATTAGCACAGTCTTCCCGCATGAGCAAGGGGAAATGGGGAGGGGAGCGTGTGAGCTCAGGCGCGCGCATACGAGGAGGGGGAGGGGGTCCCGCTTGGCAGGCGTCTTTTCTAGTGCGGCCGTGACTGCACACAACTGTCAGCGCAGGTAATCTGCCAAGTCTTCAAAGAGGGCGGGCTGAGATGGTGTGGCGTCATGTGCGCTATCTTCCCGTGTGTTTAGTACTGGAGGTTGCGTAATCTCGAGTTTCGGAGATGCATTGAAGCGAAAGGCAGAGGAAGTATTCATTCCCAGCTGTCAGTGCTTTTCATGATAGCGTCATCCCAATGGGCAAGACGCTATTAGCCGCTGGGGTGGAGTAGACGAAAAAGCATACCTAGCTTCGCTTAAAGGGACACTAAAGGTCATCATTAAGTCAACGTGAACTGTTGAAATACCATCCCAGAAACCTCGAAACGCTTGTTTCATGCGAAGAAGAGACTTATTTTAAGAGAAAATGCGTTCTAAAGCGTCCGCGTACCTCTAGCACAGTTCAAATCGCCCGCCCTCCGATCGAGGAGTGGCGACGTCATAGTCTCATAGTGACGTTGCGCCGTCGGTGAGTAAAAGGGCACCTGCAGACGGCGCTACGGATTTTCTGCGCAAAACGCAAACGCGCGGCCGGAAACAGAGCCAAGACAGAGCCGACAGCAGCGCGAAAGCGGAACTATGGTGGCTAGCAGTAGGGAAAGCGCGCGACGATAAGCTGGTTGTTTATTTTATGACGCCGACTTTGACGCTCGTTGCAATGGACGACACTGACAACGACACATTGGCTCGCGATGCTGGGCTCGACTTCAGCGATTTAGGCACTGATGAACGTGACCTGCTGCTGAGGGCTCGCGCTGCCGGCGCCGTTGCGTACTACTACGACGGCAACTGTATGTAATGGCTGTACATATTCGCACATTTGTGGATTTTCCTACGTGAAAACCATATGTCTTCGACCTGCAGTTGTTCTTCGCTTCGGAGAATGCAGGCAAGACCGACGGAACAGCGCTACGGGAAAGCACTGCTTTGAAAGGCACTCCACACGACTTCAGTAAGTCGGCGTTGAACTCGTAATCCTCTGGACGAAAGTGCAGCGAGCACACTATGCGATTTTTCGGCTTTTTGCCAACACGCTGTGGCAGAGGTACGGCACTTAACCACTTCGAATGGAGAGGTTCACTCGTTGGCACACAGTGATAAGTAACGTTGGATTCGCCGCTGCAACTGCTCTTGGCCAAGTTCCGCGGACCGTTCGCACATCCCACCACATCACATGGACGTGGCATTCTCGCTGCTTGTTCCAAATGCAAGTTTCGCGAGCCAGCAGAACCAGCGCAGCACGACGCGATAGTGAAACAATTGAAACTCCAAAGCGCGCGCGGCGCAGAGTCGAGCGAAAACGAAACCTTTCGACCACCCATACTACTGAAGGGTAACGTCAAAATGTTATTTTTTCTTAGAATCGAACAAAAGTAGAGAAATAGTACTTTCTTCCGTCTCATAACCTAATGAAATGATCTTTTTAATACGAGTAGTTGAGTACTAGTGACAAATTATGATGAGAAGTGCCTTCGTCATCGGGATAGTACCGGAATGTCGCTGGGGGATCTCAAATCTTGTCGTGCATTTACCTCAATTTCTCCATTACTAAAGCTCTGTTCGCGATTATATTGACGCCTTAGACGTTCTGGAGCATTGCTTTGTCACTTTAACTTGACTTCATAGTAACCTTTAGTGTCGCTTTAATTCATACCGACGATGTGAAAATATCGTAAACAGGGCGTGAAACCGTATCTTTCGTTGCCGACTCTCAAATTCAACAGAATGAACGTATTAAAGTGAAAGCTTTATTAGCCGCGAACTTGTGATTTCGTCGTGACCGTGCCCCGAGAAGGCACATGACGTCACACCGAGTTCCTCGTGGTTGCGTTTGCCTCCGCTCGCTTCGCCAGCTGCGTCGCATGCCTGATAACATGTCGGAGGATTGAAAAGGAGAGCTCGCGTGCGCCGCAACCACAGTTGAGGCGGCAGTATGGACGGCGACAATTCTGATAAGCAGGAGGAGGCCTGGAATCGACATCGGAACGAGATGAAGAGGAAACGAATCGCCCAGGAAACAGACGAACAGCGCGCCGAACGACTGGCTAAACGCCGCAACATAGCTAGACAACCAGAATAAGCTGGACTTGCAATCAAGATTAACCAAGGCTAAGCATGCTATGCCTTAGCTTTCGCTACGTATATCCTGGCATAGCCGAGCTGAGCCACTGTCAATTTTTTCCTTCCTTCTCTTGGCCGACAAAATGGAAAATTTTGCAGCTCCTTCCATGTTAGAAACAAAGGTCAGCTACCGCAATTATTTGCATAGAAGTTCAAATTTCATTACAACGAGATTTCAGTATAATGAATCAAATTACCAATTTTATCAACTTCGTTACATCGAAGTTTAACTGTAGTGAATTTTTCGCTAAATGGGGGTTTCTTCAGTACTTTCTTTTCTTTTAGTTTAGTTTTAGTTTAATGTTAGGCATAATTACAGGTGAAATTTCTGTGCGCATACATAAGCCGAACAGAGTCTAATGGGCCCGATGGCTTTTCTTAAACCCTCCTAGTGGCTGTGTGACACACAACCACAGCTGCCTTGACGTTAAATTGTTTTATGAACTCTCACAGGCCATTATCTCAAAGAATTTCATGGGTGCCCGTGTCGCATGGGTATATAAACATTAATTTACAGCAGCGTTATGTTCAAAGACAGCAGCAGTTTCCTCTAGAGTCTAATCTTCGATAGCTTACGTGAAGAAATAGGTTGGTCTAGCAAATCTTTAGATTTGCTCGATAGGCTGTTATTATTGAAAATGAGTCACTGGAAGCAAGCTTCTCTTATCTGGAGTATCACCTGAACTTTTTCTACTGATTCTCAGGCCTTGAAAAAAAATAATTATATTCTCGAGTTTTACATGCCATATCCTGGATGTGAGTATGAGGCCCGCCATAGTGGGGGATTCCGGATTAATTCTGACCACCTGGGGCTTTTTAACTTGCACGTTAACGTTACTGCGTTTCGGCCCATCAAAATGTAGTCGCCGCGACAGGGATTGAACTGGCAACCTCGAGTTGAGCAGTGTAACACCACAGTTACTAAGCTACTCAATGGGTCTACTCTGACCCCCAAATATGTTTATCAATAATCAGACTTATTTGACGTGCAGTGTGCCCACGGAAAGTTAAGTGGACATGCCCTAACTGTCCAATTTAAACAGGAAGTTTCGCTTAGCCGATCTTGCCTTAAGACTAGTGTAGTTCTTGTGTGAAGTGCTTCACCGACTCAATTTGAAAATGCAGGATAAAATGTGAGTTCTTAAAGAATGAATTGGTATTTCCCAAGTTCGTTCTTTAAAAGATTTAAGCTACACAATTTTTTTCATTGGTCGATTCATTCGTCCGTGGGCTCTTTTGTCCCAAAGCAATGCTGCTACTACGAGACACAGTGTAGTGGTGGCCCTGGATTAGTTTTGTAGGTCTGTGGTTCCCTGATGTGCACCTAAACCTAAGCACATGAGCGTTTTTCGCGTTTTGCTCAAATTGAGATGCCACCAGCATGGCTAGCACCTTTTGGTCAGCCGCAGCACGCCGCAGTCGCTGAGCCACTGTGGTGGGCGTACAAATTTCCTTGTAGAAGCATTTAGGCTATACCAAGAACTTATAATGAAATTAAATTCTGGGGCTTTGCGATCTAAGTATGAGGTACGCCGCAGCGAGGAATTACGGAATAACTTCGACTACCTGGAGTTCTTTAACGTGCCCCTAACTGTAAGTACGCGAGCATGTTTGCATTTCACCTCCATTGGAATGCAGCCGCCGCAGTCGAGCTCGAAATGCACGACCTCGAGCTCAGCAACGCAATGCCGCAGCCACGAAGCCGCCGTGGCGAGTGCCATGAATTTCAGGACCAGTAGTGCAAGCTTCACATGACACACCTTATTGTCGGCCGTCAGGGCAGCTTCACGGTTCATGGGAACATTGCACAGCTTGCACGCAAACAGCCGCGGGTGCCTCGATATGGAGCCTCCTTTGACAGTAGCCACTCCTTTGGAGTCCGAAGCAGGACGGGTCGCTTTGACTCAGAGGCGCCAGTTTCGTCTCGTGTTTGGCGATGTGCAGTTGATCCATGCAAGGCACAGAGCCATTGAAATGAATGCATCATCTTGAAGGGGCAGCGCAGCAAGACGAAGACAGAAGGCAGGAACACACAGGACAGCGCTATGGGACAGGACAGGACAGCGCTGACACACAGGTCAGCGCGGTCCTGTGTGTTCCTGCCTTCTGTCTTCGTGTTACTGCGCTGCCCCTTCAAGATGTTCAGCCAGTACCAACTCGCCCAAATGTCGATCCTTCTACTGAATGCATCATTCTTTGCAGGACATTGAAGGCATCTGCATAGGCGACATTAGTTGCAGAGATCTTTAAGTACAGCGACGTCAGGGTTAGCTTTAAGTAAAAAATTTCAACCCAACTGGTTGAAAATACAATTTTGTTAGTAGTAATACATTAATTAGATTTGCAGATAAAGTCAGGCGAGTTATAAAAGAGCAAATACCTTTAATTTCTTTAGCGGAACTTCACAACAATTATGCAAACCCCTTGAACCGTACAAATGATATGCAACGCATTTCACACGTAGCTGGCGATCCAGCATCGTTTGGTGTTGTGCTGAAAGTTACTAAGTGAACTAGAACGTTTGTGCAAGGCAAGCTGTTGAGTGTGTGACGCTAGTGTGTGTGTGATTACAATACGACTACGCTGATGGCATCATGATGATTGACTTTTTTGTACTCAAGCGTAGAAGACTTAGCTGTGTCGTTACGACCTAGGCCAATATCGAAGGCGCTACCGTGTCACAAAGTGTCTACAAAGCGTCAGCTGTGGCGTCGAAAGGACTTCCGAGTATGGCTTAGGAGCCGTACTGTCGCATGCAGCCACTGGCCTGTTGATTTCGCGTCAAGATAGCTGTCGGTGTCAAGCGTAACTAGGGACAAATAGAAAAAGAGCCACTCGGCTTCGTCTTTGGAGTGAAAAAAATTCCATAAGTATCTCTATGGCAGGGAATTTAAAGTTTTGACGGACCACCAGCAGCTGACGGTGTTGTTCGACCCACATCAACACTGCAGTGTCGTGGCAACATACAGCCTACATGGTGCAATGTGGTTAAATGTCGTTACATTGACGCTGACTGCGCCCGTACCGGTAATTTTACGTGTACTGTGTGACTAATTCTTGTTTGTCTCGTTGATACCTGCATTTACTTAGGTTCTTCTGGTTCCTACGGTAGTTAAGGGGACGAGATTGCCCCCTTTTGTGAACCATTTATATGCCGTGGACGAGTTTCACTCCGTTTCATTTTTTTTTCTGCAATGGGTGCCGAGGACCGGTCTGTCTCATCCATGTTTTTGGGCGCTACTCTTTAAGTGCCAGTGACGGGCGGGCTGATTGGTACAATTCATTTTGACGCATTGGCGAGTTCTCTTTTTGGACGCTAAGCGGCATACATGTGGTCTCCGGATAAAACAATTTATCTAGTGAACTCGCTTTCGTCTACAGTCAAGGAAAACTTGCTTTTCTAGTGATTGTACCTTCATCTATGTTCGTGCGGTACAGATTTAAAAAATTGTGGCTTCCAATGGCGTACTGATGGGCCCGTCGAGAAAGCGCCGGCTTTCATTTGATCGAGTCAAGTTGCGAAGATGATTTGCTTTTGCAT
Organism: Dermacentor variabilis; assembly: GCF_050947875.1. Taxonomy (NCBI): domain Eukaryota; kingdom Metazoa; phylum Arthropoda; class Arachnida; order Ixodida; family Ixodidae; genus Dermacentor; species Dermacentor variabilis. Next base: position 72,678,324 of record NC_134578.1, read on the forward strand.
AAAAAAAAGATTACCGACGATTACGTTACTTCCTAATGCGAAGTTTGAGCGCAGCAAATAAGCTGTTTCACCTTTTCGATAGATTGAGGCAAAGAAATCGAGCAACACATGTATGCGCTATCACAGAATTTTTTTTTAATTTTTCACACGTATTCCTTTAACAAAGACTCCACTAACAGTTCTTGACAGTCATGAAGGAAGCTTTGTGGTCGGAGAAATAGACTGATATATGTTCGACTTGGTACACCAATGCTTGATTCTCAAAGACGAGATCTATACAAGTGCCTCGCGAGGTTGTCACAGCCGTGGGACGCGTTACGAGCGAGAGGAACGGGATGTTCTCCCGCATAAGTGTTAGGAAATTGCTGTTTGTCTTTATGTCAAGCCGCCACCGATCTGGCTCTCTGATTGCCACCGCACAGGGCGAACGGCAGCGGCAATTTCGGCTCGGGCGGTGCACATATACAGATCCGCCGCCACCGATCTGGCTCTCTGATTGCCACCGCACAGGGGTTGCATTGGAGGAGGAGCGAAGAAAGGAATTGAGTTCGAGCCGGCGCTTTGACAACCGGAGACTCGCAGGAAGAGGGGGGAGGGGGGCGGCGTGTACACCCAGCGGCAAACGATGGGGGCAGAAGCGCGCGCAGCAAGCGGACAACACGATAAAGGGAGGAGGGAAGAGATAGCAGCGACTGACTGATGCCGCTGACGCCGATAGTGAGTCAACCCCAGCTGCGGAGTTGGTTTCAGGGACAACGAATAACCGGCGCGTCAGCAACTGAAGAGCACCCTATCCGCCACACAAGAACAGGGGGGGGGGGGACCCTTTCCTCCTCTTTCTGCATGGCGGCGACGGTGTTCTATGCAGTCACGTTATCTTGACTCTCTAGCGGCGTCAGCGGCATCCAGCGGTATCAGTCGGTCGCTGCTAGCGCTGGGGGGATGAAAGGGGGACGGAGCTGGTTACGAGGCCGACGACGACGACGACGCGAAACCCAGGAACGGACGCCAAAGAGCTGCGCTCTAAAAAGTATGGACAGTGATGGCAGTGTTTTCGGTGCTACAGACACATCCAGCGACTATGATGTCGCCGACTACGACGACAGTTTTGATACGGGGAGGTAGTGAACGAGGTTACATGGATGGAGCCTTCCGCCCGTGCCTCCTGGTTTTAAAGTTGGGTATTTTTATGTACAAGTTGGGAATTCACTACCTCCATGTCATATATATTTCGAATCTGGAAGACATTTTCTATCGAACTTCGCAAGAAAAGATGTCATGCTTTTTAAAATTTTTGCCGGAACCTTTAGGGTTAACAGCTTACATACATAGCCAGATACCAGGTACGCCAAATCCGTATGGCGTCAGCAAAGAAAAGCGACCTTGTATTCTATACAAAGCATTCGGAAGATGACAGGAAAAATGCCTGTCCTGTCTTCCCCTTCCAAGTTTTATCTCTTTTCATTCAACTTTACTTTCGCGGAGTGTCAGTGTTACAACTAGAGAGGTAACTTCCGAACTCATGATCATGATTACATTACTCTTAGTGTTACACAGATGAACGGGAAGGACAGGACGCGGACGTACGTAACGCAATACAAAGCAGGTAGTAGTGACGGCATATATATTTGGAGACGCTAAGGCGCCAGACTGAAGCGAACCTTGGAGACGTGCTCTCTTTCGAGGAAGTTTCAGCAGCTTTTTTTCCCTTGTACATCGAATTGAAGCAACGAACTACGGGCGATCTAATTATCGGCGTTAATTAAATCGAAGATGATGTTTGTACGCTACTCGTTCAAAATAAATATGGCAGTAAGCGTTGAAAGGGTTTACCAACATGTGGTGTTTGTAAGCGTTTTCCGATGTTGTCAGACTACCGCATGCGCGCCAGACAGTCAAAAGCCGTTTTCCTTGTGACTACCGACGTTTGGCGCTTGGCTTGGCAGGTGACCTGCTGCCTTGCGGCGGCGCTTGCATTGCGACGAGCTTGGTGAGCACTGTCACCATGTTGTCGCCTTCCTTGACGTTCACCCCATGACTCAGTCTGGCGAACACGCTGGACTAGGTAGCGACCGGTGTCTTGTCTTTGGATGGCTGCTGCGCCGCAGGAATATTTTCCTGTCCGATTGAAATCACCCGTACAACGCACAGAGCAGCATACGTTTCAATCCCCTGCTGAAAGGATGCAACGTAAAGTCGAAGAGAAACGTCGTTGGCGCGAGTCTGACCCCGAAATACGAGCGCGCGAAGCCGCATCTAAGGGTCGAAAATGAGCCGAGGAATGCCAACAACGAAAGAACCAATGCGACGATGCGAGACGGCACATTACCATGTGTGCAGCAGGCTTTCGCCTTCACGTGTTACAGGAGTGTAATATGCTGCCGGACATTTTTTTAACTAAGGGCTGGTGCAGATGGCCAGTGAAGAAAAAAAAGAGCCCTAGGCACGCAGATGTACCCAGGCAAGTGTGCTAGCATGAAACGTGCGCGAAATTGCAGGATCGTTGGTCAGTTTATAAACAAACGTACTCTGTTGATAAAAGGCAAGAGAAATTAGCAGGAGCAAACACTTTATTTTTGCTTGGTAGAATTTAAAATATTCTTTTAGCTTTCTTTCTCAAACCAGCAGTAAGTGGATATATAGCTGGATAGATTTTAATATTAGATCTATATTTCTGACTAAATGTTTAGAAATGAGCTACGTGGAATCAGATCGTCTCCACGAAGACGGGATTAGTAGCAGCGCAGCGTCCGCACAAGCAACGAGAACCACCATTATCTGTCAAGGCGCTCAACATCATTAACGTTCATCACTAGTCAGCGAAAAGTCTCGTTTCGATGCACACTGTCCTCCCAGACTTCCGATGTGTCTACTGCACCGGATTAGGCCTATCGGTGACTTTCTGCTCATCTCCAGTGTCAATAATTGGCCTTTCGCTAAGCTATGGGCTCATTTTCATGTCTTCCAGTTTGCGCGCCACCGGTTCCAAGACGTTAGTGCCGTCTGCGCGTAGCTGTTCATACTTAGGGACAACGTGCCACCGTTTCGTGCACTGTACATCAATCGTCAAGTCTGCGAGCTTCGACATCAAGGGTTCCAAGGTGTCGTCCGAGTCGTCGTGGAGGACGTCGTTCTGTGCCTGTTCTGTGGATGGTCTCCAGCAGCGGCCGGCGTCAGAAAATGCTGGTGGCTCGGAAGCCTGGCAGAGCTGATGCTGTCCCGATGATTTTGGGGTGATCGCCGCTTTGGGAGCAATGGGGCAGGGGCTTTCGTCATCGAGCAGCTCTTGTTGAGTTCTCTTTCCCTGTCATATGCAAAGTAAAAAAAAAGGGGGTTGCTTTGGGAGAGAGAAGTGCGCGCACTGCCCCCCCCCCCACACACACGCACACATGACGTTCGGACTAACACTACAAGTGAACTCCCTTGAGACCGAAATCACAGTGGCAACTGTAGCTCCTAAGCATCCTTGCATATTAAGTTCCACAGAAGCGCTGGCGCCTTCGATGAAACTCTTTACGTCAGAGTGGGGTCCATATTCGCAACGTTGCATTCGTTACGAGCTGCGAGTGTAGAAAGGCGCTGGTCCTTCAAGACTCGTAGCATCTTTTAAGAACTAGAAACTGCCCAGAGTGTTAGATAACGCTCGAGGGAAGCACGCATAGACTGCAACAGAAACCTACCAGAAGTTTGCTAGCAGATTGCGCCGCCAGCAGTGTTGTCAGTCTTGACATCCTTGGCGTCGGGTCTCCGAAGTAATCGCCTGCGTCCCTCTTTGGACTGACCAGATGTTCCTCCTTTGTTTCCTGGTAGTCCATCTTTTCCTCATGGTATACTGGTCCTTCTGCAAAGGCATTGCCTGCGTTCTCAAGGGACAGTTCTTGCGACTTATGCCGTCCAGGTTGACTCCGCCGTCGTGAGCGGTCATCCAGGCCGTCTCGGTTCAGAAGCTGGCACTGCGGGGTTTCCATCAAGTCCTTGTCCGCTTCGTTTTCTTGGTAGCAGAAGGCTTGCTCCACCAGACCCAGCTGCGAAATGAAAGCAGACGAGAAAATTTGCTGACGAAATTTGTTGAAACTGTTCGACAAAAAACGGTCACAATCCATAATTAACATTAACGCTGCCCCGCGCTAAGCAATAGACTTGCTTTTTTGTTGTTGAAGAATGGAGTGTTTTGCGTTCGCGCCTAATTTACCTTATGAATAAATTTTTCAAATGAATCAGTCGCGGCACATTACATTGTAAGGGTGTCGCTAATTCTAGCGGCACTTGGGCAACGGCACTATGGGAATACTGTTGATGATATACATTGAACTCTTTCGTTTCTCGACAGTACATGTTCCAAAATTTATGAAATAAGGAATAAGTCACACAGTCTTAGAATACCTTCTTGCGATGGAAGCTATCCGCAAGAAGGCAGGTAACTTCTGGGCTAAATATATGCTAACCGACACAAACTTTTGAAGCCCGAAGAACGAACATGCAAAAGTTTATCTATACTGTCAATGATTCACATCTTGGCTTAAACGCTATACTGATAGCGCACGCAGGCACCTAAAGCGCCATACCTCCTTCTGTAGTCAGTGGCAGGCCGAGAACGCAGTGGCAAGTGCTCCTGAACGGGAACATGCGTGCCTACGCCGGAGGATCACCATGAAGCGAAGAGAGCGGTTGCCTCCTCAAGGAGCAGCGACGAACTACTTTATTTTTGCTCACGAGCGCACGCGCTCGCTCGGCTCACTCGGCCCTGTCGCACTTCGTCGTCGTCGGATATCGGCTCCGCTACAGAGCCCTCGGTCGAAAGAAGCCCAGCGTTTGTGTTTTCGTTCTGATGCAGGTGTCCTTGAGAGCGACGGAAGAGGGTAGGGGAGAGACGGATATTACAGCACCGGCCATGGTAGCTTGGATGAAGACGGGCTTGAGCCTGTTTATTGGCACGTTCTCTTCTCTGGCACTAGCACGAATTGTGAAATGTTCATCTTGCCTGTCCATCATCAAGTGTGGGCCCATGTAAGGTGGTTGGAGTGACTTGCGAACTGCGTCTGTCCGAAAGAAAACATGAGTGCCAGTTTGCAGGTACTCGAAGAGAAATGGGTTTTGCGTTGACTTGTGCCGCTGTGCCGCCGTCGCTTCAGCCGCGCAGTTGCTTCAGGTAAGACGGAGATAAGATGGAGCTGGCCGGGTTTGCTCTTGGGGCTGCTGCGTGATGAAATCAGCGGGTAGTTGAATGGAAGTTCCATAAAATAGCCGTGTTGCGTCGAACTGGAAGTCTGCTTTGAAGGCATGGCGTATAGCGAGGAGGACAAGAGGCGAGGCGTCGATTCACTGCTCAGGATTACCACGGACTATTAGAGCCGCTTTCAGCTGGCTGTGAAAACGGAAGAAGGTAATGAATAACTTCTGCAAGCGGGATAACTGAAAGTGGACGTGGAGGAGCCCGAATGCCGAGACTAGAAATGAAATAGACTTCATGCTCTGCGCTAACCCTGGCATCATACAAGATGTAGACGTGCTAGGCAAGGTGCGCTGCAGTGACCATAGGATGGTAAGATCTCGAATTAGCCTAGGCTTTAGGAGAGAACGGAAGAAACTGTTACATAAGAAGCCGATCAATGAGTTAGCGGTAAGAGGGAAAATAGAGGAATTCCGGATCAAGCTACAGAACAGGTATTCGGCTATAACTCAGGAAGAGGAGCTTAGTGTTGAAGGAATGAACGACACTCTTATGGGCATCATTAAGGAGTGTGCAATAGAAGTCGGTGGTAACTCCGTTAGACAGGATACCGGTAAGCTATCGCAGGAGACGAAAGATCTGATTAGGAAACGCCAATGTATGAAAGCCTCTAACCCTACAGCTAGAATAGAACTGGCAGAACTTTCGAAGTTAATCAGCAAGCGTAAGACAGCTGACTTAAGGAAGTATAATATGGATAGAATTTAACATGCTCTCAGGAACGGAGGAAGCCTATAAGCACCGAAAAAGAAACGAGGAATAGGCAAGAATCAGATGTATGCGTTAAGAGACAAAGCCGGCAATATCATTACTAATATGAATAAGAAAGTTCAAGTGGCTGAGGAGTTCTATAGAGATTAATACAGTACCAGTTGCACCCACGACGATAATGGAAGGAATAGTTTAGAAGAATTTGACATCCCACAAGTAACGCCGGAAGAAGTAAAGAAAGCCTTGGGAGCTATGCAAAAGGGGAAGGCAGCTGGGGAGGATCAGGTAACAGCAGATTTGTTGAAGGATGGTGGGCAGATGGTTCTAGAAAGACTGACCACCCTGTATACGCAATGCCTCATGGCCTCGAGCGTACCGGAATCTCGGAAGAACGCCAACATAATCTTAATCCATAGGAAAGGGGACGTCAAAGACTTGAAAGATTATAGACCGATCAGCTGACTGTCCATTGCCTGCAAAGTATTTACTAAGGTAATCGCAAATAGAATCAGGAACACCTTAGACTTCAGTCAACCAAAGGACCAGGCAGGATTTTGAAAGGCTACTCAACAATAGACCGTATTCACACTATCAGTCAGGTGATAGAGAAATGTGCGGAATATAACCAACCCTTATATATAGCTTTCATTGATCACGAGAATGCGTTTGATTTAGTCGAAACCTCAGCAGTCATGCAGGCATTACGGAATCGGGGTGTAGACGAGCCGTATGTAAAAATACTGAAAGATATCTGTAGCGGCTCTACAACCACCGTAGTCCTCCATAAAGAAAGCAATAAAATTCCAAGAAGGGCGTCAGGCAGGGAGATCTATCCAATGCTATTCACAGCGTGTTTCAGGAGGTATTCAGAGACCTGGATTGGGAAGAATTGAGGATAAGAGTTAATGGAGAATACCTTAGTAACTTGCGTTTCGCTGATGTATTGCCTTGCTTAGTAACTCAGGGGACCAACTGCAACGCATGCTCACTGACCTGGAGAGGCAAAGCAGGAGGGTCGGTCTAAAAATTAATCTGCAGAAAACTAATGTTTAACAGTCTCGGAAGAGAACAGCAGTTTACGATAGGTAGCGAGGCACTGGAAGTGGTAAGGGAATACATCTACTTAGGGCAGGTAGTGACCGCGGATCCGGATCATGAGACTGAAATAATCAGAAGAATAAGAATGGGCTGGGGTGCGCCTAGCAGGCATTCTCAGATCATGAACAGCAGGTTGCCATTATCGCCCAAGAGAAAAGCGTAAAACAGCTGTGTCTTACCAGTACTCACCTACGGGGCAGAAACCTGGAGGCTTACGAAAAGGGCTCTACCTAAATTGAGGACGACGCAACGAGGTATGGAAAGAAGAATGATGGGTGTAACGTTAAGGAACATAAGAAGAGATCATATTGGGTGAGGGAACAAATGCGCGTTAATGACGTCTTAGTTTGAATAAAAACAAAAAAGAAATGGGCATGGGCAGGGCATGTAATGAGGAGGGAAGATAACCGATGGTCATTAAGGGTTACGGACTGGATTCCAAGAGAAGAGCAGCATAGCAGGGGGCGGCAGAAAGTGAGGTGGGCGGATGAGATTAAGAAGTTTGTGGGGACAGCATGGCCGCAATTGGCACATGACCGGGGTAGTCGGAGAAGTGTGGGAGAGGCCTTTTCCCTGCCGTGGGCGTAACCAGGCTGATGATGATGATGATGAAAAAGCTCCACCGGTTGTGGATAGTAGGCTGTCTTGCGCTGATGATGGATGCCCAGGAGTCTTGAAACATGGCGGAAGAATAGAGGTTCAAAGTATGTGCCTCGGTCTGTCGCCATTTTTTTTGGAACTCCTAATCGTGGCACCCAGGCGTTGACAAAGGCTTTAGCAATGGGATTTGCCACGATGTTGCTGATGGGTGCTGCGTCTGGCTGTCTCGTGGACCGACAGACGCTTGTGAAGTGATAATGGTGGGCTGGCTGTGAAGAGTGGAAGTGGTCCGACAACGTCTATGTGCACCTTTAGGAAACGCTCACTTTATGGTCACATATTCCTCGCCGGAGTGAGAGCGGCGTAAAAGGCCTCAGGTAGACGTGCTTGTACTGGGCAGCGGGATATCTTTAAAACAGAAACTATGGAAGATGTCGCACGTAATTTAAAAAACTAAAAAAATTGTCGACATGTAGTCTCCTGCCTTACAAATGCTTTCAAGAAGTTCTATGTCCACAAGACGCAATAAAGCTCTCGGTCGTAGGTATACCGTAGGTTTATAACAGCTGTGTCTTACCAGTACTCACGTACGGGGCAGAAACCTGGAGGCTTACGAAAAGGGTTCTACTTAAATTGAAGACGACGCAACGAGCTATGGAAAGAAGAATGATAGGTGTAACGTTAAGGGATAAGAAAAGAGCTGATTGGGTGAGGGAACAAACGCGAGTTAATGATATCTTAGTTGAAATCAAGAAAAAGAAATGGGGGGCATGGGCAGGACACGTAATGAGGAGGGAAGATAACCGATGGTCATTAAGAGTTGCGGAATGGATTCCAAGGGAAGGGAAGCGTAGCAGAGGCCGGCAGAAAATTAGGTGGGCGGATGAGATTAAGAAGTTTGCAGGGAAAACATGGGCACAATTAGTACATGACTGGTGTAGTTGGAGAAGTATGGGAGAGGCCTTTGCCCTGCAGTGGGCGTAACCAGGCTGATGATGATGATGATGATTATGATACCGCCTCAGTACAGCTAGATATGTCTTATGTCTGCAGGTTGCGCGTCGCGGAAACCATACTTAAGAAAGTAAAAAGAGCTGGTCACGTACAGACAGTTTACAGAAGTGGAAAATCGTGATAACGTAAAGAAGGCGGTTATTCCATATTTTCATGCAATTTCACCCTACCTTAAGAAGCTTGGCCGGAGTGAAAATGATGATGTTGTTTCCGCGTATAGAAAAGTGGTGTCACTGAGTAAGCAAACTTTGTGCTGCCTTCCAAGAGAAGGCCCACAGGAAAACTTATCACAGACAGCGCTTCGCACAATGCGCCCAGTGGGTCGTATATGAGATAACTATCTCATGTAATATAGTCTACATCGGGCAAACTAGCCGACGCATCAACGATAGGCTTAGGAAACACCACAACACTGTTAACAATAACACAATTCAAGGTCATCTAGGCGTGCACTTCAGGACTGTGGATGTAAACCAGTCTTCGATAAATGTAAGATTGTGTCTAGGCGGAAATCAAATCTTACTAGCGAAATTATCGAGGCTGCCGCAATTTCACGTGCGAGAAATATCTGTGTTAGTTGTCCATCGATAGCGTTGTGTGAAAAAGAGCTGACCTTCATAGATTTAAATGCCAAGGTGCGATAGCGTTATGAGTAGGTTCTGCGCGCATGTGTGAACTTCTGGTTTATTTTTCCAAGCGTTCGCTATAAAACTAGCGGAACACCGACAGAATAAACATTTTTGTTGAGAGTCAGTGCTGCATCTGTGTACTTCGTGCGCCTCCTTTGTCTCCGTCGGTTCCCGCCCTGTAGCCTTCTACTATGTTCAACCAACAAACCCAAGGGGTTACTCTGCTCAACAGAAGTTCTGTGTTGCCGACCTGTGCTGATGCAAGTTGTTCTTGCGTCACCGGTTAACTTTCCTTCCTTCTGCGAGACTCGGTATATCTGCCGGGATGTTCAATGCGCCTCCGATTTGCTCAACTTGTATAGAAAAGTCAGCAAGGTAAGCCAACTACCTGGTCCTCCATGGCGAGTGCTTCATTTGTTGAGAGCTTAGCACACAGGTAAGTGGTTTATTGTCTGTGAACAGGGTTGAGTAGAGCCCATTTGGGAAAGCTTAGCCCAGAAGACTATAGGCAAGCTGCAAGGAGCTCTCGACCCAGAAAAGTGTAGTTCGTTTCAAGGCCGGACAGTCTCTTCAAGAAACATCTAAGGGGCTTCTAGGTGCCATCACTGAACCGCCATAGAATTGCTCGTAGCAGTGACATCGGAAGCGTCTACCATAAATCTGGCGGGAGCATCCTGCTATGAATGCATTCACAGCGCTGATTCGGGTAGTGGAGCCTTTACGGACACGAAAGGCTCGTCTGCCGCATATGCCCAGGTGGGAGGTGATGATGCGGCTTACGTCGTAGCTAGGTAGTCTTCAAGTGGTTTGCGGGCTCTTCGTTCCTTGTTTATACTTGCTGCACAATTTCGCTCACAGTGGCTTTATCATCGCCATAAGGTTAGCATACCATATTTTTCAACCGCTGTAGGCCCACAAGCATTCGTTCCCGGAACCGCAAGGAGCTGGAGTCACTTACCTGGCTCCATAATGTACATAAGTGACCGAAGTTGTTTTAAAAATGCACTATCATGCGTTGCTACAGGGTACAACACAATTATTATTTTGTGTGTACTTAGTTTTTTCACTTGAAATGTGTAACCTATTCCGTATTATGCCTTTTCTTTTTCTGTTATTTCTTTCTGTTCCCTTTTTGTTATGTATGTCCCTCCTCTCTGATGTATTTATACACTGATAGTACTGCAAAAAAGTTAAATAAATGATTAAATAAATTGTTGTGGCACATGAAGGAATAAAACGCTTGTAGATTTTTACTAAGCTGTAGAAACGTCGGAGTTATGATATGGAGTTTTCGGACTAGCGTAATTTGCAATGATTTGCATCTTGGTAGGCACAAGTTTGTTGCTATCACTGCATACGATATGGGCAAGAAACTCCAGAGGTGGCATGCTGAACTGGGACTTGTCCGAAATGGGGACTAGGCCATGGGCTAGAAGACGATTGAAAATAAGCTCAAGGAGTTCAAGATGAGCGTCTTGTGATGAGCGTCTAGTGGTGCGCTTCTTGGATGTCAAAATAAACGAACAGAAGTGGCAACCCACGAACGACAGTGTTCATAAACTGTTGAAATGACTGCACAGCGTTCTTCAGGCCGAACGACATTCGTAGACATGCGACTAATCTGACAGGGGTCATAATGAAGGTCTTAGGAATGTCTTTATCGGCCATAGGAGTCTTAAAGGCTTTTTTCCAGGTCACTTTTGAGAAAGACGCTTGCTCCGTTGAGATTTGCCGTAAATTCAAGAATGCTTGGGATTGTGGCCGCGTTCAGGGCATGACGATCTTGGCATGGCTGTCAAGCGCCGATCTTTTTTTAGGCATCATGTGAAGTAGTGAAAACCAAACACTACGCGAACACACTCCAGGGAACCCCTGGGTTGTGTTCGAACCTGTGTTTGGCTTAAACGCAACGCAAACAGCAGAACTGTGAACGGGCTGCGTCTGGCAGAGGCCAACCTCAGAAGTGTCTGAAACAGAAAATGACTGTGCGGAAGTGCGATGTACCTCTCTGCCGACAGTCATACTCGGACAATCAGCGCTTAATTATGTATTACGTACGTAATACCCCCTAGTGGGGTCCTTAAGGTAAAATAAATGAAATGAAATAGTCACTCCTGCCGCGCGGGCGACTGCGCACGGTCTAGACACAGTATTGACGTGTGCTCGCGAATGTGAAAAAAGAAAGAACTGTTGCTAGGACACAACCTGTGTACTGCTCGATGTGCCTTTGCTTTTGGTCGTTCCGATAGTCAAGCTGTGGCAAAGGGTGCCCGCAAGGCTATGTGAATTCATTTCGTAGAAAGTGCAGGCAGCTGCTTAAAAGCACAAAGAAAGCACCGAAAAGGTGATTAGACGACGATGTGTTTATGTGTGAATTTTCTCCTCCTTTAGTTTGCTGTCTTCTCTTCCTTTTTTCTACCTTTAGATATCTTTTTACGGTCACCAGATAAAAGGCACGTGTGGTTCCCGAACTTACAGTTGGACACCATAATCGAAGAAATCCCTTAGTCGTCGCACTTGTGTCTTTCTTCGTCTTTTAATATTTTTGTTCTGTTGGCCCCTTCCGTGCGGGTGACCAAATTCTGGGCAGTCGGAAACGCCCACAGAGGAGCCAAAAGAGCGGATCGTAAATAGAGAGACATCAACAGCGGGTAGGCGGCGAGTTTCCGGATTGTTTTAAACATTTACCGGAAGGACCACGCGAAGATGTTTCCAGCAGCAACATTGCGACCCACCGAACTTACAGCTGTTTCACGCACAAAGTACTGTGTTGGCGTCGTTTTCTGCGCTAATTCAAAGAATGTATAAGTAAACGTGGATCTTCACCTTAATATTGTAAGAAAGTAAGAGAGGAGCAAAGTAGGGAATAATGGTTAACTCGCGGGAAATAATGCTTAACGCATGGTGGCTATGTCACTTCCGGCGTCTGCAATACGGCAGGGCATGTCTTTAGAGATCGGTTTCCATTATTAGTTTCCGGTGCATCCGCGAGGCGTACAGGAAGGCGAATTCGCAGTGTGTTTTTTTTTCCTTTGCAAAACAGGCAAGTAGCAGCATCAAGTTCTATGCTGAACAGCGCGAACCATAAAATGCGATCTTTATTCGAAATTTGCATAATAACGAAGCAGAGGTAATCACGTAATCTAATTTCCCGCGATTTTAGGAGAGAAAAAAAGAATCTCGGTGCCCTATCACTCCGTGAAGAAGGATGACCAGCGAAACTGTGTACGTGGGCCCCTTAATGGCAAACTGTACCTCCGCTGCGGGTCAGCCCGGCATCGCACTATCTTTGCGATCGGCCTACGTATGGGGAGTGCTTAACGTTTGCTTCACCTCCGCCGCGGGTCGGCCCGGCATTGCACTATCTTCGGCATCGGCCCACGTATGGGGAGTTCTTAACGCCTGCTTAACCTAAGCCGCGGGTCGGCCCGGCATTGCACAATCTTCGGGATCGGCCCACGTATGGGGAATGTTTAACGCCTGCTTCACCTCCGCGGCTGTCGAGCCGGCATTGCACTATCGTCGGGATCGGCCCACGTATGGGGTGTGCCTAACGTCTGCATCACCTCCGCCGCTGGTTGACCCGCGTAAGGGGAATTTTGCTTACAACGACACGAAAATTTCCTTGGACGGTAAAGGTATACAGTTTCGCTGTGAAAACGCACGTCTGCGGGCTTCGTCGCTCACCAGCTCACTGGCGGCCACAGCCCTCGCGTCATCCGCTACTCCTGGAATCGGCGATGCCAAGTTTCCGTATCCGGACTTCAGCTGCGTCTGCCGGAAACCCCGATGCGCGCTCGTAGACTGCCAGTCGGATTGCGATCCGTCCACTTCCGTCGCCGCGCTATCGGCAACGTTGTCAGCGCAATCCGCATCGCGAGGGATCCGTTCGCCGCCTGGCGGCGTCCTCATGCCGTGACTCGGCATTGCTGCAGACGGGGCAGCCGATGATGAAGACCAGAGCGGCGGCGGCGCTACTGCTGAGTCATCTGCTTCTCTTCTTTGCACGACAGCTTGATCCTGTCCGAGAGCCTGCACATGAATATTTGAGTGCGTTCAGCATGGTGACCACCTACCGCTGCAAAAATTTTTTTTTCTCGGATTTTATGATGAGCGATGTTGCTATTGAGGTTTATGAAGCGCTATAGCTTGCACTGTGTGAGCAAGGAAATTGCGCAGCGACGTGTATAGTGCAATTTTTTTCTTGTTTATCTGCGCCACCTATACATAGAACAAGGGCAACACTGGACTTTAGTCAACCAAGGGAACAAGCTGGCTTCAGAAAGGGATACTCTACAATGGATCACATCCATGTCGTTAACCATGTAATCGAGAAATCTGCAGAGTACAATAAGTCTCCCTATTTGGCTTTCATGGATTACGAAAAGGTATTTGATTTAGTAGAGATACCAGCAGTCTTAGAGACATTACGCAATCAAGGAGTACATATCGCTTACGTAAATACCTTGGAGATGATCTACAGATGTTTCGCAGCTACCTTAATTGCAGACAAGAAAAGTACGAAGATACCCATAAAGAAAGGGCTCAGACAGGGAGCCACAATCACTCCAATCTCTGCGTATTCGGAAGAAGTATTCAAGCTATTAAACTGGGAAGGCTTAGGAGTAAGGATCGAAGGTGAATATCTCGGCAACTTTCGGTTTGGCAATGACATTGTTACACTCAGCAACACTACAGACGAGCTACAACAAATGATTGAGGACCTTAACAGAAAGCTTGTAAGAGTGGGGTTTAAGATTAATATGCAGAAGACAAAAATAATGATAAATAGCCCTCCAAGGGAACAAGAGTTCGGGATCGCCAGTCATTCTCTAAAGCTGTGAAGGGGTACGTTTATCTAGGTCAACTAATCATAGGGAACCCTGATCATGAGAAGGAAATTCATAGAATCGCATACGGCAGACATTGCCAGCTCGTGACTGTAAGCGCAAGAACGACGCACACTAAAGCACCAATATCGGCCAAGCATCCCAGACGCATTGACATATGCCTGATGCAGCAGAAGTGTACTTCTACCAATATCTTCAAACCTATATATAGTTAAGAACAACTGATGTCCGAGTCTCAGTCTCACATGCGGTTGAACACTGGGGCGCTATTCCGGACAGTGACATATTGGGCCATATTGTCAATTTCGCCGGCTTGTCAGCTCTGATTAGCCGAGAGCATGGTCGAGGAGGCCGCTACGGCCTCCCTGAAAGGCTCAAAATGCCGCCATTACCAAATCCGAGAGTATGGCGGAATTTGACAATTTGACAAGCGTCTGGAAAAAGTATGAAAGACGCTTCTGCGACGTCACCTCGCGGCGACAAGTAAATGTTGCGAAAAGCCCACGTTATTACTGTACTTTGAGTCTTCGGACTTGTGAACTTGCGACAAACACAATGTCACCTATATTAAAGTCATAGGAAAGCGTGTTTATGTTTTCTCGTGCGCAACCGACGTTACCGTGAAGTTTCCAAGCGTTCTTCCTGCTAAGCCGCCATCTTGTTTGGACAGGAAGGTAGCCTGCATAGATTTTGACATCGATACATCGATGCTGTCTTCGCGAAGCTGCCTACTTTGACGTCTTCGTGAGAATTGAAGCTAGACTTAAAATGACCGCTGTCCGTTTAGCCTTCTGCTCTGCCGTCTACGGCGAGTATTGGAACACGTATAGCCTATGTCCAGAGTAGCACAGTCCCACAGCCCAGTGCGGCCAACTAGCCAGCCAGCCAGCCAGCCAGCCAGCCAGCCAGCCAACGAGCCAATCAATATTCGCCTTACTTCTACAGCGTTATCCCACTAATGAATGGAATTGTTTAAACTACAAAAGGTTTAACGTTGGTTCACAGGAGAAGTCATGGGTACAGCGCCATAGGCGAGGACGGTGGCAAAAAAGGCTGCGCTTGTGTGGTGTCCTCGTCTCCGCCCTCTCGTGTTGTTCCCATTCCCTTTAAGATGTTCAGACTACACATTAAGTAGCATGCAGCTCAGATTTGATGGTATTTCGAACATTTTACTAATCCCTTTCCGTTAATGCGGTTTTTGCATTTTTATGCCGCAAGTGCTTCAACTTCGAGCCAAGAGTGCGTGCTAAATAAAAATAGGTGCGCAGTGTCTTCATCATCAAGTTACTTACTCTTATGCCAATACTCTCTTGTTTTTCTGAGCTGACCAGGGCTTGGCATACGCTACAAAGGTAGGCAAACGGAGGCTTGGCTGCTGGGAGGTTCTCGCCGACGTCGGCTATGTCTCCACTGCCATCGGTTATGGCCGACGTCTCGGTGGATGCGGCAACTTCGCCCACGCCACTGGTGCCACGCACCGCTTCGTACGGCATGGGTTGCCCTGGAGCGGGAAGGTGGCGCAGGTGAGGAGTCGCAGTGGAACTGAGGGTTCGGCACAGGTCGCACGTGTAGGTGGCCATCTGCGAGTGGCGGTGACGGGCCGCACATTCCAGAAATCGCTCAGCAACTGCCGAGGCCGGGACGCATGGAATGCGGCCAGAGCGAGCATCACTTGAACAAGAACGACACAACTCCGCAAATTCCAACGTATCATTTTTTTTATACGCTGAAATTGTTACCTCACGTTATGATTTAAGCTCTAGAAATTTAACTCAACCTACATAGCAGTGCCATATTAGCGTTTTTGATCTGGTGGAGCAGGAAAACGGTTAGGGACGCAGAAACGTCCGGGAAAGTGCATGAAGTACCCTAAAAAGGTTAATCGCATTAAAATACTTCCAATAATGATTTATTGCCGCAGGGAACCTTGCTGTTGCTTCCCATGCATTAGCGCTACGTCGCTGCCTTGATTCCTTCCTATCCAACTTGCTATATCTTATGAAAATCGCTAGTGCTCCCTGTAGAAGCGCTCTTTACGTTGTATGGCAGCAAGCAATTTTGTGTACAATGGAGCACATGCAAGCCATAATAGTATTCTGGTTGGTTAGAGTGTGACAGACTTGCAGCGTGCTCTGCTGCATGGCGCGAGTTCTACTTGTGTGGCTTCTGTTATGTAATGACTGAGCGTTGCACCGGCTTCTCTGTTTCTGCGAGAAAAAGAAAGCTTGTTAAAGAAGGTTGGAACGACAGAAAGCTGAGCTAGTTGGAAAGGATTCATTATGCAAAAAAGAAGTGAGGCGTGCAGACAGGACACAAGAGTAGAGAAGTGGACAACACGAACGCTCGGCAACTGCCGAGGCCGGGAAGGTTGACCTTAAAGTACGAACGGGAAGAAAAGTGATACTTACGGCAGCCAGACTCTTGCGAAGACCAGCGCGCCGTACTCTTAAGACTGCTCGAAAACAGCCACGGAACGCTGGCAGCGAGATTTGATGTTTAGTACCTTCCACCTGCAGCCATCCATCAGAGCTTGGTTTGCTTCCTCTTCTCTGGTGGCACGTACCCGCTACGAGGAGATTGTCTAACATTCCGGATCACGTACTTATTATCGTCGCAGTCTTCGTTGCATATCAAATGTTGGCAGTTTTCTTCGACTGGGCACAGGAAATGCCTGTCACAAGCAAAACCCGTAGAATTCATGCACATATACATTTTTTGGGAGGTGAAGTAGTGTTCGGTGCAATAATTTTAAGTTTCATTACCAAGGATGCCGTTGTCGTACCCCTGCACTTAATGTTTATTTGCGGAGGTGTGATCTGACGCTACCTCCACTAAGTTACATTTGCGATGTGCTGGAATCTATCGATCACTTCCGTTTATTCCGGAAAAATTCAAGGAAAAATGTTGCCCTCGAACTTGGAGAATTTGTGCTAGGCTACGGCCATAGCTGTTTATGAGCACCTCTGCGAAAGAATAGAGAGATAATGAACTTGTGGGTGAAGGAAACCCAGACTGACGCTGGTGCTTGGTGTCCACAAATTATATTTTTAGCCTAGCCCGATCAAGCACCCCGCTCAACCAACCAGCCTGTTACACTCGTCTGGTTCTCAGCTCATGTAGGCACCGTTCATCCACACGTTCCCAGCCTCAGCGAGGTTACCCACTCCCTAGCGCGAGGCCTAGTTAACCACGCGGGAGACGGGGAGGCTGCCCCCAAAGGTAGGGATCGCCTGACACGCGACAATGATCTTGTGAAGTCCTTCCACTTAGAGTGTAGAACCTTCCCTGGCCCACACAACAAACTATCCCGAGCGCAGGCTACAACTTTCCGCCTGCTACACACCAATACTTACCCCTTGTTACAAGATCTACCCAGACATGCACCTCAATACCACGTGCCATATCTGCAAGACACAGCCAGCCACGCTTCCACACATGCTTTGGGACTCTACACAACAATACCCCGACACTAACCCCACTACCCTCTCGTCGAGATGGCACGCTGCCCTGCGTAGCTTCAACCTTGTCGACCAGCTCTGGGCTACCCAGCAAGCCTGCGAGGTGGCGAAGAGGCAACACCTCGACGTCCCCACGTGGGATGCCTAGGCTCAGCCGCCACCTCTTGCTGGTTTCAATAAAGTTTATTCAGTCAGTCAGGCCGCTCAATGAGGCGGAAGCCTGATTCCGCCGATTCCACTGCTCGCGCACCGTCAGCGTGCTAGTCGGGTCGTCGTCGCCGTCTTTTGTGACCGGACCATCCTGGCACGTAGTAGTACGCTACAGGGTTCTAGCGAGGAAGCTGCGAGATGGACGAATGGCGAAGCGCGGATGGCCGTGGTGCGAAACGCACACGGCTAGTAGGACTTGCCTTGCCGAGAGGGAATGTGACAGCAGAAGTGGCTTAAGTGTCACTTTAGCCACTCTAGAATGTCACACTAAAGTGGCTAAAGAAGGCAGGCTTCAGACGGTCGACGAAGGCCGTATCTTCCCGGCTGTTGAAGACCAGTGGAGTTTCTAGGTGCACGCTTCAGTACATTGAACGGATTATCATACGGGGGCCGTAAGGGAGGAAGCACAGCGTCGTGGTGCGCAAATGCGTGCGTGCAGTTCTGAAGGCCAGGGTTGACGTATACACGCCGGGAAGAACGTCGTTGTTGGGGGGGGGGTGACAGTACGCATAGCGCTGCGCAGACGATAGGCGTAGTCGGAAACATCAGCAGGTACGGTGGGTGAGTCGTCGAAAAATTCTCCAGGAACTCGTAGAGTGGTCCCAAACGTAAGCACGGCGGGGCTGGTGGAAGAGTCACTTCGAAGAGCGGTGCGGATGCCAAGCACAACGAAAGCAAGGCACTCGATCTATGATGAAGGAAAAGCCGAAGCCATGAGTGAAGCTTTTAGTGGCGGTGAAAGCATTCGATGCTCCCATTGGATATCGGGTGGTAAGAGGTAGTCTTGATGTGATTTACGCCGAGTAGCCGAGATGGATTGGCGGCAGCTTGCCTAATTCCTATCCTGTCCTCCACCTAGTTTCACGAGAGCTGGCTCTTTGGCGCCTGCCTGTAAATAAACTGCTTGAACATAACCGACCGTCACCCATTTAGGTCCACGGAAAATGACTGTTTGTGCAAATTTATTCGTAATAAACTGTCATAAAAGTGAATTTCAGTATTCTTTTAATATTATTTGCATGTACAGAGGACTTCAGCTCCTTGACATAATATCTTTCTGTCGAGCTCTCCTGTCTACTATTGAGGCAGACAGTATGGGGACAATTGCTATAAAAAATGCCGCTAGCGAAAGGTTTGCGCTAAAAATGGCTGCGTACTCAAGAGCCAGCTTATTTACAATATTCGTCATTCAAAGGGCATTGGCTCGAAGCTGGCATTAATAACGGCAAGGATATGACTCAGCACTGGTACTACGCTAGCAGTACAATGGCTGCTGCATTGGCATAATGTTCGTTGAATCTTGGCTTTACCTCTAGGCCAGCATTGGATTGAGTTCCACTTTGTCAACCTGCCAGCATTGGTTGACCATTGGTACCAATTTCTGCCAGAATTGGGTCGTGCTTAGACCGTTGCTGGTGTGCTGCCTGGGGTCAGTCGTAATGGTGGAAGGGGCACCGTAGCGGCTAATCCAATGTGTTGAGTGCTCACGATATCGACTCGACCGTTATGTCCAGGAGGGGCATCGCTTCAGGCCATCTGGTGAACCTGTGAAAGCAGGTTAACCGGTAGCGATGGTTCCCGCAAGGAGGAACAGGGCCAACAATATCGACGTGCAGATGGCTGAAGCGGGCGTCTGAGGACGGGAATGTGCCAAGAGAAGTCGCAGTGTGACGATGCACTTTAGACTGCTGGCAGTTGAGGCACGCGCGTGACCAGCGACGAACGTCTACATTGACACAGGGTCACACATGACGAGATGTGACGAGTCGTTGTGTTGCACGAATGCCAGGAAGAGCCAAAGAATGGCGGTATGGGCGAGGCACGTAAGGACGAGGACGTCCGGTTGACGTATCAGAAAGTAGGGGTACGTCGCAGTGAGGAATCAACATATCTTCGAACAACACGGAGTTACCGCTCGTGCGAAGCAGTTGGAGCTCGGCGTCGACATTCTGGGCTGTAGCCAGGGCCGTGAAGTCGATGACCGGTCGCCCGTGGTCCGTTGCATAGGTGGTGGCGTGAGAAAGTGCGTTGACAATGACGTCCGATTATCCGCGGACGTGACGAATGTCGCTGGTGGATTCAGAAATGTAGGCGAGTTGCTTGATTTCGCGAGGAGCGTAGGAGGTGCTGCTGGACGCTAGAACCGAAGACAGAGGTTTATGGTCGGTAAGGATATGGAAGAAGGGTACGTCGAAAGAGCTTCACAGCCAAATAGATGGCAAGCAGCTCTCGGCCGAACGTGCTGTAGCGGCGTTCCGGGGGCGCAAGCTTCTTGCAAAAGAAGGCGATGGGCTGCCAAGCTCCAGCGAGGAACTGCTGTAAGACTGCAAAGATGGTTTCCGATGCGTCAACCATGACAGATGCTGGGGCGTTGCATTTGGGGTGAACGAGGAGCGTCGGGCCGGCGATGGCTTCTTTGATGCCTCTAAACGGGAGGTCAGCGGTGAGTTTCCAGGCCACGGGAGTGTTCGGTGTCTTGAAGCCCGAGAGAAGGTCGTGTAGAGGCTGCAGCATATTGGCGCAGCAAACAATCAAGCTGCGGTAATAGTTGGCGAGGCCAAGAAATTCGCGCATTTGCCTGGTCGTGGATGGCTGAGGAAACTCACGGATGGCTGTGACGCGGATCGGGAGTGGACGAATGTCGTGCGCGTTGACGCGATGGCCGAGGCAGTTCAACTCTGTGGCGCCGTACTCGCTCTTCGAACCGTTAGCGACAAGACCAAACTTGGTGAGTCTTGCGAGCACTTGACGTAGATGGCGCTTGTGAGCTTAGGAGGTGGTGCTGTAGACGAGGACATCGTCAAGATAGGCAAAGCAGCACGCTAAGCCACGTAATACCTGGTCAACGAAACGCCGAGAGGTCTGGGCCGCATTACGAATACCGAAAGGCATGTGTAGATATTAGAACAGGCCGAATGGCGTTATAATGGTGGTCTTGGGAATATTTGAAGGTTCCACAGGAATCTGGTGGTAGGCTTACACCAGGTCAACCTTGCTAAAAACAGTGCAGCCGTGCAGACCCGACGTAAAGTCCCAAATATGAGATATTGGGTACCGGTCTGGCACAGTGGCCTTGTTGAGAGCACGGTAATCGCGGCAGGGGCACCAGTCACCGGTTTTCTTGGGTGCCATATGGAGTGGCGAGGCCTCAGGATTGGAGGAGGGATGAATGAAGCCATGGTCAAGCAAATGTTCGAATTTCTATTTGGTGACAGCTAGACGATTCGGCGCAAGGTGACGATCCCCAGCAAACACAGGAGGGCCAGTCGGGACGATATGATGTGCCATGCTGTGAGCGACCGAGGACTGAAACGAGGTGGGTTGGAGGACGTCCGGACACTCGGCGAAGACGGCTGACCAAGACTCGGGAACGGTCATGTGCGCCTGGAGAAGCCGAGGCGGTGGGGGGCGACAGGAAACTCCATGGACAGTTAAGCTCGTCTCCGAGACCAAGATGCGGCTGTGCAGCACGTCGACGACAAGCTTGTAGTGCCAAAAAAAGTCGACTCCGATGATGGGCTGGTGACAAATATCCAGCGAAAGGTACGTATCAGGCCGATATCAAGAGTCACCGACTTTTGTCCGTACGTCCGGATGGCCGATCCGTTGACCGCGGTGAGAGGAGGCGAATCGGGAGGATGGCGGCGCTCAGCCGATTTAGGAGGAAGGACGCAAATCGGTGACATGACCGGCAGTAACTGGGACGGCGGCACCGCGAGACAGCAGGATCCATGGGAACCCTGGACTGAGGGCGCCTCCCCGCACAACGAGAAAGGCACTTGCTTGTCCTTTTTTTCATGATATTTTTCCTCCTGCTCTTCGGCGCTAGTGTCGACAAGATAGCGGACTTTGGTGAAGCGGTCCCTGTCGTGGAAAAGCCGACACGTCCGGGTCACCAATTGGGGCGGGGGGAGGAAAACCAGACAGACGCAGGTGCCTGGTGTCGACAAATTATATTTTTAGCCGAGCCCGCTCAATCAGGTGGTAGCCTCATTCTGCCGATTTCACTGCTCGCGCACCGTCAGCGTGCTGGTCGTGTCTTTGTCGTCTTTTGTGACCGGACCATTGTGGCACGTAGCAGTGTGCTACAAACTTTAACGGAAAGGATGACTCAGCGGCCTAAGCAGGGGCGAAGGTAAATGATGCGGATAACCAAATGCACAAAGAATTATGCAAAAAATAAAAGGTTTGTAAACTGCCGGTCAAGCCAGCCTCGCTCACAAGCTGCCATAAACAGTTCATAGCTCGGCTGCGTTGAACTGTGAGTTTTGCGTGGTCCATGCCTCTAGTGTGGTAACGCCGCGTTCTTTTTGTCTCTTTCTTGCTATCGTGAAACTGGGACAACTACACAATAGGTGTCTGAGTGTCGGATGCGCAGTGCCGTTGTGAGTACTGCACGTCACTGGCGATGAGATTACGTTCGGCTCTGTCTATTCCTCGCGCTTGTTCTCCAGTAGTTGCCTCTGATCACCTCGTTTCTTTCTTGAAGTGGCGTACACGCTCGATTTAACCAGGACGTTTTGGATGAGGGCTGTGCCCGTCCTGGCCTTGTGCACCAGGACTCGCGCGCCTCGAGGAAGCCCCTTGGGCGAAGGGCGGGAAATGTGTGGTACCTTCGCGTTCAGCTATCGTTTTGCTCGCTGTTTGAGTCGCTCGTGCTCACCCTTCGGGACTAGGCGCATGGAAGCGACGTGGACTCGGTCCAAGGAAGATGAGCGGGAAAATGACAGCTCGCTCGCTGCACCATGGGCCACACCGTTGCCAATGCTGCCAAAGTGGCCCGGCATCCACTCCGCTCCACTTCCTCCGTGGTCCGCTACCACGCCCATGCGGTAATCCCGACGAAGGCATGCGCATGCAAACCGAATATCACGCGTCAGAGCCTTTAGGTCGTCCAAGGAGTCGGTGACTATTCTACACTGCATACTTATGTGGTCTTCCGTAACGTTTCTAGCCTTTTCAGTCAGCCTCTCTATGACAAAAGGGGCGGCCTGCAGTTCAAATGCCCTAATAGTCGGTTCTTGCTCGTTTTGGGGGATCCGGACATCTTGCTGCTCACCAGTAACGACTTCCGTAACGTTTCTAACCTTTTCCGTCAGCGTGTGGCGGGGAAGGTCCTTGATTCCTAGAAGACACCCCCGCTACATCATTTCGAGCTTGCTGATATTGTGCTTTGGGGAGGTCAAAGCACACTGCATCGTAACATGCCCTCGACGTCAAAGTGCGAGCCGTATAGGTGCGTGCTCCTCCAAGCTTCTGCAATATGCACTTCACGAGCTGCAGGAGTTTCTTCCACCTAGGTTCCAGTTGTTTGAGCCAGGTGGCCGCCCCTCCGTCCTTTTGAATTGGAGTGCTTAGTCTCGCGACGTGGCGTTATATTTTCTGGCTAGCAAGGGTACATCCTGACATTTCCCATTTCTTGCGCCACGCCACCGGAGAGGATGTACTGTTTTCTCCGGAGACGGTTGCATGCCTGTTTCGTTCAGCTCCACTGAGGACAGAAACGCCTGTCACAAGCAGGCGTTTGTCGTCAATGTGTCGAGCGCATCCGGCATTGCCTTCGTAGTTTTTTGTGTTGTTGTGAGAAGGCCGCCAGATTCCGTGCGCAAGGTCACGTCACCTGCATGTGTGCTGAATCGGATGTCGCGAACCTGTAGCAGACGGGCTGCCAGTCCTTGCATGACTAGGTTGAACGGCTAAGGCGATAAAATTGTACCCCGAGGAACGCCTACAGTGTTCGTGACTGCGTTGGGATATCTATTGCCGCTACGGCAATAGATAAATGGTCAATGCTCCAGGGAGGATTTAACAATGTTCATAATTCGTATTCCAGGGTGCGTTTATTCGAGCACCAAGATCTCGGGCTCGTGTATGACACTGTCGAATGCCTTCCTTAGGTCCACGGCGACAAGGATGCCGGGCACCTTCTGCCTACGCCGGTGCTTCTGGGTACAGCGGTCGAGCAAGAGGAGATTGCCCCGAGTATAAAGAACCGTTGTTGATGATGATGATGCCTTATTTGATGACACGAAGGACTGGTTTGAATCCAGTCCGACTTGCGTCAAAGCATGGTCTTTTTATACCTTCCTCGAGATGGTAGGCGAGCCGCGTGAGGAGTAAGTGTCGAAGAAACCTGCGAAGCAAAATGATTACTTTGTTAATGTATCCCTTTTTTCATTACTCCATATTTCCGCAATTAATTTCGTTTTGATTAAATTGTAATATTTATTTGCCGGAATGTATTGATAATCTGCGAGATTCCCTCAACCTCAATCTTTTGCCTTACCCTAATTAATATTTTTACGCGTTTATGTATTCCTGTCTATGTGAACAAGCAAAAGTGCGTATTACCTTACTGTAATACAGTTATGTGGACTGCAGTTGTCAACCACCATTGTTATCTTGCGGCCCTTGGAAGAGTTTGGCTTACTTCCGGTCCACCTGCTGCAGCCAGCTTCGAAAAAGATTTTGTGTTCATCCACACCTACCTTTTTGCCCTGTGTTCGACAGTAAGGCTTTCGATATATTTTGCAACACCGAAGATATTGAGTAGAGTTGCCGACCACCTCGAATTTAGCGGGACAGTCTCGACTTTCTAGTAAATATCCTATGTCATGACTTGACATAGTTGGAAAGGCCAAATGTACGAGCTTATGCTTTTTTTTCTGCTGGATAAAAAGTAAAGCTGATTTTTTCTTTATAATGCCTTTTTTATGATGTTTGCACATGTTTTTTAATAACCTGATGCATTGTCAGAAACACAAAGATGGTTTCGTTTTTCTTGGTTTTCTATATTGTCGTATTCCCTAAACGTTCACAATAACTTTATCTGTATTTGTAGCCGTGCTAATTTTGCAGCAATACCGCATCTTTCATTCTTTAAGTCGCGACATGCTATGTCTAAAAAGAATTGTTCAACTTGGTAGCGCTGTAAGGGTTCGTCGTCCTTGTAGGCGTTGGTTGTCGCCAGGTCCCCTCCTCCCCGTGACGACTTCGTCCATTTGAGAGTTGGCAACCCTAGTTTTGAGCCTTCCAAATGGCAAGTGACAAACACGGTCCTAGTCATATTGGCAGCAAGCAGCAGAGTTATTCTTTGCTCGCACTTTTTTCCAATCCCAGCTGTCTTGGGATTCCAGTCCACGTGACTTCCTATCAGGACCGGAACTATAGCTAACTGCTGTTTAGCTGCCAGCGGCAAGGACTCCAAAAATAAAAAAAAGGCCCAGTGCTATCCTCGCTATCGCCCGTGAACGAATCACTATAGCCTGTCAACTCATCCCGGGCTGTGAAATTTAAAGTACCTTCAAAGGTGATCATCGTAGATTACGGCCCAAGTTTGTCAACACGTTCCTGCGCGCACACATGCTTGCCTCTGACCTGGTCAGTCCATATTTTGACAATCATCATCCTGTCGCTACAGATAATCGAAATCACAGGCAAAGCATACACCAAGTCTTCATTCCCTGACAGCATAACAGATATCGACTGAGCTGCGATGAGAATGATCACGGATTTCTTTGCAACAGTCATTGCAGCGCTTCCTTCACTTATTCACCACATTCGATGATGCAGTCATCGAGGATTGAGTTGGCACTGCTTGAAACTGCTTGGAGAAGTCGGCCGGAACTGTGTCAATATTGAACCCATAAATCAACAAACATTACACATGGAACTCGCACAGCAAACAGCAAATGCAGCCTGTGCAGCGTTCAACACTTAGTGTCTTGGCTTGTCCTCCACTTTGGGCGTGTTCAGTGACTATGGGATTGGCTAGGCTCCGCTAGTTTCTGCTTGGAGGAGGCAATGCCGACATGGCCGACGACCATGCCATTGACGTAGTAAAACCAAAATATTGCTATTTATGCTTGACTTTGTCTCCAAATTGGCACGCTGTCATGCAGGCAGAGTCTGAATATCAAACGGCGTACTGCAAAGTCTCAAAAATTTCAGAAATTTTCGCCAGAACTGTGGTATGTCAAAAGCACGCATTGATGGTGGTTAGAAATGTGCAGCTAGGTTGTCTAGCACGGCTGAAGTCTTTTTTTAAATGTTCACGTTATAGACTGGGCACTTATCTTTCTTTTAATTATACGCCAAAGTCTCAACGTATCGTGCGAGATCAACAATGTGTAGAAGGGAATTGAATACATAGGTGTCTATGAGACCTTTGATGGGACTGGACTTCAGTGACATTATACCCGAGAAAACGCATGAATTAGGAATGTATCAGTGGTGTTCTGCTGTATGTGCCCAGTAATCAAAAGCACTTCGTTAAATTGATTTTTGTTAATGGGAGGGTTGTATTACGTGCTCACAGGGGAGTTGTTGGGCTGGAGTGGTGAATATGAGTGCACAGAAAGAAGAACTATAAAACCAAGCATTTTAGAACATGCAATTTATGATGCACCGTTGGTATCAGTTTATCAAGATGCTGTAGAAAAAGATACGGTTAAGAAAAAATACAATGTTCCGGGGAAGTAAAATTTTCAGCCCAGATGCAGCTTGTTTACTCAGTAAATTTCATCAAAGATTCGGTGGTGAATAAACATTAAACAGATGATTGACATTTTGACCAGATTGTGGGTTTTTTAACAGGTTTGTTTTGCAAGATACATGTAGGCCACGTTGGAAAGTATACGCTGCTTCTCAAAAGAGATGTTCGAAGCAGTATATGATTACCGCTGCATGTATTTCTTCATCAAACCCGAGGTGTAGTTCAGGGTCCCTTTAAACAATTTCTGTTTACCGAGATTATACTTTATTTTGTATTTTCTTTGTACATATTGCTTGTGCTGGCCACTTCAGTGGCTCGGTGTCTTCAGCATTCTGGTTTTTGCCACAGTGTCATTAGTTCGTTTCTTGGCTGCCCTAACCACATTCTATTGCTTCTGGAATTGAAAAACAAACCTAATGTACGTTTAATATCAATTATGGAAAAGTGAGACATCGACTGAATCGTTACAATTGCTACAAAGGAAACCCATACGCGTTCCTCGAGAGAAAAGCCTAGCAGTTGAAGAACAATTCGTCTTGGTCCGGGATTCGAACCCGGGACCACCGCCTTTCTGGGGCGCTCTACCATCTAAGCTAACCATGCTTTCTTGGGTAGGAGATGGCAGGGTGAAGGTAAATTTGCAAACAACTTGAAGCAAAGGCAAGAGTTTTGTGTAACAGTTCTGCGGAAGCCCGCAAGGTGGAGATCATTAATTAACGGAAAATAAGACATCCACGCAATTGCAGCAATTACTACAAAGGAAACCCATATGGGTTCCTCGAAAGTAAAGCCTCGCAGTTGAAGAAAAATACGTCCTTGCCCGGGACTCGAACCCGGAACCACCCGCATTTCCGGGGCAGCCGCTGTACCATCATAGCTAAGGTTACATATTGCAATCCATTAAGTTGTGTGTTCCACTCTAAAACAAATTGTTGTCACTCATGCCCTGTCTCCAGAATGAGCGGCAAGCTGCAAAAGAGTTCGTGTGCAGATTGTTGAAGACGCAGAAAACGAGTATCAGGTGAGTTTTCACATCACTTTGTAAAACATTTTCATGTCAGTGCTTCCTGGTTGGTTATTTACTCTGACATTTCTCTTGCTGTGGTATACAAGATTTCGTAAACAGAATGAAACAGGCAGTAAACTTGGTTACATGAATACATACATGGTCCTCAGCATTCTAAGTGTGTATGTATTAAGGACTTGGCTTATCTGACCTGCTATGGTTTCTGGAACCCTTTTCACAAACAGCGAACTGGAAAAACTGACATTAATGTTTTTTTGTAGTCATGGGCCGTTGTGATCAGTAGAAACAGTTCCTGTGATGTCGTTGGATGGTGCTTCTTTCTGACTGGTGTGTCTTGTGAGCACAATATAAGCTGTGACGCTTACTGTGCTACTGAGTATGTATACTGCTCATAGGTAGATTGGGGTCACAGCGCGTAACAGTTGTGAAAAGCTTCTGTGGGCAACGCTAACAGGTGCATTTGTTAATCAGTCTAAATCGATGTACGGCACTGGATATGAAGGATATAGCAGCAGTCGGAAAAAAAAGAGATATATACTATATCTTACTTAGCTTCGCAGTTTACTTAGCTTACTTAGCTTCGCAGCACCCAAGCATGCTGCTGCAGGGCTCTCCCGTGGTTCTTACGTACCACGTGCAAACAGGTGCAGTTGGTTTACAGTGAGCTTAAGTTTACTGGATGCATAATTTGCAAGAAGGTGACTTCCCAAAAAGCCTTAGCACATAATCTCGAAACCGAAGTTTCAATTTATGGCAGTTCTTGCGGCCTATACAACGATTCATTATGCTATAATGGTCCTGTCCTAACAGATCAAAAATTCAATTTCTCGTGGAAACTGTTTTTCGTAAACTTTTGTGTCCAGCTCCACATAACGTGGATAATTTACAAGTTTTGTGTCGCCCTGTGAAAAAGCAACGTTGATAGCATCTGCTACATCGCCTTTTATTCTGCTGAATGCAAGACTTGTAAACAGTGCCAATGGAATACTGATCTCCTCTCCATCTGCTCCGCCATGGTGATATGTTTTTTAGTTTGACGTGGTAAAGCTGAGAACCATTTAATATGGGTCCTTGTTGCTTTCTGCAACCGTTATCTCTCACTGATGACCTTGAAAAGCAACAATAGTAGCTATACCGCTCTTTTCTAATTCGCGTGTGCTCTTCTTGCATTACACATTTGCCCAAATGGTAATGGCACCTGTACTTGGTTCAAATGAAAACTAGGGGGTACCTGCACGTGCCAGGGTTTTTATGTTGCTCATGCTCTCATCATGAGAGCCACGTGAGCGTCAAAAGACAAGCAAGCTTCACCCACACACACTGATTGCCAAAAGTGACCACACTGCCATCAGTGTGGCAAGGTGCCTCACATGAGGGCTAACTGTACAATTAGAAAAAGGGCCCATTACAGCGACACCTACGAGCATTCTAATGTTTTATTTCTGCTGTCATACCAAGTAGCAAACCGTGTCTATTTTTTTGTTTTACTTCGCAGATTGCCATCTCCGAAAACTGCCAGGTAATGTCGGACATAATTTCAAGGCGCTACGCCGACAGTTGCCGGTGAAGCGAACCAAAAGTGACTGTACCAAGATCCTCTACTATGAAATTGCCTCGGAGCTGAAACACTCTTGACTGTGTCCTCCTTTCTGTGCCGCCCGTACTTGCAGATTTGTTTGTTTTTGAAGAGACTCCTCTTCCCGATATCGAATTTTCTATTCTTACGCGCTTCTGATCTACTGTATTTGATGATTTGTATTGTTTTCTGTTGCTGATTTACTTTCTCTTGAGCTATGTCGTAGGCTCACTCCTGCTTGTCTCTTTACCTCGTCGAAATGGAGCTTGTGCCTCACACATTGATGGACCTCCTGCGTTTGGATTTGTGTGGCTGTTCTACTTCTCCAGGTCCAATTTGGTCTACGTTGCTTTTTCGTTCATGGATCCAATAGCTGAGCCAGTTAAACTGAGACAGATCAAGATATTTATTTATTTATTTATTTATTGTACCTTCAAGGCCCGAAGGCGTTACAGGAGGGAGAGGAACGAAATACAGAGCATGTGCAGATAACAGGGTGTAATAAAAATATTAGAAAGTGCGGATTAACAAAAGTACTCTTTAATAGTAGTTCTAAAAGCAGATGTATCGGTTATGTTAACAATTGAGGCCGGCAGATGATTCCATTCATTGGTAGTCTTAGAAATAAATGAATAAAAAAAACAGGTTCGTGCGACACTGTGGAACGCTCAATTTATGACGATGCTCAGTACGAGATGATATGTATGCAGGTTCGGAAAAAGTTCACTTTTTTATTCCGGATTGTAGTAATAAATTTTGTGCAGCAGTGATAAGTGTGCTAACTTCCTACGAGATGAGAGGAGAGGGAAGTTTAAAGTAGCCTTCATATATGTTACGCTTGATGTCCGAGAATAGTTAGTAAGAATAAAACATGCGCTACGATTTTGTATAGATTCTATTGCATTCGTTAAGTAATCTAAGCCAGGGTCCCACACAGAAGAGGCATATTCAAGCTTAGGACGTATTAGTGTTTTGAACAGAAGTAGCTTTAAGTTAACGGTTGCCATAGAGAAATTGCGACCGAGGTAACCAAGCGTGCGCTTAGCATTGTTAGGGATGTGGTTTTTGTATGTTTGCCATGAAAAATGAGATGTTATGTGGACGGCTAAGTATTTATAAGAACTGGCTTCTTGGAGTACAGAGTTCATGAAGTGATAATTGAATAGGTTAGACGAAGCAGTATTGCGAGAAATCCTAATTAGTTTGCACTTTTGGCTGTTAAGTTGCATTTTCCAAGTGTCGCACCAGTTCGTTGCCTTGTCTAGATCAGATTGTAGTTTTAGAGTGTCAGAATTTGATGATATTACTCTGTGAATGACACAATCGTCTGAAAATAACCGTATGGAGGATGCTACACAGTTAGGCAAATAATTATTATAAATGAGAAAAAGCAAGGGTCCGAGAACAGAACCTTGCGGCACCCCGGAACTGACAGGACAAAGCGAAGAGCCAAAATTGTTAGCTGAGACAAATTGTGCTCTATTGGATAAGAAGTTTTCGATCGATGAGATAACATTACGGTCAATGTTGAGAGTATTTAATTTTAGACAAAGTAATTGGTGAGAGGCGAGATCATATGCTTTAGAAAAGTCTAAGAAGATGGTGTCAATGTGAAATCTATTAGCCAACGCTGCACAGATTTCATGTGTAAATGAAATAAGTTGAGTATCACAGGAAAACGATTTACGGAACCCATGCTGACGAGATGAAAAAAATGAATTTGTTTCTAGGAAGTTAATGAGATTACAGTATATTATATGCTCTAGAAATTTGCATGGCCCACTTGTTAGAGAAATCGGCCTGTAATTTAAAGGTGAATGCACGTCGCCAGACTTAAATAATGGAACCACCTTGCCGACTTTAAAATCCTTTGGTAATGAGCAATTACAAAATAGACAGTGAAAAGATGTTGCACAAAATTATGGAGGAGTACACTTCGGTGTTTTTCAAAAACTTAGAATTATTATCGTCTATTCCTGATGATGACGAAATATTTAACTTACGAATCAAGTTCACGACACCATCGTAATCAATTAACACGGGCGCCATGCCCATCTGAGGAAATTCCTCTTAACAACTTCAGGTAGAGAAGTACAGGGCAACACGTTATTCAAAAATGATTTAGAAAACACTTCATTGAGTACAGAACAACATTCTTCTTGCGGAACAACAGCACCATCTACATCAGTTAACGATATTGTGTTACATTCCGAACCTTTGACAGTTTTCCAAAATTTTTTAGTATTTTCAGTCAGCCGAGATGGAACTGTATTGTAAAAGAAAACGCGTTTAGCTTCTTTGACTGCGTTTTTAAACAGTGAAGCAACATGCTCATACGCACGCCAGCTATCAGTTGTGTTCCGTTTTCTAGCTTGGCGAAACAGCCGCTTCTTCCTGTTCAAGATACGTTTTAGGGATGCATTAAACCACGCTGCTCGATGGTTACACCAGACAACTCGGAGGGGTATGTATTTTTGTGCTAATTCATTAATTTATTTTTAAAAAGCGACCAGTTCTGTTCAACGCTTTGGGTGTAAAAGTCCGGCATATATTCTTCTACAAAAGCTTCAAGTTGGGTGTTCACTGATGCGTACTCGGCTTTACTGTAGTCTAGAATATACTTTTGTTTGCTATTGGAACGGTTGACGTTTTTTTAAAGCTGGAAATGAATAAAACAATGACCGCTAAGCCCTATACTTAAAGAATCGTCAAGATCGGGAGTGGCAGTCAAAACTAAGTCGAGGATGTTAGCGCTGGTTGCTGTAGTTCGACTTGGTTGAGTAATCAGCTCAGTGAGATCGAAATCAAAACACAAATCGAGAAAGGCCTTGCTATCACTGGATTATTCGGATACAGTTGGCACAGGATTGGACCACTTTATGTTGGAATAATTGAAATCCCCCATTAGAAAAATGGGTGAGTGTGGAAACCTTGTTACGATGGTATTAAGCAGGTCATGAAGTTCAGCGCATAACGTAGAGGAAGCGCTCGGTAGCCTATAACATGCGCAAAAAATAACATCGCGGTGGTTGATTCCAATTCCTGCGCAGACTGCTTCTAAACCGGAAGGAAGAGGAATGTGAAGCAAATTGAGCCTGTCAGCCACTGCGATAAGCACGCCGCCACCTAATCTAGTACCACGGTGACACCGATAGATACAATATTGTTCTTGGCATTGGAATACTTCTTTGTTGGATATTTTTGACGTTAGCCGGGTCTCTGTTAAAGCCACAATGTCGGCAGTGCATGCATCGATTAGGGAAGATATGTCATCACGTTTATTTGCAACAGTACGAATGTTAGAAAAGAGGAGATTAATATCAGGTGCAAGGCAGTGTGTGTCCGAGTTTAGCTATGCGGGAGGTGTGTCATGCGCAGAAGATGGAACGGCGGCTTGAGAAGGATGCAAGGATGATTCATCAGCCTCGATTCCGAACTCGATCTCACAGACACTGTTAGTAGATGGGTGGTACCTATAAGTCTGCTTTTTGATTATCAATTTATTGTATCGTACTGAAAATTGTTCACCGCTAGCTTTTCCAAACTCGATTAGCTTTCTGCGGGTTGTGTGGGTGGAAATGCAAAAATCTTCACTTACAGTGATACCTGTCGTTCTCATTTGGGATTTTGAGAAAAATATTTCGCTTTTTGTTTTAAAACTAGTGAACATAGTTATTATCGGACGTCATTTATTTGGCGAAAACCTTCCCAGTCTGTGGGTACGCGATATGGCCTCATTCGCAGTTCCATTTTGAGCGTTGAAGAAATTATGTCCCGCACTTTTTTTCAGAAGCAGCCCACATTTCTGTCCGGTCATCAGCAACGCCATAAAATATGAAGTTATTGCGCCTTGACCGATCTTCAAATTTATCAAAACGACTGTAAATGCAGACCGTTTCCCCACAGTCTCAGTTAGTGCTCGGGCAACCTCTACCTCGGCACAGTTTTCAGATGCTTCTAATTTTTCTTCAACAGCTGTCAACCTGTCATTTAAATTCGTCGTTTGCTTTTCCAGATTCATCTGACTTTCCTGCATCTTTTTCATAACAAGGTACTGCTGTTGATCATGCTGTTGGAAGCAGTCAAGTATCATTAACTTTAAGATATTTATTTCTTCATGCAATACGTGAGCAAGTCGTAGAGAGTAACGCCGCCCACTTGGAGGCTCCTTTTGGTTGTTTATTATTACAGTTCTGTTCCTACAGTGGCTTTCTTGAA
The DNA here is from genome assembly GCF_050947875.1 of Dermacentor variabilis. Lineage (NCBI taxonomy): Eukaryota > Metazoa > Arthropoda > Arachnida > Ixodida > Ixodidae > Dermacentor > Dermacentor variabilis. Next base: position 72,711,439 of record NC_134578.1, read on the forward strand.
GTACATTATCTAAACTCTATATGCAATTGATTGCTTTCCTTCTGTTAATATAGGTTTGTAACCATTTGTATTTTGACGAGTTTGTAAGAGCATGGTCTAAGCGGTGTTTGCCGGCTTTCATTCGCGGTCAATTGAGATTTTAATTATAGTTAATGATAAGGCCACGATATATCTTTTCAGTGGATACCAGGTCATTGCGGTATCATAGGAAATGATGAGGCAGATAAGGCAGCTCGGATGTCAAACCAAAAAGACCGCTGCGTCCCCATTCCTCTCTCAAGGACCGATGCCACGAGACAACTTCGCAATCTGGCTCGCAAGATCTCCTTAGCAGAGTGGAACACCGCACATACAAGGCGCACAAGACTGCACAGACTGAACCCGTCACTTCAACTCAGACCTCCGGCCGGTCTGCACCGACACGAAGCGTCTCTTCTGCATCGGTTGTGGCTTGGAGTTGCCTTCACGAATGCCTACTCAGCATTAATTGGAATGACTGATAGTCCTACATGTGATGCTTGCGGAGGCGAGGAGAACATTGACCACTTATTGTGCCATTGTCCTCAATTTCAAATACAAAGACAATCTTTGTCCAACGCATTGAGGAAATTCGATGATCGTCCTCTGAGTGAACAGACAGTACTAGAGCACCGTCCCCACCTATCATCGGCTCAGAAGGCAGCGAAGGCACTTTTATGCTTTCTCAGAACGTCTGGTTTGCGAGAGCGGCTTTAACTCAAATACTGTCGGTACACGTATCTACACATTCTCTCTCCCTTCTCTCTCTCACCCGTCTCCATTCCCCCAGCGTAGGGTAGCCAACCAGACCCTTGACTGGTAAACATCCCTGCCTTCCTATATTCCTCTCTCTCTCTCTCTCTCTCTCTCTCTCTCTGCATTATGCAAACCCCTTCGTCTTGCCTCCGCCGTACAGATATTGCTGTCGAACTTTTCTTTCGAACTGATATACAAGTGCACAGTGTTAGAATCCAGTATGCAGGAGATAAAAAAGCAAGTAGTAGTGCCTAAGCGATGAAGTTATGACGTGAAGCCTGTGAAGCCGAGCTAGGATGTGTTTCATCTCAATAAATCCTCTTTACTCGCACCTGTTCTTTCGTGGAAATTGGCGCCGTTGTAGACTACTGACACTAGGTGCCTCGGGCGTGTAGACTATCGAATGAAATAGTATTTTGTTTTTGCATATCGTTTTGCTTGGGGAATGCATGCGCCTAACAGTGATTTTCGCGTTGCCCGATCGACGCGCTTATTACAGACAGTAAACAAACATTTTGAGTAGACCACTGCAGGCCTTTATGAAAGAAGAGTTCATAGCATTTCTTCTTTAAAAAAATTACGAGGTTGTTTTTTATGATGTTTAAGCTGAACTTGAGATGAGTGCTACTTGAGTACAGATCGCGACCACAGGCGCATTTTTGCAAAGCTGTCGGAAACTGCCAATAGACTGAATTGCAAGCATAATGCATTTTCTGTACAACCTGTGAAGCTGTTTAAACGATAAAAAATTTTTAAAGTTTGTATGAGCAAGCTCGGAAGAGTGCGCCGTTTATTCACCTGGCGTATTTGTTTCACCTTTGTGTGTTTGTTTCTTGGCATATCTAGGCGTGTGTTAGGGCCAGCCTCTGGAAATAATGATCCCTATGTTTGTTAGGTTTTGTTGGGTTTTGATTTTACGCTTCACGCTTTCTTTTTACAATCTATTCTGTGCAACATTTTTCTTTGTTCTCCTCAGTTAGCCCAAGCCGATGCACAAAGGCAACTTCTAGGCGCTCTACAATGCCTCTGTCGGGAAAAGTATTGCCTATTATGTAGTGCTTTACCGGCCTGTAAGCATGGATGCATAGATGGATTGCATTCAACCGCTTTCCGTCATTATGGCTTGAGTTTTTTTTGTGTGTAAAATATTCGGTGAAGCGTGAAGGTCATGTGACAGTCTTCTTGCGTTGCAGTGTTCTGTTCGCGCGTGTTCTCTCTCTTTCTTTTTTCTCTTTATTTGTTGAGAGGTGCAAATAGGCTCAGAACCGATGCGAGAGTTGTGTATTCTATGCGCGGCCCGTTTTGAGTATAACCAATGTTTGCATGAGCAAGTGCGGGAGATGGTGCCGCTTATTTATCTGCCGTATTTGCTTCACCCTTTGCGTGTTTTGTTTCTTGGCATAGCTAGGCGTGTGCCAGGGCAAGCCCCTGGAACTAATGATTCTTATGTTTCCTATGTTGTTGGTGAAGCGGTGAGCCAGGGAGAAAGAGAGCAAGACTGCTTTATGAATCAAAGTGCATGGAATGTCTGTTTGTGTATGTGTTACCATTTTCTAGCAAATTCACCTCTCTTCACGAAGACAAAGTTCATGGTACAGAGAGAAAGTCAACGTTGTGACATGAGTGGAAACAAAAAGCATGAATTAATTTCACATTTTTTTGTTTGCCACACGTGTGCGATATTTCTGAAGCTGTGCTTGTAACCCTTTTTTCCTAGGTGAAAATGCTGTTATTCTGCCCTCCCGTACGAGGCTGGGTTGGTGCAGTCTTGCAACTGTGTCATACCTGTGATATGTGTTTTTTTTTCTTGTTGACCCTTTGGCGGCAAGAAATGTTGAAGAGGTTTGCGAGAACTTGTTCTGCCGTATCTGAACCCTTTAGGTGACTTGAATGATAGCTAGCTGTTGCTTTAAAGGAGTTGTAACATATGATTTCAAAGTTGTAGAGAAAATTTGTTTCTCGCTCGTATGAGGATGTGACTTTGCAAGTGTGAAGGTTAGGCAACAAATTCAATTTGATGATGTTTTCCCGGATTGCCAGGGCCTGGCGTCATCAACATTACCGTGACATCATGACTCTGAGCAGAATTTCGCTGCCGGCAGGTAAGTCTTAAGTAAGACAGTGCCACCCAAATGAAAATTAGTGCTACGCACGTTTATTCTGGTAGCACTCGTGCGGCGGAAGCCGCGGCTATCACGCGAATAGAGCAAGCCCTTGTATCGTGATGTCATGCTGCGTTGTGCGCTTGGGTACCTAAGCGAAATGTTATCCATCTCTGTCCCTTTGGCTGCACCGCTGAAATGCCGCAAAGCTCCACTTTCCACTTCATTTCATGCTGCTCACTGCTTCCCCTTTCCAAGCTGGCATTCTTGGGGTAACTCACGCTTTTTCCGTGCTCTGCCTGTCTGTATCTGTTTGCCTATCTATGCTTCTAACCGTGTTTTCGCCACCTTGGGTCACTGTGACTGGGTAGTGAATGGTCTAATGGGTAGCGCATCGGACTGCTGTGTTGACGAAACAGGGTTCCAAACCACTCGTCGCCCAATTTGCACCACTGAATATGTGGCACTGCATGCATATGTGCCACTGTTCAGCGAACCGTTTCGATGCCAACTTGAAATGCTGGATATGCAACACTAGGTACGTGCCATTCTTCAGCGAATGTGCGGGCCACCAAGTGCAGGTAAAATTTCGCCACTTTATTTCAGCGGTTGCGAATCACCGGCGAATCACTTGCGAATCCCTTGCGAATCAACTGTGGATGCACCCGCCGTCCATTCCCCTTTCTCTTCCTCCTTATAGCCTATTTTCGTACTCTACTAGGTTTCACGCATCAGGTGCAACGCTATGGAGGCTAGAGTGACTTTTCGCAGTGGCTGCCTTCGCATTTGGAAATAGGTCGTTGTTTTTGACCGATGTTGTGCGCAAGTATATTTATATTGGCTTGGTATTGCATGAAACAAGTTTTAGCCCTTGGAAATGAACACACTGTAGTATGCGCTTTATAATCTTTTAGGTAATTTTTATTTTTGTTGTTCTTTCCGGGTTTTTTATTTGAAACCCGTCGCGAGGAGCCTCACCTGCATGCTTGCACGAGCGAACGCTGTTGGCACGCAGCGAATCTTTGACGAAACGCGCGGAATAATAAATTTTCTTTACCAAACTTCTTGCGTAAGTTAGACGGCGTTGCACCTGAAATGTGAAATAGGGTATAGCTCACTTGGTTGATCAGGGTCGCGCGAGAAGGAAGACGCGTCACAAATATCGGAGGCCGTGTTTTTAGCCAACACCAACTTTGTTAACTGAGCACGTGCCATTGCGTACGTGCGATATACTGACATTAGTTAAACCGTTTCACACCAACTTGTGTTATGGGTATAAGCCAGTGCTTATGTGTGCCCCTTTCAATGACCGTCTTTCAGAACCAAATTTCGGTCACCTAGCTGGTATGTGAAACTAGGATATGTGCCACACTTAACCTATTTTATGTGGCAGCTGGTAGCTGCTGCGAGCTTACCGCACTGAAGCACTGTGCACCCGCCTCTGACAACGATGACGAAGTGCCTCCTCGCGACCTCGCACACCAGGGTGTGCGTACCCCAACAAGTACACAACGGGAGACTTAGAGTGGACGTGGCACCTCGGTAATGGCGCTCTGCTCTTGCGACGCAGTGCAAGATATGGCAGCCAATTGTTAGCTAATTGACCATTTGTAAAAACGTTCTGTGCCTCAGCAAGAAAAGCATTTTCAAAGGAAAGGCTATTAAGATGTCAAATTTCGCCGTACGGATACATGGTCAACATGGCGTCACTGCAGCAACGCATCTCGGCAGTAGAACTTGGCGACCGCTCTTCAATTAGCGTACATTTACGCCGTTTTGCGTCACTAGCTAAGTGTGACTGGATATCTGCAGCTCTTCAACGAAGCTTTTTGACTCATGTTGTGTGCGCGCGAAACCAAGCACGCGTGTTATCGCGTGCTGTCTGCGCATGCTCTCTGCCCGGCTATCTCTTATCGGGTAGCCCGTGCTGGTTTTAAAAGACCGCTCGCACGGGCCCACCGCGCGCAGTATGTAACCTGTTGGCTGCCTGCCAAGTAACAGGAATAAACGTTCTTTCGACGCTACGTCTACGCCGCCCAGTTCTTGGATGCCAGACATGACATATTGGCGACGAAGATGGGATGACCGCCGTACGGAATTCGCAGTGTGAAGAACCTGGCCTCTGTGTAAAAGCTTCCCGCCACGAAGATTTCCCTGCGGTGAAATTCCTGAAACTGGCATCACGGCAGCCGAAACTTCCAAGTGAGTCATGAGTCACATCGGCCACATTGAACCTTTCGACGAGACCACGAGTGACTGGCGCTCGTACGAGGAAAGGTTGAAAGCCTATCTTTTGGTCAACGATGTTCCAGTAGCAAAGAAGGTTCCTGCGTTCCTGAGTCTCATCGGCGCGAAGACCTACGCGCTGCTCAAGTCGCTGACGGCACCGGACGCACCGTCGTCACGAGAGTTTGACAGTCTCCTGAAACTCCTGAGCGATCACCTGGCACCGCAGTCGTCTGTCATCGCAGAGCGTGCTAAATTTTACAAGCGGTCACAGCGAAGCGGTGAGTCCATTACCGAATTTGTCGCGGAACTTCGAAGGCTGGTGCAGAGTTGCGAATTTGGAAGTTTCTTGGATGAAGCGCTCCGGGACTGTTTCGTTTGCGGCCTGCTCCGCGAGGACATTCAGCGTGTGTTGTTCACGGAAGACAAAAAGCTAACCTTCCAAAAGGCCGTAGATAGAGCTCTTGCCATGGAAACTGCAACGATTAGCGCGGCGTTCACGCATAACAGCGCATCCCCGGCGTACGAAGTGAATAAGGTTCGAGGCGAAAAGCAGTCTGTGATGTCGGCAAGCTGCTTCCGTTGCGGGTCACCCAATCACTCTAGCGAAGCATGCCCTCATATCGGCGATACATGTTACAATTGTAACCGAAAAGGGCATATTCAACGCGCCTGCAGGAAAGGAAAGAAAGCTAGGGAGGCAAAGCTCCGGAAACGTGTGAAGATGCTCACGTCCGTCCGAAACGAGTCGTCTGTCTCACTTAAATCATTCAACGCAGACCCATTTACTGTACCCGTGAACGTTGACGGTGTCCTACTGACGATGGAGCTTGACACCGGCGCAGCCGTATCCGTCATATCATGGCGCGAATTCCAGAGGTTGTTTCCACGTAAGCGACTTCAGCCAGCATCGTTAAAGCTGCGCACGTATACTGGGGCCATAGTAAAACCGAAGGGTCTGGCGAAAGTCGTCGTGCGCCACAACGACCAGTGCGTGGAGCTTCCCCTGTACGTCGTGGACTCTACAGGACCGGCACTCCTCGGCAGAGAATGGTTGCAAGATATTCGTTTGGATTGGAAGAACCTAGTTTTTTTTAATCACCTTGGTCTCTCTCGAGAAATATCAAAGCACTGGCAAGAAAAGCTGGAAGCCATGCTAGAAAGCCATTCCGAACTTTTCAAGGATGAGCTAGGTACCATCACGGAAGAGCAGGCCGAGCTTGTCCTTCGCGAAGGGTCACAGCCGAAGTTTGTAAAGGCAAGAAGCGTTCCCTTTGCTCTGCAACGTGCAGTAGAAGCGGAACTTGTGAAAATGGAGAAGCTTGGCATCATAACGCCTGTTGCTACAAGCGAATACGCAACGCCCTTGGTACCGGTAGTGAAGAGGGATGGAAGCCTCCGACTGTGTGGCGATTATAAAACCACCGTCAATCCCTGTCTAGAAGTAGACCGCTACCCGCTACCTCGGATAGATGACCTTCTCGCAGCGCTTGCAGGAGGGGAGGAATTTTCGAAGATTGACCTGAGTAGGGCCTACCAGCAGGTAGTTATGGCGGAAGGCTCCCGGAAACTACTGACGATAAACACGCATAAGGGCTTGTATACTATGAACCGTCTGGCTTTCGGCATTTCGTCCGCCCCAAGCATATTTCAAAGAATTATGGACAACATGCTGAAAGGGTTGGAAGGAGTCAGTTGCTACCTTGACGACATCCTGGTCACAGGCAAGACCAAGCGAGAGCACTTCCGTAACTTGGAAGCCGTCTTGTCAAGATTGCAGGAACGCGGTGTGCGCATCCGGCGCGATAAGTGCTCGTTCTTTCAACGAGAGCTCCGTTATCTGGGCCACGTCATCAACGCCGAGGGTGTTTGCGCATCGCCTGAAAAGGTACTGGCACTACTAAATGCGCCTGCTCCAAAAGACAAGCAGCAACTGCAGTCATTCCTTGGGATGGTCAATTATTACGGCAAGTTTGTTCAGCGTCTCTCGACTTTGGCACAGCCGTTGTACAGGCTGCTAAAGCAAACAACGGAGTGGACGTGGGATGCGTCATGCCAGCTTGCTTTCACGGAGATAAAAGCAGCTATGGCTTCCCCTCCAGTTCTTGCCCATTATGATCCGAAGCGACCGCTTCAACTTGCCTGCGACGCATCTCAGTACGGTATAGGCGCAGTTCTTTCGCAGAAAATGATAAATGGATCAGTTCGACCGGTTGCCTACGCATCCCGCACCTTGTCAAGTGCCGAAAAGAACTACAGTCAGATCGAGAAAGAAGCCCTTGCCCTCGTATTCGGCGTAAAGAAGTTTCACTTCTACGTCTACGGTAGGTTCTTCACGCTTGTGACTGACCATAAACCACTGCAAACAATTCTCGGCCCGAAAACAGGCATTCCCGCGATGGCAGCTGCCCGCATGCAGCGTTGGGCGCTGACGCTGTCAGCCTACAACTATGCTCTTGAATTCAAGAAATCTTCCGATAATGCGGAAGCAGACTGTTTATCGCGCTTGCCGCTCGACAGCAGCGAAAAGCAATCAGAAGAAGAAAGCGAAATTTTTTATTCGCTTCGTTTGGAAACGCTGCCTGTCACAGGCCAAGACATCGCTCGTGAAACGAGGCGTGATCCATTACTAAGCAAGGTACTGAACTTCACAAGTGCTGGCTGGCCGTCGCATGTCGCTGAGAAGGAGTTGAAACATTTCTTCGACAAGCGTTTGGAGCTCACAGTTCATCAAGGGTGTTTAATGTACGGCATGAGAGTAGTTGTGCCTTCAAAACACCGAGCCTTCTTGCTTGAGGAACTTCATCAGGGTCATCCCGGTATCGTAAGATGCAAAGAACTCGCGAGGAGCTACGTCTGGTGGCCTGGTATCGACGCGGACCTAGAGCAACACGTGAAGAAATGTGAAGAGTGTCAACAGCAACGGAACGAACCAGCACCGGCTCCGCTTCATCCATGGTCATGGCCGACTTCGCCGTGGCAAAGAGTTCACTTGGATTTTGCTGGACCCATGAAAGACAAAATGTTCCTTGTTGCTGTGGACGCACACTCAAAATGGCCGGAAGTTTATGTCATGCAGAGGACTACGGCGTACCACACAATTCAGTGTCTCCAAGACCTGTTCTCGCGTTTTGGCGTACCCGAGACCATCGTGACCGACAACGGACCACAGTTCGTTTCCGAAGAATTCAAGAGCTTCGTCAAAGGCTTCGGTGGTCGTCATATCGTGAGTGCAGCGTACCATCCAAGCACGAATGGCCTTGCGGAGAGATTTGTACAGACAATGAAATCTGCGTTGCGGAAAGGACGACCCCAAGACTCCTTGCAGGCAACCTTACAGACGTTCCTGGTGACGTACCGCAACACGCCGCATGCGACTACAAGAGAAACTCCAGCAAACCTTTTCATAGGTAGACGACTGCGCACGAGACTCGACGCAGTCAAGCCTTCTGTCGGGGGAAGAGTGGCTCAGCAACAGCTCTCCGATATGGTGCGACGCAAGGCACGTGAGCGACTTTTCAACATCAATGATGAGGTCCTCGTGAGGAATTACAGAGGTCCTGAGAAATGGGTCCCTGGCACTATCATTCAGCAGTCTGGCCCCGTTTCATACAAGGTTCGCGTTAGAACGAATCATGGGGTGCTCATTTGGCGTCGTCATCAAGACCAGCTACTGCTCAGCATCGACAGCTCAAAGCAGAGCATCACGGAAGATTTTATTCCAGATTTCAGGGATCCTGAGAGCACCAACGAGCCATTTCCAGCTGCGGCCCCTGCGGCAACGACCGACCCTCCAGGGGAGCGACGCTATCCACAGAGGGACCGGCGACCTCCTGACAGATATCAGCCATAGCATTAGTTGCATTGTATAATGTGGCAAAAGGACTTTGTGCTCATTAGGAGGAAGGAGATGTTGTGTGCGCGCGAAACCAAGCACGCGTGTTATCGCGTGCTGTCTGCGCATGCTCTCTGCCCGGCTATCTCTTATCGGGTAGCCCGTGCTGGTTTTAAAAGACCGCTCGCACGGGCCCACCGCGCGCAGTATGTAACCTGTTGGCTGCCTGCCAAGTAACAGGAATAAACGTTCTTTCGACGCTACGTCTACGCCGCCCAGTTCTTGGATGCCAGACATGACAACTCATACTTGGGTCACTCGGTATGATCTAGTGAAGGCCGGTAAGTGCCGTCCTTTAGTGACAAAAAAGCATCAATTGCGACAGCATATTAGTAGACAGCCATTGTTACGGTTGACGTGTAACACCCCTGGCGAAAAGGATGCTCGAAAGACCATGCTCAACCGAAACGGAAGATGGATTCCTAATTCGCTATGTTTGTCTCGTGTGGTTGCCGGTCTGGCAGGCGGCCCGCAGTGATGACATGCCTCTTTATGTGTGCGACCCAGGGGAGAACCATTTCCACGAACTGTCAAACTCTAGGGGAGAACGCTTCCCGCGAAACAACGTCGCCTAGAAGAAAGCATCAGCCGCCTACGATCCCGGAACCGCGGGTTGCCACCAGCAGAGGCAAGCTCGTGAAAAGTCACATGGGAAAGTGGAAGCAGCCGCAAATACACAACCAGACTCAGTGCCTGGCACGTGACGTTGACGTGAGCGAGATCCCACCTACGATTTTAGTGGGCGTATTTAAGGGGCCCCGCAATGTACCTTTTCACTTCATTCATTCTCTTCTTCATTGCCTGGTCACCATGGTCTACCGGACGTCTGCAGCCCGCCGACAACGCCACGCTACCTAATAGTAACGCCGATCGAGCTTCGAGAAACAGGCGTCGCAACACCATACAGAGAAATGATAGTACTTTTATCGGCTGTACACACTTCGCACCAGCTGGCTCGTACGGCTGCTGCGGCACGAGCTAGTGCGGACGGCGGCGCAACGTGCGTTGATGACGCAAGCAAAGCACTGCTGGTGGCGGTGCCAGGTGCGGTGGTGACGTTCGGATCATTATAAGCCGTTATCGAACTTTAGCGCCTTAGCCATCTGCGTCGAACCATTATGAACAGTGATCAACCGTACTCCGGTGGCGGCTGCGGGCATGCCTGCGTGGACCGTATCTTGAAAGCGATCTGCGATGCTGACAGAGTGTGTCGACTGCTTTGGGCGCTGTGTTCTCGCCGCTTACTTAGAGACGCCTTTGTCTTGAAAGAGATCTGCGAAGGGGGCAGAGTGCGGCGTGCACGTGCTGAGAGCTGCGTCAGCGCTGTGTTCTCGCCGCTTCGCTGTCGTAGAAACGAGAGGCGGAACTAACGTGAATTCGCTCGCTGATGCGGGCGCTATCTCGAAAGCGATCGTCTTACGGGAAGAATGGACGGACGGTTTTTCTCCTAGGGTAAGCATAGAAGTGCTTGCGCATTGAAAAAAATGTTTTGTTTCTCTGTTGCTGGACTATATATAGAGCCAAAGAAAGCTATCGCTTTATAATGGCCGCCGGAGCAATGCTTAATACGTTGTGGTCGCCGTCACCTCGAATATTTTGAATAGTAAGAAATAGAAAAATACAATTGCAACCACATCGGAGAGCCTTGCTAACAGTGTAGCTGCTGGATTTGCTTATCTTTATTATTACAGATATTTAAATTCATCCTGTTAATATAGTTATAGAATTGACGACTTTTGGTCAGTCCCCGAGTGGGTAGTAACGCTGCTGACAGATGTGCCAACGCCGTTTTTTACGCATCCGAGTGTAAAGCGAAACGTGACAATCAAGAAATTACGCCGTAATTCAATGCGAACTCCACTTATCGCTTGAATATCGACCGAGGGCAAGCAACAGAGGCAGTGTTTTCGGCGGGAGATAACATATCTTCGCCGCATTCCAAGTTTATTACATCCCATGCCTATGCATCGCTTTCCATGCACGTGCAGACTCCAACTTACGCGATAAAAAAACGAATAAGCTCAGATTGATTTTCTTGGCAGCAGGAAAAAAAATCCAAGCTTATGGCACAAGAAACTATTGAGATGTGTACTTGTTTCTCTTTTTCTTGTGACCGCTTTTCACCGTCTAAGAAATGTTATCGCTCAGCACGAGGCGCCCGCATGTGTGGGAAACTTGCGGAGTGTTATCGAAGGTTCTTTCCTTTGTCTGCACCGAAGCTTGTGCAATCTGATTGCATGTGGGACACAAAATGCGTAGAACTTTCTGGAAAGCACCCGAGAACGAGCGACTACTCTGGAACCTTCGATGGTTCATGTATAAAAGCCGACGGGCTTGACTGACAGATCAGATTTCAACAATCGCCGACCGTGGTCGCCGCTATCGCTGTGCTTTGAGTGTAACTTGCTTTTGTGGGCACAAGATAAAGGTTACTTTCGTCATTCAGAGATTTGTCGCTGTATAATTCACCGTCACTACTACGTGACATATGGGGGAGGCGCTAGTGCGTTCATACAACGAACGTGTCACGAGGATCCCATCCTCGTCGCCAGTGTCACGAGGATCCCATCTTCGTCGCCAGTGTCACGATCCACCCCGGGTCGTGAACAAGGGAGGGCTTGCGGCACCCTCCGATAGACGGACGCTCCACAGCGTGGTGGTGCTGAACGATGACTGACCCTGGACCTGGGAGAGTTGCCCGGAGTAGCTGCGCAGCATCACACCCGAAGCCTCGAGGGACGCGCTGGGAAAAGTACGCTTGAAGAGCTTTCCGGCCATTACAGACACCCTGGCCCCTGTGTCCAGCTCCATGCAAATGGGTTGTCCGCAGATTTCGACGGTCAGCATGTATGGCGGCACAGATGACGGTACAAAGCCTGTGTGCCACATGTCGAAAATCGGCGGGTCCTCGGCCACAACGCGGAGCCTGGCCGAGGAAGAACTTCAGCTTGCTGCCGCACGCCCCAGGCTGGCGGAGGGGGCGTGCGGCAGCAAGCTCAAGTTCTTCCTCGGCCAGGCTCCACGTTGTGGCCGAGGACCCACAGATTTTTTCTGAAGAAGCCTTACCGCTTTTCCCGGAAAAACAATTTTTCGGATTTCACTATTTTCCTCACGTGAACCGGCTCTCCACACGTGCGTTATCATTGGGAACCATTTACACACCAAACCAGCGCTTTTTATGGGAAGTCAGAAAATTTGCCAGAATGACAATTTTACTGGGCTATATATAACGTTACTGTTCTTCTGAAGAATGAATTTTTCAGAATTCAGTTTATTCCTCGCGTGAATCGGCTCTCCACACGTGCGTAATCATTGGGAATCATTTACACGCCAAACCCGCGCTTTTTATGGGAAGTCAGAAAATTTGCCAGAATCGTAAATTTACTGGCCTTACCATATTTCCCGGAAAAGCAATTTTTCGGATTTCATTATTTTCCTCCAGTGAACCAACCGGCTCTCCACACGTGCGTTATCACTGGGAATAATTTACACGCCAAACCAGCGCTTTTTATGCGAAGTCAGAAAATTTGTCAGAATGACAATTTTACTGGGCTATATATAACCTTACCGTTCTTCTGAAGAATGAATTTTTCAGAATTCAGTTTATTCCTCGCGTGAATCGGCTCTCCACACGTGCGTAATCATTGGGAATCATTTACACGCCAAACCCGCGCTTTTTATGGGAAGTCAGAAAATTTGCCAGAATCGTAAATTTACTGGCCTTACCATATTTCCCGGAAAAGCAATTTTTCGGATTTCATTTTCCTCCAGTGAACCAACCGGCTCTCCACACGTGCGTTATCACTGGGAATAATTTACACGCCAAATAAGCGCTTTTTATGTGAAGTCAGAAAATTATTCAGAATGACAATTTTACTGACTGAATTTTACTGGGCTATATATAACCTTACCGTTCTTCTGAAGAATGAATTTTTCAGAATTCAGTTTATTCCTCGCGTGAATCGGCTCTCCACACGTGCGTAATCATTGGGAATCATTTACACGCCAAACCCGCGCTTTTTATGGGAAGTCAGAAAATTTGCCAGAATCGTAACTTTACTGGCCTTACCATATTTCCCGGAAAAGCAATTTTTCGGATTTCATTATTTTCCTCCAGTGAACCAACCGGCTCTCCACACGTGCGTTATCACTGGGAATAATTTACACGCCAAACCAGCGCTTTTTATGGGAAGTCAGAAAATTTGTCAGAATGACAATTTTACTGGGCTATATATAGCCTTACCGTTTTTCCTGAAGCAGCAATTTTTCAGAATTCAGATTATTCCTAGAGTGAATCGGCTCTCCACACGTGCGTTATCACGGGGAATCATTTGCACGCCAAACCAGCGCTTTTTATAGGAAGTCAGAAAATTTGCCAGAATTGTAATTTTATAGGACTATTATAGCCTTACCGTTTTTCCCGGAAAAGCAATTTTTTGGAATTCAGTTTATTCCTCGCGTGAATCGTCTCTCCACACGTGCGTTGTCGTTGGGAATCATTTACACGCCAAACCAGCGCTTCTTATAGGAAGTGAGAAAATTTGCCAGAATTGCAATTTTACTGGGCTATAGGCTTACCGTTTTTCTGAAGAAGCAATTTTTCGGAATTCAGCTTATTCCTCGCTTGAATCGGGACTCCACACGTGCGTTATCATTGGAAACCTTTTACACGCCAAACCAGCGCTTTTTATAGGAAGTCAGCAAATTTTCCAGAATTGCAATTTTACTGGGCTACAGGCTTACCGTTTTTCTGAAGAAGCATTTTTTCAGAATTCAGTTAATTCCTCGCGTGAATCGGTTCTCTACACTTGCGTTGTCATTGGGAATCATTTACGCGCCAAACCAGCGCTTTTTATAGGAAGTCAGAAAATTTGCCAGAATTGCAATTTTCTGACCGTTTTTCCATTTTTTCGAAAAAATTATTCTGTCCCAACTCGTTTATTTATCGCATAAAATGACGTTACAACGTGCACGAGAAGAGATTTAGCCGACAACCACTGCTCTTGATGGAACTTTATTTTTCTTCGCTAAAATGAATATTTTCCTGGGCTATACCATTCTCTCCCTGTGTGTGTGTGTGTGTGTGTGTGAGTGTGTGTGTGTAGGTATACTAATATGAAGCTCTATGTGGATAGGTGTTCTGTGGTTATGGTTGTTGCGGAGGTCATGCACATTCGCACATTCTTTATGCGCACGGGAAGTGCTGGATTTCTAAATATCTGTGTGTGCGTGCGTGCGCGCGCGCGCGTGTGTGTGTGTGTATAGACTTAACGTTTTTCCATTTTTTTCGAGAAAATTATTCTGTCCCCAGTCATTTATTTATCGCATAAGATAGCATTAAAACGTGCAGGGGAAGACATCTAGGCGACAACCACTGCTCTTGGGAGAACTTCATTTTTCTTAGCTAAATGGAATATTTTCCTGGGCTATAGACTTACCGTTTTTCTATTTTTTTCAAGAAAATTTTCAAGAAAAATATTCTGTCTCCAGTCATTTATTTATCGCATAAAATAGCATTAGAACGTGCACGGGAAGAGATCTAGGCAACAACCACTGCTTTGGGAAAATTTTATTTTTCTTAGCTACAATGAATATTTTCGTGGCCTAAAGATTTACCGTTTTTCCATTTTTTTTCGAGAAAATTATTCTGTCCCCAATCATTTATGTATCGCATAAAATAGCATTAGAACGTGCACGGGAAGAGATCTAGGCGACAAGCACTGCTCTTGGGAGAAAATTATTTTTCTTAGTTAAAAAGAATATTTTCCTGGCTATAGACTTACCGTTTTTCCATTTTTTTTCGAGAAAATTATTCTGTCCCCACTCATTTATCGCATAAGATAGCATTAGAACGTGCAGGGGAAGAGATCTAGGCGACAACCACTGCTCTTGGGAGAACTTTATTTCGCTTAGCTAAATGGAATATTTTCCTGGGCTATAGACTTACCGTTTTGCTATTTATTTCAAGAAAATGATTCTGTCCCCAGTCATTTATTTATCGCATAAGATAGCATTAGAACGTGCAGGGGAAGACATCTAGGCGACAACCACTGCTCTTGGGAGAACTTCATTTTTCTTAGCTAAATGGAATATTTTCCTGGGCTATAGACTTACCGTTTTTCTATTTTTTTCAAGAAAATTATTCAGTCCCCAGTCATTTATTTATCGCATAAGATAGCATTAGAACGTGCACGGGAAGTGATCTAGGCGACAACCACTGCTCTTGGCAGAACTATATTTTTCTTAGCTAAAATGAATATTTTCCTGGGCTATAGACTTACCGTTTTTCCATTTTTTTTCAAGAAAGTTATTCTGTCCCCAGTCATTTATTTATCGCATAAAAAGCATTAGAACGTGAACGGGAAGAGCTCTAGGCGACAACCACTGCTCTTGAGAGAAAATTATTTTTCTTAGCTAAAAAGAATATTTTCCTGGCCTGTAGACTTACCGTTTTTCCATTTTTTTTCGGTAAAGTTATTCTGTCCCCAGTCATATATTTATCGTATAATATAGCATTAGAACGTGCACGGGAAGAGATGTAGGCGACAACCTCAGCACTTGGGAGAACCTTATTTTTCTTAGCTAAAATGAATATTTTCCTGGGCTATAGACTTACCGTTTTCCATTTTTTTTCAAGAAAAATATTCTGTCTCCAGTCATTTATTTATCGCATAAAATAGCATTAGAATGTGCACGGGAAGAGATCTAGGCAACAACCACTGCTTTGGG
This sequence comes from Dermacentor variabilis, assembly GCF_050947875.1. Taxonomy (NCBI): domain Eukaryota; kingdom Metazoa; phylum Arthropoda; class Arachnida; order Ixodida; family Ixodidae; genus Dermacentor; species Dermacentor variabilis. The sequence goes on from NC_134578.1 coordinate 72,727,165, forward strand.
AAAATTTTATTTTTCTTAGCTACAATGAATATTTTCCTGGACTATAGATTTACCGTTTTTCCATTTTTGTCGGGAAAGCATTTCTGCCCCCAATCATTTATTTATCGCTTAATATAGCATTATAATGTGCACGGGAAGGGATCTAGGGGACTACCACTGCTCTTGGAAGAACTTTATTTTTCTTAGCTAAAATGAATACTTACCGTTTTTCCATTTTTTTCGAGAAAATTATTCTGTCCCCACTCATTTATTTATCGTATAATATAGCAAGAACGTGCAGGGAAAGCGATCTAGGCGACAACCACTGCTCTTGGGAGAACTTTATTTTTCTTAGCTAAAATGAATATTTTCCTGGGCTATAGACTTACCGTTTTTCCATTTTTTTCAAGAAAGTGATTCTGTCCCCAGTCATTTATTTATCGCATAAAAAAGCATTAGAACGTGCACGGGAAGAGATGTAGGCGACAACCACAGCACTTGGGAGAACTTTATTTTTCTTAGCTAAAATGAATATTTTCCTGGGCTATAGACTTACCGTTTTTCCATTTTTTTTCGAGAAAATTATTCTGTCCCCAGTCATTTATTTATCGATAATACAGCATTAGAACGTGCAGGGGAAGAGATCTAGGCGACAACCACTGCTCTTGGGAGAACTTTATTTTTCTTAGCTAAATTGAATATTTTCCTGGGCTATAGATTACCATTTTCCCATTTTTTTCGGGAAAGCTTTCCTGCCCCCAATCATTTATTTATCACATAAAATAGCATTGGGACGTGCACTGGAAGTGATCTAGGCGACTACCACTGCTCTTGGAAGAACTTTATTTTTCTTAGCTAAAATGAATATTTTCCTGGGCTATAGACTTACCGTTTTCCCATTTTTTTCAAGAAAGTGATTCTGTCCCCAGTCATTTATTTATCGCATAAAAAAGCATTAGAACGTGCACGGGAAGAGATGTAGGCGACAACCACAGCACTTGGGAGAACTTTATTTTTCTTAGCTAAAATGAATATTTTCCTGGGCTATAGACTTACCGTTTTTCCATTTTTTTCGGGAAAGCTTTCCTGCCCCCAATCATTTATTTATCACATAAAATAGCATTGGGACGTGCACGGGAAGTGATCTAGGCGACTACCACTGCTCTTGGCAGAACTTTATTTTTCTTAGCTACAATGAATATTTTCCTGGACTTACCGTTTCTCCATTTTTTTTCGAGAGAATTATTATGTCCCCACTCATTTATTTATCGCATAAAATAGCATCAGAACGTGCACGGGAAGAGATCTAGGCGGCAACCGCTGCTTTTGGGAAAATTTTATTTTTCTTAGCTAAAATGAATATTTTCCTGGGCTATAGACTTGTCGTTTCTCCATTTTTTTTGAGAAAATTATTCTGTCCCCAGTCATTTATTTATGGCTTAAAATAGCATTAGAACGTGCACGGGAAGTGATCTAGGGGATTACCACTGCTCTCGGGAGAACTTTATTTTTCTTAGCTAAAATGAATATTTTCCTGGGCTATAGACTTACCGTTTTTCCATATTTTTCAAGAAAATATTCTGTCCCCAGTCATTTATTTATCGCATAAAATAGCATTAGAACGTGAACGGGAAGAGATCTAGGCGACAACCACTACTCTTGGGAGAAAATTATTTTTCTTAGCTAAAAAGAATATTTTCCTGGGCTATAGACTTACCGTTTTTCCATTTTTTTTCGAGAAAATTATTCTGTCCCCAGTCATTTATTTATTGTATAATATAGCATTATAATGTGCAGGGGACGTGATCTAGGCGACTACCACTGCTCTTGGGAGAACTTTATTTTTCTTAGCTAAAATGAATATTTTCCTGGGCTATAGACTTACCGTTTTCCCATTTTTTTCGAGAAAATTATTCTGTCCCCAGTCATTTATTTATCGCTTAATATAGCATTATAATGTGCAGGGGATGTGATCTAGGCGACTACCACTGCTCTTGGGAGAACATATTTTTCTTAGCTAAAATGAATATTTTCCTGGGCTATAGACTTACCGTTTTTCCATTTTTTTGCGAGAAAATTATTCTGTCCCCAGTCATTTATTTATCGTACAATATAGCATTAGAACGTGCACGGGAAGAGATGTAGGCGACAACCTCAGCACTTGGGAGAACTTTATTTTTCTTAGCTAAAATGAATATTTTCCTGGGCTATAGACTTACCGTTTTCCATTTTTTTTCAAGAAAAATATTCTGTCTCCAGTCATTTATTTATCGCATAAAATAGCATTAGAATGTGCACGGGAAGAGATCTAGGCAACAACCACTGCTTTGGGAAAATTTTATTTTTCTTAGCTACAATGAATATTTTCCTGGCCTAAAGATTTACCGTTTTTCCATTTTTTTTCGAGAAAATTATTCTGTCCCCAATCATTTATGTATCGCATAAAATAGCATTAGAACGTGCACGGGAGGAGATCTAGGTGACAAGCACTGCTCTTGGGAGAAAATTATTTTTCTTAGCTAAAAAGAATATTTTCCTGGCTATAGACTTACCGTTTTTCCATTTTTTTTCGAGAAAATTATTCTGTCCCCACTCATTTATCGCATAAGATAGCATTAGAACGTGCAGGGGAAGAGATCTAGGCGACAACCACTGCTCTTGGGAGAACTTTATTTTTCTTAGCTAAATTGAATATTTTCCGGGGCTATAGACTTACCATATTTCCAATTTTTTCGGGAAAGTTTTTCTGTCCCCAGTCATTTATTTATCGCATAATATAGCATTAGAACGTGCAGGGAAAGAGATCTAGGGGACAACCACTGCTCTTGGGAGAACTTTATTTTTCTTATCTAAAATGAATATTTTCCTGGGCTATAGACTTACCGTTTCTCCATTTTTGTCGGGAAAGTTTTTCTGCCCCCAATCATTTATTTATCGCTTAAAATAGCATTAGAACGTGCAAGGGAAGTGATCTAGGGGATTACCACTGCTCTCGGGAGAACTTTATTTTTCTTAGCTAAAATGAATATTTTCCTGGGCTATAGACTTACCGTTTTTCCATTTTTTTCGAGAAAATTATTCTGTCCCCAGTCATTTATTTATCGCATAAGATAGCATTAAAACGTGCAGGGGAAGACATCTAGGCGACAACCACTGCTCTTGGGAGAACTTCATTTTTCTTAGCTAAATGGAATATTTTCCTGGGCTATAGACTTACCGTTTTTCTATTTTTTTCAAGAAAATTATTCTGTCCCCAGTCATTTATTTATCGCATAAGATAGCATTAGAACGTGCACGGGAAGTGATCTAGGCGACAACCACTGCTCTTGGCAGAACTATATTTTTCTTAGCTAAAATGAATATTTTCCTTGGGCTATAGACTTACCGTTTTTCCATTTTTTTCAAGAAAGTTATTCTGTCCCCAGTCATTTATTTATCGCATAAAAAGCATTAGAACGTGCACGGGAAGAGCTCTAGGCGACAACCACTGCTCTTGAGAGAAAATTATTTTTCTTAGCTAAAAAGAATATTTTCCTGGCCTGTAGACTTACCGTTTTTCCATTTTTTTTTCGGTAAAATTATTCTGTCCCCAGTCATATATTTATCGTATAATATAGCATTAGAACGTGCACGGGAAGAGATGTAGGCGACAACCTCAGCACTTGGGAGAACCTTATTTTTCTTAGCTAAAATGAATATTTTCCTGGGCTATAGATTTACCGTTTCCCATTTTTTTTTCAAGAAAAATATTCTGTCTCCAGTCATTTATTTATCGCATAAAATAGCATTAGAATGTGCACGGGAAGAGATCTAGGCAACAACCACTGCTTTGGGAAAATTTTATTTTTCTTAGCTACAATGAATATTTTCCTGGCCTATAGACTTACCGTTTTTCCATTTTTTTTCGAGAAAATTATTCTGTCCCCAGTCATTTATTTATCGTACAATATAGCATTAGAACGTGCAGGGGAAGAGATCTAGGCGACAACCACTGCTCTTGGGAGAACTTTATTTTTCTTAGCTAAAATGAATATTTTCCTGGGCAATAGACTTACCATTTTTCCAATTTTTTCGGGAAAGTTTTTCTGCCCCCAATCATTTATTTATCGCTTAATATAGCATTATAATGTGCACGGGAAGTGATCTAGGGGACTACCACTGCTCTTGGGAGAACTTTATTTTTCTTAGCTAAAATGAATATTTTCCTAGGCTATTTACTTACCGTTTTTCCATTTTTTTTCGAGAAAATTATTCTGTCCCCACTCATTTATCGCATAAGATAGCATTAGAACGTGCAGGGGAAGAGATCTAGGCGACAGCCACTGCTCTTGGGAGAACTTTATTTTTCTTAGCTAAAATGAATATTTTCCTGGGCTATAGATTTACCGTTTTTCCATTTTTGTCGGGAAAGCTTTTCTGCCCCCAATCATTTATTTATCGCTTAATATAGCATTATAATGTGCACGGGAAGGGATCTAGGGGACTACCACTGCTCTTGGAAGAACTTTATTTTTCTTAGCTAAAATGAATACTTACCGTTTTTCCATTTTTTTCGAGAAAATTATTCTGTCCCCAGTCATTTATTTATCGTATAATATAGCAAGAACGTGCAGGGAAAGAGATCTAGGCGACAACCACTGCTCTTGGGAGAACTTTATTTTTCTTATCTAAAATGAATATTTTCCTGGGCTAGAGACTTACCGTTTTTCCATTTTTGTCGGGAAAGTTTTTCTGCCCCCAATCATTTATTTATCGCTTAAAATAGTATTACAACGTGCACGGGAAGTGATCTAGAGGATTACCACTGCTCTTGGGAGAACTTTATTTCTCTTAACTAAAATGAATATTTTCCTGGGCTATAGACTTACCGTTTTTCCATTTTTTTCAAGAAAGTTATTCTGTCCCCAGTCATTTATTTATCGCATAAAAAGCATTAGAACGTGCACGGGAAGAGATCTAGGCGAAAACCACTGCTCTTGGGAAAAAATTATTTTTCTTAGCTAAAAAGAATATTTTCCTGGGCTATAGTCTTACCGTTTTTCCATTTTTTTCAAGAAAATTATTCTGTCCCCAGTCATTTATTTATCGCATAAGATAGCATTAAAACGTGCACGGTAAGTGATCTAGGCGACAACCACTGCTCTTGGCAGAACTATATTTTTCTTAGCTAAAATGAATATTTTCCTGGGCTATAGACTTACCGTTTTGCCATTTTTTTCAAGAAAGTTATTCTGTCCCCAGTCATTTATTTATCGCATAAAAAACATTAGAACGTGCACGGGAAGAGATCTAGGCGACAACCACTGCTCTTGGGAGAAAATTATTTTTCTTAGCTAAAAAGAATATTTTCCTGGGCTATAGACTTACCGTTTTCCCATTTTTTTTTCGGGAAAATTATTCTGTCCCCAGTCATTTATTTATCGTATAATATAGCATTAGAACGTGTACGGGAAGAGATGTAGGCGACAACCACTGCTCTTGGGAGAACTTTATTTTTCTTAGCTAAATTGAATATTTTCCTGGGCTATAGACTTACCATATTTCCAATTTTTTCGGGAAAGTTTTTCTGCCCCCAATCATTTATTTATCGCCTAATATAGCATTACAATGTGCACGGGAAGTGATCTAGGGGACTACCACTGCTCTTGGAAGAACTTTATTTTTCTTAGCTAAAATGAATATTTTCCTGGGCTATAGACTTGCCGTTTTTCCATTTTTTTCGAGAAAATTATTCTTTCCCCAATCATTTATTTATCGCATAATATAGCATTAGAACGTGCACGGGAAGAGATCTAGGCGACAACCACTGCTCTTGGGAGAAAATTATTTTTCTTAGCTAAAATGAATATTTTCCTGGACTATAGATTTACCGTTTTTCCATTTTTGTCGGGAAAGTTTTTCTGCCCCCAATCATTTATTTATCACTTAAAATAGCATTAGATCGTGCACGGGAAGTGATCTAGGGGATTACCACTGCTCTTGGGAGAACTTTATTTTTCTAAGCTAAAATGAATATTTTCCTGGGCTATACCATTCTCTCTCCCTGTGTGTGTGTGTGTGTGTGTGTGTGTGTGTGTTTGAGTGTGTGTGTGTAGGTATACTAATATGAGGCTCTATGTGGATAGGTGTTCTGTGGTTATGGTTGTTGCGGAGGTCATGCACATTCGCACATTCTTTATGCGCACGGGAAGTGCAGGATTTCTAAATATCTGTGTGTGCGTTCGTGTGTGTGTGTGTGTGTGTGTGTGTATAGACTTAACGTTTTTCCATTTTTTTCGAGAAAATTATTCTGTCCCCAGTCATTTATTTATCGCATAAGATAGCATTAAAACGTGCAGGGGAAGACACCTAGGCGACAACCACTGCTCTTGGGAGAACTTCATTTTTCTTAGCTAAATGGAATATTTTCCTGGGCTATAGACTTACCGTTTTTCTATTTATTTCAAGAAAATTATTCTGTCCCCAGTCATTTATTTATCGCATAAGATAGCATTAGAACGTGCAGGGGAAGAGATCTAGGTGACAGCCACTGCTCTTGGGAGAACTTTTTCTTAGCTAAAATGAATATTTTCCTGGGCTATAGACTTACCATATTTCCAATTTTTTCGGGAAAGTTTTTCTGCCCCCAATCATTTATTTATCGCCTAATATAGCATTATAATGTGCACGGGAAGTCATCAAGGGGACTACCACTGCTCTTGAAAGAACTTTTTTTTTCTTAGCTAAAATGAATATTTTCCTGGGCTATAGACTTACCGTTTTTCTATTTATTTCAAGAAAATTATTCTGTCCTCAGTCATTTATTTATCGCATAATATAGCATTAGAACGTTCAGGGGAAGAGATCTAGGCGACAGCCACTGCTCTTGGGAGAACTTTTTCTTAGCTAAAATGAATATTTTCCTGGGCTATAGACTTACCATATTTCCAATTTTTTCGGGAAAGTTTTTCTGCCCCCAATCATTTATTTATCGCCTAATATAGCATTATAATGTGCACGGGAAGTGATCTAGGGGACTACCACTGCTCTTGGAAGAACTTTATTTTTCTTAGCTAAAATGAATATTTTCCTGGGTTATAGACTTATCGTTTTTCCATTTTTTTCAAGAAAAATATTCTGTCTCCAGTCATTTATTTATCGCATAAGATAGCATTAGAATGTGCACGGGAATAGATCTAGGCGACAACCGCTGCTTTTGGGAAAATTTTATTTTTCTTAGCTAAAATGAATATTTTCCTGGGCTATAGACTTACCGTTTTTCCATTTTTTTCGAGAAAATTATTCTGTCCCCAGTCATTTACTTATCGCATAAGATAGCATTAGAACGGGGGAAGAGATCTAGGCGACAACCACTACTCTTGGGAGAACTTCATTTTTCTTAGCTAAATGGAATGTTTTCCTGGGCTATACACTTATCGTTTTTCCATTTTTTTCAAGAAAAATATTCTGTCTCCAGTCATTTATTTATCGCATAAGATAGCATTAGAATGTGCACGGGAATAGATCTAGGCGACAACCGCTGCTTTTGGGAAAATTTTATTTTTCTTAGCTAAAATGAATATTTTCCTGGGCTATAGACTTACCGTTTTTCCATTTTTTTCGAGAAAATTATTCTGTCCCCAGTCATTTATTTATCGCATAAGATAGCATTAGAACGTGCAGGGGAAGAGATCTAGGCGACAACCACTGCTCTTGGGAGAACTTCATTTTTCTTAGCTAAATGGAATATTTTCCTGGGCTATAGACTTACCGTTTTTCTATTTTTTTCAAGAAAATTATTCTGTCCCCAGTCATTTATTTATCCTATAATATAGCATTAGAACGTGCACGGGAAGAGATGTAGGCGACAACCACAGCACTTGGGAGAACTTAATTTTTCTTAGCTAAAATGAATATTTTCCTGGGCTATAGAGTTACCGTTTTTCCATTTTTGTCGGGAAAGTTTTTCTGCTCCCAATCATTCATTTGTCGCTTAAAATAGCATTAGAACGGGCACGGGAAGTGATCTAGGGGATTACCACTGCTCTTGGGAGAACTTTATTTTTCTAAGCTAAAATGAATATTTTCCTGGGCTATAGACTTACCGTTTTTCCATTTCTTTCGAGAAAATTATTCTGTCCCCAGTCATTTATTTATCGCATAAGATAGCACTAGAACGTGCAGGGGAAGAGATCTAGGCGACAACCACTGCTCTTGGGAGAAAATTATTTTTCTTAGCTAAAAAGAATATTTTCCTGGGCTATAGACTTACCGTTTTTCCATTTTTTTCGAGAAAATTATTCTGTCCCCAGTCATTTATTTATCGTATAATATAGCATTAGAACGTGCAGGGGAAGAGATCTAGGCGACAACCACTGCTCTTGGGAGAACTTTATTTTTCTTAGCTAAAATGAATATTTTCCTGGGCTATAGACTTACCATTTTTCCAATTTTTTCGGGAAAGTTTTTCTGCCCCCAATCATTTATTTATCGCTTAATATAGCATCATAATGTGCAGGGGATGTGATCTAGGCGACTACCACTGCTCTTGGGAGAACTTTATTTTTCTTAGCTAAAATGAATATTTTCCTGGGCTATTGACTTACCGTTTTTCCATTTTTTTCAAGAAAAATATTCTGTCTCCAGTCATTTATTTATGGCTTAAAATAGCATTAGAACGTGCACGTTAAGTGATCTAGGGGATTACCACTGCTCTTGGCAGAACTTTATTTTTCTTAGCTAAAATGAATATTTTCCTGGGCTTATAGACTTACCGTTTTTCCATTTTTTTTTCGAGAAAATTATTCTGTCCCCAGTCATTTATTTATCGCATAAGATAGCATTAGAACGTGCAGGGAAAGAGATCTAGGCGACAACCACTGCTCTTGGGAGAACTTCATTTTTCTTAGCTAAATGGAATATTTTCCTGTGCTATAGAGTTACCGTTTTTCCATTTTTGTCGGGAAAGTTTTTCTGCTCCCAATCATTCATTTATCGCTTAAAATAGCATTAGAACGGGCACGGGAAGTGATATAGGGGATTACCACTGCTCTTGGGAGAACTTTATTTTTCTAAGCTAAAATGAATATTTTCCTGGGCTATAGACTTACCGTTTTTCCATTTTTATCGAGAAAATTATTCTGTCCCAGTCATTTATTTATCCTATAATATAGCATAAGAACGTGCACGGGAAGAGATGTAGGCGACAACCACAGCACTTGGGAGAACTTTATTTTTCTTAGCTAAAATGAATATTTTCCTGGGCTATAGACTTACCGTTTTTCCATTTTTTTTTCGAGAAAATTATTCTGTCCCCAGTCATTTATTTATCGTATAGTATAGCATTAGAACGTGCACGGGAAGAGATGTAGGCGACAACCACAGCACTTGGGAGAACTTTATTTTTCTTAGCTAAAATGAATATTTTCCTGGGCGATAGACTTACCGTTTTTCCATTTTTTTCAAGAAAAATATTCTGTCTCCAGTCATTTATTTATGGCTTAAAATAGCATTAGAACGTGCACGTTAAGTGATCTAGGGGATTACCACTGCTCTTGGCAGAACTTTATTTTTCTTAGCTAAAATGAATATTTTCCTGGGCTTATAGACTTACCGTTTTTCCATTTTTTTCGAGAAAATGATTCTGTCCCCAGTCATTTATTTATCGTATAATATAGCATTAGAACGTGCAGGGGAAGAGATCTAGGCGACAACCACTACTTTTGGGAGAACTTTATTTTTCTTAGCTAAAATTAATATTTTCCTGGGCTATAGCCTTACCGTTTTTCCATTTTTTTCGAGAAAATTATTCTGTCCCCAGTCATTTATTTATCGCATAAGATAGCATTAGAACGTGCAGGGGAAGAGATCTAGGCGACAACCACTGCTCTTGGGAGAACTTCATTTTTCTTAGCTAAATGGAATATTTTCCTGGGCTATAGACTTACCGTTTTTCTATTTTTTTCAAGAAAATTATTATGTCCCCAGTCATTTATTTATCCTATAATATAGCATTAGAACGTGCACGGAAAGAGATGTAGGCGACAACCACAGCACTTGGGAGAACCTTATTTTTCTTAGCTAAAATGAATATTTTCCTGGCTATAGACTTACCGTTTTTCCATATTTTTCAAGAAAATATTCTGTCCCCAGTCATTTATTTATCGCATAAAATAGCATTAGAACGTGAACGGGAAGAGATCTAGGCGACAACCACTACTCTTGGGAGAAAATTATTTTTCTTAGCTAAAAAGAATATTTTCCTGGGCTATAGACTTACCGTTTTTCCATTTTTTTTCGAGAAAATTATTCTGTCTCCAGTCATTTATTTATGGATAATACAGCATTAGAACGTGCAGGGGAAGAGATCTAGGCGACAACCACTGCTCCTGGGAGAACTTTATTTTTCTTAGCTAAATTGAATATTTTCCTGGGCTATAAACTTACCTTTTTCCCAATTTTTTCGGGAAAGCTTTCCTGCCCCCAATCATTTATTTATCACATAAAATAGCATTGGGACGTGCACGGGAAGTGATCTAGGGGACTACCACTGCTCTTGGGAGAACTTTATTTTTCTTAGCTAAAATGAATATTTTCCTGGGCTATAGACTTACCGTTTTTCCATTTTTTTCGAGAAAATTATTCTGTCCCCAGTCATTTATTTATCGCATAAGATAGCATTAGAACGTGCACGGGAAGAGATGTAGGCGACAACCACAGCACTTGGGAGAACTTTATTTTTCTTAGCTAAAATGAATATTTTCCTGGGCTATAGACTTACCGTTTTTCCATTTTTTTCAAGAAAAATATTCTGTCTCCAGTCATTTATTTATCGCATAAAATAGCATTAGAATGTGCACGGGAAGAGATCTAGGCGACAACCACTGCTCTTGGGAGAACTTTATTTTTCTTAGCTAAAATGAATATTTTCTTGGGCTATAGACTTACCGTTTTTCCATTTTTTTTCGAGAAAATTATTCTGTCCCCAGTCATTTATTTATCGATAATACAGCATTAGAACGTGCAGGGGAAGAGATCTAGGCGACAACCACTGCTCTTGGGAGAACTTTATTTTTCTTAGCTAAATTGAATATTTTCCTGGGCTATAGACTTACCATTTTCCCAATTTTTTCGGGAAAGCTTTCCTGCCCCCAATCATTTATTTATCACATAAAATAGCATTGGGACGTGCACGGGAAGTGATCTAGGCGACTACCACTGCTCTTGGAAGAACTTTATTTTTCTTAGCTGAAATGAATATTTTCCTGGGCTATAGACTTACCATTTTCCCATTTTTTTCAAGAAAGTGATTCTGTCCCCAGTCATTTATTTATCGCATAAAAAAGCATTAGAATGTGCACGGGAAGAGATCTAGGCAACAACCACTGCTTTGGGAAAATTTTATTTTTCTTAGCTACAATGAATATTTTCCTGGGCTATAGACTTACCGTTTCTCCATTTTTTTTCGAGAAAATTATTCTGTCCCCACTCATTTATTTATCGCATAAAATAGCATCAGAACGTGCACGGGAAGAGATCTAGGCGGCAACTGCTGCTTTTGGGAAAATTTTATTTTTCTTAGCTACAATGAATATTTTCCTGGGCTATAGACTTGCCGTTTTTCCATTTTTTTCAGAAAATTATTCTGTCCCCAGTCATTTATTTATCGCATAAGATAGCATTAGAACGTGCAGGGGAAGAGATCTAGGCGACAACCACTGCTCTTGGGAGAACTTTATTTTTCTTAGCTCAAATGAATATTTTCCTGGGCTATAGACTTACCATTTTTCCAATTTTTTCGGGAAAGTTTTTCTGCCCCCAATCATTTATTTATCGCCTAATATAGCATTATAATGTGCACGGGAAGTGATCTAGGGGACTACCACTGCTCTTGGGAGAACTTTATTTTTCTTAGCTAAAATGAATATTTTCCTGGGCTATTACTTACCGTTTTTCCATTTTTTTCGAGAAAATTATTCTGTCCCCAGTCATTTATTTATCGCATAAGATAGCACTAGAACGTGCAGGGGAAGAGATCTAGGCGACAACCACTGCTCTTGGGAGAAAATTATTTTTCTTAGCTAAAAAGAATATTTTCCTGGGCTATAGACTTACCGTTTTTCCATTTTTTTCGAGAAAATTATTCTGTCCCCAGTCATTTATTTATCGTATAATATAGCATTAGAACGTGCAGGGGAAGAGATCTAGGCGACAACCACTGCTCTTGGGAGAACTTTATTTTTCTTAGCTAAAATGAATATTTTCCTGGGCTATAGACTTACCATTTTTCCAATTTTTTCGGGAAAGTTTTTCTGCCCCCAATCATTTATTTATCGCTTAATATAGCATCATAATGTGCAGGGGATGTGATCTAGGCGACTACCACTGCTCTTGGGAGAACTTTATTTTTCTTAGCTAAAATGAATATTTTCCTGGGCTATTGACTTACCGTTTTTCCATTTTTTTTCGGGAAAATTATTCTGTCCCCAGTCATTTATTTATCGTATAGTATAGCATTAGAACGTGCACGGGAAGAGATGTAGGCGACAACCACAGCACTTGGGAGAACTTTATTTTTCTTAGCTAAAATGAATATTTTCCTGGGCGATAGACTTACCGTTTTTCCATTTTTTTCAAGAAAAATATTCTGTCTCCAGTCATTTATTTATGGCTTAAAATAGCATTAGAACGTGCACGTTAAGTGATCTAGGGGATTACCACTGCTCTTGGCAGAACTTTATTTTTCTTAGCTAAAATGAATATTTTCCTGGGCTTATAGACTTACCGTTTTTCCATTTTTTTCGAGAAAATTATTCTGTCCCCAGTCATTTATTTATCGCATAAGATAGCATTAGAACGTGCAGGGGAAGAGATCTAGGCGACAACCACTGCTGTTGGGAGAACTTCATTTTTCTTAGCTAAATGGAATATTTTCCTGTGCTATAGAGTTACCGTGTTTCCATTTTTGTCGGGAAAGTTTTTCTGCTCCCAATCATTCATTTATCGCTTAAAATAGCATTAGAACGGGCACGGGAAGTGATATAGGGGATTACCACTGCTCTTGGGAGAACTTTATTTTTCTAAGCTAAAATGAATATTTTCCTGGGCTATAGACTTACCGTTTTTCCATTTTTATCGAGAAAATTATTCTGTCCCAGTCATTTATTTATCCTATAATATAGCATAAGAACGTGCACGGGAAGAGATGTAGGCGACAACCACAGCACTTGGGAGAACTTTATTTTTCTTAGCTAAAATGAATATTTTCCTGGGCTATAGACTTACCGTTTTTCCATTTTTTTTTCGAGAAAATTATTCTGTCCCCAGTCATTTATTTATCGTATAATATAGCATTACAACGTGCAGGGGAAGAGATCTAGGCGACAACCACTACTTTTGGGAGAACTTTATTTTTCTTAGCTAAAATTAATATTTTCCTGGGCTATAGCCTTACCGTTTTTCCATTTTTTTCGAGAAAATTATTCTGTCCCCAGTCATTTATTTATCGCATAAGATAGCATTAGAACGTGCAGGGGAAGAGATCTAGGCGACAACCACTGCTCTTGGGAGAACTTCATTTTTCTTAGCTAAATGGAATATTTTCCTGGGCTATAGACTTACCGTTTTTCTATTTTTTTCAAGAAAATTATTATGTCCCCAGTCATTTATTTATCCTATAATATAGCATTAGAACGTGCACGGAAAGAGATGTAGGCGACAACCACAGCACTTGGGAGAACTTTATTTTTCTTAGCTAAAATGAATATTTTCCTGGGCTATAGACTTACCGTTTTTCCATATTTTTCAAGAAAATATTCTGTCCCCAGTCATTTATTTATCGCATAAAATAGCATTAGAACGTGAACGGGAAGAGATCTAGGCGACAACCACTACTCTTGGGAGAAAATTATTTTTCTTAGCTAAAAAGAATATTTTCCTGGGCTATAGACTTACCGTTTTTCCATTTTTTTTCAAGAAAATTATTCTGTCCCCAGTCATTTATTTATGGATAATACAGCATTAGAACGTGCAGGGGAAGAGATCTAGGCGACAACCACTGCTCCTGGGAGAACTTTATTTTTCTTAGCTAAATTGAATATTTTCCTGGGCTATAGACTTACCTTTTTCCCAATTTTTTCGGGAAAGCTTTCCTGCCCCCAATCATTTATTTATCACATAAAATAGCATTGGGACGTGCACGGGAAGTGATCTAGGCGACTACCACTGCTCTTGGCAGAACTTTATTTTTCTTAGCTAAAATGAATATTTTCCTGGGCTATAGACTTACCGTTTTCCCATTTTTTTCAAGAAAGTGATTCTGTCCCCAGTCATTTATTTATCGCATAAAAAAGCATTAGAACGTGCACGGGAAGAGATGTAGGCGACAACCACAGCACTTGGTAGAACTTTATTTTTCTTAGCTAAAATGAATATTTTCCTTGGCTATAGACTTACCGTTTTTCCATTTTTTTCAAGAAAAATATTCTGTCTCCAGTCATTTATTTATCGCATAAAATAGCATTAGAATGTGCACGGGAAGAGGTCTAGGCAACAACCACTGCTTTGGGAAAATTTTATTTTTCTTAGCTACAATGAATATTTTCCTGGGCTATAGACTTACCGTTTCTCCATTTTTTTTCGAGAAAATTATTCTGTCCCCACTCATTTATTTATCGCATAAAATAGCCTCAGAACGTGCACGGGAAGAGATCTAGGGGATTACCACTGCTCTTGGGAGAACTTTATTTTTCTTAGCTAAAATGAATATTTTCCTGGGCTATAGACTTACCATTTTTCCAATTTTTTCGGGAAAGTCTTTCTGCCCCCAATCATTTATTTATCGCTTAATATAGCATTATAATGTGCACGGGAAGTGATCTAGGGGACTACCACTGCTCTTGGGAGAACTTTATTTTTCTTAGCTAAAATGAATATTTTCCTGGGCTATAGACTTACCGTTTTTCCATTTTTTTCGAGAAAATTATTCTGTCCCCAGTCATTTATTTATCGCATAAGATAGCATTAGAACGTGCACGGGAAGAGATGTAGGCGACAACCACAGCACTTGGGAGAACTTTATTTTTCTTAGCTAAAATGAATATTTTCCTGGGCTATAGACTTACCGTTTTTCCATTTTTTTCAAGAAAAATATTCTCTCTCCAGTCATTTATTTATCGCATAAAATAGCATTAGAATGTGCACGGGAAGAGATCTAGGCGACAACCACTGCTCTTGGGAGAACTTTATTTTTCTTAGCTAAAATGAATATTTTCCTGGGCTATAGACTTACCGTTTTTCCATTTTTTTTCGAGAAAATTATTCTGTCCCCAGTCATTTATTTATCGATAATACAGCATTAGAACGTGCAGGGGAAGAGATCTAGGCGACAACCACTGCTCTTGGGAGAACTTTATTTTTCTTAGCTAAATTGAATATTTTCCTGGGCTTACCATTTTCCCAATTTTTTCGGGAAAGCTTTCCTGCCCCCAATCATTTATTTATCACATAAAATAGCATTGGGACGTGCACGCGAAGTGATCTAGGCGACTACCACTGCTCTTGGAAGAACTTTATTTTTCTTAGCTGAAATGAATATTTTCCTGGGCTATAGACTTACCGTTTTCCCATTTTTTTCAAGAAAGTGATTCTGTCCCCAGTCATTTATTTATCGCATAAAAAAGCATTAGAACGTGCACGGGAAGAGATGTAGGCGACAACCACAGCACTTGGGAGAACTTTATTTTTCTTAGCTAAAATGAATATTTTCCTGGGCTATAGACTTACCGTTTTTCCATTTTTTTCAAGAAAAATATTCTGTCTCCAGTCATTTATTTATCGCATAAAATAGCATTAGAATGTGCACGGGAAGAGATCTAGGCAACAACCACTGCTTTGGGAAAATTTTATTTTTCTTAGCTACAATGAATATTTTCCTGGGCTATAGACTTACCGTTTCTCCATTTTTTTTCGAGAAAATTATTCTGTCCCCACTCATTTATTTATCGCATAAAATAGTATCAGAACGTGCACGGGAAGAGATCTAGGCGGCAACTGCTGCTTTTGGGAAAATTTTATTTTTCTTAGCTAAAATGAATATTTTCCTGGGCTATAGACTTGCCGTTTTTCGATTTTTTTGAGAAAATTATTCTGTCCCCAGTCATTTATTTATCGCATAAGATAGCATTAGAACGTGCAGGGGAAGAGATCTAGGCGACAACCACTGCTCTTGGGAGAACTTTATTTTTCTTAGCTCAAATGAATATTTTCCTGGGCTATAGACTTACCATTTTTCCAATTTTTTCGGGAAAGTTTTTCTGCCCCCAATCATTTATTTATCGCCTAATATAGCATTTTAATGTGCACGGGAAGTGATCTAGGGGACTACCACTGCTCTTGGGAGAACTTTATTTTTCTTAGCTAAAATGAATATTTTCCTGGGCTATAGACTTACCGTTTTTCCATTTTTTTCGAGAAAATTATTCTGTCCCCAGTCATTTATTTATCGCATAAGATAGCACTAGAACGTGCAGGGGAAGAGATCTAGGCGACAACCACTGCTCTTGGGAGAAAATTATTTTTCTTAGCTAAAAAGAATATTTTCCTGGGCTATAGACTTACCGTTTTTCCATTTTTTTCGAGAAAATTATTCTGTCCCCAGTCATTTATTTATCGTATAATATAGCATTAGAACGTGCAGGGGAAGAGATCTAGGCGACAACCACTGCTCTTGGGAGAACTTTATTTTTCTTAGCTAAAATGAATATTTTCCTGGGCTATAGACTTACCATTTTTCCAATTTTTTCGGGAAAGTTTTTCTGCCCCCAATCATTTATTTATCGCTTAATATAGCATCATAATGTGCAGGGGATGTGATCTTGGCGACTACCACTGCTCTTGGGAGAACTTTATTTTTCTTAGCTAAAATGAATATTTTCCTGGGCTATTGACTTACCGTTTTTCCATTTTTTTTCGGGAAAATTATTCTGTCCCCAGTCATTTATTTACCGTATAATATAGCATTAGAACGTGCACGGGAAGAGATGTAGGCGACAACCACAGCACTTGGGAGAACTTTATTTTTCTTAGCTAAAATGAATATTTTCCTGGGCGATAGACTTACCGTTTTTCCATTTTTTTCAAGAAAAATATTCTGTCTCCAGTCATTTATTTATGGCTTAAAATAGCATTAGAACGTGCAGGGGAAGTGATCTAGGGGATTACCACTGCTCTTGGCAGAACTTTATTTTTCTTAGCTAAAATGAATATTTTCCTGGGCTATAGACTTACCGTTTTTCCATTTTTTTTCGAGAAAATTATTCTGTCCCCAGTCATTTATTTATCGCATAAGATAGCATTAGAACGTGCAGGGGAAGAGATCTAGGCGACAACCACTGCTCTTGGGAGAACTTCATTTTTCTTAGCTAAATGGAATATTTTCCGGGGCTATAGAGTTACCGTTTTTCCATTTTTGTCGGGAAAGTTTTTCTGCTCCCAATCATTCATTTATCGCTTAAAATAGCATTAGAACGGGCACGGGAAGTGATATAGGGGATTACCACTGCTCTTGGGAGAACTTTATTTTTCTAAGCTAAAATGAATATTTTCCTGGGCTATAGACTTACCGTTTTTCCATTTTTTTTCGAGAAAGTTATTCTGTCCCCAGTCATTTATTTATTGTATAATATAGCATTAGAACGTGCAGGGGAAGAGATCTAGGGGATTACCACTGCTCTCGGGAGAACTTTATTTTTCTTAGCTAAAATGAATATTTTCCTGGGCTATAGACTTACCGTTTTTCCATTTTTTTCGAGAAAATTATTCTGTCCCCAGTCATTTATTTATCGCATAAGATAGCATTAGAACGTGCAGGGGCAGAGATCTAGGCGACAACCACTGCTCTTGGGAGAACTTTATTTTTCTTAGCTAAAATGAATATTTTCCTGGGTTATAGACTTACCGTTTTTCCATTTTTGTCGGGAAAGTTTTTCTGCCCCCAATCATTTATTTATGGCTTAAAATAGCATTATAATGTGCAGGGGATGTGATCTAGGCGACTACCACTGCTCTTGGGAGAAGTTTATTTTTCCTAGCTAAAATGAATATTTTCCTGGGCTATAGACTTACCGTTTTTCCATTTTTTTTCGAGAAAATTATTCTGTCCCCAGTCATTTATTTATCGTACAATATAGCATTAGAACGTGCAGGGGAAGAGATCTAGGCGACAACCACTGCTCTTGGGAGAACTTTATTTTTCTTAGCTAAAATGAATAATTTCCTGGGCTATAGACTTACCGTTTTTCCATTTTTTTTCGAGAAAATTATTCTGTCCCCAGTCATTTATTTATCGATAATACAGCATTAGAACGTGCAGGGGAAGAGATCTATGCGACAACCACTGCTCTTGGGAGAACTTTATTTTTCTTAGCTAAATTGAATATTTTCCTGGGCTATAGACTTACCGTTTTTCTATTTTTTTCAAGAAAATTATTATGTCCCCAGTCATTTATTTATCCTATAATATAGCATTAGAACGTGCACGGAAAGAGATGTAGGCGACAACCACAGCACTTGGGAGAACTTTATTTTTCTTAGCTAAAATGAATATTTTCCTGGCTATAGACTTACCGTTTTTCCATATTTTTCAAGAAAATATTCTGTCCCCAGTCATTTATTTATCGCATAAAATAGCATTAGAACGTGCAGGGGAAGAGATCTAGGCGACAACCACTGCTCTTGGGAGAACTTTATTTTTCTTAGCTAAATTGAATATTTTCCTGGGCTATAGACTTACCATTTTCCCAATTTTTTCGGGAAAGCTTTCCTGCCCCCAATCATTTATTTATCACATAAAATAGCATTGGGACGTGCACGGGAAGTGATCTAGGCGACTACCACTGCTCTTGGAAGAACTTTATTTTTCTTAGCTGAAATAAATATTTTCCTGGGCTATAGACTTACCATTTTCCCATTTTTTTCAAGAAAGTGATTCTGTCCCCAGTCATTTATTTATCGCATAAAAAAGCATTAGAATGTGCACGGGAAGAGATCTAGGCAACAACCACTGCTTTGGGAAAATTTTATTTTTCTTAGCTACAATGAATATTTTCCTGGGCTATAGACTTACCGTTTCTCCATTTTTTTTCGAGAAAATTATTCTGTCCCCACTCATTTATTTATCGCATAAAATAGCCTCAGAACGTGCACGGGAAGAGATCTAGGGGATTACCACTGCTCTTGGGAGAACTTTATTTTTCTTAGCTAAAATGAATATTTTCCTGGGCTATAGACTTACCATTTTTCCAATTTTTTCGGGAAAGTCTTTCTGCCCCCAATCATTTATTTATCGCTTAATATAGCATTATAATGTGCACGGGAAGTGATCTAGGGGACTACCACTGCTCTTGGGAGAACTTTATTTTTCTTAGCTAAAATGAATATTTTCCTGGGCTATAGACTTACCGTTTTTCCATTTTTTTCGAGAAAATTATTCTGTCCCCAGTCATTTATTTATCGCATAAGATAGCATTAGAACGTGCACGGGAAGAGATGTAGGCGACAACCACAGCACTTGGGAGAACTTTATTTTTCTTAGCTAAAATGAATATTTTCCTGGGCTATAGACTTAGCGTTTTTCCATTTTTTTCAAGAAAAATATTCTGTCTCCAGTCATTTATTTATCGCATAAAATAGCATTAGAATGTGCACGGGAAGAGATCTAGGCGACAACCACTGCTCTTGGGAGAACTTTATTTTTCTTAGCTAAAATGAATATTTTCCTGGGCTATAGACTTACCGTTTTTCCATTTTTTTTCGAGAAAATTATTCGTTCCCCAGTCATTTATTTATCGATAATACAGCATTAGAACGTGCAGGGGAAGAGATCTAGGCGACAACCACTGCTCTTGGGAGAACTTTATTTTTCTTAGCTAAATTGAATATTTTCCTGGGCTATAGACTTACCATTTTCCCAATTTTTTCGGGAAAGCTTTCCTGCCCCCAATCATTTATTTATCACATAAAATAGCATTGGGACGTGCACGGGAAGTGATCTAGGCGACTACCACTGCTCTTGGAAGAACTTTATTTTTCTTAGCTGAAATGAATATTTTCCTGGGCTATAGACTTACCATTTTCCCATTTTTTTCAAGAAAGTGATTCTGTCCCCAGTCATTTATTTATCGCATAAAAAAGCATTAGAATGTGCACGGGAAGAGATCTAGGCAACAACCACTGCTTTGGGAAAATTTTATTTTTCTTAGCTACAATGAATATTTTCCTGGGCTATAGACTTACCGTTTCTCCATTTTTTTTCGAGAAAATTATTCTGTCCCCACTCATTTATTTATCGCATAAAATAGCATCAGAACGTGCACGGGAAGAGATCTAGGCGGCAACTGCTGCTTTTGGGAAAATTTTATTTTTCTTAGCTAAAATGAATATTTTCCTGGGCTATAGACTTGCCGTTTTTCCATTTTTTTCAGAAAATTATTCTGTCCCCAGTCATTTATTTATCGCATAAGATAGCATTAGAACGTGCAGGGGAAGAGATCTAGGCGACAACCACTGCTCTTGGGAGAACTTTATTTTTCTTAGCTCAAATGAATATTTTCCTGGGCTATAGACTTACCATTTTTCCAATTTTTTCGGGAAAGTTTTTCTGCCCCCAATCATTTATTTATCGCCTAATATAGCATTATAATGTGCACGGGAAGTGATCTAGGGGACTACCACTGCTCTTGGGAGAACTTTATTTTTCTTAGCTAAAATGAATATTTTCCTGGGCTATAGACTTACCGTTTTTCCATTTTTTTCGAGAAAATTATTCTGTCCCCAGTCATTTATTTATCGCATAAGATAGCACTAGAACGTGCAGGGGAAGAGATCTAGGCGACAACCACTGCTCTTGGGAGAAAATTATTTTTCTTAGCTAAAAAGAATATTTTCCTGGGCTATAGACTTACCGTTTTTCCATTTTTTTCGAGAAAATTATTCTGTCCCCAGTCATTTATTTATCGTATAATATAGCATTAGAACGTGCAGGGGAAGAGATCTAGGCGACAACCACTGCTCTTGGGAGAACTTTATTTTTCTTAGCTAAAATGAATATTTTCCTGGGCTATAGACTTACCATTTTTCCAATTTTTTCGGGAAAGTTTTTCTGCCCCCAATCATTTATTTATCGCTTAATATAGCATCATAATGTGCAGGGGATGTGATCTAGGCGACTACCACTGCTCTTGGGAGAACTTTATTTTTCTTAGCTAAAATGAATATTTTCCTGGGCTATTGACTTACCGTTTTTCCATTTTTTTTCGGGAAAATTATTCTGTCCCCAGTCATTTATTTATCGTATAGTATAGCATTAGAACGTGCACGGGAAGAGATGTAGGCGACAACCACAGCACTTGGGAGAACTTTATTTTTCTTAGCTAAAATGAATATTTTCCTGGGCGAAAGACTTACCGATTTTCCATTTTTTTCAAGAAAAATATTCTGTCTCCAGTCATTTATTTATGGCTTAAAATAGCATTAGAACGTGCACGTTAAGTGATCTAGGGGATTACCACTGCTCTTGGCAGAACTTTATTTTTCTTAGCTAAAATGAATATTTTCCTGGGCTTATAGACTTACCGTTTTTCCATTTTTTTTCGAGAAAATTATTCTGTCCCCAGTCATTTATTTATCGCATAAGATAGCATTAGAACGTGCAGGGGAAGAGATCTAGGCGACAACCACTGCTCTTGGGAGAACTTCATTTTTCTTAGCTAAATGGAATATTTTCCTGTGCTATAGAGTTACCGTTTTTCCATTTTTGTCGGGAAAGTTTTTCTGCTCCCAATCATTCATTTATCGCTTAGAATAGCATTAGAACGGGCACGGGAAGTGATATAGGGGATTACCACTGCTCTTGGGAGAACTTTATTTTTCTAAGCTAAAATGAATATTTTCCTGGGCTATAGACTTACCGTTTTTCCATTTTTATCGAGAAAATTATTCTGTCCCAGTCATTTATTTATCCTATAATATAGCATAAGAACGTGCACGGGAAGAGATGTAGGCGACAACCACAGCACTTGGGAGAACTTTATTTTTCTTAGCTAAAATGAATATTTTCCTGGGCTATAGACTTACCGTTTTTCCATTTTTTTTTCGAGAAAATTATTCTGTCCCCAGTCATTTATTTATCGTATAATATAGCATTAGAACGTGCAGGGGAAGAGATCTAGGCGACAACCACTACTTTTGGGAGAACTTTATTTTTCTTAGCTAAAATTAATATTTTCCTGGGCTATAGCCTTACCGTTTTTCCATTTTTTTCGAGAAAATTATTCTGTCCCCAGTCATTTATTTATCGCATAAGATAGCATTAGAACGTGCAGGGGAAGAGATCTAGGCGACAACCACTGCTCTTGGGAGAACTTCATTTTTCTTAGCTAAATGGAATATTTTCCTGGGCTATAGACTTACCGTTTTTCTATTTTTTTCAAGAAAATTATTATGTCCCCAGTCATTTATTTATCCTATAATATAGCATTAGAACGTGCACGGAAAGAGATGTAGGCGACAACCACAGCACTTGGGAGAACTTTATTTTTCTTAGCTAAAATGAATATTTTCCTGGGCTATAGACTTACCGTTTTTCCATATTTTTCAAGAAAATATTCTGTCCCCAGTCATTTATTTATCGCATAAAATAGCATTAGAACGTGAACGGGAAGAGATCTAGGCGACAACCACTACTCTTGGGAGAAAATTATTTTTCTTAGCTAAAAAGAATATTTTCCTGGGCTATATATAGACTTACCGTTTTTCCATTTTTTTTCGAGAAAATTATTCTGTCCCCAGTCATTTATTTATGGATAATACAGCATTAGAACGTGCAGGGGAAGAGATCTAGGCGACAACCACTGCTCCTGGGAGAACTTTATTTTTCTTAGCTAAATTGAATATTTTCCTGGGCTATAGACTTACCTTTTTCCCAATTTTTTCGGGAAAGCTTTCCTGCCCCCAATCATTTATTTATCACATAAAATAGCATTGGGACGTGCACGGGAAGTGATCTAGGCGACTACCACTGCTCTTGGCAGAACTTTATTTTTCTTAGCTAAAATGAATATTTTCCTGGGCTACAGACTTACCGTTTTCCCATTTTTTTCAAGAAAGTGATTCTGTCCCCAGTCATTTATTTATCGCATAAAAAAGCATTAGAACGTGCACGGGAAGAGATGTAGGCGACAACCACAGCACTTGGTAGAACTTTATTTTTCTTAGCTAAAATGAATATTTTCCTTGGCTATAGACTTACCGTTTTTCCATTTTTTTCAAGAAAAATATTCTGTCTCCAGTCATTTATTTATCGCATAAAATAGCATTAGAATGTGCACGGGAAGAGGTCTAGGCAACAACCACTGCTTTGGGAAAATTTTATTTTTCTTAGCTACAATGAATATTTTCCTGGGCTATAGACTTACCGTTTCTCCATTTTTTTCGAGAAAATTATTCTGTCCCCACTCATTTATTTATCGCATAAAATAGCCTCAGAACGTGCACGGGAAGAGATCTAGGGGATTACCACTGCTCTTGGGAGAACTTTATTTTTCTTAGCTAAAATGAATATTTTCCTGGGCTATAGACTTACCATTTTTCCAATTTTTTCGGGAAAGTCTTTCTGCCCCCAATCATTTATTTATCGCTTAATATAGCATTATAATGTGCACGGGAAGTGATCTAGGGGACTACCACTGCTCTTGGGAGAACTTTATTTTTCTTAGCTAAAATGAATATTTTCCTGGGCTATAGACTTACCGTTTTTCCATTTTTTTCGAGAAAATTATTCTGTCCCCAGTCATTTATTTATCGCATAAGATAGCATTAGAACGTGCACGGGAAGAGATGTAGGCGACAACCACAGCACTTGGGAGAACTTTATTTTTCTTAGCTAAAATGAATATTTTCCTGGGCTATAGACTTACCGTTTTTCCATTTTTTTCAAGAAAAATATTCTCTCTCCAGTCATTTATTTATCGCATAAAATAGCATTAGAATGTGCACGGGAAGAGATCTAGGCGACAACCACTGCTCTTGGGAGAACTTTATTTTTCTTAGCTAAAATGAATATTTTCCTGGGCTATAGACTTACCGTTTTTCCATTTTTTTTCGAGAAAATTATTCTGTCCCCAGTCATTTATTTATCGATAATACAGCATTAGAACGTGCAGGGGAAGAGATCTAGGCGACAACCACTGCTCTTGGGAGAACTTTATTTTTCTTAGCTAAATTGAATATTTTCCTGGGCTTACCATTTTCCCAATTTTTTCGGGAAAGCTTTCCTGCCCCCAATCATTTATTTATCACATAAAATAGCATTGGGACGTGCACGCGAAGTGATCTAGGCGACTACCACTGCTCTTGGAAGAACTTTATTTTTCTTAGCTGAAATGAATATTTTCCTGGGCTATAGACTTACCGTTTTCCCATTTTTTTCAAGAAAGTGATTCTGTCCCCAGTCATTTATTTATCACATAAAAAAGCATTAGAACGTGCACGGGAAGAGATGTAGGCGACAACCACAGCACTTGGGAGAACTTTATTTTTCTTAGCTAAAATGAATATTTTCCTGGGCTATAGACTTACCGTTTTTCCATTTTTTTCAAGAAAAATATTCTGTCTCCAGTCATTTATTTATCGCATAAAATAGCATTAGAATGTGCACGGGAAGAGATCTAGGCAACAACCACTGCTTTGGGAAAATTTTATTTTTCTTAGCTACAATGAATATTTTCCTGGGCTATAGACTTACCGTTTCTCCATTTTTTTTCGAGAAAATTATTCTGTCCCCACTCATTTATTTATCGCATAAAATAGCATCAGAACGTGCACGGGAAGAGATCTAGGCGGCAACTGCTGCTTTTGGGAAAATTTTATTTTTCTTAGCTAAAATGAATATTTTCCTGGGCTATAGACTTACCGTTTTTCCATTTTTTTCGAGAAAATTATTCTGTCCCCAGTCATTTATTTATCGCATAAGATAGCATTAGAACGTGCAGGGGCAGAGATCTAGGCGACAACCACTGCTCTTGGGAGAACTTTATTTTTCTTAGCTAAAATGAATATTTTCCTGGGTTATAGACTTACCGTTTTTCCATTTTTGTCGGGAAAGTTTTTCTGCCCCCAATCATTTATTTATGGCTTAAAATAGCATTATAATGTGCAGGGGATGTGATCTAGGCGACTACCACTGCTCTTGGGAGAAGTTTATTTTTCCTAGCTAAAATGAATATTTTCCTGGGCTATAGACTTACCGTTTTTCCATTTATTTTCGAGAAAATTATTCTGTCCCCAGTCATTTATTTATCGTACAATATAGCATTAGAACGTGCAGGGGAAGAGATCTAGGCGACAACCACTGCTCTTGGGAGAACTTTATTTTTCTTAGCTAAAATGAATAATTTCCTGGGCTATAGACTTACCGTTTTTCCATTTTTTTTCGAGAAAATTATTCTGTCCCCAGTCATTTATTTATCGATAATACAGCATTAGAACGTGCAGGGGAAGAGATCTATGCGACAACCACTGCTCTTGGGAGAACTTTATTTTTCTTAGCTAAATTGAATATTTTCCTGGGCTATAGACTTACCATTTTCCCAATTTTTTCGGGAAAGCTTTCCTGCCCCCAATCATTTATTTATCACATAAAATAGCATTGGGACGTGCACGGGAAGTGATCTAGGCGACTACCACTGCTCTTGGAAGAACTTTATTTTTCTTAGCTAAAATGAATCTTTTCCTGGGCTATAGACTTACCGTTTTCCCATTTTTTTCAAGAAAGTGATTCTGTCCCCAGTCATTTATTTATCGCATAAAAAAGCATTAGAACGTGCACGGGAAGAGATGTAGGCGACAACCACAGCACTTGGGAGAACTTTATTTTTCTTAGCTAAAATGAATATTTTCCTGGGCTATAGACTTACCGTTTTTCCATTTTTTTCAAGAAAAATATTCTGTCTCCAGTCATTTATTTATCGCATAAAATAGCATTAGAATGTGCACGGGAAGAGATCTAGGCGACAACCACTGCTCTTGGGAGAACTTTATTTTTCTTAGCTAAAATGAATATTTTGCTGGGCTATAGACTTACCGTTTTTCCATTTTTTTTCGAGAAAATTATTCTGTCCCCAGTCATTTATTTATCGATAATACAGCATTAGAACGTGCAGGGGAAGAGATCTAGGCGACAACCACTGCTCTTGGGAGAACTTTATTTTTCTTAGCTAAATTGAATATTTTCCTGGGCTATAGACTTACCATTTTCCCAATTTTTTCGGGAAAGTTTTCCTGCCCCCAATCATTTATTTATCACATAAAATAGCATTGGGACGTGCACGGGAAGTGATCTAGGCGACTACCACTGCTCTTGGAAGAACTTTATTTTTCTTAGCTAAAATGAATATTTTCCTGGGCTATAGACTTACCGTTTTCCCATTTTTTTCAAGAAAGTGATTCTGTCCCCAGTCATTTATATATCGCATAAAAAAGCATTAGAACGTGCACGGGAAGAGATGTAGGCGACAACCACAGCACTTGGGAGAACTTTATTTTTCTTAGCTAAAATGAATATTTTCCTGGGCTATAGACTTACCGTTTTTCCATTTTTTTCAAGAAAAATATTCTGTCTCCAGTCATTTATTTATCGCATAAAATAGCATTAGAATGTGCACGGGGAGAGATCTAGGCAACAACCACTGCTTTGGGAAAATTTTATTTTTCTTAGCTAAAATGAATATTTTCCTGGGCTATAGACTTGCCGTTTTTCCATTTTATTGAGAAAATTATTCTGTCCCCAGTCATTTATTTATCGCATAAGATAGCATTAGAACGTGCAGGGGAAGAGATCTAGGCGACAACCACTGCTCTTGGGAGAACTTTATTTTTCTTAGCTCAAATGAATATTTTCCTGGGCTATAGACTTACCATTTTTCCAATTTTTTCGGGAAAGTTTTTCTGCCCCCAATCATTTATTTATTGCCTAATATAGCATTATAATGTGCACGGGAAGTGATCTAGGGGACTACCACTGCTCTTGGGAGAACTTTATTTTTCTTAGCTAAAATGAATATTTTCCTGGGCTATAGACTTACCGTTTTTCCATTTTTTTCGAGAAAATTATTCTGTCCCCAGTCATTTATTTATCGCATAAGATAGCACTAGAACGTGCAGGGGAAGAGATCTAGGCGACAACCACTGCTCTTGGGAGAAAATTATTTTTCTTAGCTAAAAAGAATATTTTCCTGGGCTATAGACTTACTGTTTTTCCATTTTTTTCGAGAAAATTATTCTGTCCCCAGTCATTTATTTATCGTACAATATAGCATTAGAACGTGCAGGGGAAGAGATCTAGGCGACAACCACTGCTCTTGGGAGAACTTTATTTTTCTTAGCTAAAATGAATATTTTCCTGGGCTATAAACTTACCATTTTTCCAATTTTTACGGGATAGTTTTTCTGCCCCCAATCATTTATTTATCGCTTAATATAGCATCATCATGTGCAGGGGATGTGATCTTGGCGACTACCACTGCTCTTGGGAGAACTTTATTTTTCTTAGCTAAAATGAATATTTTCCTGGGCTATTGACTTACCGTTTTTCCATTTTTTTTCGGGAAAATTATTCTGTCCCCAGTCATTTATTTATCGTATAATATAGCATTAGAACGTTCACGGGAAGAGATGTAGGCGACTACCACAGCACTTGGGAGAACCTTATTTTTCTTAGCTAAAATGAATATTTTCCTGGGCTATAGACTTACCGTTTTTCCATTTTTTTTCGAGAAAATTATTCTGTCCCCAGTCATTTATTTATCGCATAAGATAGCATTAGAACGTGCAGGGGAAGAGATCTAGGCGACAACCACTGCTCTTGGGAGAACTTCATTTTTCTTAGCTAAATGGAATATTTTCCTGGGCTATAGAGTTACCGTTTTTCCATTTTTGTCGGGAAAGTTTTTCTGCTCCCAATCATTCATTTATCGCTTAAAATAGCATTAGAACGGGCACGGGAAGTGATATAGGGGATTACCACTGCTCTTGGGAGAACTTTATTTTTCTAAGCTAAAATGAATATTTTCCTGGGCTCTAGACTTACCGTTTTTCCATTTTTTTTCGAGAAAATTATTCTGTCCCCAGTCATTTATTTATCGATAATACAGCATTAGAACGTGCAGGGGTAGAGATCTAGGCGACAACCACTGCTCTTGGGAGAACTTTATTTTTCTTAGCATAATTGAATATTTTCCTGGGCTATAGACTTGCCATTTTCCCAATTTTTTCGGGAAAGCTTTCCTGCCCCCAATCATTTATTTATCACATAAAATAGCATTGGGACGTGCACGGGAAGTGATCTAGGCGACTACCACTGCTCTTGGCAGAACTTTATTTTTCTTAGCTAAAATGAATATTTTCCTGGGCTATAGACTTACCGTTTTCCCATTTTTTTCAAGAAAGTGATTCTGTCCCCAGTCATTTATTTATCGCATAAAAAAGCATTAGAACGTGCACGGGAAGAGATGTAGGCGACAACCACAGCACTTGGGAGAACTTTATTTTTCTTAGCTAAAATGAATATTTTCCTGGGCTATAGACTTACCGTTTTTCCATTTTTTTCAAGAAAAATATTCTGTCTCCAGTCATTTATTTATCGCATAAAATAGCATTAGAATGTGCACGGGAAGAGATCTAGGCAACAACCACTGCTTTGGGAAAATTTTATTTTTCTTAGCTACAATGAATATTTTCCTGGGCTATAGACTTACCGTTTCTCCATTTTTTTTCGAGAGAATTATTATGTCCCCACTCATTTATTTATCGCATAAAATAGCATCAGAACGTGCACGGGAAGAGATCTAGGCGGCAACCGCTGCTTTTGGGGAAATTTTATTTTTCTTAACTAAAATGAATATTTTCCTGGGCTATAGACTTGTCGTTTTTTCATTTTTTTCGAGAAAATTATTCTGTCCCCAGTCATTTATTTATCGCTTAATATAGCATTATAATGTGCAGGGGATGTGATCTAGGCGACTACCACTGCTCTTGGGAGAACTTAATTTTTCTTAGCTAAAATGAATATTTTCCTGGGCTATAGACTTACCGTTTTTCCATTTTTTTTCGAGAAAATTATTCTGTCCCCAGTCATTTATTTATCGTACAATATAGCATTAGAACGTGCAGGGGAAGATATCTAGGCGACAACCACTGCTCTTGGGAGAACTTTATTTTTCTTAGCTAAAATGAATATTTTCCTGGGCTATAGACTTACTGTTTTTCCATTTTTTTCAAGAAAAATATTCTGTCTCCAGTCATTTATTTATCGTATAAAATAGCATTAGAATGTGCACGGGAAGAGATCTAGGCAACAACCACTGCTTTGGGAAAATTTTATTTTCTTAGCTACAATGAATATTTTCCTGGGCTATAGACTTACCGTTTCTCCATTTTTTTTCGAGAAAATTATTCTGTCCCCACTCATTTATTTATCGCATTAAATAGCATCAGAACGTGCACGGGAAGAGATCTAGGCGGCAACCGCTGCTTTTGGGAAAATTTTATTTTTCTTAGCTAAAATGAATATTTTTCTGGGCTATAGACTTGTCGTTTTTCCATTTTTTTGAGAAAATTATTCTGTCCCCAGTCATTTATTTATGGCTTAAAATAGCATTAGAACGTGCACGGGAAGTTATCTAGCACTGCTCTCGGGAGAACTTTATTTTTCTGAGCTAAAATGAATATTTTCCTGGGCTATAGACTTACCGTTTTTCCATATTTTTCAAGAAAATATTCTGTCCCCAGTCATTTATTTATCGCATAAAATAGCATTAGAACGTGAACGGGAAGAGATCTAGGCGACAACCACTACTCTTGGGAGAAAATTATTTATCTTAGCTAAAAAGAATATTTTCCTGGGCTTAGACTCACCGTTTTTCCATTTTTTTTCGAGAAAATTATTCTGTCCCCAATCATTTATTTATCACATAAAATAGCATTGGGACGTGCACGGGAAGTGATCTAGGCGACTACCACTGCTCTTGGCAGAACTTTATTTTTCTTAGCTAAAATGAATATTTTCCTGGGCTATAGACTTACCGTTTTCCCATTTTTTTCAAGAAAGTGATTCTGTCCCCAGTCATTTATTTATCGCATAAAAAAGCATTAGAACGTGCACGGGAAGAGATGTAGGCGACAACCACAGCACTTGGGAGAACTTTATTTTTCTTAGCTAAAATGAATATTTTCCTGGGCTATAGACTTACCGTTTTTCCATTTTTTTCAAGAAAAATATTCTGTCTCCAGTCATTTATTTATCGCATAAAATAGCATTAGAATGTGCACGGGAAGAGATCTAGGCAACAACCACTGCTTTGGGAAAATTTTATTTTTCTTAGCTACAATGAATATTTTCCTGGGCTATAGACTTACCGTTTCTCCATTTTTTTTCGAGAGAATTATTATGTCCCCACTCATTTATTTATCGCATAAAATAGCATCAGAACGTGCACGGGAAGAGATCTAGGCGGCAACCGCTGCTTTTGGGAAAATTTTATTTTTCTTAGCTAAAATGAATATTTTCCTGGGCTATAGACTTACCATTTTCCCAATTTTTTCGGGAAAGCTTTCCTGCCCCCAATCATTTATTTATCACATAAAATAGCATTGGGACGTGCACGGGAAGTGATCTAGGCGACTACCACTGCTCTTGGAAGAACTTTATTTTTCTTAGCTAAAATGAATCTTTTCCTGGGCTATAGACTTACCGTTTTCCCATTTTTTTCAAGAAAGTGATTCTGTCCCCAGTCATTTATTTATCGCATAAAAAAGCATTAGAACGTGCACGGGAAGAGATGTAGGCGACAACCACAGCACTTGGGAGAACTTTATTTTTCTTAGCTAAAATGAATATTTTCCTGGGCTATAGACTTACCGTTTTTCCATTTTTTTCAAGAAAAATATTCTGTCTCCAGTCATTTATTTATCGCATAAAATAGCATTAGAATGTGCACGGGAAGAGATCTAGGCGACAACCACTGCTCTTGGGAGAACTTTATTTTTCTTAGCTAAATTGAATATTTTCCTGGGCTATAGACTTACCATTTTCCCAATTTTTTCGGGAAAGCTTTCCTGCCCCCAATCATTTATTTATCACATAAAATAGCATTGGGACGTGCACGGGAAGTGATCTAGGCGACTACCACTGCTCTTGGAAGAACTTTATTTTTCTTAGCTAAAATGAATATTTTCCTGGGCTATAGACTTACCGTTTTCCCATTTTTTTCAAGAAAGTGATTCTGTCCCCAGTCATTTATATATCGCATAAAAAAGCATTAGAACGTGCACGGGAAGAGATGTAGGCGACAACCACAGCACTTGGGAGAACTTTATTTTTCTTAGCTAAAATGAATATTTTCCTGGGCTATAGACTTACCGTTTTTCCATTTTTTTCAAGAAAAATATTCTGTCTCCAGTCATTTATTTATCGCATAAAATAGCATTAGAATGTGCACGGGAAGAGATCTAGGCGACAACCACTGCTCTTGGGAGAACTTTATTTTTCTTAGCTAAATTGAATATTTTCCTGGGCTATAGACTTACCATTTTCCCAATTTTTTCGGGAAAGCTTTCCTGCCCCCAATCATTTATTTATCACATAAAATAGCATTGGGACGTGCACGGGAAGTGATCTAGGCGACTACCACTGCTCTTGGAAGAACTTTATTTTTCTTAGCTAAAATGAATATTTTCCTGGGCTATAGACTTACCGTTTTCCCATTTTTTTCAAGAAAGTGATTCTGTCCCCAGTCATTTATATATCGCATAAAAAAGCATTAGAACGTGCACGGGAAGAGATGTAGGCGACAACCACAGCAATTGGGAGAACTTTATTTTTCTTAGCTAAAATGAATATTTTCCTGGGCTATAGACTTACCGTTTTTCCATTTTTTTCAAGAAAAATATTCTGTCTCCAGTCATTTATTTATCGCATAAAATAGCATTAGAATGTGCACGGGAAGAGATCTAGGCAACAACCACTGCTTTGGGAAAATTTTATTTTTCTTAGCTACAATGAATATTTTCCTGGGCTATATAGACTTACCGTTTCTCCATTTTTTTTCGAGAAAATTATTCTGTCCCCACTCATTTATTTATCGCATAAAATAGCATCAGAACGTGCACGGGAAGAGATCTAGGCGGCAACTGCTGCTTTTGGGAAAATTTTATTTTTCTTAGCTAAAATGAATATTTTCCTGGGCTATAGACTTGCCGTTTTTCCATTTTATTGAGAAAATTATTCTGTCCCCAGTCATTTATTTATCGCATAAGATAGCATTAGAACGTGCAGGGGAAGAGATCTAGGCGACAACCACTGCTCTTGGGAGAACTTTATTTTTCTTAGCTCAAATGAATATTTTCCTGGGCTATAGACTTACCATTTTTCCAATTTTTTCGGGAAAGTTTTTCTGCCCCCAATCATTTATTTATTGCCTAATATAGCATTATAATGTGCACGGGAAGTGATCTAGGGGACTACCACTGCTCTTGGGAGAACTTTATTTTTCTTAGCTAAAATGAATATTTTCCTGGGTTATAGACTTACCGTTTTCCCATTTTTTTCGAGAAAATTATTCTGTCCCCAGTCATTTATTTATCGCATAAGATAGCACTAGAACGTGCAGGGGAAGAGATCTAGGCGACAACCACTGCACTTGGGAGAAAATTATTTTTCTTAGCTAAAAAGAATATTTTCCTGGGCTATAGACTTACTGTTTTTCCATTTTTTTCGAGAAAATTATTCTGTCCCCAGTCATTTATTTATCGTATAATATAGCATTAGAACGTGCAGGGGAAGAGATCTAGGCGACAACCACTGCTCTTGGGAGAACTTTATTTTTCTTAGCTAAAATGAATATTTTCCTGGGCTATAGACTTACCGTTTTTCCATTTTTTTCAAGAAAAATATTCTGTCTCCAGTCATTTATTTATCGCATAAAATAGCATTAGAATGTGCACGGGAAGAGATCTAGGCAACAACCACTGCTTTGGGAAAATTTTATTTTTCTTAGCTACAATGAATATTTTCCTGGGCTATAGACTTACCGTTTCTCCATTTTTTTTCGAGAGAATTATTATGTCCCCACTCATTTATTTATCGCATAAAATAGCATCAGAACGTGCACGGGAAGAGATCTAGGCGGCAACCGCTGCTTTTGGGGAAATTTTATTTTTCTTAACTAAAATGAATATTTTCCTGGGCTATAGACTTGTCGTTTTTTCATTTTTTTCGAGAAAATTATTCTGTCCCCAGTCATTTATTTATCGCTTAATATAGCATTATAATGTGCAGGGGATGTGATCTAGGCGACTACCACTGCTCTTGGGAGAACTTAATTTTTCTTAGCTAAAATGAATATTTTCCTGGGCTATAGACTTACCGTTTTTCCATTTTTTTTCGAGAAAATTATTCTGTCCCCAGTCATTTATTTATCGTACAATATAGCATTAGAACGTGCAGGGGAAGAGATCTAGGCGACAACCACTGCTCTTGGGAGAACTTTATTTTTCTTAGCTAAAATGAATATTTTCCTGGGCTATAGACTTACTGTTTTTCCATTTTTTTCAAGAAAAATATTCTGTCTCCAGTCATTTATTTATCGTATAAAATAGCATTAGAATGTGCACGGGAAGAGATCTAGGCAACAACCACTGCTTTGGGAAAATTTTATTTTCTTAGCTACAATGAATATTTTCCTGGGCTATAGACTTACCGTTTCTCCATTTTTTTTCGAGAAAATTATTCTGTCCCCACTCATTTATTTATCGCATAAAATAGCATCAGAACGTGCACGGGAAGAGATCTAGGCGGCAACCGCTGCTTTTGGGAAAATTTTATTTTTCTTAGCTAAAATGAATATTTTTCTGGGCTATAGACTTGTCGTTTTTCCATTTTTTTGAGAAAATTATTCTGTCCCCAGTCATTTATTTATGGCTTAAAATAGCATTAGAACGTGCACGGGAAGTTATCTAGCACTGCTCTCGGGAGAACTTTATTTTTCTGAGCTAAAATGAATATTTTCCTGGGCTATAGACTTACCGTTTTTCCATATTTTTCAAGAAAATATTCTGTCCCCAGTCATTTATTTATCGCATAAAATAGCATTAGAACGTGAACGGGAAGAGATCTAGGCGACAACCACTACTCTTGGGAGAAAATTATTTATCTTAGCTAAAAAGAATATTTTCCTGGGCTATAGACTCACCGTTTTTCCATTTTTTTTCGAGAAAATTATTCTGTCCCCAGTCATTTAATTATTGTATAATATAGCATTATAATGTGCAGGGGACGTGATCTAGGCGACTACCACTGCTCTTGGGAGAACTTTATTTTTCTTAGCTAAAATGAATATTTTCCTGGGCTATAGACTTACCGTTTTTCCATTTTTTTTCGAGAAAATTATTCTGTCCCCAGTCATTTATTTATCGTACAATATAGCATTAGAACGTGCAGGGGAAGAGATCTAGGCGACAACCACTGCTCTTGGGAGAACTTTATTTTTCTTAGCTAAAATGAATATTTTCCTGGGCAATAGACTTACCATTTTTCCAATTTTTTCGGGAAAGTTTTTCTGCCCCCAATCATTTATTTATCGCTTAATATAGCATTATAATGTGCACGGGAAGTGATCTAGGGGACTACCACTGCTCTTGGGAGAACTTTATTTTTCTTAGCTAAAATGCATATTTTCCTGGGCTATAGACTTACCGTTTTTCCATTTTTTTTCGAGAAAATTATTCTGTCCCCAGTCATTTATTTATCGATAATACAGCATTAGAACGTGCAGGGGAAGAGATCTAGGCGACAACCACTGCTCTTGGGAGAACTTTATTTTTCTTAGGTAAATTGAATATTTTCCTGGGCTATAGACTTACCATTTTCCCAATTTTTTCGGGAAAGCTTTCCTGCCCCCAATCATTTATTTATCACATAAAATAGCATTGGGACGTGCACGGGAAGTGATCTAGGCGACTACCACTGCTCTTGGCAGAACTTTATTTTTCTTAGCTAAAATGAATATTTTCCTGGGCTATTATAGACTTACCGTTTTCCCTTTTTTTTCAAGAAAGTGATTCTGTCCCCAGTCATTTATTTATCGCATAAAAAAGCATTAGAACGTGCACGGGAAGAGATGTAGGCGACAACCACAGCACTTGGGAGAACTTTATTTTTCTTAGCTAAAATGAATATTTTCCTGGGCTATAGACTTACCGTTTTTCCATTTTTTTTCGAGAAAATTATTCTGTCCCCAGTCATTTATTTATCGTACAATATAGCATTAGAACGTGCAGGGGAAGAGATCTAGGCGACAACCACTGCTCTTGGGAGAACTTTATTTTTCTTAGCTAAAATGAATATTTTCCTGGGCAATAGACTTACCATTTTTCCAATTTTTTCGGGAAAGTTTTTCTGCCCCCAATCATTTATTTATCGCTTAATATAGCATTATAATGTGCACGGGAAGTGATCTAGGGGACTACCACTGCTCTTGGGAGAACTTTATTTTTCTTAGCTAAAATGAATATTTTCCTGGGCTATAGACTTGCCGTTTTTCCATTTTTTTGAGAAAATTATTCTGTCCCCAGTCATTTATTTATCGCATAAGATAGCATTAGAACGTGCAGGGGAAGAGATCTAAACGACAACCACTGCTCTTGGGAGAACTTTATTTTTCTTAGCTCAAATGAATATTTTCCTGGGCTATAGACTTACCATTTTTCCAATTTTTTCGGGAAAGTTTTTCTGCCCCCAATCATTTATTTATCGCCTAATATAGCATTATAATGTGCACGGGAAGTGATCTAGGGGACTACCACTGCTCTTGGGAGAACTTTATTTTTCTTAGCTAAAATGAATATTTTCCTGGGCTATAGACTTACCGTTTTTCCATTTTTTTCGAGAAAATTATTCTGTCCCCAGTCATTTATTTATCGCATAAGATAGCACTAGAACGTGCAGGGGAAGAGATCTAGGCGACAACCACTGCTCTTGGGAGAAAATTATTTTTCTTAGCTAAAAAGAATATTTTCCTGGGCTATAGACTTACTGTTTTTCCATTTTTTT
Source organism: Dermacentor variabilis (assembly GCF_050947875.1). Lineage (NCBI taxonomy): Eukaryota > Metazoa > Arthropoda > Arachnida > Ixodida > Ixodidae > Dermacentor > Dermacentor variabilis. Next base: position 72,763,283 of record NC_134578.1, read on the forward strand.
CGAGAAAATTATTCTGTCCCCAGTCATTTATTTATCGTATAATATAGCATTAGAACGTGCAGGGGAAGAGATCTAGGCGACAACCACTGCTCTTGGGAGAACTTTATTTTTCTTAGCTAAAATGAATATTTTCCTGGGCTATAAACTTACCATTTTTCCAATTTTTACGGGAAAGTTTTTCTGCCCCCAATCATTTATTTATCGCTTAATATAGCATCATAATGTGCAGGGGATGTGATCTTGGCGACTACCACTGCTCTTGGGAGAACTTTATTTTTCTTAGCTAAAATGAATATTTTCCTGGGCTATTGACTTACCGTTTTTCCATTTTTTTTCGGGAAAATTATTCTGTCCCCAGTCATTTATTTATCGTATAATATAGCATTAGAACGTGCACGGGAAGAGATGTAGGCGACTACCACAGCACTTGGGAGAACCTTATTTTTCTTAGCTAAAATGAATATTTCCTGGGCTATAGACTTACCGTTTTTCCATTTTTTTTCGAGAAAATTATTCTGTCCCCAGTCATTTATTTATCGCGTAAGATAGCATTAGAACGTGCAGGGGAAGAGATCTAGGCGACAACCACTGCTCTTGGGAGAACTTCATTTTTCTTAGCTAAATGGAATATTTTCCTGGGCTATAGAGTTACCGTTTTTCCATTTTTGTCGGGAAAGTTTTTCTGCTTCCAATCATTCATTTATCGCTTAAAATAGCATTAGAACGGGCACGGGAAGTGATATAGGGGATTACCACTGCTCTTGGGAGAACTTTATTTTTCTAAGCTAAAATGAATATTTTCCTGGGCTATAGACTTACCGTTTTTCTATTTTTTTCAAGAAAATTATTCTGTCCCCAGTCATTTATTTATCGCATAAGATAGCATAAGAACGTGCAGGGGAAGAGATCTAGGCGACAACCACTGCTCTTGGGAGAACTTTATTTTTCTTAGCTAAAATGAATATTTTTCTGGGCTATACACTTACCGTTTTCCCATTTTTTTACAGAAAATTATTCTCTCCCCACTCATTTATTTATCGCATAAAATAGCATCAGAACGTGCACGGGAAGAGATCTAGGCGGCAACCGCTGCTTTTGGGAAAATTTTATTTTTCTTAGCTAAAATGAATATTTTCCTGGGCTATAGACTTACCGTTTTTCCATTTTTTTTCGAGAAAATTATTCTGTCCCCAGTCATTTATTTATCGATAATACAGCATTAGAACGTGCAGGGGTAGAGATCTAGGCGACAACCACTGCTCTTGGGAGAACTTTATTTTTCTTAGCATAATTGAATATTTTCCTGGGTTATAGACTTACCATTTTTCCATTTTTTTCAAGAAAAATATTCTGTCTCCAGTCATTTATTTATCGTATAAAATAGCATTAGAATGTGCACGTGAAGAGATCTAGGCAACAACCACTGCTTTGGGAAAATTTTATTTTTCTTAGCTACAATGAATATTTTCCTGGGCTATAGACTTACCGTTTCTCCATTTTTTTTCGAGAAAATTATTCTGTCCCCACTCATTTATTTATCGCATAAAATAGCATCAGAACGTGCACGGGAAGAGATCTAGGCGGCAACCGCTGCTTTTGGGAAAATTTTATTTTTCTTAGCTAAAATGAATATTTTTCTGGGCTATAGACTTGTCGTTTTTCCATTTTTTTGAGAAAATTATTCTGTCCCCAGTCATTTATTTATGGCTTAAAATAGCATTAGAACGTGCACGGGAAGTTATCTAGGGGATTACCACTGCTCTCGGGAGAACTTTATTTTTGTGAGCTAAAATGAATATTTTCCTGGGCTATAGACTTACCGTTTTTCCATATTCTTCAAGAAAATATTCTGTCCCCAGTCATTTATTTATCGCATAAAATAGCATTAGAACGTGAACGGGAAGAGATCTAGGCGACAACCACTACTCTTGGGAGAAAATTATTTATCTTAGCTAAAAAGAATATTTTCCTGGGCTATAGACTCACCGTTTTTCCATTTTTTTCGAGAAAATTATTCTGTCCCCAGTCATTTATTTATCGTACAATATAGCATTAGAACGTGCAGGGGAAGAGATCTAGGCGACAACCACTGCTCTTGGGAGAACTTTATTTTTCTTAGCTAAAATGAATATTTTCCTGGGCAATAGACTTACCATTTTTCCAATTTTTTCGGGAAAGTTTTTCTGCCCCCAATCATTTATTTATCGCTTAATATAGCATTATAATGTGCACGGGAAGTGATCTAGGGGACTACCACTGCTCTTGGGAGAACTTTATTTTTCTTAGCTAAAATGCATATTTTCCTGGGCTATAGACTTACCGTTTTTCCATTTTTTTTCGAGAAAATTATTCTGTCCCCAGTCATTTATTTATCAATAATACAGCATTAGAACGTGCAGGGGAAGAGATCTAGGCGACAACCACTGCTCTTGGGAGAACTTTATTTTTCTTAGGTAAATTGAATATTTTCCTGGGCTATAGACTTACCATTTTCCCAATTTTTTCGGGAAAGCTTTCCTGCCCCCAATCATTTATTTATCACATAAAATAGCATTGGGACGTGCACGGGAAGTGATCTAGGCGACTACCACTGCTCTTGGCAGAACTTTATTTTTCTTAGCTAAAATGAATATTTTCCTGGGCTATTATAGACTTACCGTTTTCCCTTTTTTTTCAAGAAAGTGATTCTGTCCCCAGTCATTTATTTATCGCATAAAAAAGCATTAGAACGTGCACGGGAAGAGATGTAGGCGACAACCACAGCACTTGGGAGAACTTTATTTTTCTTAGCTAAAATGAATATTTTCCTGGGCTATAGACTTACCGTTTTTCCATTTTTTTTCGAGAAAATTATTCTGTCCCCAGTCATTTATTTATCGTACAATATAGCATTAGAACGTGCAGGGGAAGAGATCTAGGCGACAACCACTGCTCTTGGGAGAACTTTATTTTTCTTAGCTAAAATGAATATTTTCCTGGGCAATAGACTTACCATTTTTCCAATTTTTTCGGGAAAGTTTTTCTGCCCCCAATCATTTATTTATCGCTTAATATAGCATTATAATGTGCACGGGAAGTGATCTAGGGGACTACCACTGCTCTTGGGAGAACTTTATTTTTTTTAGCTAAAATGAATATTTTCCTGGGCTATAGACTTGCCGTTTTTCCATTTTTTTGAGAAAATTATTCTGTCCCCAGTCATTTATTTATCGCATAAGATAGCATTAGCACGTGCAGGGGAAGAGATCTAGGCGACAACCACTGCTCTTGGGAGAACTTTATTTTTCTTAGCTCAAATGAATATTTTCCTGGGCTATAGACTTACCGTTTTTCCATTTTTTTCGAGAAAATTATTCTGTCCCCAGTCATTTATTTATCGCATAAGATAGCACTAGAACGTGCAGGGGAAGAGATCTAGGCGACAACCACTGCTCTTGGGAGAAAATTATTTTTCTTAGCTAAAAAGAATATTTTCCTGGGCTATAGACTTACTGTTTTTCCATTTTTTTCGAGAAAATTATTCTGTCCCCAGTCATTTATTTATCGTATAATATAGCATTAGAACGTGCAGGGGAAGAGATCTAGGCGACAACCACTGCTCTTGGGAGAACTTTATTTTTCTTAGCTAAAATGAATATTTTCCTGGGCTATAAACTTACCATTTTTCCAATTTTTACGGGAAAGTTTTTCTGCCCCCAATCATTTATTTATCGCTTAATATAGCATCATAATGTGCAGGGGATGTGATCTTGGCGACTACCACTGCTCTTGGGAGAACTTTATTTTTCTTAGCTAAAATGAATATTTTCCTGGGCTATTGACTTACCGTTTTTCCATTTTTTTTCGGGAAAATTATTCTGTCCCCAGTCATTTATTTATCGTATAATATAGCATTAGAACGTGCACGGGAAGAGATGTAGGCGACTACCACAGCACTTGGGAGAACCTTATTTTTCTTAGCTAAAATGAATATTTTCCTGGGCTATAGACTTACCGTTTTTCCATTTTTTTTCGAGAAAATTATTCTGTCCCCAGTCATTTATTTATCGCATAAGATAGCATTAGAACGTGCAGGGGAAGAGATCTAGGCGACAACCACTGCTCTTGGGAGAACTTCATTTTTCTTAGCTAAATGGAATATTTTCCTGGGCTATAGAGTTACCGTTTTTCCATTTTTGTCGGGAAAGTTTTTCTGCTCCCAATCATTCATTTATCGCTTAAAATAGCATTAGAACGGGCACGGGAATTGATATAGGGGATTACCACTGCTCTTGGGAGAACTTTATTTTTCTAAGCTAAAATGAATATTTTCCTGGGCTATAGACTTACCGTTTTTCGATTTTTTTCAAGAAAATTATTCTGTCCCCAGTCATTTATTTATCGCATAAGATAGCATTAGAACGTGCAGGGGAAGAGATCTAGGCGACAACCACTGCTCTTGGGAGAACTTTATTTTTCTTAGCTAAAATGAATATTTTTCTGGGCTATAGACTTACCGTTTTCCCATTTTTTTACAGAAAATTATTCTCTCCCCACTCATTTATTTATCGCATAAAATAGCATCAGAACGTGCACGGGAAGAGATCTAGGCGGCAACCGCTGCTTTTGGGAAAATTTTATTTTTCTTAGCTAAAATGAATATTTTCCTGGGCTATAGACTTACCGTTTTTCCATTTTTTTTCGAGAAAATTATTCTGTCCCCAGTCATTTATTTATCGCATAAAATAGCATCAGAACGTGCACGGGAAGAGATCTAGGCGGCAACCGCTGCTTTTGGGAAAATTTTATTTTTCTTAGCTAAAATGAATATTTTCCTGGGCTATAGACTTGTCGTTTTTCCATTTTTTTGAGAAAATTATTCTGTCCCCAGTCATTTATTTATGGCTTAAAATAGCATTAGAACGTGCACGGGAAGTGATCTAGGGGATTACCACTGCTCTCGGGAGAACTTTATTTTTCTTAGCTAAAATGAATATTTTCCTGGGCTATAAACTTACCGTTTTTCCATATTTTTCAAGAAAATATTCTGTCCCCAGTCATTTATTTATCGCATAAGATAGCATTAGAACGTGCAGGGGAAGAGATCTAGGCGACAACCACTGCTCTTGGGAGAACTTCATTTTTCTTAGCTAAATGGAATATTTTCCTGGGCTATAGAGTTACCGTTTTTCCATTTTTGTCGGGAAAGTTTTTCTGCTCCCAATCATTCATTTATCGCTTAAAATAGCATTAGAACGGGCACGGGAAGTGATATAGGGGATTACCACTGCTCTTGGGAGAACTTTATTTTTCTTAGCTAAAATGAATATTTTCCTGGGCTATAGACTTACCGTTTTTCCATTTTTTTCAAGAAAAATATTCTGTCTCCAGTCATTTATTTATCGCATAAAATAGCATTAGAATGTGCACGGGAAGAGATCTAGGCAACAACCACTGCTTTGGGAAAATTTTATTTTTCTTAGCTACAATGAATATTTTCCTGGGCTATAGACTTACCGTTTCTCAATTTTTTTTCGAGAGAATTATTATGTCCCCACTCATTTATTTATCGCATAAAATAGCATCAGAACGTGCACGGGAAGAGATCTAGGCGGCAACCGCTGCTTTTGGGAAAATTTTATTTTTCTTAGCTAAAATGAATATTTTCCTGGGCTATATATAGACTTGTCGTTTTTCCATTTTTTTGAGAAAATTATTCTGTCCCCAGTCATTCATTTATGGCTTAAAATAGCATTAGAACGTGCACGGGAAGTGATCTAGGGGATTACCACTGCTCTCGGGAGAACTTTATTTTTCTTAGCTAAAATGAATATTTTCCTGGGCTATTGACTTACCGTTTTTCCATTTTTTTTCGGGAAAATTATTCTGTCCCCAGTCATTTATTTATCGTATAATATAGCATTAGAACGTGCACGGGAAGAGATGTAGGCGACTACCACAGCACTTGGGAGAACCTTATTTTTCTTAGCTAAAATGAATATTTTCCTGGGCTATAGACTTACCGTTTTTCCATTTTTTTTCGAGAAAATTATTCTGTCCCCAGTCATTTATTTATCGCATAAGATAGCATTAGAACGTGCAGGGGAAGAGATCTAGGCGACAACCACTGCTCTTGGGAGAACTTCATTTTTCTTAGCTAAATGGAATATTTTCCTGGGCTATAGAGTTACCGTTTTTCCATTTTTGTCGGGAAAGTTTTTCTGCTCCCAATCATTCATTTATCGCTTAAAATAGCATTAGAACGGGCACGGGAAGTGATATAGGGGATTACCACTGCTCTTGGGAGAACTTTATTTTTCTAAGCTAAAATGAATATTTTCCTGGGCTATAGACTTACCGTTTTTCTATTTTTTTCAAGAAAATTATTCTGTCCCCAGTCATTTATTTATCGCATAAGATAGCATTAGAACGTGCAGGGGAAGAGATCTAGGCGACAACCACTGCTCTTGGGAGAACTTTATTTTTCTTAGCTAAAATGAATATTTTTCTGGGCTATAGACTTACCGTTTTCCCATTTTTTTACAGAAAATTATTCTCTCCCCACTCATTTATTTATCGCATAAAATAGCATCAGAACGTGCACGGGAAGAGATCTAGGCGGCAACCGCTGCTTTTGGGAAAATTTTATTTTTCTTAGCTAAAATGAATATTTTCCTGGGCTATAGACTTACCGTTTTTCCATTTTTTTTCGAGAAAATTATTCTGTCCCCAGTCATTTATTTATCGCATAAAATAGCATCAGAACGTGCACGGGAAGAGATCTAGGCGGCAACCGCTGCTTTTGGGAAAATTTTATTTTTCTTAGCTAAAATGAATATTTTCCTGGGCTATAGACTTGTCGTTTTTCCATTTTTTTGAGAAAATTATTCTGTCCCCAGTCATTTATTTATGGCTTAAAATAGCATTAGAACGTGCAGGGGTAGAGATCTAGGCGACAACCACTGCTCTTGGGAGAACTTTATTTTTCTTAGCATAATTGAATATTTTCCTGGGCTATAGACTTACCATTTTCCCAATTTTTTCGGGAAAGCTTTCCTGCCCCAATCATTTATTTATCACATAAAATAGCATTGGGACGTGCACGGGAAGTGATCTAGGCGACTACCACTGCTCTTGGCAGAACTTTATTTTTCTTAGCTAAAATGAATATTTTCCTGGGCTATAGACTTACCGTTTTCCCATTTTTTTCAAGAAAGTGATTCTGTCCCCAGTCATTTATTTATCGCATAAAAAAGCATTAGAACGTGCACGGGAAGAGATGTAGGCGACAACCACAGCACTTGGGAGAACTTTATTTTTCTTAGCTAAAATGAATATTTTCCTGGGCTATAGACTTACCGTTTTTCCATTTTTTTCAAGAAAAATATTCTGTCTCCCGTCATTTATTTATCGCATAAAATAGCATTAGAATGTGCACGGGAAGAGATCTAGGCAACAACCACTGCTTTGGGAAAATTTTATTTTTCTTAGCTACAATGAATATTTTCCTGGGCTATAGACTTACCGTTTCTCAAGTTTTTTTCGAGAGAATTATTATGTCCCCACTCATTTATTTATCGCATAAAATAGCATCAGAACGTGCACGGGAAGAGATCTAGGCGGCAACCGCTGCTTTTGGGAAAATTTTATTTTTCTTAGCTAAAATGAATATTTTCCTGGGCTATAGACTTGTCGTTTTTCCATTTTTTTGAGAAAATTATTCTGTCCCCAGTCATTTATTTATGGCTTAAAATAGCATTAGAACGTGCACGGGAAGTGATCTAGGGGATTACCACTGCTCTCGGGAGAACTTTATTTTTCTTAGCTAAAATGAATATTTTCCTGGGCTATAAACTTACCGTTTTTCCATATTTTTCAAGAAAATATTCTGTCCCCAGTCATTTATTTATCGCATAAAATAGCATTAGAACGTGAACGGGAAGAGATCTAGGCGAGAACCACTACTCTTGGGAGAAAATTATTTTTCTTAGCTAAAAAGAATATTTTCCTGGGCTATAGACTTACTGTTTTTCCATTTTTTTCAAGAAAAATATTCTGTCTCCAGTCATTTATTTATCGTATAAAATAGCATTAGAATGTGCACGGGAAGAGATCTAGGCAACAACCACTGCTTTGGGAAAATTTTATTTTTCTTAGCTACAATGAATATTTTCCTGGGCTATAGACTTACCGTTTCTCCATTTTTTTTCGAGAAAATTATTCTGTCCCCACTCATTTATTTATCGCATAAAATAGCATCAGAACGTGCACGGGAAGAGATCTAGGCGGCAACCGCTGCTTTTGGGAAAATTTTATTTTTCTTAGCTAAAATGAATATTTTTCTGGGCTATAGACTTGTCGTTTTTCCATTTTTTTGAGAAAATTATTCTGTCCCCAGTCATTTATTTATGGCTTAAAATAGCATTAGAACGTGCACGGGAAGTTATCTAGGGGATTACCACTGGTCTCGGGAGAACTTTATTTTTCTGAGCTAAAATGAATATTTTCCTGGGCTATAGACTTACCGTTTTTCCATATTTTTCAAGAAAATATTCTGTCCCCAGTCATTTATTTATCGCATAAAATAGCATTAGAACGTGAACGGGAAGAGATCTAGGCGACAACCACTACTCTTGGGAGAAAATTATTTATCTTAGCTAAAAAGAATATTTTCCTGGGCTATAGACTCACCGTTTTTCCATTTTTTTTCGAGAAAATTATTCTGTCCCCAGTCATTTAATTATTGTATAATATAGCATTATAATGTGCAGGGGACGTGATCTAGGCGACTACCACTGCTCTTGGGAGAACTTTATTTTTCTTAGCTAAAATGAATATTTTCCTGGGCTATAGACTTACCGTTTTTCCATTTTTTTTCGAGAAAATTATTCTGTCCCCAGTCATTTATTTATCGTACAATATAGCATTAGAACGTGCAGGGGAAGAGATCTAGGCGACAACCACTGCTCTTGGGAGAACTTTATTTTTCTTAGCTAAAATGAATATTTTCCTGGGCAATAGACTTACCATTTTTCCAATTTTTTCGGGAAAGTTTTTCTGCCCCCAATCATTTATTTATCGCTTAATATAGCATTATAATGTGCACGGGAAGTGATCTAGGGGACTACCACTGCTCTTGGGAGAACTTTATTTTTCTTAGCTAAAATGCATATTTTCCTGGGCTATAGACTTACCGTTTTTCCATTTTTTTTTCGAGAAAATTATTCTGTCCCCAGTCATTTATTTATCGATAATACAGCATTAGAACGTGCAGGGGAAGAGATCTAGGCGACAACCACTGCTCTTGGGAGAACTTTATTTTTCTTAGGTAAATTGAATATTTTCCTGGGCTATAGACTTACCATTTTCCCAATTTTTTCGGGAAAGCTTTCCTGCCCCCAATCATTTATTTATCACATAAAATAGCATTGGGACGTGCACGGGAAGTGATCTAGGCGACTACCACTGCTCTTTGCAGAACTTTATTTTTCTTAGCTAAAATGAATATTTTCCTGGGCTATTATAGATTTACCGTTTTCCCTTTTTTTTCAAGAAAGTGATTCTGTCCCCAGTCATTTATTTATCGCATAAAAAAGCATTAGAACGTGCACGGGAAGAGATGTAGGCGACAACCACAGCACTTGGGAGAACTTTATTTTTCTTAGCTAAAATGAATATTTTCCTGGGCTATAGACTTACCGTTTTTCCATCTTTTTTCGAGAAAATTATTCTGTCCCCAGTCATTTATTTATCGTACAATATAGCATTAGAACGTGCAGGGGAAGAGATCTAGGCGACAACCACTGCTCTTGGGAGAACTTTATTTTTCTTAGCTAAAATGAATATTTTCCTGGGCAATAGACACCATTTTTCCAATTTTTTCGGGAAAGTTTTTCTGCCCCCAATCATTTATTTATCGCTTAATATAGCATTATAATGTGCACGGGAAGTGATCTAGGGGACTACCACTGCTCTTGGGAGAACTTTATTTTTCTTAGCTAAAATGAATATTTTCCTAGGCTATAGACTTACCGTTTTTCCATATTTTTCGAGAAAATTATTCTGTCCCCAGTCATTTATTTATCGCATAAGATAGCATTAGAACGTGCAGGGGAAGAGATCTAGGCGACAACCACTGCTCTTGGGAGAACATTATTTTTCTTAGCTAAAATGAATATTTTCCTGGGCTATAGACTTACCGTTTTTCCATTTTTTTACAGAAAATTATTCTCTCCCCACTCATTTATTTATCGCATAATATAGCATCAGAACGTGCACGGGAAGAGATCTAGGCGGCAACCGCTGCTTTTGGGAAAATTTTATTTTTCTTAGCTAAAATGAATATTTTCCTGGGCTATAGACTTACCGTTTTTCCATTTTTTTTCGAGAAAATTATTCTGTCCCCAGTCATTTATTTATGGATAATACAGCATTAGAACGTGCAGGGGAAGAGATCTAGGCGACAACCACTGCTCCTGGGAGAACTTTATTTTTCTTAGCTAAATTGAATATTTTCCTGGGCTATAGACTTACCTTTTTCCCAATTTTTTCGGGAAAGCTTTCCTGCCCCCAATCATTTATTTATCACATAAAATAGCATTGGGACGTGCACGGGAAGTGATCTAGGCGACTACCACTGCTCTTGGCAGAACTTTATTTTTCTTAGCTAAAATGAATATTTTCCTGGGCTATAGACTTACCGTTTTCCCATTTTTTTCAAGAAAGTGATTCTGTCCCCAGTCATTTATTTATCGCATAAAAAAGCATTAGAACGTGCACGGGAAGAGATGTAGGCGACAACCACAGCACTTGGGAGAACTTTATTTTTCTTAGCTAAAATGAATATTTTCCTTGGCTATAGACTTACCGTTTTTCCATTTTTTTCGAGAAAATTATTCTGTCCCCAGTCATTTATTTATCGCATAAGATAGCATTAGAACGTGCAGGGGAAGAGATCTAGGCGACAACCACTGCTCTTGGGAGAACTTTATTTTTCTTAGCTAAAATGAATATTTTCCTGGGCTATAGACTTACCGTTTTTCCATTTTTTTACAGAAAATTATTCTCTCCCCACTCATTTATTTATCGCATAAAATAGCATCAGAATTTGCACAGGAAGAGGTCTAGGCGGCAACCGCTGCTTTTGGGAAAATTTTATTTTTGTTAGCTAAAATGAATATTTTCCTGGGCTATAGACTTACCGTTTTTCAATATTTTTGAGAAGAATTATTCTGTCCCCAGTCATTTATTTATGGCTTAAAATAGCATTAGAACGTGCACGGGAAGTGATCTAGGGGATTACCACTGCTCTTGGGAGAACTTTATTTTTCTTAGCTAAAATGAATATTTTCCTGGGTTATAGACTTACCGTTTTTCCATTTTTGTCGGGAAAGTTTTTCTGCCCCCAATCATTTATTTATGGCTTAAAATAGCATTATAATGTGCAGGGGATGTGATCTAGGCGACTACCACTGCTCTTGGGAGAACTTTATTTTTCTTAGCTAAAATGAATATTTTCCTGGGCTTAGACTTACCGTTTTTCCATTTTTTTTCGAGAAAATTATTCTGTCCCCAGTCATTTATTTATCGTACAATATAGCATTAGAACGTGCAGGGGAAGAGATCTAGGCGACAACCACTGCTCTTGGGAGAACTTTATTTTTCTTAGCTAAAATGAATATTTTCCTGGGCTATAGACTTACCGTTTTTCCATTTTTTTTCGAGAAAATTATTCTGTCCCCAGTCATTTATTTATCGATAATACAGCATTAGAACGTGCAGGGGAAGAGATCTAGGCGACAACCACTGCTCTTGGGAGAACTTTATTTTTCTTAGCTAAATTGAATATTTTCCTGGGCTATAGACTTACCATTTTCCCAATTTTTTCGGGAAAGCTTTCCTGCCCCCAATCATTTATTTATCACATAAAATAGCATTGGGACGTGCACGGGAAGTGATCTAGGCGACTACCACTGCTCTTGGAAGAACTTTATTTTTCTTAGCTAAAATGAATATTTTCCTGGGCTATAGACTTACCGTTTTCCCATTTTTTTCAAGAAAGTGATTCTGTCCCCAGTCATTTATTTATCGCATAAAAAAGCATTAGAACGTGCACGGGAAGAGATGTAGGCGACAACCACAGCACTTGGGAGAACTTTATTTTTCTTAGCTAAAATGAATATTTTCCTGGGCTATAGACTTACCGTTTTTCCATTTTTTTCAAGAAAAATATTCTGTCTCCAGTCATTTATTTATGGCATAAAATAGCATTAGAATGTGCACGGGAAGAGATCTAGGCGACAACCACTGCTCTTGGGAGAACTTTATTTTTCTTAGCTAAAATGAATATTTTCCTGGGCTATAGACTTACCGTTTTTCCATTTTTTTTCGAGAAAATTATTCTGTCCCCAGTCATTTATTTATCGATAATACAGCATTACAACGTGCAGGGGAAGAGATCTAGGCGACAACCACTGCTCTTGGGAGAACTTTATTTTTCTTAGCTAAATTGAATATTTTCCTGGGCTATAGACTTACCATTTTCCCAATTTTTTCGGGAAAGCTTTCTGCCCCCAATCATTTATTTATCACATAAAATAGCATTGGGACGTGCACGGGAAGTGATCTAGGCGACTACCACTGCTCTTGGAAGAACTTTATTTTTCTTAGCTAAAATGAATATTTTCCTTGGCTATAGACTTACCGTTTTCCCATTTTTTTCAAGAAAGTGATTCTGTCCCCAGTCATTTATTTATCGCATAAAAAAGCATTAGAACGTGCACGGGAAGAGATGTAGGCGACAACCACAGCACTTGGGAGAACTTTATTTTTCTTAGCTAAAATGAATATTTTCCTGGGCTATAGACTTACCGTTTTTCCATTTTTTTCGGGAAAGTTTTTCTGCCGCCAATCATTTATTTATCGCCTAATATAGCATTATAATGTGCACGGGAAGAGATGTAGGCGACAACCACAGCACTTGGGAGAACTTTATTTTTCTTAGCTCAAATGAATATTTTCCTGGGCTATAGACTTACCATTTTTCCAATTTTTTCGGGAAAGTTTTTCTGCCGCCAATCATTTATTTATCGCCTAATATAGCATTATAATGTGCACGGGAAGTGATCTAGGGGACTACCACTGCTCTTGGGAGAACTTTATTTTTCTTAGCTAAAATGAATATTTTCCTGGGCTATAGACTTACCGTTTTTCCATTTTTTTCGAGAAAATTATTCTGTCCCCAGTCATTTATTTATCGATAATACAGCATTAGAACGTGCAGGGGAAGAGATCTAGGCGACAACCACTGCTCTTGGGAGAACTTTATTTTTCTTAGCTAAATTGAATATTTTCCTGGGCTATAGACTTACCATTTTCCCAATTTTTTCGGGAAAGCTTTCCTGCCCCCAATCATTTATTTATCACATAAAATAGCATTGGGACGTGCACGGGAAGTGATCTAGGCGACTACCACTGCTCTTGGAAGAACTTTATTTTTCTTAGCTAAAATGAATATTTTCCTTGGCTATAGACTTACCGTTTTCCCATTTTTTTCAAGAAAGTGATTCTGTCCCCAGTCATTTATTTATCGCATAAAAAAGCATTAGAACGTGCACGGGAAGAGATGTAGGCGACAACCACAGCACTTGGGAGAACTTTATTTTTCTTAGCTAAAATGAATATTTTCCTGGGCTATAGACTTACCGTTTTTCCATTTTTTTCAAGAAAAATATTCTGTCTCCAGTCATTTATTTATCGCATAAAATAGCATTAGAATGTGCACGGGAAGAGATCTAGGCGACAACCACTGCTCTTGGGAGAACTTTATTTTTCTTAGCTAAAATGAATATTTTCCTGGGCTATAGACTTACCGTTTTTCCATTTTTTTTCGAGAAAATTATTCTGTCCCCAGTCATTTATTTATCGATAATACAGCATTACAACGTGCAGGGGAAGAGATCTAGGCGACAACCACTGCTCTTGGGAGAACTTTATTTTTCTTAGCTAAATTGAATATTTTCCTGGGCTATAGACGTACCATTTTCCCAATTTTTTCGGGAAAGCTTTCCTGCCCCCAATCATTTATTTATCACATAAAATAGCATTGGGACGTGCACGGGAAGTGATCTAGGCGACTACCCCTGCTCTTGGAAGAACTTTATTTTTCTTAGCTAAAATGAATATTTTCCTGGGCTATAGACTTACCGTTTTTCCATTTTTTTCAAGAAAAATATTCTGTCTCCAGTCATTTATTTATCGCATAAAATAGCATTAGAATGTGCACGGGAAGAGATCTAGGCAACAACCACTGCTTTGGGAAAATTTTATTTTTCTTAGCTACAATGAATATTTTCCTGGGCTATAGACTTACCGTTTCTCCATTTTTTTTTCGAGAAAATTATTCTGTCCCCACTCATTTATTTATCGCATAAAATAACATCAGAACGTGCACGGGAAGAGATCTAGGCGGCAACTGCTGCTTTTGGGAAAATTTTATTTTTCTTAGCTAAAATGAATATTTTCCTGGGCTATAGACTTGCCGTTTTTCCATTTTTTTGAGAAAATTATTCTGTCCCCAGTCATTTATTTATCGCATAAGATAGCATTAGAACGTGCAGGGGAAGAGATCTAGGCGACAACCACTGCTCTTGGGAGAACTTTATTTTTCTTAGCTCAAATGAATATTTTCCTGGGCTATAGACTTACCATTTTTCCAATTTTTTCGGGAAAGTTTTTCTGCCCCCAATCATTTATTTATCGCCTAATATAGCATTATAATGTGCACGGGAAGTGATCTAGGGGACTACCACTGCTCTTGGGAGAACTTTATTTTTCTTAGCTAAAATGAATATTTTCCTGGGCTATAGACTTACCGTTTTTCCATTTTTTTCGAGAAAATTATTGTGTCCCCAGTCATTTATTTATCGCATAAGATAGCATTAGAACGTGCAGGGGAAGAGATCTAGGCGACAACCACTGCTCTTGGGAGAACTTTATTTTTCTTAGCTAAAATGAATATTTTCCTGGGCTATAGATTTACCATTTTTCCAATTTTTTCGGGAATGTTTTTCAGGCCCCAATCATTTATTTATCGCTTAATATAGCATTATAATGTGCAGGGGATGTGATCTAGGCGACTACCACTGCTCTTGGGAGAACTTTATTTTTCTTAGCTAAAATGAATATTTTGCTGGCCTATAGACTTACCGTTTTTCCATTTTTTTTCGAGAAAATTATTCTGTCCCCAGTCATTTATTTATCGTACAATATAGCATTAGAACGTGCAGGGGAAGAGATCTAGGCGACAACCACTGCTCTTGGGAGAACTTTATTTTTCTTAGCTAAAATGAATATTTTCCCCGCAGGGGCGTCTGCGTCAGCAGGCGTTTGGTGTGTTGCGACACCACGTACCCGAGCACACGAGGGTTGGACCCTCCCGCGTGTAGCCGTGCGCGGCTTAGCCGTGTCCGGGGAAAGGGGGATCCTGGGGGTTGAGCCGATGCCGGGTGTTTGGACCTTTAAGGCCCCCCGGCGGGGGCAACACACCTCTTTGGCCTCTGCTTCACGTAGACGGCACCCCCGGACTGACCCACCCGGGGGACATCGGCAGTCGCCTTTTCCTGTCCTCCTCTCCAATCTTCGTCTTTCTCTCTCGCCTTTTTCATCTTTCCTGTCTTCTTCTCTCTTCCATTTACTTCCTTTCTCCACGGCGGCAAGGGTTAACCTTGTGTATGTGCCCTCCCTTGGGTATAATATATTAGGTTATAGTGGCAGTGTATGGTTGGCGCCTGCAGCCTTACCCGTTAAGTCCTGCAGCGTCCCCAAGTTGGGCCCCATGGTGGGTGGCCGCCATTGCTGCTGAAAACATACCAAATTACTATGGGAACACCCGCATTTCCCCGCCTACTTGATCGTCACCCTCAAAAGAGGGGACGCACCGAAGACTTAAGCACTTGTTTCAACCGCACGAAAGAGACCTATCCAAAATACCACGTAGTGCACAGTGAGAATCCTGAAAAACAAGCTAGATTTATTTCTCCATTGACAGTAGCAAAATCTTTGACCGAAGCCTTAGGGTCAGGTTATAAGGTAACGAAAATGGCAAGCGGAGATCTTCTTCTTGAGATCCCACAGAAAAATCAATACGAAAAGCTAGGCAGTCTGGTGACCTTTGGTAACATACCAATTTCTGTTACACAACACCGAACAATGAATAGCTCACGGGGAGTCGTGTCAGAGGCAGACCTCCTAGACTTGACAGAAACTGAACTCCTGGAAGGCTGGAAAGAACAAAATGTTACTGAGGTAAAACGTATTATAATTAGACGAGACAACAAGGAAATCCCCACTAAGCATCTTATCCTCACATTCTCATCCAGCGTACTGCCAGAAACCATCGAAACAGGATACATCAGGTTAAATGTTCGACCATTCATCCCCAACCCTAGACGATGTTTCAAATGTCAGAGGTACGGCCATGGCTCGCAGAGCTGCCGTGGTCAAATAACTTGTGCAAAGTGTGGAGTCCAGGGCCACCCCTCAGACAACTGCAGTGGCACACCTCGCTGTGTGAACTGCAGTGGTGACCATCCAGCCTACTCACGCTCCTGTCCGAACTGGAAGAAAGAAAAAGAAATAGTTACCCTCAAAGTCAAAGAAAACATTTCATTTAAGGAAGCCCGTGAAAGGTGCTCTCCATTCCACAACACACCTTATGCTGATGCGGCGCGTCGGGGGGCAGCGTCGCAGCGGCAATCGCCGAGTGCCCTGTCCGCGTGCAGCGAGCAGGCACCTTTGGCTCCTGCCCCCAGGGTGGAAGTAGGTAAGCCTACTCCATCCAACCAGCAACCAGGCCCGGCTACCCTTGGGTTGCCGGCCCCACAAGAGTTATCTGCGGCAACCTGCGCTGCACGCAGCGATCCCGCAGGACCGCTAGCGGCCACGAAGGTAGGCGCAGCCGAGGCTGCCTCGACCTCCCCGGCCCCTCCCAGCGCTGGCAACAGCCGGCGCAGCCTAATTCCACAGGGAGCCCCATCGACCTCCGGGCTCGTGGGCGCAGGGGTCTCGCCTTCCGAGGTGAGACTCTCTCGGAAAACTTCTCGCTCTCAAGAGCGCGTGTCCGGCGCCTCACAAGAGGCAATGGACACTACACCTATCCTCAAGGCGCACCAGGCGCCTAAGGAGCGGCGAGGTTCCCTCGAACGCTTCAAAAAGAGCAAAACCCCGGTTACAGGGCCTCGCAAGAGCTCTGTAATCTAGTTCATCATTTCTGTTTCCGTATACACAGCACCAATTCACATTAAATATGGATACACAAATCATACAATGGAATGTCAGAGGTCTTCTGAGAAACCTTGATGATGTACAAGAACTCATCCACCAACACAATCCAAAAGTGCTGTGTTTACAGGAAACACACCTACAATCAAACACACAAACTTTCTCCGACAGTATATAACCTTTCGTAAAGATCGCGATGATGGTGTCGCATCATCGGGCGGTGTTGCCATTGTCATCCATAAAAGCGTTGCGTGTCAACATTTACAGCTACAAACGCCTCTTGAAGCAGTGGCGGTTCGTGCGGTTCTCCTAAACAGACTCATTACCATTTGTTCACTTTACATACCCCCACATTATAAGTTAAACAAACATGAATTTCAGTCCTTTATAGACGAATTGCCTGAACCTTACGTTGTTCTTGGCGACTTCAATGCGCACAGTTGCCTGTGGGGCGACTCTCGTATAGATGCGCGAGGTCGCCTTGTTGAACAGTTCCTTTTCTGTTCTGGTGCGTGCCTTCTAAATAAGAAGGAAGCCACATATTACTGTCTTGCAAACAAAACCTTCTGTTCAATTGATCTCAGCATAGTTTCTCCATCCATACTGCCCCAACTCGAATGGGAAGTTACAAACAATCCTTACGGAAGTGACCACTTCCCCATACTGATAAGAACATCTAAAGAAAACCAATATCCTCCACAAACTCCTAGGTGGAGGATAGACACAGCCGACTGGGAGAAATTTCGAACTCTCACCAGCATCTCATGGGCCGACATTCCATCTTTAGAAATTGATGCTGCCGTGGATTATCTTACATGATTCATAATAGATGCCGCAGCAAAATGCATATCCGAAGTAAGTGGTCTGGCATGCAAACGACATGTACCGTGGTGGAACAGCGAATGTAGGATCGCCCGTAATAATCTGAACAAGGCGTGGGGGTTGCTACGCGCTTCTCCCACAGCGGAGAATCTTATGAACTTTAAAAAAGTAAAGTCCCAAGGCAGGCGAACCCGCCGACAGGCCAAAAGAGAAAGTTGGCACAAGTTTTTATCCAGTATTAACTCGTTCAAAGATGAGGCCAAAGCCTGGAACAGGGTGAATAGGATTAGAGGGCGCCAAACATATTCACTCCCTCTGGTAAACACACAGGGCGATACACTGCAAGACCAGGCAGACTCACTTGGGGAGTATTTTGAGAACGTGTCAAGTTCAGCAAATTATTCACAATCCTTCCTCAAATACAAACAAATAGAAGAACGTAAGCCTTTCAACAGAAAATGTCGTCAAAATCAACCATACAACCGTCCTTTTAGTATTGCAGAGTTTAGAGCTGCCTTGAGCGCATGCAAGAGCTCTGCACCGGGATCTGACAGAATCATGTATGAAATGCTGAAAAACTTACACAATGACACGCAACTGACACTACTTACACTTTTCAACACTATCTGGGACGCAGGATACCTTCCGACCGCATGGAAAGAAGCCATTGTGGTCCCTGTTTTAAAACAAGGAAAAGATCCTTCCTCAGTGGCAAGCTGCCGCCCGATAGCCCTCACAAGTTGCATGTGTAAGGTATTTGAAAAAATGATAAATCGACGCCTCATCCATTTCCTTGAACAGAAGAAAATACTTGATCCCTATCAGTGTGGCTTCAGGGAAGGGCGCTCCACAACTGATCACCTTGTACGTATTGAAGCAAACATCCGTGACGCATTTGTGCACAAACAGTTTTTCCTATCCATATTCCTCGATATGGAGAAGGCATACGACACAACGTGGCGATACGGGATCTTAAGAGACCTAGCAGAAATGGGCATTCACGGTAATATGCTAAGCCTCATAGAAAGTTATTTGTCCAATCGCACATTCCGTGTAAAAGTCGGCAATGTACGGTCACGTCCTTTTACACAAGAAACTGGTGTACCCCAGGGAGGCGTGCTTAGCTGCACGCTCTTTATAGTGAAGATGAACACGCTTCGTGCTTCATTACCTCCGGCCATTTTTTACTCTATCTATGTGGACGACATTCAAATAGGTTTTAAATCCTGTAACCTCGCAGTGTGCGAGAGGCAGGTACAGCATGGTTTGAACAAAGTATCAAAATGGGCAGAGAAAAACGGATTTAAAATCAATCCTGGCAAAAGTTCTTGTGTTCTTTTTAAACGAAAGAGAGGCCTGGTCCCGGATCCTTGCTTAGAACTGTGTGGACAACAAATTCCTATCAACAAAGAGCACAAATTCCTAGGTATTATACTTGACGATAGACTCACTTTCATTCCACACATCAAATATCTCAAAGAAAAATGTCTAAAAACAATGAACCTAATGAAACTTCTATCCAAGACTACGTGGGGTAGTGACAGAAAGTGTCTAATGAATCTCTACAAGAGCCTAATACGGTCACGATTGGATTATGGGGCCGTAGTGTATAACTCTGCCGCCCCGAGCGCGCTAAGGATGCTGGATCCTGTCCATCATCTAGGTATGCGCCTAGCCACTGGTGCTTTCAGAACAAGCCCGATCGAAAGCCTATATGCCGAATCGAATGAGTGGCCGCTCCACTTACAGAGATCA
Source organism: Dermacentor variabilis (assembly GCF_050947875.1). Taxonomy (NCBI): domain Eukaryota; kingdom Metazoa; phylum Arthropoda; class Arachnida; order Ixodida; family Ixodidae; genus Dermacentor; species Dermacentor variabilis. The sequence goes on from NC_134578.1 coordinate 72,783,119, forward strand.
TACGTGAGCTTTACTTATTTCCTTAAAGTGCATTCCATTCCTGAACACCCATGTTTTAATACCATTACCGATATGAGGTATGCTACACTTTTCCGCAACCGTCCGTCCATAAGACAGCCTTTCTCGCTGCGTGTGAAGGAGCTTAGCGATGAAATGCATGTCCCACTCCTGGAGCACCGCTTAATGCGCCCACCCAAGCTATTACCTCCTTGGGACTGGCAGGTCATAGAATGCGACGTATCCTTTGTAAAAGTTTCAAAGCATGCTCCAGAGGTTGAAATTCGAATGCATTTCCTAGAACTTCAGTACAAACACTCATGCACAGTGTTCTACACAGACGCTTCCAAGTCACATGGCGGAGTATCATATGCAGCCGTTGGTCCTTCTTTTTCGGAATTCGATGTACTACATCCAGAAACAAGTATCTTTACGGCAGAGGCCTACGCTGTATGGTCGGCTGTAAAGCATATAAAGAAAGCAAAACTCCAAAAAGCCGTTATATATACCGACTCCCTAAGTGTGGTGAAGGCCTTAATGTCACCCTACAAACATAAAAATCCTGTACTTACTGAGGTCTATTCCGACATGTGCAAAGCTTATCTATCTAACCAGCAAATCATCATATGCTGGGTACCCGGCCACAGGGGAATCGAAGGTAACGCTTTGGCAGACCAGATGGCTACGTCAATTGCACTCCCTGCCGTTAATAATACTGCTTTGGTGCCCTTGACAGATCTGAAACCTTACATACGAAAGAAACTGCGAAACCACTGGCAACGCATGTGGGACGCAGAGATAGATAATAAACTGCACGTTATAAAGCCCCGGTTAGGTTTTTGGCCCTCCCCAACAAAATCTCGGCGAACAGAAGTCCTATTCTGTCGCCTCAGAATAGGACACACATTTGGGACCCACAACTTTTTACTCACGGGAAACGATCCTCCAACCTGTGGTAGATGCGGTGAGAGGCTGACCGTCCTCCATGTCCTCTTGGAGTGTCGGAAAGCCGAACCTGAAAGAAAGAAACATTTTCCGCTAGCATACTGTTATTACATCCCTCTGCACCCGGCTATGTTTCTTGGTCATGAACCGCTTTTTAACACCAAGGCAGTCCTCGACTTCTTAAAAGATGTAGTTCTACACGTCATAAGCCCATTAAATTCGTAGAGCATCCTCGCTCCAGAGGATGCCGCTGCGATAATTGTTTTAAATAGCACATGCCTCCAGGCCCTTGTGTTTCAAGGGCTCTAAGGAGGCATTAGTGCTCTAGATTATCTTATATAACCTGATATATCTTTAGACATCATATCATTCTTTTTAATTGTCTTATTGTTCATAGTACACTTCATAAGCCATCGCCATAATCTTATTATACAGATTTTACGCACTTTAGCGCTACCATTTTTAAGGCCCCTCTACAGCCACGGCACATCAACTTCATAGTACTCATGATTTCACTGCAAACAAATTAACACGGACATGGCGCTCTTTGGCCATATCTGGCCCTTGCGCCACTAAACCACACACATCATCATCATCAAAATGAATATTTTCCTGGGCTATAGACTTACCATTTTTCCAATTTTTTCGGGAAAGTTTTTCTGCCCCCAATCATTTATTTATCGCTTAATATAGCATTATAATGTGTACGGGAAGTGATCTAGGGGACTACCACTGCTCTTGGGAGAACGTTATTTTTCTTAGCTAAAATGAATATTTTCCTGGGCTATAGACTTACCGTTTTTCCATTTTTTTCGAGAAAATTATTCTGTCCCCAGTTATTTATTTATCGCATAAGATAGCATTAGAACGGGGGAAGAGATCTAGGCGACAACCACTACTCTTGGGAGAAAATTATTTTTCTTAGCTAAAATGAATATTTTCGTGGGCTATAGACTTACCGTTTTTCCATTTTGTTCAAGAAAAATTTTCTGTCTCCAGTCATTTATTTATCGCATAAAATAGCATTAGAATGTGCACGGGAAGAGATCTAGGCAACAACCACTTCTTCGGGAAAATGTTATTTTTCTTAGCTAAAATGAATATTTTCCTGGCTATAGACTTACCGTTTTTCCATTTTTTTTCGAGAAAATTATTCTGTCCCCACTCATTTATTTATCGCAAAAATAGCATTAGAACGTGCACGGGAAGAGATCTAGGCGACAACCGCTGCTTTTGGGAAAATGTTATTTTTCTTAGCTAAAATGAATATTGTCCTGGGCTATAGACTTACCGTTTTTCCATTTTTTTGAGAAAATTATTCTGTCCCCAGTCATTTATTTATCGCATAATATAGCATTAGAACGTGCGCGGGGAAAGATCTAGGCGACAACCACTGCTTTTGGGAGAACTTTATTTTTCTTAGCTAAAATGAATATTTTCCTGGGCTATAGACTTACCGTTTTTCCATTTTCTTTCAAGAAAATTATTCTGTCCCCAGTCATTTATTTATCGTATAATATAGCATTAGAACGTGCAGGGGAAGAGATCTAGGCGACAACCACTGCTCTTGGGAGAACTTTATTTTTCTTAGCTAAAATGAATATTTTCCTGGGCTATATAGACTTACCGTTTTTCCATTTTTTTAGAGAAAATTATTCTCTCCCCACTCATTTATTTATCGCATAAAATAGCATCAGAACGTGCACGGGAAGAGATCTAGGGGGCAACTGCTGCTTTTGGGAAAATTTTATTTTTCTTAGCTAAAATGAATATTTTCCTGGGCTATAGACTTACCGTTTTTCCATTTTTGTCGGGAAAGTTTTTCTGCCCCCAATCATTTATTTATGGCTTAAAATAGCATTAGAACGTGCACGGGAAGTGATCTAGGCGACAACCACTACTCTTGGGAGAAAATTATTTTTCTTAGCTAAAAAGAATATTTTCCTGGGCTATAGACTTACCGTTTTTCCATTTTTTTCGAGAAAATTATTCTGTCCCCAGTCATTTATTTATCGTATAATATAGCATTAGAACGTGCACGGGAAGAGATGTAGGCGACAACCGCTGCTTTTGGGAGAACTTTATTTTTCTTAGTTAAAATGAATATTTTCCTGGGCTATAGATTACCGTTTTTCCAATATTTTTGGGAAAATCGTTTCTGTCCCCAATCATTTATTTATCGCTTAAAATAGCATTAGAACGTGCACGGGAAGTGATCTAGGTGACAACCACTGCTTTTGGGAGAACTTTATTTTTCTTAGCTAAAATGAATAGTTTCCTGGGCGATATAGACTTACCATTTTTCCAATTTTTTCGGGAAAGTTTTTCTGCCCCCAATCATTTATTTATCGCTTAAAATAGCATTAGAACGTGCGCGGGGAGGGATCTAGGCGACAACCACTGCTTTTGGGAGAACTTTATTTTTCTTAGCTTCAATGAATATTTTCCTGGACTTACCATTTTTCCAATTTTTTCGGGAAAATATTTCTGTCCCCATTCATTTATTTATCGCTTAAAATAGCATTAGAACATGCGCGGGGAGGGATCTAGGCGACAAGAAAACTTTATTTACTCTAATTGGTTAGAAATTAGCGGTGGCAGATGTGGTCGGCCGTCTTCACGGTCTTCTTCCCCATCGGCGGAGCAGGGCGGTTTTGGCCTCGATCAGGTGGGCGAGTCTGCTGTCCATCCGCTCGACGTCGAGATCTGTTTCCCCTTGCTTGGTGGCCGCGGAAGCGCCGTTCCGGATGCCTTCACACCATTCTTCGAGAGTGGTGGGTGCCCTGGCTCTCCTGCGTTATTCACGAATTGTTAAGCCTCAACGGTTTATTTAGCAGGTCGCCCACTGAAGACGATGCCGCTGGCCGTGATGATGAATATATAAAAATGAAAGAGATGAAGGGGTAAAATAATGCTCACACAATTTCCCCAGCACGTGGAAGCGGCCAACCTGGCCGCTGATTACGCTGGTTATGGCGGGAAACGCCGTATGAAAGGCTTAAAACGGGAAACGTGCACAATCTCTGTGGCACGGCAGCGGCCGTCCAAAGGCGGAACAACTGGAGTGACACGATAGTTAACTGGCGAAATCTGTTCCCGAACAATGTAGGGCCCGATAAAACGGGACTGAAATTTATCGCACAATCCGGGAGTGCGAACTGGGGTCCACAGTAACAGTTCGTCTCCACGGTGGAAGGAAACGACACGGTGATATGCATCACAGCGAATTTTGCGGTCTTTTTGACTGGCGTCGGTGTTGAGGCGGGTACGTTGGCGACACCGGGCAATGCGCGAAACGAATTGCTCACGCACTGATGTGGACGAACGCACGGGGATACCGAAGAAACAAACGTCGAAGGTAGTGATCGGTGGGCGACCATACACAAGGAAATAGGGTGAGTACCGCGTAGTGCGTTGGACGGCCGTGTTGTATGCGAAAGTGACGAATGGTAGAACGACATCCCAATTGCTGTGGTCAGGGTTGATGTACATAGATATCATGTCAGACAGCGTGCGATGAAACCGTTCTGTGAGATCATTAGTTTGAGGGTGGTAGCTGGAAGTCGTTTTATGGATTGTTTTAGACGCACAGCGAATATCGTTGAGAAATTTAGAGAGAAAGGTCCTGCCGCGGTCACTCAAAAGGACATGTGGGGCTCCGTGCCGTGAAAAGATGGCTTTCAAGAAAATGCTGCAACCTTCTCTGCTGATCCCGATGATAGTGCGGCTGTTTCAGCGTACCGTGTCTAATGCTCTACAGCTGTGACGATTTATCGTTTACCGCCAGTGGTTAAGGGTAGCGGTCCATAGAGGTCGATACCAATGACTGCGAAAGGAGCTTCAGGACACGGGACAGATTGGAGCAGTCCAGCCGGAGGTGAGGTCACTCGTTTGCGGTGTTGGCAGAGTGAACAGGAAGCCACGTATTTCGCTACGCTGGTTGCAAGTCCAGGCCAAGAGAAGCGGCTGCGAATTTGCTCTTAGGTTTTATGGAAATTAAAGTGACCGGCAGTGGTGTCGTCATGAAAGCTCTCCAATATCTGGGCTCGAAGTGATCGGGGAAAGACAGGAACCCAATGGTGAGCTTCGGGACGAAACACGTACCGGTATAATATCGAATTTTCGATCTTGAAGTTCTTCAACTGCCGACGGAGCGAGGTGGGCGAGATGATCCACAAATACGTTTCATAACGGAATGGTAGTAGGAGCCATAACGTTGCCTAGAGAGCAAACGTATGAGAATGGCTGGAAGGGAGCCGGTCGAGAGCTGCGAGCAAAGGGAATGCAGGCGACGCGCGCTGTGGTTTCCTCACGGAAGGTGGTAAGCAAGCAGCGTTTGAAGATGGTGGTAAGGGACAACGAGAGAGAGCATCGGCATCCTGGTGTTTCTTTCCAAACTTGTAGGTGACGTTGAAGTCGTGTTCTTGTAAACGAAGTATCCTACGGCCGAGATGTTCCGTTAAATTCTTTAGCGTCGCCAACGAGCACAAGGCCTGGTGATCAGTAATGACCGTAAAGTGGCGGTCGTGCAGATAAGGCCGAAATTTTAGGACGGACCAAACAACGGCGAGACTCTCTTGCTCGGCAATCGTATAATTTTTCTCTGCAGCTGTTAGCGTGCGAATTGCGCATGCAACCACACGTTCTTCAGAATTTTGCTGACGTTGCAAAAGGACAGCGCAAATACCATGTCCGCTGGCATCAGTATGTAGAAGAGCGGGTGCGGTTTTGTCGGAATGACAAAGCACAGGTTAGGACGTGAGGGCACGCGTGAGGGCGTCAAAGGCAGTTTGGCATTCGTCCGACCATACGCAGGGAGCTGCAGAAAAAAGGAGTTGATGGAGCAGCACCGCAATGGTGGCAAAGTTATGTATGAAGCGCCGGAAATACGAAGCTAGGCCAAGGAAGCTACGCAAGTCTTTGGCGCGTTGAGGACTGGGGAAGCGGAGGACAGCGGTAATCTTGTCGGGGTCGGGTCGAAGGCCCTCCTTGCTGACAAGGTGTCTGAGCACTTTAATGGTTTTGCTGGCGAAGTGGCAATTTTTTGTATTCCGCTGAAGGCCAGCAGCTGAGAGGCATGTCAGGACTTCGTCGAGGCGCTGCAAGTGCTGATGGAAGGTCGACGAAATTGTGATGATGTCGTCAAGGTAGCATAAGCAAGCCTTCCGCTTTAGGCTCCGTAGTACGGTGTCAATCATCCGCTCAAATGTGGCGGGAGCATTACACAGGCCGAAAGACATTACGTTAAGTTCGTAAAGTCCATCGGGTGTGGCAAAGGCGGTTTTCTCCTTGTCTGCTTCGTGCATGGGGATCTGCCAGTATCCGGAGCGTAGATCAAGGCTAGAGAAACACTCCGCGCCTTGTAATGAATCTAACGCATCATCGATTCGGGACAGGGGATATACATCTTAGTGGGTTATTTTGTTTAAGGCACGGTAGTCTACGCAAAATCGCACTGAGCCGTCTTTCTTACGCACCAAAACGACAGGTGACGACCAAGGGCTTGAGGATGGGCGGATTATGGTACGTTTCAGCATGTCGGCAACGTGGGTATCGATGATCTGGCGTTCAGCGGAAGAAATGCGATATGGGTGCCGGCGCACGATGGAAGTCCCGTCTGTGTGTATGCGATGAGCCGTCGCAGAAGTCTGTCCCAGAAGAGGAGAGTGTACGTCGAAGGAGTCGTTATGCTTGGATAACAACTCCAGTAACTCGCCCGTCTGCTGTGGTGTTAGATCGCAGCTGATGGTACTAGCGAGAACAGAAGCAGGGACCGGATCCATGGCTGTGGGTGGTTGCGAAACAGCAGTAGTCGAGGTAAGCACAGAGACAGGCTGAGTGTCCAAGACACACATGAGAATGTTGCCTTTAGAAAGCAGGACTGGCTCATTGGTTGTGTTGAGTACAGCCAAAGTGGCCATGCGGTTGGTGAAGCGAACAAGGCTGGGTGCCAGAGCAATCCCTTTGGATAAGCAACACGCTGACGGTACAACAAAAACGTCACCATCGGTGATGTCAGAGTTAACTACAAGGAATTGTTAGCGGCCAGGGGGCACCATACAATCGCCAGCAGTTCGTAAGCGAAGGCGCGGTTCGTGCACGTCGTCGGAATTGTCGGTCTCTCTCAAGTTAACGAGACGTTGACGGCACGAGATGCAAGCTGACGCCGAAGAGACAAAGTCCCACCCTAGTATAAGCATGTGAGCACAGGAAGTCAACACTGCGAACTGGATAGGGTGGCGTATACCGTCGATCGAAACTGTAACGGTACATTGCACCGGTGGCCGAATCACATTATTCGCACCACGAAGAAGAGCTCCACTGTAAGGTGTAGTAGGTTTGCGTAAACGAGAGCACAAGCCAGCGTGAATAATAGAAATAGCTGCTCCCGTATCAATCAATGCTAGGACTCGTACACCTGCTACACACATGAATAAAGTATTGGCCGGGCATGCTGGAGGAATTGTAGTCTGTGCGAGCCATGAAGCTTTTCCTCGAAAAACTGTACCATCTAGTTTTCCGATCGGTAGTCAGGAGCGCGGGTGGCCGGTTGCAGGGGTGATGTCGATCGTCGGAGAGGGGAGAGCGAGCGGCGGCGCCCTGTACGGCAGTTGCGAGGCGTTTTGGGAGGTGGAGGAAGTGAGCGTGGGGAGAGCCGGTGCTGGTAAGGACTCGGAGCAAGCAGCGGGTCTCTCTCATAAATATTGTAGCCACGGCGTTGGTACTGTTGTCACATTCGGCAAAAAACGCGATATGTGCCCGCAAATGCCACAATAATAACAAATGGAGCGGGGCATAGGCCGGAAAGTGTAAAATGCTGTGGGAGGCGGGCGGGGTGGTAGAGTCACCAGATGGCTGGGGCAGTAGCAGGAGCTGGAGGCGCTGTCCGAACGAACGCCGGTTGCATAGCCGCAACCTGAGCACACGAGGTGCTCAGCTGAGCATGGAGGACAGCTTCCCTTTGATGATGTCACGCAGCCAGGAAACGAAGGCTGAGGCTGGAGAACGGGAGGACTGAGCATGCCACACGCTTGGAGCCCTTCGCGTATGAGAGTCCGAATCAGCATACGCCGGTTGGTATCCGACGAAGGAGCCGCGTCGCCGGCGACAGGTTGTAAACGGATGGTCTGCAATGCATCCAGGTGTTGGCAAGTCGCGATCACATCATTAGAGGTATTTGGATACTTCATCGCCAGTGCGTTGAACGCGAAAGGGGCAATGCCCTTTCGGAGATGACGAATATGATCAGATTCCGTCATGGTGGCGACAAAGGGCGAGGACGTCCTCGATGCAAGAGGTGTATGTTTCCCGGGAAGTTGCGTGCGTGCATGAAGCTTTTTGTTGGTGACCTCAGAGCGGACGTTGGGAGCGCCAAAAATCTGCCGAAGGTGGTGTTGAATATATATATATATATACAGTTAGAAACGTATGTATTAATTCTAGCTATAATATATATAGTTATGGCTGAGGAAATCACGCTGGCCCTGGTAGTAAAATGAAGAAAACGAGAACGATGTAGTACGCTGATTAAGCACAGTATATTTGACTGACGTTTCGGCTGGTGGATCAGCCTTTGTCAAAGTTAAAAGACATGTTTTTCGCCGCAATTTAACACACACAAAGGGAAGACGCATAAAGATAACACGGGCCAACACTTTGTCAAAGTGTTGGTTCACCAGCGGAAACATCAGTCAAATGTACTGGGCTTAGTCAACGTACGTCGTACCCTTTCTCTTCATTCTCGCTCTATATATATATATATATATATATATATATATATATATATATATATATATTGTTCCAGCTTACTGTGGTCTGCTCCTGACCACCATCAATTGCACTGCACTGCTCGAAGAGGCGTGTGTCGAGTAAGCTACGGAACAGCCTTTTGCAATGCGGTGAACGCGTTTTATATCATTATCCGGGGCATTAATCAGGTGTGACGCAATTCTCGCCCGCTTCTCTCTCATTTGCCGCTACATATATCCCCACCAAATTTTTTCTTTCACGGTAACACAATATACACTACGCCAAAAAATCGCGTGGCACGTCAATTTACGTCGCTGCAGAAATGCCTTCTTTTGCAACTGACTTATGGTTAGACTATGTGGATGCACACCGTACGTCAACTGAGCGCATGGAAATGAATTTTATTGCCAGTATAGTCGTTTACTTTCCATAGTTAAATATTTTCTTGAATTTCTAAATGCAAAGAAAAAAAAAGACGAACGATGCGCATAACCCGACGATGTCCACTGTTACATTATGCTTGAACACGTTTGAGGACAAGGTCGAGAACGGCTCGTACAAAAGGAAGCCTTTTCGGTCTAGCCGTCAGATCATATATGCAGCCTCAAGTTTTACCCGTTGTCTCGCACACTGGGCGGCAACGAAAGGTACGCGTCATCTGCGTGGCAACGCCGTGCCTCAGCAGCGCCGAACTGGCCCGAATACTGGGGTGGCTGTGTTTCCCGCCAGTGATTCTTCGATGTGGGTCAGGCTTATCCACGTCGATAATGAGCCGCACGGTCGGTCGTACGAATCGAGGTCGACGTCGTACAAAACCACGCAAGTGCCGCTCCGTCCCGGCCCACCTCTTGTATCCCACGACATAATAGATTGCAGCATAAGTGTGTTTAGGAACAGGTACACCGGAATCTTGGACAGCGGGCCGTACAACGATCGTTGGGTCAGAGCAATGCACTGTGTGGTGCGTAGACGATCCACCATACATATGGGACTGGTGCAGAGCTCGAACACCGACGCCGTTCCGTGCGCGCCGGGGAACTGGGCCGCGACAGATGCGGAGAGGTTATTGAAGCGCTGACTCGGACTTCCCTCGACCAGCCACGGTGCTATGGACACGCCGGCGCAGATCTTGGTAGTGTTTTGAGAAGATGCTGACACATTTCTCAACAAGGCCGACGCATTTTGAGCAACGAGGCCACAGACGTCCAAGTTGAAGCCGCTCGGCGGCAGCCCCAGCGCCTGTGTCTCGACGAAGACGTAATCGACGAAGGGTTCGAGTGCGGAGCACAGCGAACAGCTGGTTGCGCTCGTGGGTGACAGAAAAACTGCGATGACGGCACGGTAGCCGTTGATATTGAAAATGTGCCGCTGTACGGCCACAATGTGAAGGAGGGTATCCTCGTCGTGAGGGTCCTGGCATCGCGAGTCCGGGGCTACCCAGTGGATGGCGGTTCCGTTCAACCGGTGCGTTTTCACAACAGCCACGGAGCTGGCAGCGAACCTCGACATCGCGCCGGGATCGTGGCCCAAAAGCGAAAACTCGGGGCTGTCCTCGGGATAACCGCCGATCGCAGCCAGGATCAGAGAGTCCGAGTTGCCCTTCGCGTCGGTGATCTGCCGCAGCTTGCTCAAACCTTGGGTGCGATCGAAGACTGGCGTGCGGTTTTCCACAGTGCCGTTCTTGACGCCCAGGGACCAGTAAATGATGTTCCTGCAGTAGGGGAGCGGTAGGTCGGCAGGGATGAAGTGGTGGCGCTGTCCTTTCATGACACGCGAGTTGTTATAGATGCAGAACAAGTTTCCGAATGTAGAGGAGGATGGATTGTGCGTATGAGCTGTCATATTTATTGCACTCTGCACATCGGCCAAGACTACTCTGTTGACACAGGCGGCTGAAGGTGGGGGAGAGGTGGACATGGACGGCTGCGTAGGAGGCAACGTGAGGTGGTAGTTGAACGTCCTCGAGTTTGGTGTAGCAGGTGTTATACCACTGTGCGTGGTCTTGTAGGAAAGATATATTGTTCCGAATGGCACGATGAACGTGGCCATCACTACAATGCAGAGGAGATATACCCTCGTCAAAGGAATTTGCCCCCATTGTTGCGATGGTTGCTCTCTGTCACTTTGCACGAGAGGCGGAGCATCTGGCGAGTAGGCGGGAGGGTTCACGGCGCCTGAACCTGAGGCCGCCTGTGGCGGTTCTCGCGGCGGAGGCGTGGCGGTAGAGGGTTGTACGAGGCGCCCTCTCATGGACGGCGGCCTTGGTACGAATACGATGACGTTTGGCTCTTCGGCATAGGCGGGCATTCCTGCGAATCCGCCGTATGGTTGCGGTATGTTGTGAGATTTCCATGCCGGGGACATGACCCGCATCTGGGTTGCTGGAGATGGCGGCGAGGTGTTCTTGTCTGTGTCCGGCGTTGGTTTCCTGATCCGCCGAAGAGCCACGGCGGGCATGCCGCTGTCGTTTGGAGTGATACTTCGGCGCCTGTGCGTCAGCGTCGTCTTTGCTGTCTGGTAATGGCTTGTCAGAGTGTCGGACGGGCTCTGTTTGATCGATGCTGATCGACGTCCTTGGAATTTCTCGGGCCACGCAGCTGACCTACCAGCGGTTTTGGTGTTAGGAGCGGTGCTTGCGGACCTAGAGGACGGCTTGCGGTCATGATCTCCCGATGGTGGTTGCTGGCTGGCAGAGAAGGGTTGCCACCCGGAAGCATTCGGTCGGTTCCTATCGTGGGACGGTGGTATCATGCCACCTGGTTCCGGTAATGTGAAAGCGTCCTTGGAATGGTAACGATGCATGGTGACTGGTTATTCGAGGGCGCGCTGGCACGAAGGCTTCCACTGCGATCCCGGGTAAGATCTTCTTTATGTCACGCGTACACGTGGAAAATATGATGATGATTATCCTAGGCCACGTCATATACCTACTTAGGGGCACTGGCCAAGAAGCGGGTGGCACACGAGAAAATGTATAGTAGTAGTAGTAGTAGTAGTAGTAGTAGTAGTAGTAGTAGTAGTTGTAGTAGTAGTAGTAGTAGTAGTAGTAGTAGTAGTAGTAGTAGTAGTAGTAGTAGAAGAAGAAGATGATACTAGAGAATGGCACGTACATGTCCACTTAGAGGGATTGGTTAAGAAGAAGGCGATAGAACAAAAATCAAAGATGCGCGTGGACGGAAATAGCAGTAACAGTAATAATTATCTTCTTATTTTAACATGTATATTTCTTAACGAATGGATGAGTATCGAGAAGAACGCGTTGTTTAGCACTCAGTCAGATATAAGGAGCATCTACAGTAAAATAGAGGCCGTGATTGTTTCATTGTTCTGGCAGGACTCGGATTCTGGGTTTCCCCTTTCACGAGAAAGGCACCACTAACGAGTGGTGGTCCCAGCTTCGAACGCCATGGAAAGGCATGCTTAACGTCCTCTAGAGGATCGGAAACCATTTCGGCAGTGCCTGCACCGAGGTCCTCCAAACGCTGCATAGTCGTCGCGGTCCTTACATAAAATACATTCTACGGAGGCATCTATTTACGGAGCCATGAGTTCGTCAGGGCCGAACTACCCGCCTCCCCCTACCGCCTAAGGTACTGCCGAGGGAGGACGTTCCGGTAACTCATCCTAAGTGTCTACCCGAAAAACGTAACAAGGACGGACACACGAGAGAAACGCGTACGCGCTACGAAAGACCCCAAGGTTCTGGCGACAACAATTTACACCAACCCTGCTTGGAATGGCTGCGTCAGAAAGGCCTCCTCCTGCCCTCCGCCCTCTTTCCCCCCACCCGAGATGTACCAAAGATCCCAGGTCTGTAGATACCACAGCCCCACTGGAACTTAACTGGAGCAACAAGACGTGTGTATGGTGACGCTGGCATTACACTGTGAAGCATCACGCTCCCTCTGGACACAACATCGGGAATTCACGATAATCTTCGACAACATAGAGGCCATCTTGCGGCTACGGGGACCGAGTACCTTAGGTTCACTCTCTCACCTGATAGAGAGATGGCGCACATTACATCACTGCACAGCCCGTATTTTCTGGCGCGGATGGAGCCCGAACGTGTATGGCGCTCGCCCTCCCGAGGCCTACCCAATGTTCTCACGCCTGGCCTGTGCCCGGCCTGTGCCCGGCCACAGCTCGGTGCGGCCCAGTTGGGTCCTCTCATTATTGAGTCTCATCGAAGCATGGTCCAGTTGTCGATTATTACGAAGGCATCAGCCGCACAGAGATTCTTTGCTAGGGACAGGCTCGGCTCTCGTGTTTTCCACTGGAGTTGATGCTGATAAGGAAACACATGAGAAAAAAAGGAAAGATGCATCCTCTGTTCATTATTTTTTTGCATTGCTGTGTGATACGAATGGCCGCGCTACTTTTGCCAAATAGTGGTACAGCAGTATATAGCGAGGGCATAATTGACTACTCTCGCGCGCACCACTAGCTTATTCATCTCACGCCTGAATCCAGAAGAACCAATACAGGTACATTGCTGTAATTTGAGTGAGTGAAGTTGCTGGTAATGTAAATATAAACACGCTAGTCTGTTGGCTTTCTGAATTCCACAATGCGCTGCCGCTAAAAGGTCTTCTATCTCTATTGTAGATTAGTAGGTGGCAGGCAAGGATAACGCTCACGCGCGACAATATTGTCCCATGGAACAAAAAATTTTGTGACCCCCGTCGGTAGCCCATTGACTACGGCGTTGTGTGGCGTAGCTAGAGGTCGTGGGTGCGATCCCTGTAGCGGAGGCCACATATCGAGTGTGGCGAAAACGCCTGTCCACTTTGATTTCGGTGCTCATTAATTATTACCGTGTGTTCAAAATTAATCTGCAGCCCCCCACTACGATGTGTGAACATACTACCGTGATTTTTGCACGTAGAACCTGTGAATTTAGTTTTATTTATTTGAACAATGAATTTTATTTCATCATTCAGCCTAACTTGAAATGGAATTTTTCATTCAGCAAATCAAATATCCGGGTATCATTAAATGAGTGAATTTCTGTTCTTTCTTTGCTTTTGATCTAACGTGTTTTTAGTCCCAATGCATGGACAACGCAGCAACCCTATAGTGGGCAACTTGGTATCCGTCCCTTGTAATACGCTGGATTAAAGGTGGACTTAGCTTTCTTTTGTTCTTTTTCTCTGAGTTAGTAGGTCTCGCCACAAGGCAATAAGGAGAAATGAAAAACAAAAACAACGACAAACAAGGCCATATCTGTTCAAAGTGTGCAGCCAAGCAGGAACCAGAAGAATGAGTGTGAAAAGTTACTGTTTGCCCCCCAGTGCTTATTAAAGAGAAGCTTTCGTAACCTTTCCCTCGGTGTTTGGCCTTCGTTTGTTTCCTGGCAGGATATAGTTGCCGATTTAAGCACATACAAAGGTTATATGTGTTCCGAATGTAAGTACTAGCCGACGGGCTCATGTGAACATTGTTGCCGGCCGCCAAAGTAGTGCGAGTCAGCGAACCTCTGTGGTGCCTAAGAATATCGAAAATTATAATCATACCTAAAATAGGACCGCACAATGCAGGCTCATAGGCATCTGTAAAGCACATCTTCTTAAAGAAGTAAGTCACTTTATTCAGGGGCTTCTTTGATTTAAGCTTTCTATGGTTCGGTCATCTGGTATGTGCAACTGGGTGTGCGCGCATTGTTGGCTAATCTCCCGCAAAGAGAATGGGCCAGTGTGGCAAGAGGCGCACTGTAGAAACCTTGCATTTATAAACGTGTATGCGCCAACGTGACACGAGAAAGACAGAAGTTGTGATCCTCGCGGTGACATAAACATAATCATTGCCTGAGATTAGACATCGAATGGGATGTATGTGTAAGCGCAATCGTATTCATCGCCGTTAGGCATGTGGCATTTCTTAAAGCTTTCTATGCCTACGTTTTCGGGTTTGACATGGCCGCTGTTTGCTGGCCCGGTCAGCATCTCTGTGTTCATATTTGCTGATGCGAAGGTTATATGTGCACTGAATGAAAGCACCACCGGGCGGGCTTTTCTAGCCCTTGCATGGCTGACCGATAAAATTGGGCGAGTAAACGCACCTATGCTCTCTTTAAAAAAAGATTGCAGCATAAATCCTATACATAGACTATCAGCTGACTGGCATCTTTAAAACGAACCGTCAAGGTAATGAGATACTGGATTATATTTAAGGAATTCTTTCATTTACTTTATTTTCTTCGACTTAGGCTCTCGGTAGGTGCGAGTGGCGTAGCGTCCGTTGTTGACCAATGCTCCCGATATAGTATGTCCCACTGTGACACAGGAGGTACACAATCCTTAAAATGTTGCTGGATATATATCCCACTTCTCTGTGCATTCACCTGTCATCCCCATTTTTTCCTTGGCATGGATCGTACGCCGTCGCTGTCCTCGTGGTATCGCTACATAAAAAGTAACATTAGGAGCATCGTCCAGAGTTGGAGTTTGCATTTCGGCGTGGACTGAGATGACTGTATTGCGTAAAGACATCACCTGTCCAAGAGAATAATTGCACCAGAATAAATTTGTGGCCTTGGTGATGGAATAAACGTATAATCACTTCACGAGATCTGGTTGCGTAGGCTGAAAGTAAACGAAATCATACGCATCGCTGTTGCTTTTAAAGGATGTAGATTATCGCTCCAATTAAATATCGCGTCATGTAGATTACAACGCGCACGTTAGACCTGCATAATTTTTGTCGTTCCTTGCTTCCGGCTTCAAGCATCTACATCCTGTCGACCCTCGTCTCAGGTCATAGCCAAGAAGGGCGTCTAGCACCTGTCATTGTCATAGGGTATATGGTTGCTTGGGACATGTCGTCTGGTAGAGCGCCGCCATTGACCTCTAGGTTTAAATACCGGATGGTGTGAGAGTCGCTGCAGCTGCACTCCTCACTTGGGATGTCTCATGCGACCCCTAGGCAGTTGTAATCGTTGCTGCAGGCGGTATGACATCAGTGAGACCACAAAATTTGGCGAACTTTAGTAATGAGTTGATCTTGCTTCGTCGGATGCATTCCTGTTGGCCTTTTTCGATGCGAAGCATCAATCGCCTCATTTCAGGCGCTTTGCAGTAGTAGGTAAATAGGTTGATAGTTTCTTCTCTGGCCTCGTTTCGGATCTCTTCAGTCTAAAAAAATGCGCATTCAGCAGTGGAGATTATACCAGTCTCCCGCAATACAAAATCCCGATTCTCTATACCCGATAGGTTACAGACGTAGACACAGAGATAAAAATAGTTATGAGAGAAACGCGTCCGGAGAAGTATAGCCTGTATCATTACATTTAAGGCTTCTGTAACTCTTGTGTCATAGTGACACATTTCCATTATGGGGAGGGTTAACCAAGATTGGGCACATAACCAGGGTTACGCACCTCGTGGCCAAAAAAAGAAGAGGTACACCAAAATATGTAATATAAGAAAATGAAAAAAAAAGAACGAATGCCACTGAAGATGATGCGCTGTTGCTTTAAAAGATCTGCGCTGTTTGTAGATACCGATGTACCAATTACACGTGCAGGCTGTATGTCGAAATTTAACTTATTACCTGGAACGCACGTGTGTTCACTGGTACAACTTTGCCGTTAACGCAGGCCTATACAGGGCGCTTCCCGTAACGTGAACCAAAGATTTAAAAAAAAGCGTGGTTAACCGCAGCTGCATGAAACGAACGGTTTGCCATCATGCGGCGCTCCTTGGAGTACTATCAATATTCTGCCTAATCAGTTAATTAACTAAAATGACAGAGGCAACGGCGCTTTCTCTCCGTGTGCCACTGCCAAGGTTGCTGACGCACTGTGGAGCCGATGCCTACAGCCACTCACTTCGCCACGGTCTGCGCGCACGGTTCTTTGGCACGAAGCGTGGTTGAGACCGCCGCAATACGACAGAGCACGAGCGAAGTCCAGTGGTGTTATTTCATGTCTCGCGGGCTTCCTTGAAACGCCGAAAAAAATCACCACGCAGCATGTACATTGCCCCCCAAAAATTGCATCGGTCATTTCTGAATTCCCCTCTACAAGGCAACGAAACGTACTTGACTCTAAATTGAATACCAAAAATCTTGCACAATTCAACTTCGTCAGTTAACTAATTAAGCGGAATAAAAAAAATACTCCAAGGAGTGCCACATGATGACAAACCATACGCCATTGGTTTCATTCAGGTGCGACTAACCACACTTTTTAAATCCTTGGTTGAATAACGTGAAACACTCTGTATAAGTCGTCTCTTCCGTGACTAACTAACGTACCTGCGCCGAACTGCGGTGAGGCAAGGCAAATTGGGCTTTAAAATGCAGTTCACTGTAGAAGCAGAAGAAGAAGCGCACCCATTACGCGTGGCTGCGTGCAGCGACAAGAAGAGAGAAAAGAAGAAGAACGCTCTAGCCTCGTTCGGCGTGTCGTTGGAGCCGTCCTCGTCGAAGCGAATACACCGGCTCCAGAAAGGCTCCGACAGGCGATAGGAACCTGAAAACTCCCGGACCCTTACTTGCGTCGACGCGGCAGAAAGAGCACTCACCATGGAGAAACAGGACATATTTTCAATCCTGCGCACCGACATCGGTGAAGAAGGTAGGCCTTACATGCTACGGGTATTAGGGTAGATAAACCAAGGTCATCGCGAGCACGTCCCCGATCAGATCGGAACAAAATTGTTCCGCAGCTGCGTCGATTACACTTGCGTTTGTCAGGTTTTTCGCTCGATAAGAGCCCGCTGTGCAGCCAACTATAGCGGCAGCTCTGTCTCCTTCCGGTATCTTCATCAGCCTGATTACGCCCACTGCAGGGCAAAGGCCACTCCCATACTTCTCCAACTAGCCCGGTCATGTAGTAATTGTGGCCATGTTGTCCCTGCAAACTTCTTAATCTCATCCGCCCACCTAACTTTCTGCTGCCCCCTGCTACGCTTCCCTTGGAATCCAGTCCGTAACCCTTAATGGCCATCGGTTATCGGTGACCATCGGTGACCATCGGTGACCATCGGTATGATCCAACGCTAACAGGAAGCATTCAAAGCCAAATTCGGATCCAAGAAATTGGCCAACAGTGGCATGACTATCCGGCAGCTCGGGCTCAGAGTAGGCTGTCTACTAGCTATAGCGATTTACGGCAGATGGTGCAGTCCTGTTTCTGGGCCTGCCGCTTCGGTCCTGTGGACAAGTGTGTCGGGCGCGGTGTCGCCGACATATCGTGTTGCAAATTCAGGCACCACTAATTGGTACTATACCGCACAATATGGTGAGAAAGTAGTACGGTACTATACCTGTAGCCCAGCGTCACAGGCCAGCTTGATAAAGAAAGCTGGCCTGTGAGCATCATTTGATGCTTGCTTTGTATGTATTCTCAACCAACTCGAGTATGTGCCACGTGCACGCATTTTAACAGCAGTTTGAAGATGACGGTTTGAACTGTTTTCAGTATTTGAGTACCTTGAAGCCCCAATAATACTTTAAAAAATGCTGTGTAGCATATTATTAGCCCTTAACCGGTGCTTGCATACAACTACTGCTTCTGCAGTGTTTTCGTGAAGGCAACTCTCCCAGTAACAGTTCTGTCCGGAGCTGAGGTGCATGCCATCTCGACTGGTGACATTGTCACTCGGTGAAGGAATTAATCAGTGACCATTGTTAAAATGAATTCCTGTGTTTTTCTTTTCAGGCGTCGAGAAGCAACTGGAGCAAGAGCGTCGAAAGCTTCGGCGAAAAAGGAGTAAGCGAAAGCAGAAGTTCAGCTCATGCGATCATGCATACGTAGCCATGTATTTTTACGCTTACGACATTTAGAAGCCGCGTGCTTCTAGACCAGACTAAGGTTTTTCACGAATGGAACTTACAGGGCTCTGTGTACGAGGCACGACGTGCACTCTATCATACGCGTGAGCATGCAGTAGGGAATTGTCGCGTTGCACTATCGCCCTCTGACGAGAATACCCCGAGACAAGAATTTCTCTACGCCTACAAATAACGATAGGCGGCGCTAGAAGTGTGAGATGGCGGGAATAAATGGGGAGTTTGGGAAATATATGCAAATCAAGAGAGCCGGGACAGCGGGTACAATGTGCTCAATGCATATTTCCTTTGCACTTTGCAGGAGATCCTTCTTTTAATGTTGTATGCAGTCATCCAGCGGTTGTTGCGAGCTATTCATGCATGAAATGCTAGTTGGTCGCTGGGGCTAATTTGATCAGTGTGGAGAACACCAAGTTGCAACAAGAGTCACGTCGGTGGGGTAAATTGGCTGGTCAGGGATGCAGAAGAATTTTAGCCTTTAGCGCACAAAAGATGCACGGACAGTGTAGAAAAACATGGACGACTATACTGTCCCTGTGCCTTTACTGTACTTGTGGCTTTCGTGCGCCAAAGGCTAAAATGAAGTAACAATACGCCCACACTCACATTATTTGAACAAAGCAAGCTCTATCGCGCATGGCACCCGACACAAATCGAAGGGTGTATTGGGCATTGAACCGTTCGGGTGTATCTTGCGCTATAGAGAGAGTGGCTTTCTCCGGCATCCAGTGGCGTAGCAACATGGGGGGCCGGGAGGCCGTGGGCCCCGGGTGCAAGGGGCCAGTGAGGGGGGGGGGGTGTCATACATCTGAAGACACCTCTATTTCCGCCGGCTACACCCGGGGAGTGGGGTGACAGAAGGCCTATGGGCCCCGGGTGCCAGACGACCTAGCTACGCCACTGCCGGCATCTCTACAAAAACTGCGCAAAACAGCTTTACTTTCAAGCGAACAATTGGCGGGTCCTGATTATCTTAATGAAGCCCAATTCTTTACCCTACAATACTGCCAGCTTAGAGTCCCAGGCTTTAAACACAAATTGCACAATCGAGAAGATCAGCAGTGAGAAAAAAAAAGAATAGATCGCATGCACAAACTTAGTCACGAAATTTTGAGAACTCCTAATATAGAGGACGAATCACTCTCTTCCTCTATTTTTTGTTCACCAAATAAGGTACATAGAGGTATTTACAAACATACGTTCTATTGTAGGCGCCTTACTCTATTTTTACACATATCCTACACAGGCTCAAACATTTGCCCCATTGCAGCACTAAATTTGAGGTACCCCTGTCTTCAGTCAGCGACGCACGCGGCCTCCCCGAACGCTCATTGTCATGCAAGTCTTCGCGGCTTTCTGCGAACTAACACCACCACCACCTCACACTTCTTAAGGCGAGGCGCCTTTCCGCATGCGTGGGCTGCATTGCCCTGTCGATTTCGATGGGCGTTGGTCCCTTGGTCCATAGAAAACGAATCACACTTCGTGTGGACGTGTGAAGAACAACGGCCATCTTCAACAACTGACAGCAGCGCCGTGCTATGGAGCTTCCTGCAGATAAGACTGGGCCGCTCGAAGAAAGGTCAACCGATAGAAATGGATATGTTGGCTTCGCATTTACAGCCGTAATTTGGCTAAAAAATGTAGGGGCAAAGACTTTCTCATTCGCCCGCAGATGCAAGGAATAACGAGGAGCACACAGGGCGCAACGCTAGCGGTGTGTCCCGTGGGCTTCTCGTTCTCGAATAAAAATAAAAAATACAGGAAACGAGCACACGCTAAGCGACAAATATTTAAAGAGGAGGGATGTCTTCCTTCAAAAGCTAACTGCCGGAAAGAACCTATCAGCAATTACCGCAATCAAAGAGGTCTTGAAACAAACTGAAATACGAATAGGAGGCTCTTTTCTGTCGTCGCCGCACTTTTCTTTGTTTCGCGTCTTATGAAACCTTAACAAGTTACAACCGACTTGACCAGCAACAAGGGCTAATAATTAGCCCTATCGATTCTAGCTGTATAATATATTCGAATTTCTTATTGATTGATAAAAGAAAAATGATTGTGAAAGTGCACGTTTCCCTCCCATCAAAATTCAGTGACCTTGTAAAAGAAAGAAAAATGGTGTTAGCCTTCAACAGGTCGAAAGCACTTAGGTTTGCGGGTTTCGAGTCTACCGTGCTACATAGAGTGTGATACAGATATGCCTATATGGACGTTAATTCTGGCTATATACATCGAATGCTCCCTTGCCAGGAGCTTGTAGTACTGCTGTAAAACTAACAAACGACGAGTCTATGAGGCTGATACCCAGTGTGTCCGTTTAGTGCGTTGACGACACACAGCTGCTGTCGGGAAATCTCGCACACCATAGCACAGCCCCTATTTATACGGAGTAGCTACTGGACCGTTTTAGGAATGTAATGCGCTTTAGCTTCTGCAGTGCCATTCTTTTCTGCGGGGCCGTGCCAGAATAATGAGATACAATGGAAACGAGCGCACACTGGGGTACAGGAGGAAAGCTCCCGTACGCCCAGTTGTTTTAGTTTTCCGACTTCTAGAGCACAGCGCTTGTAATTTCGATTTGCCCAATGAAGTTGCGGGTAATCTTGAACTTTAGGAATAAGCAACTTGAAATGACACTTTGCTTTTTTATACAGGTGTACATTTTATTCACCCAAATGCAGAATATATGAAAACATGTTACTTTGTTTGTGTAAAGGTTGCCGCCTTTGCAGTAGCGTGTGACGTCATCGGTATCTGTAGACCTCTGGACGTTCAACGCCAAACGCGAGCCCTTGTTTGCAAGTGCTTGCCCGTGCGAACACAGGCCTGCCCGTGTTTCTGTGTCTTCAGCGTATGTGTGTCAGCTGTACAAAAAAAGTGCGGAAGAGCTCTCACTGGACCTCTCGCTACCTCGTAAATGAAATTTGATGCTTCTTACGAACGAGCGCTTATCTAGCGCCGAGCATGAACGACTAACTTTAGGAAATCGCGTAGTAGCGTGGAAATTGAACGGTGGCGTCGGTAAACCTTTCTTTACTGCATCTATTTTTTGTTTTTACTTGTGAAGGACGCGAGAGTTGTTCGCAATTCAAGTGTAGCTACGAATCCATATCAACCCTGCCTCTAGTGGTCCTTTAGTACAGACGGCTGAAATAAGTAAATATTTGTCGTTCCGTGTCGTTTCTATTGCAGAGAGGCTTCGGGAACAGGTGCGCATGGAAATGGAGGCCCTTGGACTGCAAGGGCAACAACAGGAGGACGCGGAACAAGCCGGTTAGTTCACGAATCTGCGCACAGCACAGATTACTTTTCAGAATGGGACTACGGAAGCGTCTTTATCATGAGCCTATATTGTACAGTGCCGTGCAGGTAAAGGCCACCTGCCAGAAACCCCCACTTGCCTCTTAACCTGTCGATTACGTGTTAATACGCGTACTTTCAGGGGTTAATTACGGGTGAGTTAACATCCTTAGACGCCTTGTGCACTGTCGCCCCAATATCTGAAGAAAACTCAAAAACATATTCGATTTTCGAGTAGTTTCGTCTAACTGGTGCGCATGTAACGAACGCGAGAAAAACAAGTTCAGCAGCATTGCAACACTTGGTAAGGCAAGCCTTGGTAACGCATTAAGTTATACGAACCGAGGGCTCAGACTTTTTGCAAGACATAGCTAGCCGCACTGCGAAGTACACGTTTGACAAGCCGTTGTTTGCGAGCTTCGGCCGCCTCTCTACGTTGCCGTCTCGCATCGTCGCGTTGCTTCTTTCGCATCTTCGGCTCGTTTTCGACGCTTACCTGCGGCTTCGCGCGCTCGTATAGCGGGGTCAGACTCGCGTCAACGACGTTTCTTCGACTTTACCTTGCATCTTCTCGGCAGGGGATTGAAGCGTACGCTGTTCTGTGTGTTGCATGGGTGATTTCGATGAATCTACGCACCGTTCGCTTCACATTGCTGAGCGCTTGTAGCCTCAGCCTTACGGGGTTATGAGCCATTGCATTTTTTGCTTGCTTACGGGTTACGAGCCATTTCTTACGGAGCTATGAATTATTGAGAAGTTCACGTACTTTTTTTTTGTACCACTTGACCAGACGCCGCGTTTCTTTGTGTTGTATGCGTGATTTCAATGAATGTATGCACTGTACGCTTCACTTTGCTGAGTGCTTGTAGCCTCTGCGTTACAAGAGGGATGAGCCATTGCATATTTTGCTTGGCGCAGGGGGGTATGAGCCATTGCTCATGACGACAGTTTTTGTACCATTGGATATGACGACGCTTTTTTTTCAAGGCCATCGAAGGTATGTGCCACTTAAGGCTTTCGTCTTAAAAAAACAGTTTTTCTTTGCACAAACTCAGCAATAGAGATGCTAAATTGCCTGGCCGTTGTTGGCACGCCGTGGTTACATATTGGATTTTCATATCATCTGGCACTGTTCGAAAGGCCCCTCATGGTTGCTTTTCGTAGTGTGCGACGACGTATGCCAAATTCGTGTGCCATATGCCAAATTGAGGCCTATTTTTCTTCTCGAAAGCTGGTAGCAAGATTACGCTCAAACCACTCTCATACATTTATGCATGCATCCTAGTTCATCTCATCGGCGAATATGCTACGCAGCCACTGCCCAGTTACAGTTGAGAGATCTTAAGGACATTGTGCCTTGCAGTGTACAAGCGGTACCGTGAAGTTATCTTGTACACTGCCTTCAATAGATTTCAAAACTAACTCGATATTGATAACTTAGTATACTTATCCCACGCAACCAACACAGACGCATGAGAAGCTCCACGGAAGTGGCTTATTCTTGCCGTTCATTTACATGAAAATCTGTTTTAAGATTAAGGATATGCAGGAGGCTTGTGTTGAGCTTGAGCACGCAAGCCGGCTGGGTCTCCTGATATAAAGCTCTCTACTGATTTTCTCTGGACTGTTGTGTCGTCATAGAAGACAAAAATACCCGTGAGGTGTTTGTCTAATACACCGCGACGAGACGAAAATCGAGGGTGCAGCATAAACATGCAAACCCATCTCCCGGTGTGCCATCGTCATCTCTATGTGTATATATAGCCAACGAAAAGTTGTTTTTACTACGTCGAGCATGAAGAGACAGCTACTTTGTCGACGTATATGAAGGTGCTGCATTCAGCATCTGACCTTTGCATTTTAACAAAGGGTATGTGTTCACGTCCATAACACACTGATGTGCTATTAACTGGTAATAAGAAAATTTAGGTCAACAACTGCATAATATTAGTAAATGGATAAGCAACCGATTTGAAAACTGATTGTGTCTTCGATTTATCCTCAGGTCTCGTGAGCTTGAAGTGACTTTGATATCGGTTTGTGTGAAAAATCGACCGGTAACAGTGGAGAAAAATAGACGGGAGAAAACATGTGTGGGCTATTGTACTGAAGAAACCGTGTACACCTTTACAGGTGATACGTCCGGACGTTTTACTAGAAACGTGGTGCCCTCGTGAGCGTCGGCAAATACGGACTCAATCTGCCATGATATGCAAGTCGGTTCCAGTTTACAGTTTTCCGTAGTACGACTTTTCTACAGTGTAGAAAATTATTAACTGGAACAACGTTGCATTTCGCTTCTGATTTTGAGTGCTTAAGTATATCGAAACATCTGCAAGGCACATAGTGCCTGTAGCAAATGGCTATGCTTTAAATATTGGCTGGCGTCGATTCTGCAATGACAAAGCGATCCCTAAAGTCGATATGTAAAAGGCAATCCAAGAAAGTTCATGAGTAATCGCATCGCCGATAATGTTCCAATTTCTGCTTTACACCTGTGCTTCGAAGTGAAGTCCAATTATTAGGGTTAACGGGGCTACGAAGGACATCCTTACTGGGGGCTCCGAATTAATTACGACCAATTGTGGTAGTTTATTTGGCCGTTAATTTGAAGCTTATTTTGAAAAATAAAGAAAATAGCAGGGAGATGGGACACAAGGCATAAGAAATAAGAAGCAGGCCGACTGTACTCCGTCAGCACTGTTTTTTTCAGACTGAAGCGTGTACCACCCGCCGCGGAAGCTTAGTGGCTACCTCATTACGCTCGTGATCTTGAGGTCGAAGGTTCGATCACGGCCGCCGCGATCGCACTTCAATAAAACGAAATGCAGAAAAAATGACA
The DNA here is from genome assembly GCF_050947875.1 of Dermacentor variabilis. Classification (NCBI taxonomy): domain Eukaryota; kingdom Metazoa; phylum Arthropoda; class Arachnida; order Ixodida; family Ixodidae; genus Dermacentor; species Dermacentor variabilis. Next base: position 72,807,750 of record NC_134578.1, read on the forward strand.
GTCACTTAAGTATGCCCTAAATGATTTGAATGCGAAAGCATTAGGACTTGTCTAAGTTATCGCCTCAAGTTAAAACTCCTCCTTAATTAACCTTGGTCTAATTTGTGCCAACATTATTCCACCTTAATCTACTTTCCTCCCGCTTAAGCAAATTTTGGGAGTGGGCCATGGCGTCCGTCTTACGCCGAGGCTGCTGTGCGTGGGATTTCGCAGTACGAGCTGCAGGAGGTTCAGCGCCGGCAACGTGACGTCCTCACTTGGTCACGTGGGTTTTGGTACTACTAGATGATAACGGACTCCAAATTTTCCGCTTCAAATGGGCCATATAATGCTCGCGCATTAAAAAGGGCTCGTTTATTTAGATTGAAGTGCTCGTTAAAGAAACCCAGGTGTTGAAAGGGGAATCTGGATCACTCCACCACGACGCGCTTCATGATTATATCGTGGCTTTTGGGCCTAAAACCGCAGAATTTAAATTTAGCAGGCGCCAGCCAGCTCCATGGAACGCAAATCCTGCACTAAGTTTACGTACGCGAGCGTGTGCCCTCCCGGCCTCATTGAAATGCACCCGCCGTGGCTTGGAATGGAACCCAGGTCCTCGTGACATCTTCACAGAGGCTTGACCAGTAAATATTACCTGTTTGTTTCGAATACCCCATTTTTTTTAACACCCCAAGATATTTTTTCGCAGCGACAGGAGGTAACGTAGAACCCGGTTATAACGAACGAGCTTATGCCGTCAGTATAGTGTTTGATACTTTAGGTGATTTCATATGCCCTACTATAATGAATTTAAACGAACTGCATTTGCACAGGTTATCGGGTTATTGTTAGTTACTTTACATGCGTATCGGTCATAAAGTTTCGGGTTTTCGATGTAGAGAAGAATTAGCGCTATCCTGGTTCGGAATATTCGGGTTTCGTATTATACAAAAGTGCGTGTTATTGAAGGTCTGAAGGTCGCCCGTATTGTAGCAATAACTTCCATCTTTATAGCGAATCGTTGAAAAGGGAATTGCAAAAAAATAAAATAAAATACGCGTGTATTTTTGTTCTAAAATATACGACTTGCCATGACTATTTGGTTCTTTGTTAGGGGTGTTCGAATAGCAAAATTTCCGAACCCACTCGAATGCGGAATGAAATGCCAGATGCTAGTTCAATTTTTAAACAAAGTGAAATGTAAAGTTAGTGTAGAGTTAGCTTGGCGAAAAAATTAGGAACACATTTGCATCGTTTAACACGCGTAACGCGATTCGGAATCGGACGTACAGTTAACGGAGGGGTGTATATATGGTAAGTGGTGACTTTCAGTTAGTTAGTGTGCTGATGGCAATGACATAGTGCACCGTTTGAGAGCCTTGTGATAGCACCGAACATCGCTTCAGTGGAATGCAAACTCGGCGACAGTGGCCACAGATGTTGCCCAATTTGAGACATGTTCGTTGGCTGCCTATATGCGGGGTGGTTTTATTGTGATGATTGCACATTATTCAGCAGTTTTCTGTCCCATCTGTTCACTCAGAAACCGGTGCTCCTGCTCAACACCTCCTTGCTCTTCCAGCGCAGAACCATTTGAAACAGTTTTAGCTTGCATCGGGTTTTCCCTCTCGAGACGCCATCAAGGGTTATATATTACCTACTTGAAGAAAAGAGCGCTACGAAGACGCGGACTAAAAGAACATGTACGACGGACAAAGCGCCTTGTCCGTCGTACATGTTCTTCTTTTAGTCCGCGTCTTCGTAGCGCTCTTTTCTTCAAGTAGGCAAAACCAACTCGCCCACATCAAGCTTCTGCGATATGTTACCTTTTATATTTGAACAGGAACGAATATTCAACAATTTCGAATAGTTATTTCTCCATTCGATGATGATTCAAATAACGAGCGTTGTTTGAACAGTATTGGAAATGTTGAATATTCGCCGATACCTAATATCTATAAGTTCGTTAGGTTAAGAACTTTCTTTTGGCCGTGCCTAACATCACGTGACGGTAAAGAGGCATGTTTGCTGACAGCCTTGGCATATATTTAATTGTTTCCGTACCGACAATATCAAACTTTAGTGTGCTCATTTCTGTGTTTGTTTTGCATCTTCATCGCAAGAACCATCACTCTTTCTTTTCAGCCAAGCATCACACGCTTTCAAGCAAGACATCAAGGACAACCAAAAGTGGGTACAACTCAACTTAACTTGACGGAATCTAAGCCGGACAACCTATAATTTGAAGATAAAACGGTCCTCTTAAATGACATGTCGTGTATGTTAATTCTGACAGCGGGACGTCCCAAAGGCATTGATGCTGAATAGGAGGCAGCGCTGAGATCGAGGCACGCTAATTTTTAACCTGAACCAGCGCCTCTATAGCGGGCGTGAGCTTGAAACAGGAAATGAGAGGCAGTCTTTTGCTAATGTCTATTTAATTCCACACTCGAGGAACCAGATTTAGTTTAGTAAATGGTATGCATGCACATACGTAATTGGGCGTAACGCGTCTTGTATGTTGGAATAGTGTTCTCCTGTTAGCTTACTTTTTTTGCAGGTGATATTTTCCCAGGCATTTCTGAAATCCGACCTGTGGTAGGGCTTGAAAATACTTAAATTGAGCTGATCGACGAAGAAAAAATCATAAGAAAACGACCGATTTGGGTAGTCGAGTGATTAGTGCACTGTCTGAAGTTAATTCATGGGCTCAAATGAACTCCTTAAAACTAAACATTAATAAAACGAAGGCTGTTTTATTCACCCCCGGCACACATATGTCCAGTTACCCACCATTTCGTTAAATGCCTCTAAAATTGAAGTGGTAAAAAGCTTCAAATCACTGGGCGTGTATTTGTCACAAAACATCACATGGGATGATCACGTGAAGTACATTATTGATAAACTATCGAGGACAACCGGCATTAAGCGCTGCCACTGCTACTATTTTCCTACCTCTGTTAACGTACCTATATATAACTCTTTATTTTATTCTCTATTGAATTACGCGTTTCTTTTATGGTCAACCACAACAGCTTCAAGCGTTAGCAACGTTTCCGTCTTGGAAAAAAGTGCTCTATGCCTAGCCTGTAAAGTCCCATATCGCTACCACAGTGCAGAATTGTTTAAGAAGCACCACATCATTCAGGTTCCATCAATGTATGATTACAAGCGATGCCGTTTATATAAACTCGGTTTGCTGAAAAATAATGATACCATGACAAACCTAGTAAGGCTAGAGGAAAACTTCCTTGCTTATAGTGTGCGCCATCCTGAAGTGAGGTACGTCACCAAATGTAGAACCAATTACGGAAATCAAATGTTAAAATTTCAATTGCCTACACTTCTAAACCACATAATAAAAGAAAATAAGGTTGACATATCTAGTACATCACCAAAACAACTGCGTTTATTGTTTGTATAATGACGTGATACGATGGTTTTCTATTTCTTTGACTACTGTATAATCGCCTTTTTAAGTGACGTTTTATAACTCCTGTAAGTGTTTTCCTCTTAGTATGTCGTACTCCCTTAGCCGCGCGCTTTTATGCCTCCCCGTGTGATTAGAGGGTCAGGGCTCCTCAAGCTGTTCTTACAGATTTTACCTGTCCTCCTGGTAACTTTTTCTTGTTGCGGAAAAAATTCAACTCAACTCAATAATAGCAGACCCTTCCGCGATGTGAACGAAGTTAGCAGCAAGGCTACGGCAGACGCACAATAAGAAAGAAAACGAGATTTTAAAAAAGATCACAGATAATGACTGCCAGTTTAAATTCCTTACACGCTCTTGGGTGTTACTATTTCAGTCATTGACATTCCAGCTTTGCATTGTGGCGCCCGCATGCACATAATGAGCGCAGTGCAGAAAATTGTGTACAACATTTTACTAAGATCATCAGTTGGCGTTGAAACAAACACAGAGGCTAATAGGTTTAACGCACGAACGAAGACGGGACGAGAAGAGACACAGACAAGCGCCTTCCCTTGTCTCTTGTCCAATCGTTGTTCGCGCCTTAAACCTATTAGACTATGGAATACAACTAGCCCAAACTGCTACCCTTCTAAATACACACAAATGCGGCACAAAGAAACCTCATGTGCCTCCCCCCTCTTTTGTTTACCACTTCCATATTTTATATAAAATGCAGTGCTTTTTTGCAGGGGTAAGTTGCCCAGCTTCTAAATGCATTTGCGACATTTGTACACAACGACGAAGTAGGCTTATTCTGTTTATTCTCAGAGCATAAGCTTATTTGCATAACGTATGCTACAAAACTTCAAAATGGTGCTAAGATGTGACGAGTGGTTACTCGCCCCACACGGAACTGCACCTTTGCCTTTGTCAATACGAAATTTAAGATCGATATCGAAATTAGGTTTGCAAGAGGCTAGGCAGTGATAGACGTTGTAAAACATGATTAAATGAAGCAGGTCAGGTTCTTCAACCTTCTCGAAGAAGCGCAGTTACAGGAAGTGGACGTGGAAAACCCCTAACCGATAAACATGAAACGAAATAGATTTCGTACTCCCTGCCAATACAGCATGTTGCAGGATGGAGAAGTGTTAGGCAGGGCAAATGGCAGTGATCGTAGGCTAGTGAAGTCTAGGAATGCTCGTTAGTTGAAGAAAGGAAGAGTAAAATTAGTCAAGAAGAAACGAGCCAACCTATAGGCAGTAAGGGTAAAAGCATATGAATTGAGGCTGTTGACCGTAAGGAAATATGTAGCTTTAGAACATGAAGACAAAGATAACATTTCAGAAGCAGCAATTGGAAGCGGGGAGTAAGGCACCAACGCAAGCCGTAGGTAAGCCATCCCAAGTAACAAATGACGTTATAATGAAACGACAAAGCAACAACGTGTCTACATCATACGATTAAATAGAATTCTCTGAACTGTCAAAATTGATAAACAAGATGAAAACAAAAGATATTCGAAATTAGGAGATAGCAAAGATTGACAAAGCACTAAAAACACTGCAACACAGTCACAACAAAAGTTGGCATAGGACAGGGCAAGATGTATGCAGCGAGAGATAAGCAGGATGACGGCATTAGCAATTTAGAATATATAGTAAGAGCAGCAGAAAAATTGTAAACTGGCTAGCTATGAAGTTAGAAAGGCCTTGCAAGACATATCCCGGGGCAAAGCTGCAGGAAATGGAATAAGAGTCGATATAATGAAGGACGGAGGATATATTATGCTTGACAAGCTTGCGACCCTTCATACGCAATGCCTGACGACTTCAAATGTACCATAGACGTGGAAGAATGCCAATATATTATTGCATAAGAAGGAAGACGATAAATTATCGAAGAAAGATAAGCTGATTACTGTGCTTTCAGAGCACTGCATAAGATATTCACCAAAATAATGTCAAACAGAAGCACCGCAACGCATGACTTCCATGAGCCAAGAGCGCTGGTTGGCTTCAGGAAAGGATATTCTACAGTGGGTGTCGTACATGTCACGTCTATCAGGTAATTGAGAAATCTGCGGAGTCTAATCAACCTCTCTTTATGACTTTCATAAATTAGGAAAACATATTTGATCCCTAGATATACCAGCAGTCGTGGAGGCAATGCGTGATCAAGGAATACACGAGGCATACATGAATATCTTGGGAAACATCTACAGATTCCACAGGTTACTTGTTTCTCTAGAAGGAAAGTACAGCTACATACCAAGAAAGGCGTCAGGCAAGGAGACTCAATCCCTCCAATGCTATTCACTGCGTTCTTTGAAGTACTGAAGCTCACTGAGAAGGCTTAGGAGCGAGGATGAACGGTCGATATTTCAACAACTTTTGGTTGGCAGATGACATCGTCCTGTTTAGCAACACTGGGGATGAATTGCACCAAATGGTTAAGCACTTTAACTGAGAATGTGTAAGAGAGTGTAAGTGAGAGTGTGTTGTGGCAGACGAATATACTGAGAACAGAAATAATGTTCAACGGATTGACAAGGGAACAAAAATCAAGGGGCGGACAGATGGAGTACCACACCGTTGTATAAAAGTTACATGAAATAAAGTGCATCAGAAATGCTGGTCTGTCTTTCAACAGGAGGACCTTTGTCATAGGCGGCCCTGTCATCCTAGACAGGTTAGCTTTGACGGGTTAGTAGGGTGTCGTCACGAGCGGTCATTGCGCATTGCGGCGGGCTGTAAAGGAACAGACTCGAAAGGAAATGAACGCTGTTATTTGGAGTTTCTGGGTTTTAAACCCAGTACTCCCCGTTCTGTCATTGCGGGTAGGACAGGGTTTGAAGATGAGGGGAAGAGAGCGGGGGAGTGGGGAGGCGGTAGGAAAAAGGGAATACGGGAAAAGCTAAAAGCGTCAAAGACAGCCGCCTTGGGTACTTTGGGGGAAAGATGAAGGGTACTCTTCAGAGAACTGAACGGAAACCGCATGTGTCGTAGACGGCTTGCGGGTATAGTTTTAGAAGAATGGCGCGGACAGTTGGTCAGAGGGGAGCAACAAAGGGACATGAGTTGAAATAATGATGTGAGTCGTCCAGCATCAGTGCGCCGGAAAATTTTTGAAGGTATTAAGGTGGCAACATTAAGTCTGCGGGAAAGAACGGGGGTGGTGGGAAATGAGCGGATTGGTCTTTCAAGGGACGTTAACCTCCGAAGATCGGTGCAGGTGCCATCGCGGTAGTGTACAGGAAAACAGGCATGAACCTGGTGGTGAAGGCACCGAAAAACATATGAGCAAGCTGATGTTTTGCGACTTTGGGACGCGTTGGGGGCGGTTTATAGAAGAAACAAATAAAGAAGAAGAAAGGAAAGGAAAACTACAGAAGAAGAAAGACGGGCAGGAAAACTGCATGGGAAGAGGATTTCACATGGTTAATATATGCTCTGAAATGCGGCAGAAAAGCATTGAAGTGACTGGCGACTGCCTTAGCTAAATTGTGTTTTGCATCTGCGCGTTGGCCGTTGAACCCTGTATGAATTTGCTGTCCATTCTCACCTGTGTATGGTTTGCTACAAGTGGCACCCATAGGCAGTAGTTTACGTTCTTTGGACGTGCAGGTGCAGCTCGAGATTACCTTGTGGGGGTAATCCGACGCTGTACATTTAGTTGCAGTGGCGAATTGTACATGGCTGCCTGCGAGCACCCTGGGTGGTCACAGGGGCCGGATTTTGTCTTCGCCTTTGTTGTTAGTATGGCACGTACAAGAACGTCTTTGAAGTTAGTGTTCCGCCTGAAAACTGCTCTGCTCGGGTGAGGAAAGATCTTATTTTCTGTTGCTAGCGATAACTGAGTAGTATTTATTGAAGGTGCTGTTAATGTTTGAGAGTGCGTTTGAGAATTTTGTAGTAAGAAGAGGCGTTGTTCTTGTGATCTTAGGGCGGTTTTTGATGACCTCGGCTCGCTCAATTTACCTTGCATTGGTGTAGGCTCTTTGAAGGGCAGTGTTCATTGGTTCCTGTTTGATAGGGTTGCTTTAAGGCGAGTGAATCTATCTATGTAATCCTGGTTTTGAACTCAAATGTGACGTAGTCGTACGGCTTGACCTATAAATGTACCTTGTTTATAATGTTTGGTAAAGTGGCTTGTGTATTCTTGTGTGTTGTTTGTCAAAAGGTTTCCTACACAGCGCTGTCTTTGTATATTATATATATTGTCAATATATATTACTGTGTCCAGAATGTTTATGCGCTGGCTTGAAGATTTCAATGCGAACTTTATTGTTGAGTGAAAAGAATTTAGGAATTCATGTTACAAACTTCATGAATTCATAACCGCAAGCTAGCCTCTTGAGTCTGCGCAGGAGTACATTTACCTACATCCATTGCTTACAGGGGAACGTGATGGTGAGAAGGAAATTTACAGGAAAATAAAAATGGGGTTAGAGTGCACACGGCAAGCATTATCAAATCCTCATTAGCAAAGTGATTGAATAAAGAAACTGTACAGTCATTACATTCTACTGGTGCTAACATATGGGGAAGGAACTGGGAGGTTAACAAAGCTCGAGAAAAAAATTAAGTGCCCCGCAAGAGCGATGCCACGGAAAGTGTTATGCGTAACGCTCAGATACAGGAAGAGAGTGATGTGGATCTGAGAGCAAAACGGGGATAGCCGATATTCTAGTTGACAATAAGAGACAAAAAAAATGGAGCTGGGCCGGCCATTGAATGCGTAAGGTAGATCGGTGGACCATCAGAGTTAAAGAACGGGCGCCAAGGGAAGGGAAGCCCAATGGAGGAGGGCAGAAAATTAGGTGGAGTGATGAAATTAGGAAATTTGCCGGCGCCAATTGAAATTAGCCAGCTCAAGACAGGGGTAATTGGAGATCACGTTCGTCATCCTGTGGACGTAAAAATAAGCCGATGATGATGAAATCAAGCAGGCTAACGGACTATTTGCGCCGCCTCACTTTAAAGGGGATACAAACAAACATAATCCTCATAAGCATATTCATTATCATGTCCTCAGAGGACTCATCCTGTAAATGCACCAGGTAAAGGTAATGACAGCTGAGGTTAGAAAGAAAAAAAAATCTGCTGGACATTGGATTGGCAGCACATATGTTAGGAAATGAGTAGTAAGAAAATGAGGTTGGGGAAAATTGGTAGAAGTGGAAAAAGTTCTTCATTTAGCTGAACTCCTGAGGCTAGCACCACTTCTGATATCGTCATAGCCGATCAATGTGCCAAGGAATGCTGTTTTGATTCCACTGTTTCTGCGCATGGCTTTCCGACAAAAGGTTCCCTGGACTGCGAATGTGCTTACTAGAAGGCATTGTGCATGGATATCTTTGAAACTAAATTTAAATAACTTGCGGGGGGGGGGGGGGCTCCCGTGCCAAAACTGCACAGAGCGAGACGCCACATTTGAGAGCTTCGAATTAGCTTGAACTATCTGCTGGTCTTAACGCGCAGCTGAATCTAAGCACACGATTGTTTTTGCGCTTGTCCCCATGGAAGGTATGAAAAAAAAGCACACTAGTACTCGACGCATTCTTCATTAATACTTTTATTTGTTACTTTTCTTCTAGCTGATGCTGAAAGGGCGTCAGGTAAGATGTAATATTTTGTTCTCACCCATTTTCAGGCATTTGGTAACGTCAAAGATTGGGACTATTCGGTTCAGCGTGATTCAATATGTAACTGCACGACTTGATGCACACACAAACTGAAGCGTGTACAAGGACTGCGCTAGTCCTTGCCTGCGCGTGTCCTTGCCTACGGTTCAGTTTGTTCTTTTCCTAAATTATGCTCTTACATTTCTGGAGCCACTTTCGTAAAGCATAATCCTGCAGCGAGGATAAATGGGTGTTGCAAGCAAAATGGGTGTTGCAAGCAATATTTCTCCTCTACGCAATAATGCAATCTATTTTGATAGATTTCCCGCGTTACCAGTGTTAATATTAATACTCTAGACACGTTTACAGCACACTCTAACATACGACATGCGCCAAGCGTTCTAGAGTGCCGTTTGCTTTCCTCTTTCCTTCTTTTTTCCATGACACTATTGTTTTTCCTAAATGCATAGAAGTAACTCGAATCTTTGAACTAGTTTGACGGTAATGAAATATATAAGGTATTTTATTTTATTCTAGTCACTGGAGTCCGCTCAAAATCACCGGTGCTCACTCGAGCTAACCCTCATGGCCGCCCACACTAATTCGCAACTCACTATAGCTCCATCTGGCGCTCGTGAAACGAGTGTGGAGCGAATGTGAGTCGATTCACTCGCGAGCGAGTATGCCGAGTTATGCTTAATGTGTAAGTGAAATCGAAATGCATAGCTGAATAGATAGCAATCTAACACCGATAAACAACAATGTACGAATTTCAATGTACGAAATTGAACCGATGATTTCGCGAGGCATGTGCACTTAGCGGAAATGCTGAGGTTGGCGTGAGCTTCTCGAGATACGTGCGGCGAAATGAATGGATGTTGCAATGAAATTTGCCCTGCACTGCTCAAGAAGGCTTTTTCCACAAAAAGTGGTGCAACAACTGCATTTGGCCCAGAGTCTGACACTGCTTAACCTCAATGCTGGTGATACTCTTTAAAATCTGTTCCGAGCGGGCATGCTTTGGGTATCTTGCCAGCTTCAGTTTGGAAATTGCAATACTTGCCCATACTATGATTGTAGTTAACAAGTTAACTAGAGGAATTTTGGTAATTATTCATGCCTTCATTCCGGCTTTTTGTGGAATTGTTCGTCTTTTCGCGTAATACATTCTGAAGGAGTGGAATTATAGGCTGCCACAAGTCCCCTTTACAAAATTCTGCTAAAAATAAAAGGAAACAAGGAAACACATGGTGTAATGACGGTGTGTAACAAATAATTAAGTGATAGTAGCGGAGTTAACACATTTTACTGTTATTTTCAAGCGTCTTTCTTATATATTCTGAGTGTTTGACATTTACGCTTGCAGTCCATCAGGCGACGACTTCAAGCAAGTCATCGAAAGCAACCAAACGTAAGTGCCAATAATTGAAAGCTTGATTTAGTGCGACTTCGACACCGTAATAACCCAACCTGAGCGACATTAGGACTGCACTTATTGGACTACTAAAGCGTTTATTCGATCTTAGTAGCCATGCTAGCCTGCGCTTTGTGAAACTAAACTTGGTACACGTTCTCGCATTTATGCGCCTGCGCCGTGCGAGAAGCCCTCGAGATCTCAAGAGTGCTCGCGGGGTCTCGACTGTTGTATCTATGCACAGAAATATGAGCCCGTCCTATAAGAGTGTACGCGCGAAAAAAAAAAACGATTACTGTAGTAGATCCTTGAAACTCCTTTTCTCTGATTTCCCTGCTATCTACGCCGTCCGGTGGCGCTAGCATCGAAACACTACCGCCATCTTGCGTTGTAGCTGCGGAACTACGACACCGATTCCCACCTCCGAGTGCGTGTCATTTGTGGAAGCCCACAAACTTGAGGAATCGTCTCAAGGTAATCTTTAACTGAGGTGCCACGTTTTGGGTGTTTATTTTTTTGACGAAGTTCGGCGGATGCTATCTGGCATTTATCTTTCTTTCATAAATTTCGTGTTTATCAGCGTTGTTTCTTTTGCTTACTATTTATCCGAATCTGGAGTCTTTTGTTTTGTTTTCAATGGTCGCAAGTTATAAACAGAGACACGAACTACACAAACACGCATGCAGAATGCTGAAAGTAACTTTATTCAAGTGAAATTACTCACAAAAGAACTTGCAAGTAAAGGCTCGCCTCATTGGACGACGATTCTTCACTGGTAACACCTTGACGTAATCGCTAGGGTGCTTTCGTTTCCTTCCCTAGTTTAGGCGTTTCTCAAACTCGAAATTTTATCCAAGTGCCCTGGTTTCGCGAAGCACGGTTTAAAATAAAATGTTTTTACCTGACGTCCTTTGCACGGCGCTGACAGAACATGAAAACGGGAAACAGTGCTGTTAAAAGCTCTCTGTGCCGAAGGTGCTGTTGCTGAAAGGGACGCTCGCGATGGCGCTTATTTTAAAACCTAGACACCCGTCGCGATAGAAAAATTTGAGATTTTCGGATAAAACTGAATTGTCAAAAAATGTACCAGCGGATGTTTTCGGAAACATGGACGCAACATACAACGCACGATGACGCAATGTAAATAGAGGGCATCATGATAAGCGCGTCATTGTAATCAATGACCAACGAACGAGGGCCCTCATATTTCTGACGTCGAAGTGTATATACTTATCTTTCTTTTTTTTTTTGGGGGGGGGAGGAGAATGACGGGAATGCATCTTTGCCAAAATAAACAACTTGATGTTCATGTTCTGATGTCGTTCAGAACATTAACTACCGTTCACCTTCACTACATCGTGACAGCAAAAAGGTTGTACACACATTTGAAAATTGCGCTATCTGAACAACATTGAGGAAGAAAGAGGAAAAAAAATCACAGTGGTTCTTCACAAAATTTTGAGGCCTGCTGTCGTGAATCCAGAAGATGGTAGTGAGCTTATATTCGTTCGGCAGCTTCGAAATAATGCCTTTGATAAATGGCGCAATTTGTCATTTACCCATGTACCATCTAAGGAAGTTGTAATTTTGATATTTTCTGTCATAATTAGCAAAATATTTGACTCCACGGGCAGGATTACTGGAAGAGGCTGACGATACTTACACGGCAAATTGAAATGGCAGATTCAAAAATCAACCTTTTATCAACATTGGACGGACCACTAAAGGGAACCTATCGAAACTGATGATTTGAGGTCGGCGAGCTTCAAGGCACGTGTGCATGCAACAAAATTTGCAAGTAGCACAGCTTTGTCGTTTTCAAATAAGCACCGTCAAGTTCTGGGCAACATGCGCTGTTGAGTGCCAGAAGCGACCCTCGAAGCAATTTGACGTCTTTGCTTAAGCAGTGCAGGACATTCTTGAGTGGAAGACCAACCTGCTTTGTCACAGGATTTAGGAATGCATATCTGGAAATTGGTGCCAGATTCTGAATTAATTTTAGATAGATATGCCTTGTGAGTTCACCGGCTGCAATTCGTAAATAACTCGTAATAATTGCGCTAACGAGATCGCTTAATGGGCAATCAGTGGAAATTATTCACGAGTCATTTATGCACTTCGAGTTATCGTGCTTGTTATGACCGTGTCCTCATGTAAACCCGCTAATCAAGTAGTGAAAAGGTAGGTACCTGCCAGAGGCGAGGAAGGGAAAGTCACAAGAAATGTGGAGTGAACCAAAAATTATGTACATGCTGCCACACTCAAGTAGTACGCCTTCAGCGGCAAGCTGAAATGATCCGACATGGAGCTCTAATCTCAACGTAGTGCTACATGCGGACTTGTGCAAAATATCTGCGATATCTAAATATCCGCCACACCAAGTATACGTACAGTATATCAAACGATTGCAATTACTGACACGATATCCCACAGCACATCTTCCCGCCGTGTAAGATATGTTTTTCCTGAAAGCCCTTACGATCCTATGAGGACCATACGGAAACCAGAAATCGTCGTAACAGGATAGCTTTAGCGAAGCATTTACTGTCCACTTCGCCGAGATCGGCGTATCCTAACGCACAGCTGCTCAGCGAAACGCTAGCGGGGAGCGTGCGCACAGCAGTCATATGTCGGCAGGATAATGCAGAACCAGGGTCCCTCTATAGTTCTGAAGGTAAGCATAGAAGGACTCTAGTAGAACACTGCCCACGTTCGGCTACAAAACCGATTAAGTGGGAAGTGCGAGTGCATCCATTTGGTTTCCTTAGTCGCTTTTTTTGAAGTCAAGACTAGAGTGCGTTGCTGGCGTTTTTGGGAGACGTGCTTGTTAACTCATTATAAAATATGAAGACGCCAAATAAACAGACACACACAAGAGAAGAAAACAAAAAGAAAATGTGTCTGTTTATTTGTCGTCTTCATATTTTATAATGAATAGCTACCAAATAGCCCAACAAGAAGTGCTTTTAACGAGCGAAATCAACGAAGACCATGCCGCCACCGGTGCGCGTGAAATGTGAGCGGATCAGCGGAGCGTCAGCGATGCTCTGCTAAAGACTGCCTGTTAACCCAGCGCAAGCCTGGTGTATTAGTTTTTTTTTCTAGAATGCTCCTAAAATGGAGTGACAAACATTGGCATAAAACGGGGGAGGCCTCAGTCTAGAACCAGCGTTTCGGCAAAGCCACTCGTCTCCGCGAAAGAGAATTTGTTTTGTCGAAGCGTGGTCTCCGATCCGAGGCTTCGCTCGTTCGACCAAATTTGTCCCAAGTCGACATATTCCCGTGGACCCTTTGGATTGCTTAAACTGAACGGGAGTGGGGACTTGAAATGAAGAAAACAGATGCGACCTTGCAAAATTTGTACCCACGTTCTTTTTTTGCGCAGCTACAGTTGAAGCAGAGAAGGCCTCAGGTAAGCCGCCAACTATTCCTATGCATAAAGGTTGAAATCCGGTGTAGTTGGTACATTGTTGAAGGGAAAAAAAAGTCAGAAAAGGCAAGAAGAGAGGTTCACACCACAACGACTGGACTATCAACTGAGCTTTATTATAAACGGCGTAATCCCAGCAACGCCAGCAGAGCATGCGCAACCACAGTATCGCTAATCACAGAGCATGAAAAGACACGATATCACACCTATCGTGACCGACCTAAAAATACAAATTCTTTTTCAAGTAAGCACACCGAGGTTGTACTAATGCAGTCGTTTCCTAACGAACTGATGTAGTACGCTTCCGGGATTTCAGTAGGCTAGCAGAACGCTTCCATGATAAAGCTCAGTTGATAGTCCAATCGTTGTGGTGTAAACCTTTCTTCTTGTCTTTTGTTTTTTGTGACTGTTTTTTTTCTTTAACTATTCCTAGTTGACCTTTAAGGAGAACCGCCCCTGCAGAGAGTCGTCATGCATGCAGCAAGAACAACTTCGAGCTTCGACATTACCGTATACACTCGAGTAAAGGCCACGCTCGTGTGAGAGCCGCACTCCTGAAATTTGTGGATCGAATTTCGAAAAAGATAGAGCGTTTATAAATTGAAAAATAAAGGTCAAGCCCCGACTCGAGCTAGTCTGGGCGGTGTTTTTAGGACATCGCGTTGCGCAAAGATTTAAAGTGACATGCATATCTAGCGCCATTGATGACACGGAGCACGACTGTACTGCGCCTCAACAGCGTAGACAGTGGCAGTGATGAGGACTTAAGAGGAAGCTTTAGCACAGGCCATACTCTCACGCGACTTATTCGAATACACATAAAATGCACAAACGCTTTTATGAGTTAACCGCTGGGCGGACATTAATTAAATTTGTTACGTTTGAGAGGGAGAGTCAAATTGGACTGACTGTTGTAAGCGGAATTTCCATTTAGGGACTGTATATTGCTAAAAGAATTTTCCAAAAATCAAAAGCAGGGAAAAAAATAGAAGCACCAAGTTTACAAATTATTAGATTTGCATCACGAACACATATCGCGGTTCTGTAACTAGCTTTCAATAGATCATTGAAAGCAGACAAATTCCGCATGTCAATTTACATCTTACATGGATTCGTTATGTTGTGTACAAGGGTTCTGCAAAGGCGATATTTTGATATTGCGAAATTTCTTGACATTCATATGCAACATACCATTTTTGTCCGCTTTAGATGCACTATAGACGCATTTCACAGAATTGGAATATAATTTTGCATTGCTGAGTTCCAGAGTAGTAAACTCGATGGTTTCGTTTTCTATAAGTTTGAGATTTTTGCCAATTTTTAGTAAAAAATGTACGACTTGAAACAAAAACCCGAAACCAGCAGACACTAGCTTTTACATTTCTCTTTTATATGCAACAAATCGCGTCAAACTCGGTGCAATGTATGCCGAAAACAAAGCACTCTCTTTTTACATGTATTTAGACAGGAGCGCACCATCTAAAGCTTCCTCTCAAAAGATCACCAGGTGGGTGGCGTGTATGCGTGAACAAATAGACGCATTGTCAAATCAATAGCTTTCGCTCTTTTGGTACAAAGAGATCACAAGGTTTACACACGCTTAAGAAAAAGTGGAGTGAAATGAGCCGCCCCTTTGTAAAGGTCACACCTCTTGACAATCATGAAAGAAAGAAAGAGGTGCGGACCCTGTATCTGTGCATAAGACATTTGTGCGAATGTGCCAATCCTAAATATATAAAAAAAGAAACCGGTAAGCCCGGTGACTGCCGTATCCAACGCTATACAATTTATGAGAACATATGGGTTCTTATTTAGAAAATTTCAGTTCTGGGATTATTGATATAATCATTTATGGGCCACATGATCTTTTATAGGGTTGTTACCATTTAATAGCTTCCCTGCATGACCGTTAATTAAGTTATCACTTTCTGGTTAATCTGATTGGATCGATGCAATGATTTATCTAAGTTTTACATCATTTGCAGTCTTCAGGAACTCCTTATCTCTGTTTGTACGTCTCGTTGTTATATTTCTCGTACCACATCTATTACTTTATCGGTCTTTAGGCTACGAGAACAAATCTCATCGTAAAAAAGAGCCTTGAATGCAGCGACAAGGTTAAGCTATTGAACATCTTTGTTTGAATGTAGAATTTTGTGATATCCTAATTCAGTGTTGAACAGACTGCTTCCCTATTATAACATTATAGCTTTTCTAAAGACAGTTTTTCGAACTAGTTATTGCTCATACAAAGTTTAAGAAAGTGTGCGTACAATTAGTGCATTTCACGAAATAAAACATGGTTACGGCGCTTCCGTAACGAAGCCACGTGGCACAGCCTAACACTGGCATGCGCATTTCACACTTCTTCATTTGAATTAGAGTAGGTGGATGGGCGATGCGGTGAAGCGCTCTTTCATTTAAGAAGAAGACAACAATGTTTACTTTATTTTTTTATTTATTCAGCATTGATTAGGACACAGTGAAGGTCTTGGATGGCAAGGCTAAAGGTAGAACATGGTCTGCCGGACTAAGGCCAGCAGAGCTGTAATTACTAGCAGAGCTGTAACACAGATTTCAAATTGGCCAATCGGTCCCACACCGGGGCTTCCGAGATCAAACAGGCGCGCCATAGTGATCACGGATGCCACGCGCATGTTAACCGATGCGAGTGACGTCGTTATATTTCTAAGTTATGGTTGTGTCGTCTGGGTGGTCAAATTTTTTTTCTCGCTAGGAACACTACACGGGGCATTTAAATATTGACCGCCGATCAGTTTCATCACCGACAGGAGTAGGGGGCTCTTGCTTTGTCCAGGGGGCGCTGCGAAAAAGGTGCTTAAAAGCGCCCTCTGTCCTGAACTGGGTAGTACCAAGCTCGGTCGTCTGTTTCGGAAAGCACGTTTACAATATGGACCCGCCACTTGCGGTTTTGTTCTACCACGGCTTGTAGCGAATATCGGGTGCCGAAGATTGTTTTCAGGGGTGGCACGCTGCGTAAAGGCAATGAATTATGCAACGCCGAATACGTGTACATCGTTCAAGAAATAAGCGGCGAAGTTTTAGCGCGGTGTCAATCGCAAGTGAAGGGAGTCGCGTAAGAAGTTGAATTTCAGGTAAGTTTGCACACTGCTAGATTCAGGCGCACAAACGCGAGGAAATGCTTGCTATAAATGAGTTCACAGCAGCGGTAAGCAGACATCATGTGTACGGAACTGCTCGAGCGCACGACGGTACGCGCCGCGACGGCAGCGGTCTTTCGACATGCCGCGAAACGGCGGGCCTCCTGCAATCTTTGTTGACTGCATGCCGCTAGACAAGTAGTTACGCCTCCACTGTAGTAGCGGCCATCTGTCCCTTTAGCAACTGATAAATAACTGATGCAATACATATGAGCTCGCAGTAACGTACGTGCGAATCGCGCTGCAGCGCGAGCTCGTGCGCTGCTCGCTTGATGTAGCTTTTAATGACAGCGCTCGAACATCGATGTGCTGCAATCAATACTACCTTGCTGCGCTGCCTCAACGTGCTGGCTTGAGGTCAAGGATGAGCACATTTAACTATATAACCTGTGCTGCTCGTAGTGTGGTAGTGAATTGTCACCGAATCAGCCCGACCATTTGTGGTCATTTGCACACACCTGGCCACTTCACCACTTCGCCCCGGTCGAATTGTCAATGGTCGCTGTGGCCGGGTTTCGAATCGTGAATCACGAGCCATGCCTGCTGCTATGTTGGTCTGCCGTCGGGAATGTTGGTGCTAAAGACCAGATTTTAGAACGCAGATAATCAAGCAATCTTCAAGACAGGCGAAGCACGCAAACCATCGCGACGAACTGCAGCTATCCAGCGCGCCCGACGCTCCGCTTCGTGAGGCCTTGAAGGAAAACGGTAGAATCTGATGTTGGGATTCAGGCCTTCTTGTTCATGGCAGCCCACGACGAAGAAGTAACCACGGTGACGCTTCTTCGAGGCTGAGCTAGGTCTCTCCGGATCGGCGTTGCCGATTCCTTCTGCTTCCAGCATTACGTCTCACGGAAAGTCCGTTTTCGTTAAACTATAGGCTGCGGCGAGCTCGCAGCGTGGTCGACGTGGTCTGTGAGAAGTGACGTGTGTTTTCGCACTCGCAACAGGGCAGAAAAAAGCGCGAATAGACGCAACGCTCGGTCTAGAAACGTGCTTCGCCACAGCCAGGGCTCAATACTATCCAAGCTTGTACTACCCAGGTAACGTTTCGCGCGCCGCCACCAGGCGCCGCTACTGTACCTCAAACTCCAGCGCAAGACGCCCATATGAAAGGAGACAAATGCAGGTGCAAATTCATTGCTCTTGAGGTGAACCGTTAAGGCCTGAGCATGAGAGAAACGAAAAGAACAAGGCCTACATTGTGTTAATTTCTTTTGTGGACATGTCGGTATAGGCCTAAGCTCTCAAGTCCTTAAGCTTTAGTAACTCGCTAGGCTTTTTGTCGTTCAATAGGCGTAAAAGTATTGCTTAGAACGATACACCAGTAAAGAAAATCTAAGCCATATACGATTAAAAGGAAAAATCAGACATCTAGCCGGCTAAGCTGTATACACACGCTGAAAGCACTTCTAGTTGAAACACTGTAGCCATTATTTTTGACGTTGCCGAAAGAGATAATTTTACCTCTAATTTTCTAAATTTCCAATTGGAGACTGAATCTTGCGCCGCTGAAACTCTGGTGGCGATGTTCGATGGATCAGTTACAATGTTTTTCTGGTGGTAGTTTTCAAGATTTTGAGCCCGTCGCATTCAAATAAAAGGGCTTGACTTTGTTGGTTGTCAGATGTCTGTATTTTCAGACTGCTTAAACTAAATTTTATTGTTTCAGTGAAGACAGAGACGCCTTCGAAATATTCAAAGGTGACCCAAAGGGAGTACCGAAAATTCTGCTTTAATAAATTTCGGAGTCGAGCCCCCACCTTACAAAAATTCAAATCTAATTTACCATTTTGTTGATCGAGAACAATAAACATAAGCGCTTTACGTGACAAAAACAATCGTGATCAGGACGTGCTCATGGTCCTTATCATTGTCCTACTCATTTTGTGCTTATGGTCATGACAATGAACACGAAGTAACGATTACCATTCTGTGTCCCGACGCTCAAGCGACAGCTTGACGACTACACAATTACAATTGTTGACGACGACTGTTTTTCGAAGATGACGATAGTAAGATGACAAAATTATAATGACGACGATGCAACGACTATGACGGAACCACTACGACGATCTGACTACGGTTGTGACTATGACTGTGTGATGCCGACACAATGACGATGATGACAACGACAATGGCGTAATTAAGGCTGTATCACGAAGCCTATGTGACGACGATGGTGTGAAACCTTATGAGGATGATGGCACGACAAGAGGAAATTGACGAAGTGGAAATGCCGACGATTCAACAACCACGACCGCATCAAGAAAGCTAGAACATGTTCAGCAGCCCAAGCTATTTCAACAACTTGGGTACTAGGTCGGCGTAAAAGGTGTGATGACGATGGCATAGCGAGAAAGAAGTGACAAAGCTGGCATGACGATGATGGAACGACCGTGACGACAGCACGACCACAAGCACATATATAGTGGCCCAACCAGGTAGACAACTTGGGCCATTGGATCGATGTCATGCAATAGATATGCGACAGAGCAAAGCGTTGGTTCGTGCTAGTTGGTAATCGATACTTGATATTGTTTTAGCGCAAAATTCAACAATAAGCACATGAGGTAAACGTTACGCACGTTACAAAGGGTAAACGCACAGGCCAGCGTTAGTTGGAAGTGAGTGCTTGTCCCGTTCGTGTCCCTTCGTGCTGTTTTGTAAGATTATGCGCTAGAACAGTATTATTAAGTAAGGCTACAGTAGATAGAAAAATTACGGCAGAACCCGTCTCACGATGACCACCGACGCTAACGCGATTATAATTAAGGCAATGTAGCGTTACGCTGTATTGCTGATGCCATGTTTATTTAAGATGTGTAGTCTTAAGAGACGTTTGTTGCTTCGGCTACATGTTACCTACAGTGCCTACGGTATCGGCCCACTCTACTGTGGCACTTGCTTTCCATGAGCATGACGGTCGCTGCACTACGAAGGTTAAGGGGTTTTACAAGAAAGCGTATGGAAGTGCCGCCTCATGACAGAAGTGGTCGCTGCTGGTCATGGGCGATTCACGGCATTTTTCGAGAAGCATTGCGTACTTTTTAATTGGATGAGTTTGGCTGCGCTCAACTCGGTTGATCGGAGGAAGAGCTAGTTGAAGATCGTTTGAAATATACAGGGGTAAGAGTACTTGGCGCAAGACAGAGATAATAGCAGATCACTGCGAGAGGGTTTTGTCCTGCATTAGAGATAAATTGGATAATAATCATGCAGACGATGGTGATAAATGTATCACTTTCTGTGGCCAATTCAATCAATAGCTCTGCAAGTTAGTTCCGCTACTTAGGTTGCTGGAAACCAAAGCGACTCGAGGGTGGAAGACGACACGGACGGAAGTGTGAAACGACGTGGCTTGTGCCGTCATTCATGCTTCTTGTTTTTTCAGTAACGTGTGCAGAGCGACTTAGTCGAACGTGGCAAGCGAACCAGCCCATCTACAAGCATTATGAATTGTTTGTCATTGTTTTCCTAAGGTTCGACGAGCGCTCAATCGAAGCGAAGCTCGGCGAAGAGTTCGGTGTCTGCAAAGAGAACGCCAGAAGCTTCGCTGAAAGGATCCAGAACGCCTACTGCGGAAGCTCAGGCGAAGCCCGAGGAAGCCGTTGAAGAACAACCGGAGGGTGAGCCAGCGCCCGTTGAGGGAGCCTGGGAGCAAGGACCGGAGCAAGGTGGAGCTGAGAAGGAAGGTGAGCTTGACATTCGGTCAGCCCTTCTTTAATCGGTCATTTCTGAACTCGCTCGCTCGCTCGCTCACTCACTCACTCACTCACTCACTCACTCACTCACTCACTCACTCACTCACTCACTCACTCACTCACTCACTCACTCACTCACTCACTCACTCACTCACTCACTCACTCACTCACTCACTCACTCACTCACTCACTCACTCACTCACTCACTCACTCGCTCGCTCGCTCACTCACTCACTCACTCGCTCACTCACTCACTCACTCACTCACTCACTCACTCACTCACTCACTCACTCACTCACTCACTCACTCACTCACTCACTCACTCACTCACTCACTCGCTCGCTCGCTCGCTCGCTCACTCACTCACTCACTCACTCACTCACTCACTCACTCACTCACTCACTCACTCACTCACTCACTCACTCACTCACTCACTCACTCACTCACTCACTCACTCACTCACTCACTCACTCACTCACTCACTCACTCACTCACTCACTCACTCACTCAGTAATTCATCACCCTGATCTATAAGTGTCACTTATTCGCTCGCTCACTCCTCACTCACTCGCTCAGTCCCCTTTCTGACTTCGTTTCACAGTCACTCTCCGCATTTGATCAACGTCGCAGATGCTAAATAGCCATGTTCGCTGACTTGCCATCTATAACTAAATTTGGACTGTGGAAAAGCAGTTTTGCGGAACTCCGCAGGGTGGCGGCAGTCTCATGAAGGGAAAAAATTGCTTCGTGCTAGAATCAGGTGTAACATTTAGGTTTAAAGGGCCTTCAAACATTTTTGGAACATAGTAAAAAAAAAAAAGAAACGAAGGACGAGGCTTCTGCGAATATGTGAGCCAAATGTTATTGCACTGCAGCGAGCAGGGCATTTACAATCTCGTGTCAAAAGCAGTGAAAAATCACTTGTTCTCGGTTCAGCAATGTGATCAGGCAGCGTCATAGCTAATAGCTAGGTCATTAACACCTACTGGCTGACGTCGTTATCGTGAGAACGTTCTCAGTAATACAGTTATTCCTCGTGTGAGTTAAACGAATGAAAAATACACATGTCTGCGATCTGAAGAAGGAAGGCACATAATTTAAGCTTTGCAGGACTGGTTTAAACACCACAGTTGCGCTTTGTTGCGTCTGCAGGGCGTGGCGTTCTTGATAAAAAATTGAGCGTGGGCAACGTTGCCGCTACGGATAGCCGTCACGAGCCGTTTGGCGTTCAACTTCTGGTTGGGGCCAGCAGGGCATTGCCCCCTTGCCCACCCCCCTCCCCTTCCACCCTTGCCGTCTCTCCTATGTAGTAGCTTCCAGCGCGCTAGTGAAAATGAAAGGAAACAGAATGCCGCTGGCTGATCGGATAACTGTCCGTTTAATTTCAGTTGTGTTTGAAGGATTGCAAAACGAAATCGCGGCAAGAGATTCGCGAGCAGATATTAGTAGCGATATCACTATATAATTCAGGGCCCTTTTAACATGAACTCAAATCTTCCCCCTCCCACCTCCTTGAGGCGTGTCATACGCCAAACGCGATAATAGCAACTCACGCTGACGACAATTTCTCCCCCATCAAGAATCTTTTGTTCACCTTGCGCAGATCGGCAGAACTGATTTGTTTCGAATATGTCGCCTCAGAGAAAGCACCGGTGTGCCGGTGCAATATCGGAGGCCACGTTTAATAATCACGGTTACTGCGCTTTGATTTGGCGATTAACCGAAAAAAGTCGTAATACCATTCCACAGAGAGGAAGATGAGAATAAGTTGATTTTTATCTCTGGACATTTAGATAACATAAGTGCGAAAATAAGCAATTAAAAATATGCATAAAGTCTGATTTTTAATGTATTCAACCATTAGTAATTGGTTCGCTGCCCAGCTGAAAAATGCTTTCAACGTACTAGAGGGTGAGAAAGACAGAAAACAAAACAAGAAAGAAAAACAAAGGAAAGGCAAGGAGATTATTCGTTGTAAGTAATGCGCAAAGGGGACGAGGGCACAAACAGAACTAACAAGGAGGCAACGCCCTGACTAAAGGAAAATTTCATTTCGGCTCCAGGCGCCGGCTTCAGAAAAGGAAGACTACAGTTCGTGCGGCTGTTGAAGTAAAACAAACGTACACGTCTAGTCATCTCATACGGCCAACGAAACACTTACCGAATTTGCAGTAATTCTGCAGCGAAGGTAACCGGTAAAAAGTCTTATTCACTACACTGCACAGGGAAAAAGGAATATGGCATACGAAAAACGCTGTATGATATGTTTCCCACACTTATAATTTTGGGGTGTCAAACACGGAGCATGAAAAAAAAAGATACGTATGGCTTTGACGGGTTATTTCAGCTTCACCCTGCGATTGAATAGCCTCCCAATTAGCTCCAATGGTAGAGCGACCGCTCCCGAAATGCGTAGTTCCGGATTCGATCCTCGGGCCATGGAAACCCGTGTGGGTTAACTATTCGGTTTCATGCTGCACTCGGAGGGATGACATTTTTTTCGTTCTTTAAGCATTTAGAACGTTCCTATAAACGTCTCGTACGCCATTTTGCGTTCTTAAAGACTTCGCCTTTTGTTTGTATAACGTATGCACGAAATGCCAAGACGTGAGGACAAACGGTTCTTGTCCGCCTTTGTGCGATCCGAAATTGTATCAGCCTTTTCACCTTGACATGGTCCATGTCTGCAACTTACACATACACTATTGTTCCTGACCAGGCGAAATTTCTCCAAACCCTGCAATATATACACGAAACGTGTACATAAAGAAAAGTCGTTTAAAAGTATTTTCTCTAGTCTATTGAAACCCACAGACATTTCATGTGGTTGTTTGCATAACGTAATGGACCTGCCGTAGTTGCTCAGTGGCTATTGTGTTGGGCGGCTGAGCACGAAGTCGCGGGAACAAATCCCAGCCAGGGCGGCCGCATTAGATGGGGGCGAAATGCGAGAACACCCGTGTACTTAGATTTAGGCGCACGGTAAAGAACCCCAGGTGGTCGAAATTTCCGGAGTCCCCCACTACGGCGTGCCTCATAATCAGAAAGTGGCCTTGGCACGTGAAACCACACAACTTAATTTAATAATGTAATGGCCGACAAACATCCTAAGGATGTAATCCTTACGCTAGTATATAGAAACAGCTGCGTTATAATGCCACACAGATGATGGTGCAGCAAAAGTCCCAACTAAAGACTAGTATCCAACTACTGTCGGATGCTAAAGAAAATTGTGGAGTTTCACGTGCACAACTAAACAGTGGGTTGAGGCTCGGGGGAATGGCGGGGCCGATCAGTTTCGACCACTTGGGGCTCCTTAATGTGCACCCAAGGTGCGGTACACGATCGTGGAAATCAAAGCCAAGGGCTTGTCCGAGGCAGATCAGCATCGTAGCTAATGAGCCCCGGCATCGGTTGAGCCCAAGTCTCGCAGCCGCTGTGTGCTGTTAAGTTCAGAAAACTAGACAGCCACGGTAGGTCGGTGAATTTCACGGGGTATACGAAGGACTCGAATCCTGTGTTGTTGGTCGTCTCCTGTGGTTTGCGCAATTGTGCGCTGCACTAAGTCAATGGAGCACAAACTAGACCACACCAGCTGCGGTGCAACCCAGTGGCTATGTCGCCGCGCGCTGCTGAGTTTTGATTGTAGCGGAGTGCAAAACAACACTCGCGTGGACAAATTTACGCGCACGTAAACGAACCCTAAGTAGCCCAGATGATCCCAGCGTCCCCCGCTACGGCGTGCCTCATGATGAGCACGTGGTATTGAAGCGCAATGCCTCAGCATTGTATTTAAATAATTTGAGCAACCAGCCCAAACATCTGTGCTACGATCCTGGAACAGTGTTATCCAAAGTAGTGATTCAGCGGGGCGATCCTGATTTCAGTGCCCGGCATACGTTGTCGAAATGGCTTTTGGGGTGGTTTGTAAAATGAACCGATCCAGGAGGCAGTACAAAGTCACGACACCCACATGCCTCATAGCATTAACCCATTAGGGCCCACCGTACTTTTAACAGTACAATGCCCATTTTCGTTAGTAAATAATTAAATACAAAACACAATGTTTCCTGGTACGCCATTTCTTAAAGAAGAGTCCTGCGAAGATGACCGCATTGCACTTTTTGTTCAGCTGCATGATGTGTTTGATCTACTCATCGCCAAACTTGGAAAACTGCTGAACATAGGAGGTGTTGTTCTACATGCAGATTTTTTGTTTTTTGTCAAGCATAGTATGCGCTTCTCGAAGTTCGGTAAGTTTTAGAACATAAGGGTGTAAACGATGAACGCATGATATTCCGTATACAATACTTATACCGTCGCAAAAAAATGAATACAGGTGTGCTTTGTAAAGTACGCTGGGCCTATGTGTATGCTAGAGGTGTGTGCTTGATCTAGAATGGTATTTTTACCTTATTTCTTTAAAATATTTTTTTGCTGGCTACAAGAACGTCAGAAACTGTTGCAGGAAAGAAATGTATCTAGAATTACATCAACATTGCTATTATTCCACCGGGTTCGTTTTTTGTTGCCAACAAAGATGACGATGCTATTGTTCTCTCAGTAAATAATATATCGAGCAGTGTTATCAGTAAATTTCGATAAATATAAACCATTTAGATGTGATATGAACATTTAAACAGAAAGATGATTCATGCATCCTTTATTAGAAATTATAAAATGAGTGGAAGGGAACAGAAAACAACAAAGACTATCTATATTCCTATGCCAATAGACCTGAGTTACGCAATAAAAATAGGGTAACACAAATCGGTAAACCTGATGTAGAGTCAGCCCCTTGAAATGATGGAAAATTCTAACGAGAATGACATCTAGCAATCATACAACAGGATTGTAATACAAGAACCGACGGTCATGGGAGACTTCACCCGTTTCTTGAATGGTTCAATTACCACTGAACCAAAAGTTGAATGCTTTAGTTTTCAATGCCTGTATTCATCGCCAATTATCGTGTCTAGATCTGCGTCAATAGTGTATTTGCGTTGCGCGTGCCTCTGAAAGTCACAGCAAAGCCTTTCCTTGTTACTTGATGAGGGCATGTTACACACTTGATAAGTAAAAGCACCTCCATAACAAATAATATTTCCCACTAGAATGCTAATTTTTCTGCTAGAAGGTTATGTGGGCTTGCTCAAAATTTGGTTCGACTCTTCACGTCAACCCTTTTTGTTTTTGGAAGTTTAAAGATAGAGCATATACATTTCATGACCTACAACAGGTCTTGCTCCCATAAAGGCCCAGCGTACTTTATAAAGTACACTATCGTGGCGTTTCAAACAATAAAGCGTTACTCACAAAACTTTCACAATGTATTTGCAGTGTGAAAAGAACGCCTGATACAAAACATCAACAAACTCTAACTGGCAGATCCTTCATGGGCCTTAATGGTTTAACCAATGGAGCTAACCAATACGTGTCCCATGAAGCATGTCTGAGCCAGTCTATCCGAAAGCGACTGCCTGACTAGGACAGTCATCCTCCCATGAATTCCGCCCAATAAGTGATCTTCAAAACATGGCTGCCATGATGTGTTTCCAGCTTGGCAATCACTTCCGGCGCATGTAGTTAGCAAAAGTACACCCTTCGAGATCCTCTTGTGTTACCTCGATGCAACTGTCGCTGGGGCGTGGATTTGGACACCATTTCTTTTTGTTTGCCCTGTGAAAGCGTGATGAGAGGCTTTTTAAGAAACCCGCTCGGACTGTGGCCCAGGTTTTTCACCACGTAGTAAGATCGAGCTCGGTTATAACCAACAGGCATATGCGACAAAAGCAGCTTCATATATCAGGCATTTCGATATATCATAATTTGCCTATAACGAACTGAAATCAACTTTTGTGATGCGTCCCTTATATATCAAACTGTTTCTCTAGAAGAGAAAACAAGGACGGAAGGAATATATTTATTGAAACTAAAGCTGTAGGAATAGTAGGCAGTAATTTTTGTGAGTGCGCGAGCATGACAAAACGAATAAAAAATTGGAGGACGCTTAAGCTTCGCCTTCAAGAGTGGAACGCGACAGCGTTCCCGTCGACCCGCCAAGGGGTGTAAGACAATGGGCTACGGCGCAGCGACTACGCGCCCCGCATCGGACGCGGTGAGCGTCGAGCAACGCAGCGTTCGGCGCGACAACGAAATGTGCGCCTTAGCAAGCGACGCACGCCTGAGCCTTAGAAACAGCTCGTTTCTAAGGCAACACCGCGTTCACTAGAGGCGCTTTTGTGCCGCTTTGAAGCATACAACTCGTGGCTCAGTGGTAACGTCTCCGTCTCACACTCCGGAGACCCTGGTTCGATTCCCACCCAGCCCATCTTAAAAGTTGCTTTTTATTTATGAAGTGCCTGCCGTGATTTATCGCTCACGGCCAACGCCGCGGACGCCGACACCGACGCCGACGACACCGGCTTTTCTGCGACACGAGCTCCTTAACGCTATCGCGTTAAAATGACTCCACTTTGCGATGTGTTAGCCACATGCAAACGGCTTTGATGCCGGCAGCGGACATCCGTGTTTCGGTATACCTAATTTCCAGTTCGTTATGAGGGAGGTATTTCCCATAAATATCAGTTAGGAAGTCTCGATTGTTTGATATAACCACTCATTCAGGTTATTCAGGTTCTGTATATTCGGTTCAGTGTACCTAACACGAAACAAAAGACACAGCGTGCACACAGAAAAAAGAATGAGATGAACACGGTTGCTACTGTCAACTGTTTATCAGTAGGAATGGTTTGCACATATAATATGGCCACACGTGCGCGCAAAAAGTATATAACAATATCAGGCAACGAAGAATGCACATCAAATTAAGGCGGATGCTCAAGAATTCATGTTCAGAAGCGGTCACTGCAATAGGCGGCTCGCTTATGCAACAGTCTCTCTTTCCAGGCGGTGTGTTACCTCTTCTACCTAAAATCGCTGACCCCGAGAAAGCCGCATAGATGGTGGCGCTAGTTCCCCTCAACAGTAGCGCAAGGCCAACTAGTGCAACAGCAATCTCGTCTTCGTTATATTTGGATTTCAGTGTTCTGGCAGGAATTATGTAGGAGTACACATATGGCCAGCGTCGGTGATGGGGCGGATCTCGGATGCTTCGGTGCACCGCAGTTTAATGATGGGGGCCTCGTACGCTGCATGCAGCCTTCGACATGTTTCCCGAGTACGGAGACGCGCCGGCCGAAGGAAAGCAGGAGCCTACGAAGGAGGCCGAGCCCGAAGCGCAGCGCTGGCTCATTGCCGCGCTGGTCGTGCTTGCCACGCTGGCGCTGATCGTGATGTGCGGCCTGTTCCTGTACGCCAAGCCGTTCGAGGTCCTCACCAACGGCACCATCCTCAAGGTCAGCCCTTGCTCGTCGCCCGGCTGCATCAAGGCCAAGGCGCTCTCCGACAGCATGCTTCAAGCCACCAACGTCAAGCAGGGAGGCCTGCACCCCTGCAACAGGTTCTACGAGTAAGGAGTGCTGTCATTTTCACTTTGCGGCGCCACGCAGCTGATACAGGGCTGTAGTGGTAGCCGATTCGACCGGAAGGTTTCGAGCGCTCTAGTAGAGCGCTTTGGCGGTGCACTTTTGCACTCGGCTCCTCGAAATCCAGCGCGCGGAGCGCATTCACGCGGTTCATTCATAACGTCCGCGGCTCCAACTCGGCCTGTTCGAAGGCGCGCCTTGACCGTCGAGTGGTGTGTGCTATCTTGAAGCCACAGAAATGTCAGTCATGCTGCTCTTGCGACTGTTCTGGGAGCAGTACTACTTAGTACGGTTACTTTCAAACTTCGCCATCTCCGTGTTTTAAGCCAACCAGAGAGACCGTAGCAGGTGAAGAATTTGACATCATCCCAGCTTGAACGATCGGCTTGCGCAAAGGTCTCTCCTCGTATCGCAGCATCAAACCGAATTGAGGGTGCCATTCTGGACAGCCTCAAATTGAACCACAAAGTAAAGTATGCAATGACAACATTTTTTAGCCAATCATGGAAGCAGCAGCAGCGCTCCCAGACAATAAAAGCTGACAAACTGCCGAATTTGATAACGTGACTGAGTTCGTCAAATTAAAGAATAGCACTCGATATCACGGTGTGTAGCAGGCGAAGGCACCATAATAGCAAGCTTTTACGAGCTTAAAGCCAGATCTTTGCCCCCAAAATAATTACCATCATGATTTTCTGCGCGTCCTTTAATTACCACTTTTGTCTTGCTTGTGAAACGCTCATATATTATTTTACTCGCATGCCGTTTATGACCTGAAAGTGTCGGGAGCGTAGCGTCATAAAAACGAAAAGCAGGCGAGATACACTCTTCACATTTGTGCAACTTTATGGGTGCTTAAAGGGTGTTCCGTTGTCCCGGGGCTAGCATCCTCACGTCTAAGGGGTCGATCGAATCGTTGGTGGGAACCAAGATATATCTACCGACTTCTGGCAGCTAAAAATTATCGTAGTAGCTGTGACAGACAACACGAAAAGGGCGTTAAATAAATATTCAGAGCTCACGCGGTCAAATTCTCCTCTCCGATGTTTATGCGAGCTGTCAGTATCATGACACAGTTTTCAACCGTGCTTTTTCTCATCGCATGTCTATTTAGAGCTCGCTGCCGTTCAATATCCAACTATTCAGAGCCTTAACGGTAGGGGTGTTGCCCATTGGACAAGAAAGTAGATGATGATTATTGTTAGAAATCAAGATAAGCAGCAGAGCGACAAATTTTTTTTTGTGTGAAGATTTAAAATTGGTTAGAATCCTCTAGCGGGATTTCACCCAGAAAGAAACGTAGCCGCGTTCACGGGCTGCGCCTAGGGTTAGATGATCTTTAGATATGCGAGCGACGCGCAGTAGGCCTTCGGTTGCAACATGAGCGTTGTGCACAAAAGAACAGGGTGGTTAAAATAAACCTTATTTGCACAAACACTAGCGTTGCTGCTAATCGTTTGTGTATATTCCACACGGTGTTGTACACTGGCCAGAGTTAAACGCTCAGCAAACCTCAAACTGACTCCTTTGTACAAAAGAAAGAGATACTGACAGTAATCATACGTTAAGAAATCACTGATTAGTCAACTCAGACTGACCAACGAGTCCTAGTGCGAGCGAGCTCGAGTGTGTCCTAGGGCTGAGAGTCTGGATGAGTGCGACTGAGCAGAATTTTGATGAATATGAGACCCAGCGAGCATGGCTGAGCAGAATTTCGGTGCATCTGAGTCCGACTGAGAACGGCTCACTAGAGTTTCGGCGAGTCTGAGTGAGGGGCCCCAAGCGAGAAAATAAACGTTGTGAGGAGTGCGAGTTTCGCTCACTTTACCGACCTGTCACACTGGTCGCATTGAATCTCGTTGACAGATACTCGTGCGGAGGCTGGGCAGCCAGGAACCTAGAAACCAGCACGCGCACATCGCTGAACGAGGTACTGGTCAACATGATGAACCGAACTCTGTCCACGGCCAATCTGGACACGTCGGAGCACGAGCCGTACCGAAACATGATCCTCTTCTACCGATCCTGCATCGAATTTCACACGACGACCATGCCGACAGATGTGCGCGTGCGCAAGGCCCTCTACCTGCTCGACTTGAGCTTCACTGAGTGGCTTTACCACAACCAGGAACCCATAATCCTGTTCTACTTCATGATACGCCTATCTCTGTCCCAGGTATTCGCTATGAAAACCTAAGCTTTCTTTGTCTCCTTGATAGCAACAGAACTAATTGATAGATATTTGCAAGAACACTTGGAGACAGCCGGGGGAAAAAAGGGGAAGACAACGCCAGCGCACATTACGGGCCTGCGGCAACGAAATTTCGCTGTGGCTAAATTTGCTATATATTAGTAGTATATGCCACCAAGAGCAAAGCTTTGGGGCTGATTATTGCGCTAGGATGCGAGTTCCAGCCAACATTTGTATAGTTTTATATAGATACATTTCTTGCGATGGCATTTACATGGTCACCCCAGGCGCATTTCTGCCGTTGGCGTTGCCGTGAGATCCTCTATGAAGTCCAAGGGCGATAAAATCATCGTCACGCGCCATATGCTGCATCTGCGAGTGAAATCATGCGAGGGTGAGCCGGCGAACATGGGTCAATCTAGCGCACGCAACGGAAGACAGCGGGAGGAAGCGCGCCGCCTTTCGTCGCGTGGAAGGCTTCGCGGGAAGGGGGCCGAGGGGAGAGGGGGAGCGTCCCACTCCGTACGGCCAGGCCGGGCCGCTGCATCTTGAAAGCCATCAGCAACGGGTACAGAATCCGTGCTGCGCTATGTTGTCGCGGTTTAGTTCACGTTGATGCGAGCGGCAGTACGATGTCAATTCGTTCGCTGCTGCTGCCGTACTTCCTCACTGCAGCGTTTTCATAGCGAGTTTCCGAAATCATCGAGTGAGATGTGTTTCTGTTTGCTTAGGCCCGCGTGATACCATGACTGTTAATTTAGTATGCCTATGTTTACAAGTTAAACGTGCGATAAAACTACTGTCTTTACTTCGTATAGCTGTCCAGTAATTTGCCATTGCAATGGGATGCTTCGCCTTTCGGGCGAAACTGCGCCTTGTGTTTCCTTGCGTTACTTCGATAGGAAATGGCAGTGACAATAGCTGCCTGTGCTGCAGTGATGACGACGAGTTGCGCTAAGTCTTTGGAGATGTGTCTTGATAATTTTGTCGGGGCCGACGATAGTGTTGAAACTTGCCGGATACTGCCTGATAACTCAACTTTCAATTATTGTGTTGATGCAGTGAAGCAGTTTGCAGATGAACATCGAAATACTTGAAGAAATAAGGAAATATACTCGTATCCGTTCACTTGGGCTTCCTTTGTTAATTCGACTTTCTAGATAACTCGACCAAAACTTTAGTTGCCGCCATCGCGGGCTTAACGGGAGTCGACTTTAACAGAATTGCGTCGTTTTTCCTTCCACGCAGGGCATCAACACGTTACTGAAACTGCGCGTAGTCGAGAAGAACCGGGAGGCGCGCGTGGTGATGGAGGTTGGCATGTCGGCGTGGCAAAAGTTCTCCACGGCCACCTCGCGTAAGTTTGACGAGAGGACGTACAAGCTGTACATGAGCGATGCGCTCTTCAGCCTCGACATCCCCAACATCACCGATAAGGTCATCCAGCACACGCTCAGCTGGGACGAGGCTACTACAACAAGGCACAAGCTGGCGATGAAGGACTTCATCCATGAGCACACCGTCTACGATCTGATCCAAGTAAGCGCTCGATTCTCCGAACAACACCATTGGCCGACGCATCACCTTAGATATGCCGAGTATTTGATGCCCCTGCATGCCGATATCGGCGCGGGAAAATGAAAAAAGAAACTGTAGGACAGATTTTGACAGGTTAATTAGACGGGGTACCTCTGTGGAGAACGTTGAAGCAATCCGCAAATTAATTCTGGGGGAAACGGGTAAAGTGAAGAAAGCTTATGAAAAGGAAAAAAAGTCACCCCCGCAGGAGATTGTAGAACGACGCTATGCAGGGTGCCCCACGTAAGTTGAGCCAAACGTTAAAAATATGCAAGTGCCACGTAGCCGGACACAACCAAAGTATCCAGGTTTGCCGTTGCTTGGAGATACTTAGATTTTTTTTCATTCGGCCTTATTCAATAACTAGTCTTAATTATTTCACTTCTAAAATATAATTAGAGGTGTAGAGGAACATGAAATCTCCCGATGCAGCTTTCGGTTGCTCGATACGTGCTACATACAAGTGATTTTACGAGCGTGAAAAAGCCAGTGAATACACGCAAAGTGCGTCGAATGGATAGTCGCGCGGCAATCTTGCGTGTAAGATCATCGACTTGGCGCTCTTTGGCCATATCTGGCCCTCGCGCCAATAAACTCAACAAATCAATCAATCTTGCGTGTATTTCCGGGCTTCTTTCACACTCGAAAAAACACTTGTATGTAGGACGTATTGGGCAACAGAAAGCTGTATCGGGAGTTTTCACTGAAGGCTTTCCTCTCGTACTGCTAGGTGTGCGCTCCTCTTTCAAGGAAGACCTTCGCTGCGGTTCTGGCCTATGACACTACGCTGTGGTTACGTGGTAAAATTTTCGCACCAGCTACTGTTGCGATGCCCGATCCAAACAGCTATGTCCATCAGCTCCGCTTCCTGTTGGCCCGAGTGCGTCCTTGCTCTACGAGGTTGCATCCTCAAGTAATGTCTTTGGCAGCAAAGGCATGCTACAGTGAGCGACGTTTTCGTATGACGTGAAGGCATCGGACCATCTCTTACGCCTCCCTATGACGGCCCTTTCAAGGTACTCAAGTGGACAGAACAAACTTCTTCCATGAGCCACGTTTTCGTATGACGTGAAGGCATCGGACCATCTCTTACGCCTCCCTATGACGGCCCTTTCAAGGTACTCAAGTGGACAGAACAAACTGCTTCCATCGACCTCGACGGACGTGAAGAAGTTGTGGCAATAGACAGTGTCAGACCAGCCTACCCCTAGCGACCTCGCCATCATTATACGCTCTCAAAGACTACAACCGCTGAAATGAAGGATGTGCCCGATGACCTGGCATTCAAGACTGTTTCTTGGGCGCCACTGCACCGCTGCTCTTCTCGTAAAAAACAAACAAGCGGGGGGGAGGGGAGCTCTCTAGCTGCCATCGTCATCTTACTCGGCCACCTTTTATCTATGGCGCTCTCCGGCTCTGTGTCCCGTGCCTCGTCCCGCAAGGTTCGAGGTGAGAAAAAATTGTCCGACGTTGACGGTTCTTGGTACTGTTACCTTTGAGCGCAGCTGCTGCCTTATTTCAACAACAGGCAACTGCATACAGAACACGCAGTGCCGAACGGAGGCGGTTCTGCGTTCCGGTTTGGGCAGCTCGAGCCACCATCCACCGCTATCGAGCCAACGCTCCGGCGACGTGCCATCCCGCCATCTTATTGTGGGTCACCGCCGCGGAGAGGGGGGGAGATTAGCAATTATTATTTAATGTTTCTTCTGGGGTGGGATGAGGAAACTGGTCAAGAACAGGCGTATTGAGTAGAGGCGACGCACTGATTTACTTCCAGATAGGCCTTAATGTGGCCGCACAAGGTTGGGGCGGGAAGTAGAAGGGGACCAAACGCTATCACTGCCCTTCAAGTCACAGCAATGGCACTGCGCCAGGTAAGGGGATGTATAGGGCAAGAGTGGAGGAAGGAGGACAGCGAGGTGCAAGCACTGCCCGAGAGAACAAATGCCACTGAGGAACGCGCCCCGCAAACGGGGAAGCGAGAGACACGGCTTAGAGCCGTACAGCCACCGAGCGCGCAGACGGAGGAGCTGATAGCCGTGGATCACGCGCGAGGCGGCAACGAGCGCCCGCCACGGCCACCGCGGCCGCGCCGCGAAAGCGAAAGAAGGGACAGCGAGGATGGAGGGGACGATAGCGGCGAGAATCACCGCAACGGTACTGCGCGGAGGAAGGGGGCGAGAGGATGGGCTAGAACACGTGATCCGGCTTCGGAGGACAAGGGGAGAGTAAGACTCGCGCCGCACTTGAGAGGTGGCAGCAGGAGCGCGCGCAGCTTAAAACCCCTTAAACTTTGTAAAGTAGCGACACTCCCCTCCTCCGCCTTCACTCCTCGTTTCTCCTCTCTTTCACGCTCTCTCCTTGACCGTGGCGCCGCCTACACTGCTCGAGCGTAGCAACGGCATCAACATGCACTCCTCGCCATTCCGTAGACGCTTCTCGAGCAAAAATGGCGCTGATGCACGGCGCAAGGGCCCACGTGATGCTATTAGGCCAATAGCGAAGCGGCGTCGGCCTCGGCCAGAGTGTGCAAGGCGGAGGCGGCATTCTTCAAACCGTGGCACTACTTTAAGAACTTTAAGAGGCTTTAGCGCAGCTAGAGCAGCGCGGGGGTGATTACCTTGGTTGCGGCGAGGCCGACGGAGATGCGAAACGCGAGAATGGGCGCCATAGAGCTGTTCTCCAAAAAGGTAAAAAGAATAGAAAAAAAGAAGTTTCTGCTCCTGCCATCGGTCCGAGTGGTTCTCAGACCTTTTTCCTCGATGATTAAGGCATTATTGTAGTGGACTTATACCGGGCCAGATTGAATGACTAGGGTTTCTGCAATAACTAATTCGTCATTCACAGCGAACACAGCTTTCGCAATTGAGAAAAGGAAAAAAAATCGTAGTGGCACCAACTCCTCTGGACTTGGCAGCTAGCTCTCTTACGTGACGTCGACATGGCTGATTCGCTGAGAGCGGCTGCTATGGCCCACCACTGCAAGCCGCATCGCTTTCTCTGTTCACAATTGCCGAGGCGTCAACCGTACTCGTCCTCTCTGACCTCCGAGGCTCAAGTAACCGTCTCTGGTATCCTGAATCCAAGTAGAGCCGCAAGGCGACTCAGGCAAGCAGAATACCTGCAGCCAGCGAGCAGTTCGCTTCGCATGCAGAGCTAAATAGGGTTTCTAAAAGACATAACAAGCGCGAAATCCCGTGGGAAATACGTCAACTTTTTCGTCTTGGCGCGGCCGGTTCAAATTGAGGAGTAGCAGGGAGACCTTCGGTGGCAATTTCTGCGCGAAAAATGATTATGATGACATGTAGAAAACAATGATGGTCCTCTAGATCTATCTAGCTCTATCTAGCTCCACTTAATATTTTCCTTTAGTATCATTTTATCGGATATGAAGTAAGTCCTCCGAGATGCTTAGCGCGCCGCGGGCACCGACAGATCTCGGAGGTCATGCTGAAGACAAGGCACATAGTCGCGAAGGCAAGGCTGAAATGCGGTTGGAAACCAATGAGCAGCGACATCAATCATGGTCGTGCGATTGAAGCTCGACTACATCTCGCAGGGCGAAACACTCGTTGATGAAAATTACGCATCCAATCCGTCGCCAATGGAGACAATTGAAAAAAGAAGCACAAACAGTGTCATTAGAATAGGAAAATGGGAAATCGGAGGCTGTTTTCTTCCATCCAAGAATAATGGTGAGTACTAAACTGTGCAGGCTTTCTGAAGTGTACTCGTCGTGACAGAGTTTCATACAATAATTATTGTATGAAACTCTATGCGTGGCGATGCGTGCTGACATATGCCGAGATTGTATTATCGTATTTAACTTTGTAATAGCAAAAAGCTTTTACACGTAGCCATAACAAGTAATGGTAATAAATATGGCATTAACTCTATAAGATTTGATCAGTCACTTAATTCTTAACTGCACTTTCACTGAGTATTATGCTTTAGCTACGTCTTCAGTGTAAGAAAAAGACTACAGGTGGCAAGCGTGCTGTGCTAATGAAGATTAAAGTGTGGTTATTGTGAATTATTTTGTTGTAATGTTGATTTTATCTTAACACCGAAACAACACAGGTGTGTTGGTACCAAGGACAACTTCAAATGGCACTTAGTTTAAGATCTGTATGAACCCATTACTATGAATTGATGCAAAACTCTCAAGGCCCAGCAGTGTTTCCAAAAGATGAAGCGCCAGCAGTGACGGCACACTAGGAAAGAACAAAGACAGGACTAGGCGCCTTGTCCTGTCTTTGTTCCTTCCTAGTGTGCAATCACTGTGCGAGCTTTATCTTTTGAAAGCTATGCACCAACTAACCCCACAACGTGTTTTACTGCAATACGTACCATTGTAAGGCCTGCTGTTATAGAATGAGGCCCATAAATGCAGATGGGTGCATTAATGTTACATTGTGACGCGACGTTGTGGCTAATATTCTCACTTACGCTTTATTTGTACTGTTGTGTGATTCGTATATGCGATGTGATGTGAGCTGCCGCAGTAGAACACTTGGCGCAACGAGCGTCGAACCCCAGATGTTCATTTTTTTCCACAGAGAAGTTAGCCCTGCAATATGTAGATGGGGCTGTCGTCCCTCCACTAGCCGAGCGAACGAACACGCCGAGGATGAAAGAGCGAACGTGGAGTGCAGCGGGAGATGAAAGACGGCCATAGCTGGGAGAGCGTGAGGAGGAAAATAGAGGAGGAGGCTACAGTGAAAACATGAGGCGGAAAGCGGAAGAGGAGAGCGTGGCGAAAAGATGGGGAGGAAGGCAGATTGCCGCACAAGAGGATACAAGGTGGCGCTGTAGTATCAGAGCGCAGTTCTTAAGCACCCGCTCCTGGGCTGAGCGTGGCCGTCCCTCAGCTTAACTGCAAGGACAAGCTTGTTCCACTGCTCGCAAGTTCGTGGTCGTCTTTTTCCACTGCTAGTTCCAATGGCGCTCATCGCGCCAGCGTTCATATACTGCCCCTCCCTCTGCGAAGGTGCTGACAGCACTAGGCCACTGGCAGTCGGTGCAGTGATTTCGGCCTCAAATTCTTTGCCTCAACATATCGCTAAATGAAAACACGTATACTGCTGCGCTCAAATTTCTCATTAGGGAGTATCGTAATCATCGGATATTATTTCTTTCACTCTTTCAGATTTGGTGTCAAAAACGACTCTTTTTTGCGAGCCTATAGTTAGTATGCATCTACCTAAATTTAAAAAGTAAGTTATCGCACGGAGGCGCTGCGATATCTACGTTATGTGAACCAAGTCTCCTTACGCGGTACAGACTTTCCTTGCAATTGACCTTTATAACGTAGCTTTTGCGTGTGTTCGTATTTTCTAGTATATTTGTTGCAATTCCCATAGACTGTATTGGGGGACGTAGCCAAGGCACAACAATTGTCCGAGAGGTCAAGCTATCCTACGCAGCAACAGCAGCAATGTTGCTTCACAACAACGACTGCAGTTGCATGGTTGACATGAAATAAGAAGAAACAACTAAGTTAAGCATCATGGCGGACATGCCCAGAAAAGAAACACAAAAATTAAGACGTTTTCACTACCTTGCTGAATTTAGTAACTGGTATTGCCTTATTTAAAAGGCCTAGGTTAAAGTGTCTGGAATAATATAACATACGTACGTACGTACGTATGTTAGAATCAAGTGGTTCCCGGCGCACGCGGGCAACGACGCGTCCGAGAAGCACGATAACCACAACGAGACGGCACACGCAGTGGCGCGAGCGCTAACCAACCGCGCCGCTGCAACCGACCGTCCAACGCGGTGTAGCGCCAAGGACCGCATGACGACGTTCAACGAACTTACACAGTTCCACCGCCTGGCTCGAAGGACTTTCCCACCCCCGCACCCGGGGTTGAGCCGAGCGGAGGCGGTGCTGTTCAGACAATTGCAAACTGGTTCTTTACCCACCCCAGTGTTAATGATTCATCTATACCCGAAATTATATGTGAGTGATGTGTGCCAATTGTGCCAGCGGGAGAGGGCCACCCTGACGCACATCCTATGGGATTGCACCAAGTTCCCCGATGAAGCTTCGACAAGTGCAACGATTCCGCCGCGACTCGCGGCTGCGGCGGAATGCTACGACCACGAAAGCCAAACCTGGGCCGTCCAGCAGGTCTCGGCGGCTCTTGAAAGACAAAGGCCGAGCGAAACCGACGGAACGTTGCCCCTCAGGGCGACCGACCGCGGGAGT
The DNA here is from genome assembly GCF_050947875.1 of Dermacentor variabilis. Classification (NCBI taxonomy): domain Eukaryota; kingdom Metazoa; phylum Arthropoda; class Arachnida; order Ixodida; family Ixodidae; genus Dermacentor; species Dermacentor variabilis. The sequence goes on from NC_134578.1 coordinate 72,845,973, forward strand.
AACACGCGCTGGAGTTGAGTAGGGACCACCCGCTGAGAAGACGTCAGGGCCCGCGTCACGGCGCCATTTAGTCAGGGTGTCGTTCTGCAGGCGACTACATGAAGCTGTTTCTCTCTCTTGTACGTGAAGGTGGTTGATATGCCGATCGTTTTCTGAGTTCGTGGGCGTGAGTTTTATTAGGATATAGAGTGCCGAGTGTTATGACTTACAGCTTTATTTTGTATCTTCCTCGTTCGCATATGCGAAGTTTCTTTTCTAATATTGAAACGCTGCGGTGGTTTGAGTCAGGTAGATTTCCTATCGCTTAGATTGCTGTTTTCTTTTCTAATTATTATGGTACAGGTTTCGCCGTGTTGCTGAGCACCGTACTACATAGCAGTAGGTTAAAAAAAGTCAACAAATACATTTAGATTTGACGTTTGACATTTGTATGGCAAAGACAGTACTTGGACCTATGCAAAACTGGCAGTGAACAGTTTTGCTTGTTATATTATTATAATAAACTACGCGGTTTTAAATGCCAAAATGATGATAATATTATAAAGTACGCCGTAGCGAGGGCCTTACAGACCACTTGGGGTTCTTCAACGTCCTCCCAATGCATGACACACGTTTTTTTTTTTGCATTGCACCCCGATCAAAATGCGGCCGCCATGGCCGGGATTTGATCTCCCGCACTGGGGCTTGGCCACGCAACCTCAAAGCCACTATGCCACCACGTCGGGTTTGGATTAATGTAGACGCGAATGACGCTTTTCCCGAGACTTAAATGAAATTAAATGAAATCATGGGGATTTACGTGCCGTAACAACGATCTGGTTATGACGCACGCCGTAATGGGGGACTCCGGAAATTTGGACCAGCGGGGGTTCTTGACTGTGCACCTAAATCGAAGTACACGGGTGCTTCCGCATTTCGCCCCCTACGAAATGCGGCCGCCGTGGCTAGGATTGGGTCCCGCTACCTCGTGCATAGCCGCCCAACACCACGGTCGCTAAGCAACCAGGGCGGGTACGTCCTTCGGTCTTCTCAACGCAGGGAGAGGGCAACGTGACTGGAGCGGACTGGTTGTACGCCATCAACGACAACTTGCCGCCGACGCTGCGCCTAAAGAACAACTCGCACATGGACACGCACAACCTGACGTACATCGCGGAAGTGATCAGCGAATTCTTCAGCAAGAGCAAGATCGAACTGGTCACCTACGTCTTCACGCTGGCCATCGCCGAGCTGCTTCGCTACGACTTCAACAGGTTGGGGCTGCTCTCGCACGGCGTCGTGAAGACAGTGCTTTGTTACATGTGCTGTTGCTGCACCGCACTATGCAGAAAAATCGTCCCTATGCTGAACACTCACCTAATGGGCAGCGTTGCCGATCCTCGCAGGCGTCCAGCTTATGCGAGGTTAAGAATTACTCGTGTTCCACGCGTATCTCTGGTGCTCCTATGTAAATACATGTAAAAGGACAATTCGTTTTTGTCGGCATACACTGCACCGAATTTGGCGAGAGTTGTTGCAGTTAAAAGATAATAATAATAATAATATTTGGGGTTTTACGTGCCAAAACCACTTTCTGATTATGAGGCACGCCGTAGTGGAGGACTCCGGAAATTTTGACCACCTGGGGTTCTTCTAACGTGCGCCTAAATCTAAGCACACGGGTGTTTTCGCATTTCGCCCCCATCGAAATGCGGCACAGTTAAAAGAAACACGTAAAATCTAGCGACTATTAGTCTCCAATGTTTGATTTAGCACGTCAAATCTTTTTATTCAAAATTGGCAAAAAATCGCAAATTTCCAGAAAACGAAACTGACAAGTTTACTACTCTGTAACTCAGTAACGAAAAAGTAATATTCCAATTCTGTGAATCGCATCTAATAGTACATCTAAATGGAACAAAATCGATATGTTACATATGAAGTTCAAAATATTTAGCAATGTGAAAATACAGCTTTTGCAGAACCCTTGTACGCAACGTAACGAATTCATGCAAAATATAACTTGGCATACCGAATTTGTCTGCGTTGATTGATATAATAAATGCCGCTTTCAGAACCGTGGCATCTATTCTTGATGCAGAGCTGTTAGCTTCCGAACATCCGAATTAAAAAAAAACAAAAAAAAATCTTCTTTTAACACAATACAGGCCCTAAATTGAACTCCCGCTTGCAACAGTCATTGAAATTCGACTTTCTCTCTCAAATAGAACAAACTTCGTTCAAATCGGTCCAACTGTTATCGTTGAAAAGCGTTCCTGCCTTTTACATATATTTGAATAAGCCCCGTTGGAGTAAGGCCTGAGCTAAAGCTTCCTCTTAAGAGGAGCACAGACGCTTCATCTACTGGGAGCCATAGACACGCATCGCCAACCGGTCTTGTAATTTCTCGCATTTGTTTTCAGCCCCTCAGCAGCTTGTAGGAATAGGAATTCGTTCTTCGCTTCGTCGACGCAAACATGGAGAAATGTTATGGGCATAACCGCACTGAGAATGTATATGAATAGATTGTCAATTGTAGTGGGACAGCTAGGCCTGTTTCTGTGGTAATATATAAAGAAAATTTTTTGATACGAAGCAGATGCGACTAAAGTACTCGTTCCATTCCGAACGGCTAGACCAAGTTTAGCCTTTAGTCGGTGGAGCGAGCAGATCAGTACGACTGACGTGCCTTGCGACATGGCCGGCTTCGATGAAATTGCCTCGGTGAACATTCCATGGTTAGTCGAACCAATGAGTGTCGCATGTTTTGTTTTCAGCTTGCCATATATTTTTAAGACATCTTAGTGTACAGGCGCGGCCACTGCTAGTAGGTACATGGAGCCCACGGTTTCGTTCCGCAGAGTGCCCCACCACCGGTCCATCACGAAGTATTGCGAGACAGGCGCAATCAAAACAATTGGTGAAAAGCCCGAGGAGTCATCTGCTATGGTGAGTCGTCTGCCAAGATTTCATGAGGTGCCGGTGGTCGCACTCCACAGAGCACTGCCACGGGCTCTCGTGTTCCCGCTAGCAGTGGCCGCACCTGTACACTGCGACAATGGTACACCATATGCATGGCCGCTGCTCGCTAAGTGGCTCTACACAGAGACACTATGAACGGAGGCCATATACTGAGCCCCTAAAGATAACGACATACATTTGCTTCACCACCTGAACCGGCGGGTAGGGGCAGACGACTAGGTCGGCGCCTTCCTGTTGGTGGAGCGGAGTCACGAGGTGGCGCTCGCGTCACTTGTGTGGAAGGAAACGCATGAGCGTTCGCGCGCTGCCTATCACGTCTTTGTTATCTTGATTTTAGAGCGCAGCTCTTAGACGCCCGTTCCTGCGTTGAGCGTCGGCGTGTCTCGGCGTTCCTCGTAACTGGGCGAACGAGCACAGCGAAAGATGAACGCGCAAGCGCGGAGCACAGCCGGGGACGAAAGGCGGCGATAGCGAAGGAGGAAAGCGGAGGAGGAGGCTACAATGAAAGTATGAGACGGGAAGTGGAAGCGAAAAGAGTGGGGAAAGCGTGCGAAGAAAAGGGGTAGGGCCGTCCAAGACGGGCTCTGCGTCAACGACCGCTACGCGATGGCGCCAGAGTAGCGTCGTCGGTTCACCGACGGCATGTGGCCAGCATGTCGACCGATGCTTTATATGGGGAAAAAAGCGCTGCGTGAGCGGAGGTCTGTCTGCGGCAGCTGCAGTAAATCGCGCCCATGCGTCACCCAAGCGCTGCCTCTCATGATCCCCGGATTAGCGAGGCATTCGCGTTACTCTTCGCTCCGTTTGCAATGTGCCGCACGAATCAGCCTCTCCGCGTAAGCCAATATATTGCGATAAAAAAACAGGTATAGAGCTGCGCTCAAATTTCGCGTCATGGAGTATCGTAATCGTCGGTGAATTCTTTTTCTGAAAGTGCGCTACTTCCGGGAATCTTTCTCTTTAAAAACTGGTCCCTAAATGAAGATTGTGCTTGTTTACAGTCGATAAAATTCATGTGTTTCTTTTATATTCAGCAAGTTCTTTTTTACTATCAATTTAGTGTTTACCTAATTGTTTAGTGAGAGCGTTCTGGGTTTCACGTGTATTTTAATAGGGAAACTGAAGTCGGCCCCGAGTTAAAGCTTCCTCTTGTTTAAAGGCGCTTTACTACTTTGCAAAATATTTGTCCTTTCTTTACTCGCAGAGAACACAGGTACATAGCGACGTGCTTGAAGTCCTCGTACGAGAACTTCCCAGAGCCCCTGAGGAGCCTGTTTGTCAACAAACACCTGAAGAAGAGCGTCATCGACCACTTTCGTATATTCTTCGAAAACATCAAGACAGAAGTGGTGCGTACGATGAATATCTCGATCGAGCGTGACAATGATCCGGCGCGGTCTGTCTGTTCTGGGTAGGGTGCATTCACACCGGCGAGATTGATAGAGGTCACACTACCGATGGCGACTGGCGATCAAAGAGCGACTCGCGGTGAACGATGTTCACGTCAAAGCAAATGCGACTATCTGTTGCCACCGCCGTAATGCCTTGCGATTACTGCCGTTTCCGTCTGCTCGCACCATCATCATCCCGTAAAATAACACTCGGCCAGTTACGACGTCCTGCTTCTGCGATGGTGATTGGTTCAGCAGTTTGGCGCCTGCATTTGCGCGGCTGGAAAATCGAGCAACGAGCGACTGACCCAAAAGAGTAGCTTTTCGGCGGGCTCTTGTGACTAACTTGGTCACGCGGCCTCTGCCAGTCGCCGTTGTGAATCAACCCCGTCAGTGTCAAGTCTACTTTCGTCTGCGTGAAGCCTTGCGCCGTAAACACAGTTATGGATGGCCCACCAACCAGCTCAAGCTGCTAACCCTTAACGATTTGTAAACTTTGTTTATCAGATTTTCCTGCAACTTACCTACCGATTTTCCTGCAGTATTTGTAAGCCATTCGAAACCCTAAATAGAAATTCACGCTCTGCACAATTGGTAGAACTCATCTGTTTCTCTGAAATGCAGCGAATTTAGTGATTGCACCCGAAACGTTGAACCCTAACGATACGAACTTCTCGCGTACTTGTGCAGCAAGACAGCGTTTCCACCTACGACTGGATGGACCAGAACACGCGCATCAAGGCACGCGTCAAGATCAACACGGTGGGGCTGCGAACTGTGGAGAGCACTACTCGAGAGTTGAACCCCGACGAGGAGCCGATGTCCGGGGATTTCCTGTCCAACTACGTGGTGATTGCTCGCTACAACAAGAAGCGTGCCAACCGCTATCCAGAACCGAGCCAGAAATTTCAACAGAACCTCGACCTGATCATCGGGAACGTAAAAGTGGACTACGAGGACAACGAGATCAGCGTGCCGGCCAGAGACCTGCTGGAGCCAGTTTTCTACGAGGACGTACGTCGTAACTCGGTTGCTAGAAACCAATTGCTGAACCGAGATGATTGTTGGTTTTAGCCAATAAATTCGTCAAGTGAAATGCGGGAAAAAAATACCCAGTTGCGCAAGCTGTCTGCGAACAGGGGCCGAAAAACGTAAAACTATTCCAATATGTTGTTATTCCAATCTCCTGACGTCAAATTTGAGTAGCGGCCGACGCAAGCACCGGGCGGTTACCCGGAGGCGTTGTTTCTTTGCACTATGTCCGATACCGTCAAATCGTCCGAGATTGGAGCCGAGAGCCAGCAGGGCTGACAACGGCGCAACGATCTCGCTGAAATGACATCACTTTCAGTATGACCCCATATTCGAGAGGAGCCATCGCACAAGACAGCAGCAGCAGTAGCAGTGGTAATGTTGGATGAAGAGGCGAAAAAAGTTTCGCTTTGATAGCTGGCTGAGAGCTCGTGTGCGACTAAGATGCGTCATCTGCCATCAGCCGTTCCGATTATTTCACTGGTGCTCGCATTCACTATGGAATGTACAGCGCTATTCTTGTCGTGCGTGCAATCTCATTAGACAAGATCCTAGCGCTGCAGTATCAGCGACAACATTAAATAAATTTCAGATATGTTAGACGCGTTTTACGCCAGTTGATAACCTCATAGCAGTGACGATCCCGAGAAATGTCACCGGCAAAAAGCGAATGACATTTCATTGACTGCTCTGTGCTGTTTTAAACGAGTTCTCACCGTGGCTCGGCAACCTTGGGCTGACTCGCAGGCGAAAGAGAAATTCGTCAACCTCTCGGCACTCGGCACTGTGGTGGCAGCCGAGGTGGTCTCCGTGGCCTTCTCGCCGTCCGGCTCCAGGTTCGCGGCCGGTGGTCTCAAGATAGACTGGTGGCCCGAGCGCGTCGCCACGAACTACCAAAAACGCTTGAAGTGAGTCTTCATCTCTAACACTCTACGGTTGTGTCGAGCGCTCACGGGGCGGGGAGGGAGAAAGGGGAGTAAAGTGGGTGAATCTTATTGCAAAGAACAGGACACCGATATGCTTGTGTAGGCTGTGAAATCGAGCTGGCCCTATCAGGAACGCAGCCGCAGGGGGGCCACGGCAAATGTCTTGTGCGTGTGGCAGAGGGTGTATGGGTCCTAGGGTACAGAAATGATGCAAACAAATACAACAGTGACACTTGTTTACGCATTAGAAAGCTTACACGTCCAACTGTTCTCGTGCGGTTGTGGTGGCCAGGTCGCCTCAAGCTGTCCTAAACAGCTTTTTTCGTGGTCACTGGCAGCGTTGCCTTTGTCGGTGTTAGCTGCAAATAAATCCAAATTCAAACTTACGTTGCAGCAAGCGGGGGATCTTCCGATTTAATTTAGTAATCGTGCTCGCTCACTGTTCGTAGTTTGTGCTTTTGTATTTCAGTGGGCAGTAAGGTATACAGAAATGACCTCCCGAAAAGTGGCACCCGAGACAGCCCTGCTTCGCTCGATCCACGGGCTGACAGATGATAGCAGACGCTCACGTTTCCGTCGTGGAAGGGGTTGAGCCTTCCTGCCTCTTCCAGCTGATGTCTCTTGGCGCCTAATATAGACCTTATGTGTGGGAGCGCAGGGACGCCATAGCCGAGCAAGCGTGAAATTTCTGCAACAAATTGCACACTTGCAGGCCAATTCCCGTTGAGCACTGGTTTGAGTTCAACGAATTTTCCCTACTGTGGGATAGTGCGCTCTCTCAAAAGCGTCCAATTTTTCTGGGATGGACGAAAAGACTGCTGAGCTATGCCTCTCTAAGGGATGCGCGTTCTAGGATGGCAGAAGTTGAGGGGGAGGGGGGAGGGTCCCTGAAGTTAGGAAACTTGCTGGTGCAAGTTCGGATCAGCTAGCGTAAGACATGGGTAATTGGAGATCGCTGGGAGAGGATTCTGTCCTGCAGTGGACACGAAATTAGGCTGGTGGGAGAACGCCTTTGAGAACGCCACGCGTGAGCCTAAATTTAGCTCCGATAGCGTCATGCATGACACGACTACTGCGCTATCTGTGCATGCGACCTATTCATTATCGAATAGTGGCTTCCTTGCTCTGCACAACAATCCCGAAGTGAGGCTCGTGAATAGCACGGCTGCAAGGATACAGGCGATATTATAATATGTTTTCGTTACGTGCGGTGTGCGAAGCGTTCCAGTGTTTAAGAAGGATTTGAAAAAGATCCGCTCACAAATTAGTGTTGTATTTCAGAGCGGTATATGATGCATCAATTACATCAACTTTGTCATCAATTTATACGTCAACAAAATTTCACTATGGTTAAATTGGTTACAAACGAGCATTAGACAAAACAATGTCGACAAACAGCAGACGTTATAATTTTCTGTCAGTCTGACTGCCTGTGTGCCTGTTTGTTTACCACGCCATGCATCTACTTGTGCAGCTGTTACGAGAGTGAGTACGCCCAGCTTAGGGATGCCGTTACGTTGGGCAACTCTACCAGCTCGGGGCCACCATCAGAAGAGGTCCTGGAGTACTTGATGACGTACAGCCGGGGCCTCGAGATCGCCTACAAGATGGCCGACATTTCGGACAACAAGAACAAGCAGCTGTTTTTCACGCGATTCTGCCAGATGTTTTGCAACAGCAACCAGTTCAAGAACACGCACGCACGCAGTACCCTCAATGTCAAGCTTGCCTGCATGTATCCGATGCTGCACAGCGAAGGCTTCCGCGAAGCGTTCGAATGCGACCACACGCACACCCTCTACCCCAAAAAGAGCTGTCCGCTCCTGTAATCGGCAGGATGCTTCGCCATGCCTATAAGTTTAAGGCTTGTGCTGCGAAGTTAGCGCTTTGGCTTTGGACTTGGTATCGTCTTTGTGAAGGTACTTGACGCATCGCTCCCAACGTGTGTGTCTGACCGTGGGTGCCCTTCGGTCACCTGTTTACGACACACTGTTTGCAACACTGTTTGACTAATATAGTTTTCGCCTGTAGATTTTAGTGTCTCTTGAACTTGGCCTGCCTAGAATGTGTAATTACTCGCTTTTTTTTTCTATTCGGACGAAATACTGTTGAGAGATATTCCGCAGTAACGGTTTTTCAACGCACGCACTAGTGTGACGTCGACTGGAGCGTAATTTAGGACTGCTGTCTAAAATCTTGTGCCTGTTATGCAAAATAACAAATAAAATACCGCATATTTTTGACCGTTCATTCAAATCGTTTGACTAGCTTATATCTAGATACTGCAGGCTGTCCGTATATCAGAACGTACTTTGAAATTAAAAGTGCTCATTGTGTGAAAGCTGAAACACGGTATTGGCCTAGGCATGTTGATTTCGTGTGTTCAGCAAGAAGTTTAGTTAATGCATTGAATTATAATGTTATTTACCCGTGGAACAAAAATTATTACAAACGAAAAAAAAAATCTTGCGTGGCGCGGGAGAAATGCCGAAGCCTAGGAACAAAAATGGATTTCTGCTCGCAAAATTAGCGATTGTGACATCCTCCACTTGCGTAATCTTTTTACAGGTATAACTGTGAAAACCTTGAACGGTTGACCCTGAGAATCGAAATGGAGTAAGAGCATAGAAAGACGAGTCTAATCATGGAGGAACCGGCAAAACGTTATATTTCGGCGCAGCGCCGATCATCTCGTGTATGAACCGAAAAATCGATATTGCTTGAGGAAGCGCTTCGATCCTGTAGTATACCTATCTTTAAGTCCTCATTAACAAAAGTATTTTGCTGCGTTCTGCTAATAAAGGCTCCACGAGTCGCTGAACGCCTCGGTTTAGGTTCTGAGAACGCGAAAAAGAAAAGCGAGTTGAGCTTACAACGCCTGCTCGGGAAGCTTAAACGTTTTATTACAGGTGCCTGCGATAAGCTGTGCTTGTGACGCATTTTGCGAGAAGCTTTCTCTGGCGCTTTAAACCGAAGCTTCGGGTAGTGACCATACTACGACCACACATATCGCGCTGGTTGTTTGGCAGCTTGTTTATTTGCACTTATTGTCTGCCCTCGTGTGCGATGCTCTAGAGAAGCGTGCAGACTTGCGCGAGCAAACGGAACCCTGGTATCATTTTCTGAAGGGGACAATTATAGAATCCCGATTATAGCGTACCATGTGTCTTCAATTCTTTCTTGCCAATTTGCGGTGGGTGTTAAGTGCCGTCCACATGCGTGTTTCGTTCTTGTGTTCTTCTCTTACCTCCTCCCCCATTTTTTGAAAATTTTCTCTACCACTTAGTTTATTTCCTGTTCTTCATTCACTGTTCTTTTCTTTTTACCATATTTATGGAGGTGGTAAGCGTTGCCGCATGCGCCATTGAGCTCTCTTCCTTTTGTCTGTGTTTGCGTTTATGTCCGTTAAATGAAATAAAAAAATAATTAGTGTTAAGGGAGCCAGGAGGAGCTACCTCTGCATTCTCGAGTGGTAGTTGCAAGAGGCCACTGTGGCGTGGGTGCGATCGGCCAACGCCCTGTCTTGTGCGGTAATACCACCGGGTCCTTGAGCAACAGACATGAGTGATTTAAAAAGAATGACAGAATGGACTGGGGATAGGATTCACAAGCGCAATGCAGTCTGACAGGCTGTAGAGACCGCCAAGCTTCTCAAGCATTTGAGGGGGTAGAGATGGAAATAAAGCGACCTTATTTGCAACTTTGTTCCAGTTTTATTTTTCTGCATGCTGTATATTTTTTTACGGGAGGTAATTTGTTACAGTGGGTCCGCTTCCATCATTAGCGCTACCACGTCTTGAACAGGGATGTTTTATGACTCATTATGAAGACATCTACGAAGTAACACAAGCAATTTGACATACGCGAAATGAATAAAAAAAAAAAACATACCCCGCTCCCAATAATAGCTTGCTCTTCAAGCAGCCCAAACTGGCAGCATTGCCCCGCGAACTGCGAATCTACACCTAGAATGGTGGTGACGGTGTCAGAGCGAGTGATTTGATTTCCACGCGAGAGTTGAGATTCAAGAGGCTGATGCAGGACGGATGAAGACCGACGTTGAGGGTATACCGGCACGATTACACCAGACGCCGAAGCAAAGGCGAGTTGCGTAGCAGGACGGTCACCATATCCAGGTATTCCCGGGCATACAACAGTGCAACAGCGCCAGGTTTACCTGAAGCCCTTGTTTATATTTAATTATGCGTCCTACGAAGTCCATAGTAAGTTTCCCTGGTGCACCAGGTGAACTAAATAAGGCACCTTGTTTTTATATTCTGTTTAAGGGAGGGGTACGTTGTAGGTAATACGCAGGCGAAGTTCGAAGTGATGGACTAATTAAGGCAGTCGCACTAAATTGCGTATGCACTTAGGTCCATAGTACTGTAAGTGTGCATTACGAACGACGCACTATTTGTGAGACTGCCCTGGGAGAACTAGGATAACATGGCCGGATGAAGGGAGGGAGGACACAATGGACAATGCTCTAATGAAATAATGTATTTATGCTCTCCTGCCTTTGCAATTTTCTTGTTACTAGTACTCGAGAGCGTTATAAGCAGGCAAGATTTCAAACGCGCCAGCCATATACAGGCAACGTTTTAAACTATGGCAGTTGTTGACAGTTGACGGAAGTATTCATTGCCAACTGCTCCAAAAAAGAAAACAAATGAAACAGACTACTTCGCCGGAAATTTGGTTGCGATTTTGTAAGGTCGCACAAGCCTACTGTCAACTACATTTTGTCATCTTGCAGTAAAGCTGACTGCGTCGGTAGTGGTTCAGCATGGGCGTCTTGATGCATGTCTTAGTGTCTTAACACTTGAAATCGACCTCGTAGGGTACCGTAAGCGACGTTCTGCCACTACTGCTTCTTGGGTTGCCATATTACTGTCACGAATACATCGGCCAAACTGCAACAACTGATTGCGTTTTTATTATAACTAACAGACCACGTTTGTTGGGGGAGCTGAAGTATTGACAGCTGAGCTACGGCATGCAATATGACTATCGAAAAGCGCTCAGCGTTACCAGCTGTTTTTCTAACATATCACTATCCGTAGTTACTCAGTGGCTCTGACAATCTGTGCCTGATGTCGAGGGTTCGATATACGCCCCCCCCCCCCCCCCATGGTGAGCTAATTTCTATGGAACAAAAGACTAAACCAAGTGTATACAACATTTTCTCGGTGCCCGTCAAAGAACTACGTACGGGAGGTAAAATAAATCTGGAGTGGCGTATCTCATACGCCACTCTTATCTCATATGCAAAATGCCGCTCCTCACGCTGCGCTGCCCAAAGCGCCCCAGGCTGCACGGACTTTGCTGCAACTCCTACCTCCAACCGTACGTTACCGACCGAGGCAAGACAACGTCTTGGCGTTGGCTGTGGTTGGGACTTGCCTTCACAAGAGCTCACGCAGCGCCAGACAGTGACTGGATGTATGTGGCTGTGACGAGAACATGGACCACTCATCTCACCACTGTCCTTAATTTCACTCACATAGACATTCATTTTCCATCGCACGGTGACGAACTGACAATCGCCCGCTGCTCGCGCAGGAGCTATACTGGAACACCGTCGTCACGGCTCGCCGGTCTACAAGGCCAAAACGGCGGTTGAAGTCACCTTCGTGCTTCTCGAGAGCGTCTGTGCCAACGTCTCTGACTGCCTGGCTCCGTCCCCGCGCGCTTTTGTTCACCGCTTTCGTTCGCCATGTCTTCTGCATCCCCCTACCTCCACGCACTCCTCTCTCATTTTGCTATTTAAAGAGGAAAAGAACCGCCACTTGAGACGGGACCTAAGACGAACAAGCGGACGGCATGAGCGGTAACTAGCAACTGAGTCGTCGGGCCAACTGGCCCAAGGTTCCGCCCTCTTGAACGTCATTTTACTATTCTCATCTTCCCCTCATCCAGTGTAGGATAGCCACTGGGTCGTTTTTCTAGTTGACGTCTCCTGACAAGACAAAGCGCATCGGGCACGCGTTACCGCTGACAACAGGTGTGTTATTATTTGAGTGCCCACCTAGTGGACATGTCCATTCGACTGCTGCTGAAGCGCTGACTGGTTGGCGGCGCCTGTCTCCTTCTGACGCCTATCCCAGCCAAGCCAATCAGAACTTCAGGAGCAGGCAAAATGGACATGCCAACTAGGTGAATACTGCAGTATATCGCCCCCCCCCCCCCCAGCTTCAGAGGACATTCACTCGAAACCCTCCGTAAGCATGATCCTCCTCATGCACGCATTGAACCAATAAGGCAGCATGCAAGCCATGATTGCGATAGTCGGCTCACACTTAGCTCGCTTGCATTACTTGCTTGAATGATGCGAAACAGGAAACATGCGTTTCCCCTTTCTTTTTTACCGCAGCCGTGGTCGAGTTGTAGAGCGGCCGCCTCGTCTGCGGGAAGTTGTAAGGTTCGGTTCCCACGCGCACACACGCACACACACACAAACACGCACACACACACGCGCACACACACACACGCACGCGCGCGCACACGCACACGCACAATGTTTAAGCCGCTCTCACGGCGGACATTTTCCACTTGGCGGACATTTTCCAGGTGGAGGCGCTTTCGGATTGGAGACAAACGCCTCTTTCCAAGCGTTGAGGGCACATAATGGCCTAGCACCAGCCTCGTACTCCTCGGACGTTGCGCTCCGTGCAGCCATGAACGAAACACCCAACAAACGCAAGGTTTACCTGGGTTTGTTGCATCAGTGATATTGACAACTCGCGTATTCGGCGTGCCATGACACGAAGCTAATGCTATAATATTCAGTAACCAATGCGCCCAGCCTTAGTAACTTCGAGCTAATTCTGTGTGAGAGAAAGCGAAAGCGAAAGAACAAGGATGGGACGAAATTACGGATGCGGACGCAGATGTGATGCTTTCAAAAGCACCAGGAGGTCATACCGTCTTATGACGCAACTGCAAAGTGCGTGTGCTGCAAAGTGCTCGTGGTGGGCAAAAATTAATAGCGGCGGCAGTGGTCAAGGAGAGGACAGACGAAATGCGATGCTATTGGCATTAAAGCTTCAGTTTATGGCAGCCCTCCATAGCAGCACAAGGCAACGCTGATCGCAAGAGGATTCCTTTGTGGTGCGCGATATTTCATGTATTAATTCATCTATGCACCTGTAGAGGGATGCACCTGGGTTACGTGCAGTAGCAGGGGTTCAGCAGTATGGTATCCGCAAATGACAAACGCACATAATTAGTTCTCACATGAGGCACGTACCCAGGGTTCTTTCTCGGAGGGGGAAACCCTTTTGTATGCAAATGAGGGGCGTACTTTTACTAGTACAAATGTGAATAACGCCCACTATTCGCCATAAAAACGCGTAAATCCACAAACGAGAAATGAAAGAAGGTGTACTTTACAGCTACGCCGGTGAGATACACCGCTCCTTTATTTGGCTAACAAAGAACCATGTCAAATGGACACGCGCAGGAAGAACACTGCCAAGATCAAGCAAAGAAGCGAAAGGGTAAAATAAAGATTACGTTAGCGGAAAAGAAATAAAAAAAAACTGCAGTTGGCAACAAAGGCACACGGACCGCGCGGAGTGGTGTTACTCCGCCAGCCAATCATAGAAGCAAGGTCGTTGTCATGCGGCCTTTTAAAAATGGCGTCGTACTTGATACTTCCGGAGCGTCTGATGTTCTTGAAGAGTCTTTTCAACGGTGGAAGCAATGAGGTGTGCAACAGACTTGGGCAAAATGAACGGAGTCTGACGATTTCACTCTTCAAAAGTCTGCGGTGCAGTTCATTTCAATGCTGAACCCGTTTTACTCATGAAACGTCAGGGCCAATCGAAGTGAAACTTCACAACAAATAGATGCAGTGAAGCAAGCACGTTGTTTCAGTTCAATAAAGAGGCATTCGCCATTCCACTATAATAAGCTAGTGAAAATGTATAAAAATTACGCGATAATAATTTTATTTTTGTAGTTACTACCTTATTTGGGTAACATAAAAGTTTGATGTGCGAATTATTTGCAGCCATGCGGGAGGAACAGTGGCTCGTGGTTATGAGGGCGTGGGCGGAGCTTCATGGCAGACTTAAGTTGTATGTGACTGTAGTAGCGTTTTTGAATTAGCTCTGGAAGAATTATACAGAAATATATATTTGCGGAACAATCACAGTCATTTTGGATCCCTCGTTTACTGCTCTAAGAAGTGCCACAACCGACTCGTACGTTATTTGGGAAGTTACGCAACGATGCGGGACCGCCAGTCGCGTACAAACGCGTATGGCGCAGGAAGCTGCAATTCTACGCGTTCTGCGCCCACCACCGAAGGTTACAAAAACACCTACATAAGCGCAGCAGAGAAGTAGCTACGTTAGGTGGCTCGAACGATAACTGTAGAAGCACAGGGAATTGTCCTCCAGTTCCGGCGGCGTTTTCTCTACTTCCTTGTTAAATAAAAAGATGTTGATTTATAAACAATTTCATAAACAACGGTTAAAATTGTTAATTTTCGCTTTTTCTTCCTGTTTGGCTGTTGCCTTGGCTCTCTCCCTTAGTAGATCGCTTACTTTCTCAAATCCTTGCAACTCTTGTTTCCAGTTGGCAATTTTGCACGAAATGAGCTGTACAATTAGGGAAAAACCAGACGAGTTAACGTGTGACAATCACATTGCCTACGAGTTTAAGGGTTATTGCAGGGTTTCATGATGGACGCTGTCTCGCATTATTTTATTGTCCACCTTATCTAGCCCATATCACGGGTATATGGTTTTGAGGATCTGTCAGCGTCGCGACGAGCCGTCACTCGAGGAAATAATGAAACAAAAAGAAAAGTTACATACAAGTGGCGTTTTCTCTCGCCCCAACTCGTTCCACGTGCATGCAGACCGGCTGACCGCGAACTGAATCCTATTCCTGGTCCCTGAATCAGTCTAAACGAAGAAGGCTGAACTAACGAAGCAACAACGATGGGCGTGACCGTTTAATAGACAGTGACAACTGAATTCATCTCAAGTTAACCGCGCGGCCACCAAATTGATGAGGAAACTGGCCTTCACATCCCAGGAGACGCCGATAGCTACCGCCAAAGGGAGTGATAAAGGCAGCGAAATATTGACCGCCGAATAGTTGTCAAGCCTGAACATTGATCTGACAGCGCTTTAGGAATGTGTGTGAGAAATGGTGGCGTGGACGGGGAGGAATACACACACACACACGCACGCTCGCGCACACACACACACACACACACACACACACACACACACACACACACACACACACACACGCACACACACACGCACACACACACACACACGCACACACACACACACACACACACACACACACACACACACACACACACACACACGCGCACACGCACACACGCACACACACACACACACACACGCACACACACACACACACACACGCACGCTCGCACACACACACACACACACACACACACACACGCACGCACGCACACACACACACGCACGCTCGCACACACACACACGCACGCTCGCACACACACACACACACACACACACACGCACGCTCGCACACACACACACGCACACACACACACACACACACACACACACACACACACACACACACACACACACACGCACACACACACACGCACACACACACACAGACACACACGCACGCACACACACAGACACACACGCACACACACACACACACACACGCACGCACACACACACACGCACACGCACGCACACACAGCCACGCACGCACGCACACACACGCACACACACGCACACGCACGCACACGCACGCACATGCACGCACACGCACGCACACGCGCACCACACGCACACGCACACACGCACACACACACACACGCACACACGCACCGCACGTACACGCACACCGCACGCACACGCACACGCACACACACACACACACACACACGCACACACACGCGCGCACACACACACACACACACACACACACACGCGCGCACGCACGCACGCACACGCACACGCGCACGCACACGCGGATGCGCACGCGGATGCGCACGCACGCACATGCGCACGCACGCACGCAAGTCGGCATCACCCTTATAGGTGGAAGCTTGGACTAGTTAATGATTCAATATCGACATGTGTGCACAGCGCAAAAGACGAGGACTGAAAGGAAGAACATGACACAGCGCATGTGCTGTGTTCTTCCTGGATCTCTGCCCACAGCCAGTGACATCCAACGGTAGCTAGTGGACTCAAGATAAGTTCCTGGGCACGCGCGGCCGACGTATCTGATCTCGAGACCAGCCACTACCGCAAGACGTCGCATGCTGGTTCCAGAGCGCCCCGGCGGCCGCCGTTCGCGCGCTCTGCACATGCGTACGTAATCAAGAACTGTAAGCTGCGAAAGCGCAAGGCAGCGCAGCTCACACATTTCAGTTCATGCAGAAGTCCTTGATGCGAAAGCATCAAATGGCCCATTGAGCGAAAAAGCCGGCGTCGGTAGCTTGTAGCCACGAAAGGACACCCTAAAGTCCCACTGGCTGCGACGTGAGGCCACGAGCACGCCTCGACGCAGCAGAGCGGGCGAAAGGGAACCCCTGGTGGCAGGCTACCGTTCCAGGTGCTGCGTGATGGGAGAGGGCATCGCCGCGACGCCACGTCACCCTCACTCTCCCTCTCGGAAGCGGGCGCGCGCCGCGCCCTTGCCGGAACTGCAGGCTGCTTCTGCTGCTCGCTGGCTCGTGCAGCATGTACCGCTGTGGTGCATTACTCGCAGCGCAAAACTCGAAGGACCACTAATAAAAAGAACAGGACAATAAAAGAAGCGCAGCTGCATCGGTGATACGCGGATGGCCGTTTGGGCTATTGTTTTTTTTTCGACTTCAATCCATTTGCTTCCCCTTGTGATTAGAGTAAAAAAACTAATCGCAGTGTCATTTTCTTACAGAATACGCGCTTTCTTTCAGCTCACAGCCGTTATAGAACGCTGTTTAAGGTCCTTCCCGATTTCCACGCATTCGTTTGCGGGCTGCAACGTGAATGTAGCGCGTCAATACGCAACGTTGTACATGAAGAAAAAAAAAACTAGCGACTTGCGCATTCAATCTCATTCGATCATACATCAGAGACAAATATTGATCACGGAAGACTGGGTACTTTGATCGATGGGCAACCACGTGTCCTGCGTTCGATGATTCATCACATTCCTGTCTCGCCTCGGATGTTAGATAGCACGGAAGGCAGGGGTAGGAAGTGTCAGACGCGGTGGAACTTGGTATACGTACTGGACTCGCACCGGCGAGGTCAGGAAAAAGAGCGTCCTGCTTCGCAGCCTACATTTGCATTCCTTCCCTTGATTCTGTTTTGTACTGAGTCTGAAGGGCCGCAAATGTAACGCGTAACGGAATCTGACTGACTAAATTGTAACAAACAGACGACATTTGTATATCACGTGAAAAACAATTCTACATCTTTGAATCTATCTGCATGTGCTTGAGCCTATATGTTTATTTATTTTTTTTTTGCTACACGACACATGTGCATGAACCTGTCAAGAGGAAGCTGTCAAGAGGATCAAAAAAAAATCTCACTAGGCTCCTTTTTGATAGCCTTAGTTGTCTCGGAGTTTTAGGTTAGTTTTCTCTTCGAGTAATAAGTGGCATATAGAGACACATTTGAAATTCACTTCGAATTTCCATTCGTGCCCTTGCTGAAGTCTGTAATTGCGCGAAAGAAATCGTGTGGTTTTTCGACGAAGTTCTTCCGCTGCGAAGAAGCGAGTCCAAAAAAGGCGGATGAAAGACAGCAGTAGCAAATTATTAGACTACATCATGTAGTAAATGTGGCATTCTCACGGGTAGTGGAAATTTCTGTACACATTCGCTTAAAAGCTGAACAGGGATGGTGGACGAAAGTTGCGTGCGACCGTTCGCTTTGTTTCACTTGGGCTGGGCGGCGCCACGGAAACTGCACAGATCACGTGATATCCGGCACTGGGCGCCCGGGCAGACGGGCGTTATCAAGCCGCCATCCTTTTCAGCTCTCTCTCTGGCATGATCATGTGATCTGTCTTAAAAGACGTTAGGAATTTTTTGATGACTACGCATCACTATCATCATCACCATTATCATATATTTATGACCACTGCAGGGCGAGAGCCTTTCCCAGTCATATCGAATTAGCCCTGTGTTGCGCAAGCTGATTATAAGTTGGGCCTGCAAATTTCTTAATTCCGTCCCACGACCCAATTATCTGCCCTTCTCGACTGCGCTTCCCAGAGACCCAGATTTGCGTGAAAACGCTGATAAACAGAAATAAATAAATAAATAAATAATTAAATAAATATAGATGGATAGATAGATAGTTAATAGATAGTTAGATAAATAGATAGATAGATAAATAAATAAATAAAGATAGATAGATAGATAGATAGATAGATAGATAGATAGATAGATAGATAGATAGATAGATAGATAGATAGATAGATAGTAAAGTACTATTTCATTTGAAAACGAGGGCAACTCTATGTGATAGTGGCTGCGGCTGGGGAAGTTGTAATCACACAACTGGACTTTAATAATCGAGGATGTACCTGATGGAAGGATGCGAACGTCCTGCCATTGAGCTTAATATAGCATCAGCCGCTTAAGACCATCTCTCAGCAACCTTTAATCACCCCTATATCTTGCGTTACTTCACTTCATCGTGTATATGCCAGCAAGTTGTCTAGAATGCGATGGCTAATGGAATTCTAACAGCATTTAGAACATTTCCTTCCTGGGCAAGCACGTGGAGTACATTTTACATAATTTTTAGGTTCGTCGCTTCCGCCTTTAAAAAATGCAGACGAAGTAAATAAACGGCATCAGTGGCTGCATGGCAAACTTTAGATTGATGGTATTTGCTTACTGGCTGATGTGAAAATGGTCACGTGAAGATGATGACAAAGCGAAAATAGATTGCCAAGCTGCAGGATATTTTTAACCACGCGAAACGAAAGAAGACGAACACTCGCTATAAAATATTGCTCTAGTGTTATGTTTGTTCATACAAATCCAGGATACATTTTCTCAATCTGCGATCTATTCGGGGATGCAAACAGAGGAGTTATGCAAGCCCTAGGTATTTTTCGCCGCTTCATCTTTAGCTATATGGCCACGTGCAACTGAACAAATAAGCGGGATGCCAGATCAGTTGAAAAGCCTGCGAACATTTCGGAACGCGGGCCTCTCACTTCCGGGAAAATTACTAATGCACTCTCGGTGGTCGCCGCTATATATATGGAAAGTGCTGCCTAAGGGCGTAGCCGTAATATGAGTCCGCCCGTCGAACAACGTGTGACCTCGAAGAAAAACAATCACGTGACTCAATGAGCACGCGCGCTCATCGGTGGCAAAGCTTGTATAAGAGATTCCGCTCATGACCTGTGAAGGATGCCGCTGAGAGATTTGCCGTGGTTGATATTGAAAACAGGTTGTGAAATAGGCACAGGCTGTCTAGTGAATGCTCAAAACAGAAAGAGCAAAATGCCGGTCATCGTAACCGAGGCCGCGCATATATTGCTTTTTCATGGTATTTAAGTACGCTGGGTTGGCAAGAAAAGCTCAACAACTGCTTAAAAAGATACCAATTTGCACGAGTTAAAATAACACACATATGTCAGGCAATTAGAGCAGAATGGATGCGAAGAAGATGAGAAATGACAATAAATAAAACGCTGACTTAGCATTGTGTTCCACCTAACCTTTATATTCCCTTCTCGTGCTTAAAATAATATTTGATTGGAAAACAGAGCTCTATGTTTATAAAATAGTTGGTGTTGTCAGTCTCCTTTCTGCATTATTTACATGCCCTGAATTGAGCAGCTGATTTACTTATACAGTATCACAATATATCGTGCTGGTGTCTGGAACCCTTACATAAACAGTGGTACGTTCACTGTTGCGGTGGGTGCCGTTATCTTTTTTATGCGCTAGCATCCACGTACTTTTCGAGGGCTGTGTTGGCATCCATGTCTCTATCTAACCGATTCCCCGCCTACTTGGGTCACTGGGAGTTTCCGCGGTCGTACGGGTAGCGCATCAGACAGCTGTGCTGAGGAAACAACGTTCAAAGCGAACCCTCGGATGAACTTGGGTCACTAAGTACGTGGTAACGTGTACGTATACGTGCCGCTCTTCAACGGATCTATTTCACGCTGACATTCTATTCGTGCTGATTATTCTAGCATTCTATTCAGTCTATTTCACGTTGACGAATCTATCCCACGCTGCTGCTTTTGCGGTGACGTTGCCTCGCTAAGCCACATCCTCTTTTACTGCCCGGAGGATCCCCCGCCCACTGACCTCGTCTTGTCGCCCCCCTCCCCTCCCACCGAGGAACAATTTAGGCCCTTATCTTCACCAGCCATCGTGACATCCGTGACACAGCTCTCGGCACGAGCTGAATACGTCATCGAGAAGCACAGCCTGGCAATCTACGTATCCTAGCCACCCCTTCAATTATATAGTTGTAATTCACTCTCCCACCAAAGGTCGTGTGCTCTAGTACCTTAAGAGGAAGCTTTAGCTTGGGTATCTAAATACATGTAAAAGGAGAATTCGTTTTCTAGGCAACCACTGCACCAAATTTGACGAGGTTTGTTGCATTTAAAAGAAAAGCTTAAGATATGGTGACTGTTGGTTTCGAATTTTTGAGTTAGGTTGTCAATTTTTTATTAAAAATTGGCAAAAATCTCCAAGTGGATTTGGTTCCCACCCAAGGTCGAGGATTCGATTCCCACCAATGGTAGTGGTCACGAGTGTCGTACTTAAGTCTTTCTTAATTTCCTGCGCCTTAATTCAGTTCCGGTTAATTTATATCAAATGTAGTGGTTTCAACTCTGGACCTTCACAATGTTAATTGTAATCCAACTCGGAGGTATGGCCGCTTCCCCCATGTCTCCAAGTGAGTTTGACTCCTACCAAATGTCGATGTTCCGACTCCCATCAAAAGGTTGTCGGTTCGAGTGCCTTAATTAACTCGACTGATTAATTGTGTCTTAATTAACGTTGCCTTAAAGTACGCCACAGGCCGCCACAAGTCGCCTCGGCTTCATGCTTATTTTATAAGCAAATTGATGCCTAATTCGCCCTAATTAATACCAAAGATCAAAGATTCGACTCCCAACAAAGGTCGTGGGTAATAATTTAACTTCGCCTTAATTAACACCACAGGTCGCGGGTTCGACTCCTTATGAATGTCGGTGCAATAACGCCTCATACCTATGTCATGAGTGAATTGCCCATGATCCTTAGATGCTCATGGGTACTTAATTAACTCATGACCTTAACTCATTTCAGACACACTATTCCCGAGCATTTAAGCTCGGGGTCACCCTACGGGTCTTAGCAATGAGAAATTCCAAGAATCCTCTGGCCGCCATCACTTCCCGGGTACTGGCGACAAGTCGTCGTTTCTCGTGCAGTTTCGGGATGTACATCTTGGTCTTCCACGTCTCGGCGAGGAGGTGGATGGTCTCGGTCGTTGCAGGCTTGGTATCGGCATCACCGTGTCGCCACGGGCACTCGAGCAGTAAATGCCCAAGGATGCCTGGTACGTCGCAGATTAGGCACTTTGAAGCGTCGGGTGGATCCGATACATGACGAGGGCGTGTGTTTATGTTTTGCTCTAGTCTTCGGAATTTGGTGCTTCCTTCTTTGGCCAGCTTAGGTGGAGATGTTGGGTACATCTTGCGTCCCAGTCAGTAGTGTTGGAGGATGGCGTCTCCGCTTACGCTGCTACGCCGGGTGGGTGAGGGCCTCGCGAAGCGATCAGAGAGGCCTGGTTGACATGACCGGAGTCTGCGACGTGATCCGTTTCGTTTCTGTTGAGGCTCTCGTGCCCTGGTACCCGCGTGACTAAGGTGTAAGGGAGCAGATTGCTTCCATTCTTCAGAATCTCGACTACTTCGATCGAGATTCGGGCTCTCGTGTAGTTGTGTATTGCGGATTGGGAGTACGTGATGAGAGCCACCGAATCGGTGCTCGTGGTGGAAGCAAGGCCGATCTGCGCTTCTTCAGTCCTCTCATAGTTCGCACATTGACGGTGGCGGACACCAGTTCTTTGCTTCTCGAGTCGACCATGCTCAACGTGCAGGCGGTTTTGCCCTGGTATTCTGCCGCGTCGATGGAGTGAGTGTCTAGATCGTGTTTTTGTATTATTCTAACGGTACCGACTTCAGCAAGTCAACGTCCCTGATGATGCTCGGGATACATGTTGCGCGGTATCGAAGTTTCGTAGTATTGCATTTTGGCTTATATTGTCGAATTCGCCCTTCCCGTCGATGGCAAGGATGGACGACTTGCTATTCTTGCTGAGGTGGTCAACGAGGTCTCTCTTTATGAAGAGAAAGATGCCTGGCGTGAAAAGAAGCTGACGGATGCCGAACGTGGTGTCCGGGTAGTGCCCGTTGTCTTCGAGGTGTGACGCGGGCCGGTCGTGCACCATATGCTCAAACAGCTTACCAATGCATGAAGTTACAGAGTCAGTCTAAGGTTCTCAAGCGCTATGAGCTTGTTGGGAATAGTCACCTCCTAGTGCTTCCACATGGCCAGCAGCTCTCCTTTGCCGCAACACTCGCTGTAGCACTGGAATGGAGCCGTAAAGGCCATATGGGGTAGCTTTCATAAGTGCTTGTTGTATATCCTGTCTTTGTACAGGCACTGGTTTCTCGTGAGCTTGGAGATGGCTACGTGGAATAGTGCCGGTGTTTAGGGACAGTCCATGTCGGCGTTTCGTGTGCCTTCATATTCTTTGGGCAGGGGGGGGAGTCGTGGCTGCTTGGGCAGGACTGTAGAGCTTGTCACATAGTCCGTGGAATAGATCTTCCTCCGAGCCGTTGTAGTTGTGTGCTATTGGAAGGATCTGCTGCCGTTGCTGCGTCTTGGTGGGGCCCTCGCTGAAGAGAGTGCGCAGCTGATGCCAAGTTTTCTTAAGGCTGAACGTACCACGAAGCAAGCGCGCTAGTTGGGTCACACTAGTTGTTCATAATATTCTTTCGACTGTTCTGTCAGTAGAGCAGTTCTCTTCCGGAGTTCCGTATTGAGCTTCTGTCAATTCTATCTATTGAGTAGGGTCCTTCTGGCATCCCAGGGTAGATGGGTTTCTATGGCGGGGTTGTCTTCGTCAATTTGGACGACTTTGGCACACCGTTCGACGTTGTGAGCCAGGTGTCGATTTCCGCTATGGTGGTTTCGTCGTCTACCACAGTTTTGAAGGCATTCCTTTCCGTCAGTCTTGCCGTGCCAGTCTAGGCTGGCCGACGTGTGTGCTTAATGTCGATTTGAACGATGCGGTCGTCGCAACCAAGAGCGTCGGGAATGCAGGTACATTCCGCGTTGTTCACGTCCCACGTAAGATGAGGTCAGGGTTGGCGTGTCTTGAGATGCAGTTTCCCACTCTCATGGGCTGGAGCAAATCATTCCAAAACGTGAGGCAGTTCTGGTGAGCGGCGTCGTGGACTCTCGCGCCTTTCTTGATGATGGTAAAGTAGCCACAGAACGTGTGGGGGGGGCACTATAGTCTCCTACGACTACGAGCCGGTGGCCTTTCGTGGGTTTCCTGAGTTCGTGGATGAACTGGCCAGCTCACGGACTACGAGGTTCATTGAATAGCAGCACAAACCAAACGACGCTCTCAGTGCTCCAAGTCGGCGTCAAGAACGTTGATTGGAGGGCGGTGCGCACCCAGCGTCACATATCCGGTGCCGCATGCCGAGTGACCCAGGTCGGAGCAAAAAGATTCGTTGATCAGCGGCACAGAGGACCACATACCCAGTCACCGAACGTGGTCCGATGGTTGGTTTTGAACCCTGTTCCGTCAACACAGCAGCCCGGGGCGCTAGCCGTTGAACTATAGACTACTCCTGGCGCAGGTAGGCGGGTAAATGATTAGAGACCTAAAGAGACAGAATACCCCAAAAACTACGTGAAGTACACATAGAATGGTAATCGCATTAAAAAAGCAGAGCCAACTCCAGTTGCCATCTACACAGTGTGACGCTACACAGCCGTGAGGGAACGTCTACGGGCGGGAAAGGGAAACGCAGTCGTTGCTAGTTAATGGTAACGCATGAAAAGCCGTACGAAGCGGAAAATATGGCCAGCTTCCAGCGTTACCATCCAATGTAAAAAAAAAAAAAACACGTGACCAAGTGAATGCGTCGCGTTCTCGGCGCTGGACCTGCTGCGACTCTCACTACGAAACCTTACGGTGAATATCCACGGTGTCGGACGGATGCCGTGGCCCACACCCCATGAATTGACTTTGCCCAATTCAAAAACTGAGTTAACCCCCGTCCAGAACCGACCTGACCCACTCAAAATTTGGGTGGTCCACACCAAATAAATTTACTTCGCCCATTTTGAAAATTAGGTTGAACCACGTTAAAAACCGACCTGGCCCACTCCGAAAATTGACTTGACCCTTCCCTCCTGTGATATGTAAGTGCCGCGAGAAGGTCGCAGCATACAACTTAGCTCCATGAAGAAAGAAGTGAACGGTTGCACGAGAGTGGTGACAAATCTAGTTTCGCTTTACTTCTAAGCATACGGAAAACCGCCTGCTTCTTGGCCAATCCCCCATAGTGGGTATGCGCCGCTGTTTAGGATACAAGACAAGACAATACAAGACACGAGGTGCGACCTCGCAGTGCTCGGACCAGGCGGGCAGCAGTTCCAGGCTACCGTGGGGAACTAGGTCCTTCCGGACGAGACGTGCGTGGCAAGGTGCGGAGGGCCCTGGAGCTGACCACGGACGACGATGTCCGATGTACGAGGGTTCCAGCGGCCAGAGCTCGAGACGCTGACTGACCTGAGGGCCACCGGTCCGTAATCTGCCGCACTTGAGCTGTGCCGAGCAGCATTGCACTCTGGCCCAGAGGTGGCTGTGCGAGACGTGGCCCACGCCTGCTGCCGCCGGACATGGATTGCGAGCGGCGCACGAGCTGGGCACCGAGGCCGTGCTGAACAAGGCATCTGCATGCTGCAGCTACTGCTTCTGGGCGTGCCGTGAATCTCGAGAACCGTGCTGGGACGGGGTCTGAACGTGTCCTCGTCGTAGCCGACTCTAACATGGGTGACTCTGCAGTGTTGTGACGATGGAACTGTGAGCCTCTCAGCACGGGGCGGCTTCAACCAGTTTATTTTTCGTGTGCTCGCATGCGGACGTACCAACTGCCATTGCACAGCTTATTAACTTTCTTTATAATGTTTTAGCGTTCTTCTGATTTCCTTAAACGTTCACAATAGAACAAGGTTCCCAAACGAATTTCGATTTCTTCTGCGTCACTGCGCAATAGCAAAACATGTCGAATAGGGCAAAACACTATACAGCCCCAAAATTTACTTTGCCAAATTCGAAAATTCAGCTGACCTGCGTTCAAAATTGAGCTGCCCCTCCCCCACAGAGAGGACAAAAAATTTGCTGCTAGACCCTCAAAAATGACTTTGCCAAATTCGAGCATACGACCAAGTGAAAAGTACCGCGCGGAAGAGTCGAATGCTTTCGCTCTCAATGCACGTAAAGAGACTTGGTGCTGTTGTCACTTTTTAACGCGATACCGCTGAGGAGCCCGTGTCGCACGAAATGCGGCGTCGCACGTCGCTTCGGCAAAATGATTTTCGAACCACGTATACCCAGGCCTTCCATGTGATGCGAGAAACTGACTCAACTAATTGAATTTCCCAAGCTAATATACGTAGACAAATTGTAAACTACGATTGCACGCAACCTACAGACATAATAGCTCTCAGATTGTAATTTGATCATACGAGAAAACATTGTTCTTTTAAGCGAAAACTCAAAGAAACTCCTTGACACACAAACCGGTCGCGGCGTTCACAGACCGGCCGCGGCGTCTGCCATTGTGCGCGCGCCGGCGCAGTGGGCGCCTTGGGGGCAACGGAGCGCGCATCCGGTTTCTTGCATTAACTCCAGCTGGCGCCCCCCTTCATCGCAGGGTAAATTGCTAGTGGAGGAAAAGAACTAGGAAGCTTACCAACAAGTATGCAGCCTGTAGGGTGGGCAGCACAGCAACAAAGAACGTCAAGCGGAAAGTCAGAGAGGCTGAAATAATCTCATGGGTGGCGGAAAGGAAAAGAAACCTGCAATGAGTAACTACTTAAGAGGAAAAAAACGAAATCAGGAAAGAAACAATTTATGACAACTCAAAGGGAAGCTAATTACTTTTCGAAGTGATATCGGGATGCCTTAGAGCACGCACCTAAAAGCGAGATATAAGATGGAAGAAGAAGCATGTGCTTGCTGTGGTAAAGCTAGGAAAACTATGGAGCATGTTTTATTAGAACGTGAAGCCCAGCGGTCCATTTAGGCACCACTGGCCTCCTTGAAGCCCTTGGGTTCAGCGAGAGCAGTGGAAAAGTAAACATGTCCGCAGTAGGGATTAGTAAGAGGCGATTGGAGGATTGGTGGAAGAAAAGTAGGGAAACGACAAAAAACGGAGACGTACAAAAGCACAGTTCGAAATAGGGGATCGGAAAATTTGGTTGTGGGAGTTCATAGTTGTTTTTTTTTTGTTTGTTCTATGTAGGACATTAGGCAATATAATAACAAGAGCTTGGTGGCGCCACCCACCGCCCCGTTCCAAAGGCGACGCTCATAACATCCATCCATTGATCGTGGCCAACGTAAGAGGCCGTGGTTCCACCACAAAGCTCGCCTTCGTGCATAGCGTTCGCGGCAAGCGTTTCCAGGTAAACATTACTGTTACAACACTCCAGTTGCCAGGAAGCCTGAGAAGCAGTCAGGGATCTTTGAATGCTATTGCGTTCCACTCTTAAAGACGAAGCTTAAGGGTCCTCTATTTTTTTTCACTAGCCGATAGAAAGAGCGCAGGTGTGATCAGCTTTGTCCTACTTCGAAACGATGTGCTCCACGCAGTAAGCTGCGTCAGAATGGTGGCTTGACCTCATGTCAAGATGCATGAACCCTGAATGGAACGTAAGCTGACTTAATCTCAAATTTGATGGCGAATGCTTCGGAACAGAATTGTTCCAGGAGAATTAAACAAAATGAAGCTGTCTTGAAATGAAATTGTCCCAACGTTTCAGATATAAATATATGCCAAAATCGCTATAGCAAGATAATTAAATAAGCTTTTTTTAAATTATGAGTTTTCTGAATTTTATGTATAATGAAAATTTTGTCCGCAAGTGCGTATATACGGCTTGTGCAAGCAGATCTTCGTACCTGGCTTAGCCACTTTTTAAAATTTACTCATAATTAAACTTTGATCATCCTGCATATAAGCCACGGCCTCTTCCTGCATGGCTAGGTAAAGGTCACTAACAAGAAAAAAATCAGCCATTATTTGGCCAATTGTATTAGCGTGCTGTTTAGCTTACCAATATGCACTTCGGCGCATATGGCACAACTGTGAAGCTTAAGGCAAACATAGTAAAGTCCTGTGTGTATAGTATAATAGCTAAAGCTAGGAGGAGTTTTGATATGTCCAATTAAACTAAACAATAATAAGCACTAGACTTCAACGGTTCCTTTGGCCAACGCCAAAGGAATCATTGAAGTCTAGTGTTGTTTATTGTTTAGTTTAATTGGACATATCAAAACTCCTCCTAGCTTTAGCAATTATACTATACAGACGTTACTTTACTCTGTGTGACAGGAGACACAGGGCAGTCAGTGTGACAGGAGCACACTCTCACTGATTGCTATACGTTGCCGCTCAGTTAACAGTTTGCCACAACTTTCTCTCTGACAGGCCGGTAAAGTCTGAACTGAAACGTCGATGCATGCCATAACGAATTTTTTGGTCCTTCAAAAACATGCTTTTAAGGTTGAGCCCATGGCTAGATAGGGAATGAGCACCCTACGTCATTTTTCCGCATTTTCGTAGCTCTTTTTGTGTCAGCAACAGAATACCACGACTTTCTTAATCTGCGGGCTGGTAAGAATCTTCTATTGATGGCAAGCACCTCCTCATATAATTGTGCCGGTGAGACCTTTAATACTACCTGTATTTTTCATTTTGGAACAAGCAGAATAATTATGCAATTCTTGAACTCCTGAATTTTTGAAACCAATAAAACCTAGTTCCTTCGGGGCTCGAATCAGTACATTATCAACGTACAGGAGAAGCATATTTCATGACACGTAAAGAGAGAAAAAAGGAGAAAAGAAAAAAAGAATAACTATCGGAAAAGGAATTTCAAGTACACGTGGAGAGGTCCCACCAATATTACTATTTGCCTGTCAGATACCCGTTCATGACAATTTTCCGTCCGGGCTAAGCTAGCGCAGGACGTGACTTTGCGCATCGGCGCCAACTGCTGGAGCTTCGCTCCAAGTTTTGTAAACACCCGAGGCTTATCTAGCACGGACGCAGAGCTGCGATGTTGTTATTGTAAAATATTGGTAAAGCGCCCCGGAAAGAATCTTTCTACATCACTACGAATAAGCCCGCAGCGGAAACAGATAAGCACGAGTGTTTTAATTATAATCCTTCCTAATCTTAAGATTGGAGATCCTGAAGCAAACGTGACGGCTACTTAGTTATGCACCCCCCCCCCGAAACGGGACGATTCCTAAATATTTAAACATGATTCTGTTTAAACTTTTAAAGCATAAGATCGGGATGGTGCGGTATGAGGGATGTAACACAAAACCGTTACTATGGCACGGCTACGAAGAGGGAAGAAAAGTAATTAAGGGCGAGCACAGAAACAAAGAAACAAAGAAAAACACTGACTTTTTGATTTTATGAGGCGGATTTGCATCAAGGCATATGATGTAAAACACAAGCAAAACGGAGTGACGAGTTAACGCATGTATTCTGCGATTGAATTAAAAATTAAATTATTCGGTTTTACGGGCCACAACCACTTTCTGATTCTGAGGCACGCCGCAGTGGAGGACTCCGGAAATTTCGACCACCTGGGGTTCTTTAACGTGCACCTAAATCTAAGTACACGGGTGTTTTCGCATTTCACCTCCATCGAAATGCCGCCGCCGTGGTCGGGATTCAATCCCGCGACCTCGGGCTCAGCAGCCCAACACCATAGCCACTGAGCAACCACGGCGGGTTATGATGTGCGATGTGATGTGGCTTCTGCCGCAATGAATTGGACCATTTGTTGTCCATTACCCAACGACTATAGCCTTGTAGAACTTTAAGGGTGAATAGGGCTTAGCATTCTGAGTCCCTGAGACTTTTGTACCTAATATGCGGAGCACTAGAGCATAGCCACTGAAATTTATACGTTATTAACATTAGGGCATTCACTCAGCGTCTGCCTTTTGTTATGCCTCCAGCAAGGCAAACGAATTCCTGAAATTAGATTCGCAGTTACAATAACTGCACTCGTATAAATTACCTTAATGTATGTTGTCTAACACGTCCCGAATCTGTACAATGGGCTGTGACGGACGGCTTGGTGGGGATCTCCGGATTAATTTTAAGCCCTTTGGGTTTGAATGTCCGTGGCTTCTTTAAGTTGTTTATCGTTCCACCTAACTCATTGCCTCGGCAATTAAGTTCGAGAAAGAAATATTTGCTGCTGTAATCTAATCCATTTCGCGTTGTACCGCGAGGAAACAGTGGATGGGCAGATAATGTCCTCAAGGAGAGACACGCCCGTGGTGCACCCCGGAAAGGCCCGGCAAGCGGCGTGTGCCGAGTGTGTAGATAGATGGCGGGACACTCACGATATTGCGACATGGCGTTGATAAGAATTGGCCGGCGGAGGGCACAGCGTGCGCTCCCATATTGACATGCGTGGCATTATGTCGCCGTTTTCTTGACTGCACGCTTTGGCGCGTTCATCGACATGTTGGTTCACTGGCCGCCATCTTTGTTCACTGGGCGCCATCTTGGTTCACTGGGCGCCATCGAGGAAACTCAGAGGAGCGAGAAACTCGGGGCATCCTGCGTAGCAGCCCCGATATATAAAATAGGTGCAACGCAAGCAAGAACTACCAGCTGGTGAATCCTGCTCAAAGAGTTGAGTTTGTAGATAGTAGGGCACAAAAAAAAGTAATGCGGAAAAGTCACCATGTCATTATATTGAAATAACTAAAAATAACATCCTAATGAAGCACCGAGAATGCGAATGATAAAGAAAACTCATCATGATATTACAATGGGGAAAAATTACCCCATACAAGTGGAACAGCACGATTCGCGAAGTAATCAGGCCACTGTCGACAAGAAAATAGTCCCGGGCTTTCACGTCCTCTCTTTGCTTGCGGGGGCAGTGGTATTGGTAGACGGTTTTTTTTAGAGACGGGGGACGCGAATTGCGGTGTTGCGTGGGGTGCGCCTCAACGGCACACTTCTCCGTACAGGGTGGGGACACGTCCGGTTGCGCCGCCATGTTGTGCCGGAACACGTCAAAGCGCGTATGATGGACGAACGGGAATTTACGTTCTGCGCTCGATGGCAGTGTAAATATTTCTAATTTTCGCAGTTTTGTACGATTACGTGAATTGCAATATTTACGCCACACCTTCAAAACAGAGTTGGACCGCTTACAGTAAAGCAATACTAGAATAACTTTTGAGTCCAGCAGATAACTAGTCGTTTTGGCGTATGCTCTCGCGTACGCTAACACATTTGTTTAAAAATAAAGAAAGCTGACGCATATGTGTATATTAAAGACTTGAGAGCTTTTCCTTCAAAAGTAATGACGCATTTAGCTGCGTAATGCCGAGAACAGATATTCGACAAAACGAGGTGAATAAATACGGCAGCGTTACCAATAACCGATGGTACTGTAATCATCGAGATAAAAGTCGCTCGTGTGAAGGTAAGAATGATAAAAAGCACGTGGCTGGAAACAGACTTACATCAACAGCGACAAACTGTGCGAGTGTGAAAAAGCAAGCTCAAGATCGATCACGGCCCTGTCTGCCGAATTTCAAACGATGCTGCAAAGACGCTGGTGTACTTAGATTTAAGTGCACGATAAACGACACCAGGTGGTCAAAATTATTTCGAAGTCCCTCACTACTACACATAGTAATCAGATATGTGGTTTCGGCTCTTGAAACCACAGAATTTATTCTTTTTAATAAGCGAAAAACACAAGCTAGGAACTGTGTACGATCCTTAAACACTGATAAATGAACACCGTCATTGCAGCGAACTATTCCTAAAGTTTAATTCCATGCTTACAGTTTGTAATAATTTCCTGCCTGTAGTGTACTATTGGTGGCGAGGACTTACGGAGTCTCGATCTGTTGGATGCGCCTAGTTTGCGTAGTATGGGGGATAACGTGGCACACTTCTCATAGGTTTCGCGGGTGGTGCTCAATCAAAACAGCACGCGGGAGCCCTCCCGGGCATTTTTTTAAGCGTTCTCGAAAGGACATTAGCTTTTTACTGTCAAAATAATAGGTTAGGGCAAACATAAAGCACAGAAAGGCGTACGGATGCTACGACTTTACTAAATACGTACAGTGAACGCCCACTGCACAGGGTAGCCGCGATAGTGCCCCGGATCGGTTTATTACGTGAAAGGTAGGCAGTCACTGCAAGCAGACTAATGGAAACGTGTTATAGTGGGTTGCGGGCATAACCAAATGTAGGATAACAGAATAAAATCTCAACGCAGCGATCGCAAGGGTTTGCAGCGACTGACTGCCCGCCTGCATGCATGCATTTACGCGCACAATGTTTCGCAAACCGTGATGTCAGCTTTAGACCGGCGCTTATGAGCATTTAACAATACATAAGCAATAATTGTTGCATGAACGCTATCAGAGCTGTTGAAAAATAATTTCGTTGTAACTAGGGACTTGGACGCCTTCGGTGACTTGTGATGTGCCGTCGCGACGATGCAAACTTGTTTTTTTATTCCAAATTCTTGGACGTTTCAGCATCACTATTACCGAAGTCGCATCGCACTGTATGCTTATCGGTCTTGTCAGTGAGCAATTTGCCGTGCTTCTTTTTCTTAATCCAGTACATTCATTGTCAGGTGCTAAAATAGACTTGAGGATATCACATGAATTTTTTTAATTGTGTTTCTTACCGTTGCCTTTCCATCCCAGTGAACTTGCCAGTATCTGGCATCAACCATTCATGGACCAAAGATTCATTACAAAAGCCGGCATAGAGGGCGGGCGAGTGTCTCAGTGCGTGCTTTCTGCTACTCACCAAACGTGGCAGCCACGATGCCGTAGCAGAAATCTTCCTGACAGAAGTGCTTGCTGCACAGCCGAGCTGTAGCTGATTGCGCTTGCCGCTTCTAAGTTTCGTGATCCAAGCTTCACGCGGCTTCTTTTCCTGCGAGCACTGCTGAAGGCTGGCACCGGGCTCTGTCGAGTACGTTCAGCTCTGCGGCACCGAGCAGTAGCCCACCACGTCAGACGCCTTGAAAGGCAGCCACTACCTATTCAAAAGCTTTCAAGTGTTAAGCACGTGCTGTTGGGTGAGTTGGTATACATGATTACAACGAAGGCGCCAAATAAAACGATGGACGAAGGAAGGAAACACGACACAATCAGTAGTGGTTGTCTCGTGTCTCCTTCCTTCGTCCGTTGTTTTACTTGGCGCCTTCGTCGTAATCTTTCAAGTGTTGTCAAGCAGACACATGAACGGGAAAACCTCCCCACTTAATCAGAACCCCAGCGCAGGTTGGACTGCAAACTTGCGTTTTCGGCTCGCTTCGGGGCTTCTGAAGCAGCCGACGCGGCCGCTGTGTCCAAGTGGTCTCTGATACCACGTCACGCCGATGGCGGTGCCAGCTTTTCCAGTGGTGGAGCTCGCCCGCAATACTGCCTGCCTAAAAGTATAGTGCCTAAATATTTTGCTGAAAAACATACGTGCCTTACGTTCTGCTATGCAACAGCCAATGATGAGCACATAAATTTGAGAAAGAGAAGCATAGTGACACATCTCAATGAAAGACAGGAAAGGTTTATTGCGAAAATATAAAGCGTGACATTTTTATGCTTTCCGGAATTTTCTATACATCGCCTGTGGTAGATAACCTAATTCTGACCATTGAGGTGGATTACTCGGAAAAGCGGACTACTTGCACAAGGAATCGAAACTTATTGTACTAATAAGTATCACTTATTAGTTCTTAATAATTATTATTTGCATTAGCAAAGCTTATCCATTAGGGATGAGTTTCCAGAATGACGTCAGTTTAGAGATTGGTACACGCCATAAGAATGCACTGCTGTTCCAGTAATTTGTTTACCGAACCGCTCTTTTATGCATTAAAGCATAAGCGTAACGGGAACGCCCACGTATGTTGTCTCAAACTTTTAAGTATTTCGAAACTGGTGTCATCCTCGAGATTCAATTCAAGTGCACACGTCTTGCAATCTCATGGGCTACAATTTGTAAATTACAATATGCACCGTAAGGTAATTAATTACAATAATTAGTGAACGTTTGTTGAATGTCTGATTACATGTTTTGATTTTTCGTGTTGGTAATGTCCGGCTAAGAAAAAGGCGCACTTTCGCTCGAAAGGCGAAGCATCGATTGCGATAGCAAACTAGTAGACGGCCATACGAAGTAAGGATACTAGTGTCATCTGCCGCGTAAACTTGGAACATTCGCTTACTGACTGAAGTAACAAGCAGGGTGTCAGCGCGCACAAGCAAACATGAACTCATCACACTCGATGAGGGCGGGCACTCGCTCTCAAAGCGCTGGTTTGAGTAAGTGCGGCAGCAGCAGCGAGCGTATACAGTGACCTTCGTGCTGTCTATCGCTTCAACGCAAGAGCGGCGAGAACACAGTGTGCACAAAGTTATGAGCCGTCTAGAGATTCATTTCAAGATGCGGCGCGCGCGACCGGCCGTGTCAGTGCAGAGTTCTCACTTGTTGGTGGAGTTGAAGCTCCCCCCCCCCCCACGCGCTGCCTCCCCGCTTTCCTTAACCTGTGGCGCGCGAGATTGAGCCGCGATCGTCAGTTCCCCTTGTGCCCTGTCGCGAAATACGCAGTTGCTGCCAAAGCACAAGGCCACCCCCCTCCCTCCCTCCCTCCCTTCTTTCCTCCCATTTCTCTAGGGCCTTTAGCGCGACGGAAGACGACGAGTTTGCCCTCCGCTTTGTTCCTTCGCGGACGCCAGATTGAACCGCAGTCATTAGCTTTTCTCGCGTGCTTTCACTCGCACACACAGCATACGACGCGCGGCGACAGTGTTATTGCCCTTGCACTTTATAAGGAACATCACGGCGACGGCGACGGCAAAAATGCGCCTATAGTGTTCATATAGGTGCTATTGCAATGACAACCGACCATGACATGAAATATACCATCGGCCTCAAGGGGTACCTAAAAATTGCGGAAAACTTACAAATGGTTACTCTGTCTAGCTATCACTTGAGTAAAACCAGAGGAACATAAGCGGAAAATCGACATGTAGTTAAGCCAGCTCACCAACACGTTCAGGCTGGCTGAAGCTACGGGAGGCCATGCACACAAACTCGAGAGCATTCGCAAAACATAGCTCAATTTTATATGCCTATTATAAACATGAAAACAAATCAGTTCCAATTTATACCTCCGGAGGTTTTACTTCCACTCTCCTTCGTAACATCTGGCACATACAATCAGTGCAGCAATATATGCTGAGCTGCAACAAGACAACACTCCTTATGAACACCTTTAAGGCAAAATCCTGAAGTGGCTCATACCCCCGGTGGCCTTGAAGAAACGCATCGTCCGGTCTAATGATGCAAAAACTATCATCATCAGCTATGTCTCAAATCCCCCTAAGCAAGCAAAAATGCAATGGCTCAGCTCTCTCGTAATACAGAGGGTACAAGCACTCATCAAAGTGATTTCTTTTAAATCACGCATACAACGTACAGAGACGCGACGTCTAGGCGAGTGGTAAAAAATAAACCACGTGACCTTCTCAATGGCTCATACCCCAGTAAGCCAGCAAAAAATGCAATGGCTCATACCCCCGTAAGGCTGAGGCTACAAATGCCCAGCGAAATGAAGCGAACAGTGCATACATTTATCGAAATCACCCATACAACACACAGAACAGCATATATTTCAATCCCCTGCTGAGAGGAGGCAACGTAAAGTCGAAGGGACAAGTCCTTGGTGCGAGTCTGACCGTGGTGTAGGAGGAGGAGGAAAAACTTTCTTTGCTCTAATTGGTTAGAAATTAGCGGTGGCAGATGCGGTCGGCCGTCTTCACGGTCTTCTTCCCCATCTGCACAGGGTCGACGCCCCTATTCCAGGGCACCACTGAGGGTGGCTACTCGGCGAGCGTGCCTTACTAGTCCATGCTGGACTTTCGGGTCGCTGCTGGAGAGCACCCTCTCCCACTGCTCCGCACTCGGGTCTTTTATTTGAAGGAATTGTTGATTCTGAAGGCATTGCTATTTGGGTTGTTGACTGCTTGAGTGTTTTCAGCGTGTGGGTGCAGCGCTGGTTGGATTGCACCCACATTCCAAGGATCCTGATTTGTTGGCTTTCGGGTATCGGCTGCCCCTTTAGCCATATGTTAAGGCTTTCTTTGCTTTTCTTGCCCCGTGTAATTCTCAGAAGCTCGGATTTCTCCGTGGCGCACTCAAGGCCTCTTTCCCCGACGTATTCTTCCACGCAAGTGGCTGCTTCTTGCAGATAGCTTTCTTTTTGGCACAGCGAGCCTTTAGTAGCCCAGATAGTGATGTCATCTGCATAAATGGCGTGTTTTATGCCTTCGATTTTGCTTAGTTTATGCCCTAGGCCAATCATAGCGATGTTAAAGAGTATCGGGGAAATTACTGAACCTTGGGGTGTCCCCTTGTTTGGTGTGGGGAATTTTTGTGATCGAATCTCTCCCAAACCTATTGTTGCTGTTCAATTGGAGAGGAAAGCTTTGACGTATCCGTGTACTTTCTTCCCGCAGTCTACGCTGTTAAGGCCCTCCAGGATTGCCGCGTGGCTTACGTTGTCAAAAGATCCTTTTATGTCTAGCGCCATTAAAATGTGTTCTCCGTTGTATGGTATGTTGCTGAGAACCTCATGTTTAATTTGGAGAAGGACATCCTGTGTCGAAAGCTTGGATCGGAAACCGAACATACTATGGGGGTATAGCTCGTTTTCCTCCATGCAATGTTGTAGTCTTTTTGTTACTATCCTCTCATATAATTTGCCTAAGCACGATGTCAGGGAGATTGGTCGTAAGTTTGTTACCTGTAGCTTTTTACCTGGTTTGGGAATCATTACAATCTCGGCGTGTTTCCATTCCTCTGGTACCGTTTCCGCAGCCCAGTGTTGGTTGATGAAGGCGGTGAGTTGTTCCACCTGTTCGTCCCCTAGGTTTCGAATAAGTGAATTTCTGATTTTGTCCGCGCCCGCTGCTGTATTCTTTTTTACGCTTCTTATGGCCGCGTACACCTCTTCTTTTGTGATTGGCCTGTCCAGCAGCTCGTTTTCTTTCCCTTTGTATTGTTGTGTGTAGGACGCCGGGTGGTCATGTCCGAAACATTTGACTCTGACCTGCTCTAGCAACGCCCGAAGGTGCAGTTAAGCGTCGAAAACGAGCCGAAGAAGCCGAACGGCGAAAGCACCAGCGCGACGACGCCAGACGGCGAATTAGCAAGTGTAACTTGCTGCCCAAGTTTCCTAATATTTGGATGCTCAGTGGATGGGATTTGAGCAGGCGAATCTCCTTGATTAAATGATTGAGGCGGCAAACGCCTACCGCATTAGAAAATTTTCCGAAGACCGCTGAAGACACAAATTTAAGCATCATGGCTTAGTTGAACAAGGTTCTCGTCGATGTTTTCCTGCGTTGTTGGTCGCGGAGAAATATAAGACATGG
Organism: Dermacentor variabilis; assembly: GCF_050947875.1. Lineage (NCBI taxonomy): Eukaryota > Metazoa > Arthropoda > Arachnida > Ixodida > Ixodidae > Dermacentor > Dermacentor variabilis. The sequence goes on from NC_134578.1 coordinate 72,883,065, forward strand.
GTGTCGTTCTTCCGCTGATCTGGCGCACAAATATGCGCAGCAAACGAGCACGAGAGAGTATGCTTTAGCGATACAATTGTTAGATATCTTTCATCTCACGTCGGTGCACCAGAAACTACAACTTAGTGAATACAGAACTGGGGTTTGTGCCCGAGCTAGTTGGGTACGGCGGCATTTTTCAGGCACGCAAAGCGCCAATAAAACACGGACAGCGAAAAGAACGAGGACATAGGTGCGCTGCATCATCGCAATGACAAACACGAGGTAACACGACCGCTGCGCACTGACTAACATACCCACATGTACGTCCGTTTCAATATGGAGGAGATGCGAGGGCCTGGTCAAAGTGTGTCGCTACCTTGAACGGCGGGAGGTGGCACTCAAATCGAGGCACCCCAGTGTTGCCAGGTCATTAGGGTCTTCTGCGCTACGAAAACGTCACGCCTCTATGCGGGAATATACTTCGTAATTTTAAATGTGGTTTCTTTATTTCTTCGAAGACACACCTTCACCACTAACTGGAATTTCACTGTTTAGCTGTGCATTATGGCTGTGTCCAAATGCTCGTCGTGGACCGCTAAATATACAGCTAAGCGGATAACAACTATCGTAAATCTCGTTCCAGTCCTGACGAAGGCGGCCAATGAGAGAGCTTGCCGAAGGCAGAAGTTGGCGGCTGAGCATAAGGATTGTAAATTTGACGGCGAAGTCTCCTGCGCGAATGAGAACGTGGTCCTACTTTCTTGAGCGTTGACTGTAAGCCACGTTGTATCGTTTGAAGATCAGGGCGCGCAGAGTGCCCAAATAAGGCTGTAATATGTGCTTTTCTCTTAGCTTCTACTTGTCGACGCGAGGTGGAATAAAATTGCCGAGATATCTTTCAGATAAAGTTCAATACTTGGAGTCGAATTTTTTTTATTTACTTGAGTTGTTACGCGAGATAACTCCATTAGGAAATTAAGTATATGGACGCAGGCTCGATTCATGCATATACTGTTACAGTAACTTAACCGGCCGTGGTAGCGTATTGGCTTTGTCTTTGCGCTGCTAAACCCAAGGGTGCGGGACTGAATCCAGGAGGCGGCGGCCGCATTTCGGAGCGTGCGAAAAGCAAGAACGTCCGCGTATCGTGCATTGTGTGCATGTTAATGAACCCCGGGTGGTGAAAATTAATCTGGAGTCTTCCACTGCGGCGTGCCTCATGATCATATCGTGGCCTCGGCACGTAAAACTCCAAAGTCTAATTTTAATTTAATAGCGGCCTGCATAACGTGTTACGAGCCGTTAACGTAGGCGGCCTTCATTGCTGGCCAAAATTAAAACCCATCCTGTGAGTTCGTGTCGAAGGAGTTACGAAACGCGAGAACGCTGTACTTTACAACCGAAGATTACATGGTGCGAGGTAAGCAGCTTGGCGTTGCGCAAAATACAAAATGGTCGGGGAGGGCACCAGGTAGACAGAACTTGCATCCAGACGCGCGTGTGAGCTAATGGCGTAGCCCCTTCAGAATACCTTGGGAGCGTGGCGAAAATAACTTAAAATGCACACTGTACGCCGCAGACGACACGTTAACGAGAGAACCTTGAACTTGGTGCGAGGGCGAGGAGAGTCACCTTAATAACATTGCCTGTATAAGGCTGCATGTCCTTTTTTTTTCTTAATGCACAAGCTTTTGCACCTGGCCAGAATAAGTTAAAAATAGTAATGTAGTTTGTTTATTGCTCCTTTTTGGCTTTTCTCGGGGTGGTTCCGGCTATAACCCACACGTGCTTGGCCTGTCAAGCGCACGCGAAGCATTGGGAACTATTAGTAACATTAACAAATAACGAATATTATACCGAAAAAGCCGTTGCTAATCGAATGTCTCGTTATCTCTTATTCGTTCTGTCTCGCACGCTTGTGTTGAAAAGAGCGCTCTCTGTTGTGGAAAACAAGAAAACTACAATATACATGAAAGAAAAGCCATCAATTATAATCGACGCTTCGAAACCGCCATAGGCTGCCATGAATGCCACAGTAAAGAGAAGTGGATGTCGTCACGAGCAAACTGCGTAATTACAAAAGGAACAGCAGCCAACAACAACAAAAAAATTAAAACAATCTTATAAACTGCACAACGAGAAGATGTCTTATTTGTAAGGTACGCGGTTCCTTGTTTGGCGCTTTCATGTTGTTTTTTTTCACAGCAAAAATTGCTTTCTCTAGGACGTATGATGTGGTTAAATAATGACAACGCAGAAGCGTATTGGATACCCACCGTGGTTTCTAATCAGCTCATACCCTCTATGCTTCTCTGAACCTCCGCATTTTACTTGCGTTTCTTCTATCTTGGACAAACGGCCCCAGAGCATTGCTGTGCATTTTCACCTTGTGGATGAGATGGTATATGGTCTAGTTCTGCTGAGATGTACAAGAACACAGCCGCAGTTGGCCGACAACAAACAAACAAGCAAACAAACAAACAAACAAACAAGCAAACAAACAAACAAACAAACAACCGAGCAAACGAACAAACAAACACACAACCGAGCGAACGAACAAACAAACACACAACCGAGCGAACGAACAAACAATCACTCAACCGGGCGAACGACAGACAGACAGACAGACAGACAGACAGACAGACAGACAGACAGACAGACAGACAGACAGACAGACAGACAGACAGACAGACAGAGACAGACAGACAGACAGAGACAGACAGACAGACAGAGACAGACAGACAGACAGAGACAGACAGACAGAGACAGACAGACAGAGACAGACAGACAGAGCCAGACAGACAGAGCCAGACAGACACAGACAGACAGACAGACAGACAGACAGACAGACAGACAGACAGACAGACAGACAAAATTAGAGGAACATTCAACACGAACCCATATGAGACGCACGAGAACACGCCAAACATGGCTAAAGGAAATTGTCATGTTTGTGGCTTAAGCAATGTGTTTGTCGTGCTTGAAAACGTTTAAAGGTACGAAATGACGGGTCGCCGGTATTGACATGCAGTTGTTGATAGCTTCGACCAGTGTAGACCATACATAGACCGAGAAATGATTCAGAAATCAACGAAGAACGGGGTCAAAGCAAGCAAAGCTTCGCTTTTTGTCTTTCGGGAAACACTGTCACGCATGCTGCGCCACTCTTCGCAGGTCGACAACTCACTGCATTTCCTTAATTATACTTCATCAAATTCCTACTCTCCACAATCCAACTATGGACCAAAGCATCAGAACCTTTGCGAAACGACAAAGAATGTTTCGCGTTAAAACATGTGCACTTGTTTTATTAAAACGTGCTCACTCGTTTTCGAATAAGCTTAAGTTAACGTTAATGTGACATTGACCACGCATAAATCAACCAAAATACTTCACAGCAAGATCTAGAAAGCATACGCACAGAAAAATAACGAGTATGAATGTGTGCAAAGGAAAACGCACTGTATGCCTTGCATAACAGCATGGTGAAGTGCTTTTATGGTAAAGCGCGCTGTCGCGTGAGTTGGCACATACTTAGAGTACGCGCGTAAGTTATTAATTTGACAGGCACAAGGGAGGACACATTATTAGTGCCCATTGACAATTGTCGTTTATGAAATGCAGCACATGAAAATGAAGCCGTCCCCTAGTTTGCTAGGCACGCGCACAGCAAGTATCCCCAGATTTGCTCAAAGAAGCTGAAAAAATCAAATTCCGCTTAATTGAAGTTCGACATATTTGATTTGACATATGAAACGTGGCGGTGACATATTCTCCTAGACAGCTTCCTTTAATCAGGTACGCAATATATATTTTCCCTAACATTTTTGTATACATGTTCTTAAGAGGAAGCTTTAGCTCGGGCCCAACTCCGACGCGGCCTATTCAAATACATGTAAAACGGAAAAACGTTTTTATGAGATAACCCCTGGACCGATTTTGATGAAATTTGTCGCATTTGAAAGATAAAGTTAAATTCTAGTGACTGTTGCAAGCGGAATTTCGATTTAGGGCTTGAATTTTCTTAAAACGATTTTCAAGTATTTGACCGTTTGAAAAAAATAGAAGCACGAAGTTTATAAATTCATAGCTCTGCATCAAAAACCGATATCGCGGTTCTGCAAACGGCATGCATTAGATCATTCAAAGCGGACAAATTCAATATGTCATTTTACATTTTACGTGAATTTGTTACGTTGGTTACAACGGTTTTGCACAAGTTGTATTTCTCTATTATTAAATTTTTTTTATATTCATGTGTAACATATCAATTTTGTCCGCTTTAGATGTACTATTAGATGCAATTCACAGAATTGTATTATAATTTTTTGTTGTTGAGTTACAGAGTTGTAAACTTGATAGTTTCGTTTTTGAAAATTTTCGATTTCTGCCAATTTTTAATAAAAAATTGACAATCTAACTCAAAAATTCGAAACCAACAGTCACTAGATTTTAAGTTTGTCTTTTAAATGCAACAAACCTCGTCAAATTTGGTGCAGTGGTTGCCGAGAAAAACGAATTCTCCTTTTACATGTATTTAGATAGGAGCACTTGAGCTAAAGCTTCCTCTTAAGCTTCTTTTTCGTCCTCCAACCCTATTTAACCGTATTATACCGCTATTTATGCATCTGCTACACGGCGTTCTACCTAGTGTAATAACATGCAATTGCGATGTAAAATGTACACATATCGACGCTACGTGGTTCCTATGTCACATCGCGTGTCACCTCGCACACTGGGACGTGTTTATAGGGTATTATTCGGCTGCGTGCTAACAAATACTGGCGTGGTTCAGTGGTAGAGTAGCTGACTCCCACGTAGCCGGCCCGGGCTTGATCGAGGGGGGGAACTGGGTATTATTCTTTTTTCTCATTCCCGGCGATATCTATTAGGGCACCAGTTTGTGACGGCGCTGGCCGTGGGCACCATGCGCAATCGAAATGGCGGTTCGAATGAACCCATAACAGCTTACGCTGTAAAATAATGGAAAGCCTGCATGTGTCGTGACATAACTAAAAAAAGAAAAGAAATGTCTTCCGGGCGTGTTGGTTTCCCACACTTGAATCTACAGCGCGGAGTCACACCATGTGCCTCATTGCACCAGTTGAAAATGGATTACCTTGTCGGTAATATTTAGGCTTTGCGGTGTCATTTGAGGCATTGTCACCTGGTTTTAAGGGTACCTATTCATGTGCTTTCAATAAAATTTCTTTGCTGGTAGTTCAGCGCTGTGCCCGTGCCGCCTTTCCTTTCGCATTGTAACTGCAAGCAATATTATAGATGAGTGTAAATTAATAGAAAACAAATAAAAGTCTGCTGGGGTGTTTGGACGCTTGTTAGCCTATTTTTCGGAGTGTAGAGGCCCAGGAAGCATTATAGCCAAAAGTCGAAAAATGGCATTCAGAACTTTTTATAGGTGGTGTTTCACAGAGGTTTTCATGTTGCGGCAGCGAAGGCCGACGGTGGTGTGCGTTCTCGCGATCGGCATGAAATGTCAGAGCAGCTAGCGACGCAACCGAAGCTTTTCGCTGCAAACCTCGCCGGGTTACGTGAGCATGGGAGCTGCGTGGCGGTTCTGTTGGCAAATAGGCCAACCAATCACAGTGAAGCATGCCCACCGCGTGCGTCGCTGAGTTCCTGGCAGCGTCACCAGACTGCACTCGCCTCCGCGCATCCGTAGATTTACTGTATGGGCACCCCAAAGGGAGGCTATACTGTAACTGTACGCATCTGCGGCAGCGGCGGTGCTGGCAGTGTGGGTTAAAGGAAAAAAAGAAAGAGAGCCAGAAAGCTCGCCCACTCCGCGGCTGTAAGATAATGCAGAAGTAAAGGCTTCTTGCAGATAGAGTGTATTCGAATTGCGCTGTGTACGTATGCGCATGCTGCCTCTGAAACCATGATGCATTCAAGGCGTCCGTCGTGCTCGCTAGTAGTAAGCAGTTCTACTTAACAAAAGGCTCGGTATAATTTGTGTGTGCGCGCGTGCGTGTAGTCGTGTTTCGACTTTTTATGCATTCACACAAAGCTTTGCTGTATATAGATTCCAAGTAGTTGGATCTGCTGCATTTCTTTATTTATATTCAGTAATTAGTTGAAGTTCCTTCCCAGAGAGCGATACATCTCTATGGACAGCTGCTAATACGCTGTTTAAGACAAATTTACTTTTCTTTTTTTATGGGGGAGGGGGGGTAGGGTTCATTTTCAGCCAAACGAGCACACGCCATAGGCGTAGAT